>NC_138187.1:63627423-64273274 GCF_964194105.1 Spermophilus citellus | reverse complement strand
CAAACAAACAAACCCTTATGTAAAAAATGTATGTTTGTAACAAAATAAATACGTATAGTTGTTATAGTGAACATGTTTCTTTCCCTTTCTCCATCAATCTCTCTCCTCAAATGAAGCCACTTCTAACAATAGATCAGATTATATATTGACCATAGACCATGAATATATAGATTATATATATAGACCATTCTTTATATGAGACTGTACTATCTATACATATATTATGAAGAACCTATTTCTAAATCTCAACATTATATTATGTATATCTTTTCACATAGTAAATATAAATTGTTAATTTTACAACAGCACAGTAAGAGAAGCAGTAGAGCTTGGGGACCAAGAAATGGACCACTTGGGTTTGAAATTCCTTTCTGCCACTTTGGTTTTGTGTGAACAAATTCACTTTCCTGTGTCTTAGTTTCTCTATCTGTAAAATATGGAGCAATAAAATGCTTGTTGTGAGGAATGAATGCGGATCAAGCTCCTAGAACAGGACTTGGGCACATGGCAAGTTTCACTGTAACCACAATCTACTCTTTTTATTTGTTTATTTTTATACAATATTAGGGATTGAACCCTGGGCCTAACTCATGCTTAGCTAATGCTAAGCTATACCCTTAGCCCTCTGTCTTCTGTAAATTTTAACAATTACAAACAATGCTATGGTGAACATCCTTATACACATATTTTTGACTCATGTTAGAGTTTTTTTGTTTTTTTTTCTCTTTTTTCGTACCAGGGATTGAACCCAGGGGCACTTAAACACCAGCCCCCCAGCCCTTTTTGTATTTTTACAAAAAAGCAATTCTCGCTGAGTTGCTTAGGGCCTCATTAAATTTCTGAGGCTGGACTTGAACTCGAAGTACTCCTGCCTCGGCCTCCCAAGTCTTTTAGAGTGAGAATGAGGGCTCATGTAGGATGTTCACAGACCTGGGATAGATGTCATCTAAGTTCTTTCGAAGAGCTGCACCAACTTACCTTCTAGCCATTGGTCTTCACAATGGTTTATTTACCCGGATTTTTTTCCCAGAATAAATTTTATAACCGATATTTGATCCATTTAGTTATAGTACAAAGAGGTCTTTAGCCAAAAGGCCCACGAGGCATCAAACAGGATATTTTAAAACTTTAGTAGAAGTTCTTCCCTTTATCTTGCATCAGGATATATGAAACTCTTATCTTCTGTACAATGCTTCTTTGTACCTTTATTTTGAACAGATGGTGTATGAAAAATAAATTTTACTTCTCTTCATTCTTTCTTTTTATGTTCTTCAGATTTTGTGAATATTTAAGTGATCAAGGGAAGTTACATGCTAGTTGGTGCAAGCATGCCAAACTCTATCATTAGAATGAGAACTACGTGGTTATTCTCTCCTCTTTACATTTTCTGAGCAGTTATCTTCCTAATACTGGTCTCTAGCAGATGGACAGGTCAGTTATAAGGATTTAGTCTCTTATCACAGACTAAAAATCTTTTGGAAACGCCAGGGTTAGGTCAGATTAGAGTTCAAGGCCATACTTATTCCCTTCTGAGTTCTTGAGTTAGGCTGCTGACTGTTATGAAGTGGGCATCACTTTCGAAGTCCTCTGTCCGCTTTGTAGGTTCCACTTGTTTGATTTGCCATCTTGTCTGCCCTCTGCTGGTTTTTCAAAAGAAGAACATGAATGATAAGAACGACTTTCTCTGCCCCCTGAGATTTTCCTCATTTATTTTTGTTTTGAGAAATTGAAATTCCAGTCAGATGCCTTCATTATAAAAAGGACAAATGAATACATGAATGAGATTTGTTTGAAGTGCTGGGGGTGTTCAGAGGTGGGGCATGTGGATGGAAGAAAATCCCTATTTTACTTCTTTCTGTATAGGTCTCACTGTTACATTTTTCAACTTGGGGGCTTCTCATGTATATAAAGGCAGTTGCATTAAACTCATGGTGTTGAATACATATTCTAGAATCCTGTTAATCTGGAAAGCTCAGAGCTGGAAGCATCCAGAGACTGAAAAAGAACACAGAGGAAGAACAACCAGACCTTAGAAATTTAACAAAACCAGAGTGTTTCAGAAACCCTGAAAGGTTCTATTTGATTTTCAAGTTCTATATAATACCTATTCTAGGAAATCTCCAACACTTGCTGGCTTGAGAATCATACCAATTCATTCAGGAGCCAGTTGCTTCAGGCATCCTGGTCTGTGTGGGAAATGTACACAGACCTGCAAGGGAGCTGGTTCCCCTTGTCACCAGCCTCTGCTCTTCACAGACAGTGTTTTTCTTTGACATTCTTTACTTCTCCAAGGTTAAAATAATTGACAAATGACCTAAGCCTGGCTACTTGTTTGGGATTTTATGTTAATGCTGGGAGAGAGAAATTACTTCTTTCCTCTAGGGTCACAAATCTGGGATTATGGAAGCCTGATTTGGTCCATGACACTCTCCTCTCCCACCTGCTTCAAGCTGGGCTCCCAGGATAGCAGATGTGGAAAGTAGATGGCTGAGTTTTAATTGTATTTGGACAGAGAGTCTGCTGGGAGGTTAAATCAGAAGCAAGAGATAAACAAAAGGGAAAAGTCGAGAATTACTTCTAGATTTCTGAATTAGTTCCTGGATGAATGAGTTAATATATGGGGAGAACCAGGAGTGGGGTTGGAGATTAAATCAGGACTTTGAAGTGACAATCAGGAGTTACAATTTGCACATGTGGACTTTGAGATATTTGTGAGATAGTCAAGTGGAGACATCGAGTGTGCAGTTGCATGTGTGTCTCTGGAGCAAGGGAGAGAGATTTGGAACAAAGATATTAATTTATAAGTTGTGACATAATTGTTTGTGAAGATTTTGGAGTGGATGAGACTATATTTAGATATAGAAGACATTCAAGAGACCTAGAATTAGGTTTTGAGAAAGATCTAATTTCATAAAGGGGAATTTAGCAAAGAAGACTTAAAAGTTAAGAGGCTAATAAGATAGTAGAAAAAATACAAAATAAGAATAAGGTATTGCAGAATTGAAGAGAATAGGGTTCCAGAAAGAAGGTTATGATCAGCTAAGTCAAAAGCATTGGAGCAATTTTAGGTCAGAGACCCAATCACTGGGAGTGGCAATACAAAGGGTATTGTGAAGTTGGCAAGAATATTTTTAGTAGAGTAAAGGCCATGAAAACTAGTTTGCCGAAGGTTAAAATGGAATGGCGGTGACCAGCAGCATAGATGACATTGTGAGTTTGTAGGATATTCCTTACACCATATCCTTAAACACACACACACACACACACACACACACACACACACACATACATGAGTGTGTATGTGCACGCCGCATGCATGCTCACAGTACAAATAAATACCAGCAACTGATAGAGTACTGTATTTAAAAATATTTCAGACTATCATTATACCCTGATAAAAATTAATTCCTTAGACATTTTACTCCTAAACCACCAGGGTCCAGAAGCATGAAGATTGTAACAAAAATACTGTATTCTCATTGTTCACCACAGTTACATTCTATAAAGTTGCTGCTAACACTGAATTAGCAAATAACCATTGTTCCAAGGTGAAATACTGGTTAAGTTCCTATGAGCCTCTGGTCATAACATTTTTGTTATCCGAAACACCACTGTATGGGTTCCTTTTTCAACATCCTTGACAAAAAATCCAGTTTTATCAGCATTGAAAACCAGCTCTTCTGCACAACCCTTTCCTGTATAACATTTATTAGGTATTTTAAGAATTGTTTGACAATCTCCTGATCTGCAAAATCTGCCTTGCCTGCAAGCTTAACATTTTTCATGGTCTATTACCTTTTGAAATGTAAGCCAGCCAGTACAATCTTAAGAGAGTTAAAAATTTTCCTCATCCTGAGTATGATTAATTTTATGTGCCAACTTGATGTGCTACAGAATGCCCAGAATTTTATTAAACATTATTTAAACATTATTTTGGGGTGTGTCTGTGAGGGTGTTTCTGAGTCAGTAGATTAAGTAAGAAATAATTTCTCCTCTTCCTTCTCCTCCCCCCCATCTTAGTGTCTTTAAGCTGATCTTCTCTTGTCCTTACACTGGTACTTCGACTACTACAATTGGCTCTCCTGGGTCTTAGACTAGAGCTATACCATCCACTCTCTTGGATCTAAACTTCTTAGCCTTAATTACATGAACCAATTCCTTTTTTGACAGATGATGGATGAATAGGTGGATGGATGGATGGGTAGATAACCTCCTATTGGTTCTGTCTCTTTGGAGAACACTCATACACTGGGTAATATGACCATAAATATCTTCCTGGAGCAGACTGATGTACAAATAAGTGGATTTCTTTGCTGTTTTTCTGGATATACAGATTGTTGAGTCACTAGCTCATGACTAGCAGCACTGTAATTCATGCCCGCACAAAGTGTATCTAACATACACATTTTCTCCATAAGGCACATCACAGCATTCTTATGCTTAGGAACACCACACAGGACTGCAAAAATGCTTGTGTGGCCATTTTAAACAGAAAAATTATTTTTTAAAATAACAGAAATGTGGAAAGCATGGCACAAAGTAGACCCAAATAATGATGATTGTTTATAGTATGAGATCTGAAATAAGAAGGCAGAGCGTCACCTTGTTCAATCTGAGCTGGAAACATGTGCATAGGACAACTTGAATTTTTCACCACTCTGAAGATGTCATCAAATGACATGAGAGTGCTGTCAGAGTTGATTTTGTGGCTATGAAAAAATTTTAGCCAGTAGGTAAATTTACAAATATGGAATCCATGAGAGGTAAGGATTGACTGTATTTTGACTTTGGGAACACCACCATCATATATATTGACTTAGCTCAGAATCCAGTATAACATGACATCAATTCTTTGCCAGCTTGTGTTATTATGCAGATCCATCTGTGATGCAGGTTCATACATTTCCCACCAGTTAACTAGATAAATAAATTCTGCATAGGTCATAAGTGTTCTGAAATTGAAGTAGCAGTGGACAAGAATAAACCTGCTGGGGGGAAACAAGCCACCTGTTCATGCAATTAGTTTGTGTCTTCAGGATTTACTTAATCTGGGTTAGGTATCTGATACTTCCATTTGATAAGGTAGTGCTTCTAGGTACCTCAACTACATAGAGAAATGACTCACAAGACAATATTTGGTCTTGGGTATCTTAGTCCTACAGTCATCTCATATCCCATAAACATTCAGTTTCTTCTACCAGTCCAGTGGCAAGCCACTAGCTGTTTCTCAAAATGGAGATTGTTACTAATGTAACTCTGCATAACTTTGCTCTAAACTCCTAATCTTCCATCAAAACTAGCTTTGGCCACATGAAGACTTCTCTTGCTCTGAGTCCAGCTCACGGATGGCAACCAACAACATTTTAGTTCACTTGATATATTCACTTCAGAAAAAAGACCTAAATGCGATATAAGTAGCCTCCAAAATCCACAATGGCCAGCCAGGTGTTTCTTTCCCCCCCCCACATTTTCTTATTGGTTCATTATGGTTCTACATAATGGTGGACTTTGTTGTTACATATTAGTACATGCATGTGATATAACAATATAATTTGACCAATTTGGCTTCCCAACACTTTTGCCCTGGGATTCTTTCTTAATGGGTAAGCGGTCCATATGTTCAAGATATTTTCTTTCCACACTTTAGAAGGTATATGTCTTAGCTGGATAACCAAAGAACCTCCTAATTCCAGTTAATCCTTATAAACTTTATCAAAATAGTGAATAGGGTTATACATATGGTATACACACACACACACACACACACACACACACACACACACACACACACATATATATATATATATATATATATATATATATATATATATATACCATGTTATATATGTTATGTCTATGGTAAGACTATCATTAATTTCCAGAAGATTCCCTCAGATAAGGACAGGGAAGAAACAAGGCTAGCTAGTAACAGTCTGCTACTGTCTCTGCCAGGAGAAAGCATTCATTTCTTATTTTCTCTGTTTAATGAGTCTGGGCAGGCAGCTTTTCCTAGATTAATAGTGACATGGTTTGTATCTGTGCTTGTGCTGCCTTGCTACAGTAAAGAGATCATCTCCAGAAGAGCAGCTGTAATTACTAATTAGACTTAATGTAGTCCATTCCAAGACTGCCTCTCTTCTCAAAGACTGGACAGAGGAATTTAATGGGGATTAAATAAATTCTTCATCTTTTAAAACACTGGAGAATACATCAATTCCTACAATTCTTCAGGAATATGCTATTGCTTTTGTTCACTCTTTTAGTAGGAAAAAAGAACTCAGAGGATTTCACTTGGTCCTTCTTATGACAGTTATCCTTATTCCACAGGTCAATGAGCAATGGGGGATTTTAACCATTGCTGAAGGCAGAACTAGAGAAGATTTTGTTATTAACTATGTCTCTCTTTAATTCAGAAAATTGTCCAGACCCTGTATAACAAGTTATCATTTCAAGTTTTATTGATAAAATCTTTCCACTGACTTCTAGCTGCCAAGGAAGTTAGGAAATCAAATATTTAAAATTTCCAGTCTCTATAACAGAGAGCAAAGGAGAAAATTTTGGGAATGATATGTGGTTTTCCTACAAATCTTTATGGGCAGGGCTTATCACAACTGTGGCATTCTGACCCTTGCTATCAATTACACCAGGAATCTGCTATTTTCTAGCTTCCATAAACATTCCAGCTCTATTAATTGGCCTTGCCATCATAAAGCTTAGAGTTTTGTGAAGAAAACAAGCACAGTAGGGAAAAGAGTTGCTTAAATTAAACCATGTATTTCCTATTCTTTTACTTTACTATTCTTCTACTAATAAAAAAGCAGCAATGGTTTTCTATTATGCACTGTCCCTAGGGGAAGGGTGGATGGCTTAGTGAAAAGCAGTTATTATTCAACTTTGAACTTCAAAAAGTGATCTTTCAACTCCTTAGCTAACATGAGGGTCTAAAAGCCCAACCCTTGATTTTCAAGAAGTAGGTATGGTTGAGAGAGAAAATGTGTGACTTGAAAAACAAGATATTCCGCTTCTAGAAGATGGGAACATTGATTTTTTATTAACAATCAATAATGAGAATAGGAAATAATAGTTCTTTGTAAGGTTAATGGGATAAATTTGGAGAGATTAAAACAAGTTAGAAGAAGTTAAGTGACCCAGAAGCATCTCTGGATCCTCCGGTTTAAATCTGCAGTTCCCCCAGGGCAATAACCACTCAGAGAGGTTCAAGAGGACCTCAGAGAGGAGTGTCCTTGCTGTGTTCCAGGTGGTTGACAAACCTGTAGGGCTGCTCCACATTTAACATGGGTGACAGAGCAGCATATTAACCAGGGTTCAAGGTTTGGTCCAGCTATATGAGCCTGAGAGCACCCCCATAGTCCTGAACCCCAAACAGTGATGGGAAGAAAGCAAGTCAGGGTTCCTCTGTCCAGAGAGAAAAGATAGTAGAGGAACAAATGCTGAGAGGAAGGATGTGGGAGTCTAGAGCCAGGAGGGTAGGATGAAGATAAAGGATGAGTGGACCCAGTGGTTTTGCCAGAGGCCTTGTCAAGAGCATTTGTATCAGCAACTTATACCAACCCTCTGTCTAAATTCAGATGGGAGTGCCCTCTCATCAGAGGCCAGCAAGAACTGGTGAGAAACTAATGTGACTCCATTTTTGAGAAACCAGCCTCTACCTCAGAGCAAAGCCTGTCCAAGGAAGAGGGCGTGACCCTGGTCCTTGGAAAAACCCACAGAGCACTCCTAAGCACATACCTACCCTGCTGAGTTGTTTGTCTGTAAATAACTGGAGAGGTCTAAGGCACCAGGTGTCCCTGACTCAGTTAGGCTAAATGATGACCCATAGCAACCCCCCTAGCAACCTCCAATCAGCATGAGACAGGGAAAATACCTGGAATGCCAGATGACCCCCAAGTAGTTTATGGTGCTTGATAACATGTTGGGAAACCATGTAGTTTAGCATGTACACCCCTCGTGGCCTAAACCAATCAGTTCAAAGGAATCCCCCTCTTGTACTAACCAATCACCCCTACCCAACTTGTTCCACCATTGAATGTGCTAACCAATGTTAAGAGTTGTTGTTTGACTTTCCCGCGGTATGGAATGATTTGCTGTGTGATGTTGTGACTCATAGAATATCCCTCACAAACCTATAAAATCCCACTGAACAAAGGATCTGGACTCACTTCCTGAGACCGCTGCGTCGGGAGCGGTTGTGAGTCCAGGCTCAAGTTTGCAATAAAGACTCTTGTGTGCTTGCATCGGATTCGGCTCCTGGAGGTCTACTGGGGTCCCACGAATCTGGCATAACACTGGGGAATGGCAGACTCCAGACACTATATAACCTCAATGTCAGGACGTTTCTGAAGTCACTCAGAAACCTAGGTCAGAGAGACAGCCAGCAGAAGGAAAAAGATAGGATCTTAAAATTGTCCATTTATTTACTCAAAAGACACTAAGTTTTAATTCCAGTGGCCACAATATGTGTTCTCTGATCTGTGGAGATAAATGGTTCAGCAGTTAGCTGAGTTTTATTATGGAAGATAAAGTTGGGCATCTAAGAAACCATATAAATGAAATAGTGGACAAGCAGGATGTTGTATATATGGCAAAACTATCAAGTTTCCAAAAGATTCCCTTTGGATAGGGCCAGGGAAGAAATAAGGTTAGATAGTGAAAATGTGCTGCTTTCCTGCCAGAAGAAAGCATCAGTTTTTGGGTTACTCTGTTCATTAAGCCAGAGTGGGGAGAATTTTCCAGATTAATAACAGATCTCAGTGTGAGTTTTATTATAAAAGATAGTTTTCAGTTCATCTGAATTGTGACTATAAACTTTATACCACCTTAACAAGTATGTGAATTGATAATTACAATGGATTGTGGTATGTGATTTGTAACAGGATGATTAGAAGCAGATGGAATTGAGAAAGGAAACAATGTTTTTTGTTGTTTTGTGTGTGTGTGTGTGTGTGTGTGTGTGTGTGTGTGGTATTGAACCCAGGGCCTTGCCGATGCTAGGCAAGCACTCTACCATGAGGGCTACATTCTCAGCCTGGAAATATCTATCTCTCTCTGGAGAAAAAAAAAGGAAATGATTCAAAGAGGAAAATTGAGATAATATTTTAAAATCTGAATATACAGCCTTTATTTATTTTCTTTAGATTTGGAGCTTTTTGTGATTAAATTATAAAAATGAGTCCATTTTTGTAACCTAAAATATTTACTTATTAAGATAGCATTAATACTTTAATAATTACACAAGAAAGAGAATGAGACAAACATGTGCATTTACAGAGCTGAATGTCAGCCAGGCCGGCTCCCTGCAGAGGGAATTGCCAGTATGACCTCTTTCACCTGCGAGGACACAGAGCAACCCTTGTGTAGACATTCATCTACTTGTCCAGCATGATCAGCCCTCTTCTTCTTGATGGTTTCCTTCTGCTAAGAGTGTGCTTGTCCAGTAGTCTGCTTCTTACAGCAGACATTTATTTACCATTCTCATGCACCATCCATTGGAGGACGGGGCCTCTGAAGAGGATGGATTGGAGCCATTCCTCAAGGAGGGTTTCCTCCTGGCTCTCTTCCATCATCCTTTCTGAAATCTGATGAGTTTCCTTTGCCTCTCCCTTCTTTCACATCTTGCTAAAACAGTTTTGGAAAACGAAACCACAAACTTGGCTATTCCCCATAAGAAACCTGTTATCAAGGATAATCTTTGTGGTACGCAGGCTGTGTATGAAAATTCATGGACCTGCCACTTGGGTAAACGTTTTGGGTATCCAGGAGTTGGGCTGTACTAAAACAGTCCTTCCAGATTGAAAGACAAATTTGTGCCTCTTGTTTCTCTTACCACAATGAGGAAAACACTAACCTTGCAGTCTTTTCACATTCCATACCTAGGCATATCGCTCCAGTCACATAATAAGTGAACGGCGGGTGGCAGTTTTGAGTGAACCCCAGAGGAAAAAGGGGTCTGCAGCAAGTCCAGGTTGTACTACATCAGGTTTTGCCGTTTGGACTATTGACTATGGAAGGCCCTAGAAGGCCAGGGGTGGGAAAAGATATTATGTGCAGTTTTTGGTAAGCTCCAGAGGAAGAGGAACCATGATTGTCTTTCTCAAAAACTTCTTAGTGTGTAGCGGGGCCCTGTTTTGTCTCATTTTTATCCGAAATATCTTTTGCCAATATTTCCTCCCGTCTGCCGCTAGTCTTTTCATTCTCTTGACAGTGGACATTCTTCTCTGACAAAAGAGCAAGGCAATACAATCGAGAACTGATGGTCTTTTAAATGGATGGTGCTGAAATAAATAATTGGACCCGCATATGTAAAAAATGAATCAAAATACAGATTGAATATCCTTCACAAAAATGAACTCACATCACAGATGTAGCTGTAAAACATAAAATTATAAAACGCTTAGAATATAACCTAAGGTCTAGATGACCTTAGTTTGGGCAATGGCATTTCAAATGCAACACCAAAAGACAAGCCATATAAGAAATTTGTTAAAATTAAAGTTTTATGCTATTTGATTTTTTTAAAAAATATAATCTTATGCATAATTAATAGACTAGTCAAAGGAACCAGGATTCTGAAGAGGTTAGACATAAAAAAAATGGGGATAACTGGTACAGCAGGATCTTGGAGGAGCTTAGAGAGGGTGTGCTCCAGGTCAAGGTGGAGATCTTAACTGTGGAGGTTAAAGATTCAGAGGAAAGTGTGAATGCTGGTGCAGGTCAACTGGGAGGAAAAGGGGGAAAAGAGAAAGAGAAACTGGACTTGATGGCAATGGAGCAAGGGCCCCAAATTTGGGCAAGGCAGTTATTGCCATTATGACTACTTGAAATAGTAGTGTCACCTGACTCAGAATCTGCTGAAGATGCTCAAGCGTGGTTCAGGGCGTGCCAATCCCATGTTACTGGGTGGAGTGTCTTGGGCTGAGAGTTTCAGGCATGGTGTTTCTGAGAATTAATATCATTTCCCATGACCTCATTTGGAGCAAGTTTTCTCAACAGTGTTATTATTATTATTTTAGACCAGAGAATTATTTGGGAGAAGAGTACTATCCTGTGTCTTGTAGGATGTTTAGCAGTATCTCTGGTCTTTACCTCTTAGATGCTGGTAACTACCACTTTCCCCTAAGTATTTTCAGTGTCCCTTAAGGGAGAGAGCAAAAATCTTCTCTGGCTAAGAATTAAGATTCCAAGCTGGAGTTAGTGATCCGATACTAGGGCTGCTTCTCAGGAATGTGCTTCCTAGAAATGGGCCTTGCCTGTCTTTGTGGAGGGAAGGAAAACCTTTGGCATTTGGAGAAGGTATTCACAAGGAAGCCACACCCAGACTTGCAGTGCTGTTCATATTACATGTGCCAACAATGTAGATGCCCAGTCATTCAACCTTTCTCTAAGTAATTTCTCCATATCACAGTCTTGGAGAAGAGGAAAAGATTTCTCTCCCCAGATATGGGTCCATTATGTTTCAAAGCCAATTTTTTTTCCTCTTTTAAATTCCTCTCCCAGCATTTTTTCTTTTACTATATCAAAATATAAAAAAATACTCAGGACTCTCTGGGTAAGAACTTCACAAAATTAAGCCAAAGTTGTGAATCATACATTTTTATCAGATAATGTTATAAAATATCCTCCCCTCTCAGATCATCCTGTTCCCCTTTCCTCATTTATGGAGAATTTATTTGAACTCACTGCTTTTGGGTCTCTATGTCTGTGGGGCTGTCTAGGGATCCAGATTGACATGACTACAGCCGGTTCGGGCATAACTGTCATTTTACCCACTGAGAGACCTGGCACACATCCTGAACTCTATGGAACAAACAGTTATTAAGATAGTCAAGAATGTTGAGCCAGACTCTTCCTTAACTACTGTTTGTCATGTTAATACTTTTTGAGAAAGACCAGGTACATTCTGGATGGCTGCAGCTCACTTTTTTTCTACTTTAACACACAAACTCCTTCCTACTGCCTTGGGGTGCAGGGATATTCTTGTCTTGCTGCCACCTAAGACATAGTTTTTTTTTTTGCCTATACGTCCTTGATAAATTTCTCCTCGTGCAATCCTGGATCTGCCTGCCTCTTTTTTCCATCTTCTGTCTTTGAAACCTTGTTCTCATACATCAGGACCAGGTTTTTCTGAAGCAGGTTGGATTCTTAAGGATAAGAGTGTTCCCCTTGCAGTTGAGGAGTTCACATCAAAGAAATAAGGCAAAAAAGAGTGACAAATATTAACATGCTTACCCATCCAGTATTTTGAAATCACAGCAGAAGGAGAATGCATAGAGGAGAAATGGATCAGTGGTTAGAGAGGCCTCTCTGGAGCAGTGATATTTTAGTGAACTTTTAAAAGATGCTTAGGCTGGGCATGGTGGCCCATGCCTGTAATCCCAGCAGCTTGGGGGACTGAGGCAGGAGGCTCACGAGTTCAAATCCAGCCTCAGCAACAGCGAGTCCCTAAGCAATTCAGTGAGACCTTGTATCTAAATAAAATACCAAAAAAAAAAAAAGGGGGCTGGGTATGTGGCTCAGTAGTTGAGTGCCCCCGAGTTCAATACCTAGTACCCCCATCTCCAAAAAGGATGCTTAGAACTCCAGACAATCTCCCACGGAAACATTTCAGGCAGGAGATTATATAAAGGCCAAGGGTCATGACCACAGGTTGTGTTTAGAAATCATGGAAAAGGTTTATGTAGCTACACCACAGTGAGCAGAGAGATAAAATAAATTAGGGACCGAATTACAAAAGCCCCAACAAATTGTATTGAGAAATCTGGACTTATTCTGTAAGAATGACCATTTCAGGCAGAGGAATTTTCTAATTACTGGGTCCTTCTCTGATCTTGATCTCTTTGGGTGATTTACTTTTCCTCTTCCCTTTTATTCCGAGTTAGGAATACAGATAAACAGGTACAGATAAACAGAATCTTAGGGTACAGATAAACAGAATCCAGCCATTCGTTTGAACTCTCCCAGAGATATTGCTTCGTGAGGTTTTTATTTATTTATTTATTCATTTATTTTTCTGTTTCAACCTCCACAAATAAAATCCTATCATTTCCATTGGTCTGCCTCCTAGGGTCTTCCCGACTCTGTTATCTCTTATTTTCTGTGTTTCAGAATCCACAGGTGCCACCAACTTCTAGTTTTTGCCCAAATTCATTTCCTTCCTTCTTTCAATGTAACCAGGAAAATTCCCCTATTCCTATTGGGAAATCATATTCAGAAGGTGTTAAATATCTAAGTACCAACTTCTGGGTACCATTCTTTCTTAAGAAGAATTTTCACATCTGACATTTAATAAAAATGAATTCTTCTTGTACCAACCATTCTGGTTATGAAAATATCTATAGTGAGACTTGGAAATCTTTTCTTCTCCTTGGAGAAAGTAGCTGCCAAGGTGAGCAATGGCATAGGCACAAGGCAGGTTCCACTGCTCAGTCTCCCATTGACAGGCTCTGCTATATAGATATTTTAAACTCTGAACATATCTCTGCAGAGAGAATATATTTTAAAGCCATCATCAGAAAAATTATTTTTCCCATATTTTTTATTGGTGTACCATAGTTGCACATAATGATGGGATTTGTTGTTACATATTTGTATCTGAATACAATATATTTTGGCCAATATCATTCCCCAGTATTTTCCCTTTTCCTCTCCTTCTTCCTCCCTTTTGTCTAATCTACTGATCTCCCTTTGATTTTTATGAGATCTTCCTTGATCTTTTTTTTTAATCCCTTTTTTCTTCTTTATCTTCCACATATAAGAGGAAACATATGACCCTTCACTTTCTGAGTTTGGCTTATTTCGCTGAACATAATGTTCTCAAGTTCCATCCATTTTTCAGCAAATAACATAATTCCATTCTTCCTTGTGGCTGAATAATATATATATATATATATATATATATATATATATATATATATATATATATATATATATATATTTTCACATTGTATTTATCCACTTGTCCATTGATGGACATCTAGGCTGGTTCCATAGTTTGGCTATTGTGAATTGTGCTGTTAAAAATATGGATATGAATACATAGATAATAGTATGATGACTTTAATTATTTAGGATAAATACATAGGAGTGGTATAGCTGAGTCATATGGTGGTTCCATTCTTGGTCTTTTGCAGAAAGTCAATACTGATTTTCGGAGTGGATGCACCAATTTGCAATCCCACAAACAATGTATGAATGTATCATTTTCTCCACATTCTCTCTAGCATTTATTATTGTTTGTATTCTTGATGATTGTCATTCTGATTGGATGAGATGAAATCTTAGTGCAGTTTTGATTTTCATTTCCCTACTTGCTAATGATGTTGAACATTTTTTCATGTATTTGTTGGCTATTTGTATATCTTCTTTTGAGAAGTGTCTGCTTAGTTCAATTGCCCATTATTGAATGGGTTATTTGTTTTTTGGATGTGAAGTTTTTTGAGTTCTTTATGTAATCTGGATATTAATCCTCTGTAAGAAGAGTAGCTAGCAAAGATTTCCACTCATTCTGTAGGTTCTCTCTTTACATTCTTGTTTCCTTTGCTGTGTAAAACCATTTTAATTTGGTGCTATCCCTTTCATCAACTTCTGGCATTATTTCCTGAGCTTCAGGGGTCCTATTGATAAAGCTGTTGTCTGTGCCTATATGTTGCGAGGATGGCCTCCACGGGCAGGAATTCCAAACAAGTTTAGAAATCTCAGTAATTTATAGTAAAACAGAAATTAACTTTCATGACTTTGTGACAAGATGGTTCCCAATCTTAAGATGAAATTTGGCTGGATTCATCAAAATGTCCCCTCAAGGTTCCTGTTAATGCAGGGATATTCAGAGGTGAGCTAATTAGATTATGAGAGCTGTGACCTAATCAGCTCATCCAAGTTTGAATGGACTGACTTGGTAGTAACTATAGGCAGATGGGGCATGGCTGGAAGAGATGGGTCACTGGGGGAGTGCCCTAGAAGGGTACATCTTCCCTGCAGCCTGCCCCCCACCCCGTCTCTTTCTCTCTCTCTTCTTCCTTCCCCCAAGCCGACTAAAACAATAGCATATACATGTTCATATAGAGTATTTATTAAAGTTCTTTAGAATGTAATCCATAAGAGACTATATCCCAACAGGAACAACATCAAAAAAGGATATAAAAGTCAATTCACAAAAGAAGTGGCAAATCAAAATGAGTAACCATGTTAATTATCAAGGAAATATCAGTTGGAACAACTACAAAAATGCCGGGGAAATTTGCATACCTCGATACACTACCGGTAGGGGTATAAACTAAAAATATTTTCTGGAAGACCATTTGGAAATTTGCGTTACAAGTTTTTACAATGCACTGATCTTTTGATCAAGCAAGTCCAAGCCCTAGACATAATTGAGGATGTAGGTGTAAGAATGTACAAACATTGTTCTGTTTTTCAAACAGAACTCTAAAAGGAGAAAGGCCTGGATCCAGTTAGAAACTAGTTTAAATTGCATTTATAACTTAATAGTTTATATTTGTACTGTAATTTGTAACTGAATAATTTTTGAGAGGGAACCCTTCACATTTGAGGAAATATCCATAATAAAACAGTAAGCATAAATGCTCAAATAGATACACTTATATGTGTATGCTCAAAAACTATAAGGACATGCAGTGTACCCAAACATAGCAACTGGTTAAGTCTAGTAATGGGATTAGAGATAATTTTAGATTTTGTCATTATACTATTTTCCAGATTTTCTATAATTGAAATATGTAACTTCTGTAATCAGAAAAGAAATACAAACTTTTTTTATTGCTTAAATAAAAGAAAACTGACCTTCATCTTAGAGAGGGAGAAATGGTGGGGGGGACTGAAGACAGGAGTGGGGGGGCTGGAGCCAGTTAGACATGCGTCATGGCTTTCCTATTACTAGAAATGTGATTTCCAGTCAGTTACAAGTTAATGATGCTTCAGTTTCTTCACATCTGGAAGGGAAAACAATAACACCTCTCACAAGGCTATTATGGGGATTAAATGAGTTATTTCATTTAAAGCATTGGGAACAGTTCCTTCTCCAGAGTAAACACTCAATAGATGGTAGAAACATTAATTAACAATGATTTGTGGTACAAACCATGTTAATATCCTTTCTTTGTACCTGAATAAATTTTAAAGAAATTAATTTAAATGTAAAACCATGAAATAAAAAATTAAGAAGAAAATAGAGAATTGTGGTTGAAACCATCACATGATATCCAGAACTCCAAGAAAAATACAGATGTATTTGTCTGCATAGTGTCTTAACAGAGAAAAATAAATAAAATTTAAAAATAACAAAATGGGAAAACTGTCTGCAACAGTCACTGTCTCTGCCACAAAAAAAAATCATACAAAATAAGATAAACAAGAGAAATGTGGGCAAAGGACATGAATAGGAATCTTAGCAACAGAAATTTAAGTGTATGGTCAATCTCCCCAAAGAGTTAAGAAATACAAATGAAATCAGAATTACATTTTTCCTACTATATTTGTCATGACAAATACTTATAATAATCCAATTGTTGGCAAATATATGGTAAAATGAACCTTAGTAGAAAATATTGGTTTTACTACAAGTTGTTACATTTTTATAAAGTAGTTTGGTGATATCAAAATATAAAATATACATATTTTGATACGTTATTCTCACTAATAGGAATTTGTCCTTAGATGATAATCCCATAATTTTTCAAAGAAAATATATAAGGATATTTAGGACAGCATTGCTTGTAATAGAAAACAAAATCCATCTAAATGTTAAGTTGTTAAATAAATGAAGAAATATGATATATAGCTATGTTCACTGTAAGAAAAGATATCCATATATCCATAATGCATTGCTCAGGGTACTAGTAAACATAGAAAAATGTTTTATGATTCTATTTCATTAAAAAAATCTGTACACATGAACATATATTACAGTTTCTATGTGAATGTGTTTACATGTACATATATATGTATGTATATATATTATATATACATGTACACGTACATATATATGTATGCATATATATAATATATACATGTATATCTACTTATATAGAGACTAGTCACTAAAATCTTGAATTGTGGAGTTATGAATTACTTTTTCTTTATACAGTTTTATATTTTCTGATTCTTAAAATAGGCATTGTTCTCTTGATCAACAAATATGTGGAAAAATGCTCAACATCTCTAGTAATTAGAGAAATGCAAATCAAAACTAAGATTTCATCTCATGCCAGTCAGAATGGCAGTTATTAAGAATACAAACAACAGTAAGTGTTGGCAAGGATGTGGGGGAAATGGCACACTCATACATTGCTGATGGGACTGCAAACTGGTGCAACTGCTAAGGAAAGCAATATGGAGATTCTTTAGAAAACTTGGAATGGAACCACCATTTGACCCAGATATCCCATTCCTTGGTCTTTACCCAAAGGACTTAAAATCAGCATATTATAGTAATGCAGCCACATCAATGTTTATAGCAGCTCAATTCACAATAGCTAAACTGTGGAAGTAACCTAGATGCCCTTCCATAGATGAATGGATAAAAAAAATATGGTATATATACACAATGGAATATTACTCAGCATTAAAAGAGAATAAAATTATGGCATTTGCAGGTAATTGGATGGAGTTGGAGAATATCATGCTAAGCAAAGTAAGCCAATCCCCAAAAAACAAAGGCGGAATGTTCTCTCTGATAAGTGGATATTGAGCCATAATGGGTGGGGGCACAATGGGGAAAATGGAGGAATTTTGATTGGGCAAAGGGGAGGGTGGGGATTAGAGGAAACATGGGGGCAGGAAAGATGGTGAAATGAGATGGAAATTATTACCTTAGGCACATGTATGACTGTACATATGGTGTAATACTACACTGTATACAGAGAAAGGTTGTGCGGCAATTATGTACAATGAATCAAAATTCATTCTGCTGTTATATATACCTAATTAAAATAAATAAATAGATTTTACAAATAGGCATTTTTCTCCTTCAAGAGGAAGCTGTTTCAAAACACTTTTTTAAATTTTGAAAATAAATTCAAAACATTTATGAAGTGAGATCAGTTTTCTGAAGAACTGGCTTATTCCCCAGAGAGCGGATAGCTGAGATGATTCCAGAGCATGAATATACAGTCGAGTGACTAGGGGCCAGTCTCAATAAGTACAAAGCCGCACCCTAATCATTTGTTTTAGTAGTAAACAAATGGTAAATTCGTTGAAGTGCAAAAGGATTTGATACAATTTTTTTCTTTTTGTTTTTAAAAGAGCATATTTATAGAATAAAAATTGTTTGCACAGGCTCCACAGAGAATTCACCAAAGTCATTCATTAGTTGAGTTTGTCTGATAGTTTCTCTGTTGATCTCAGTAACTGAACATGGTGCTGTTTTTTAGGAGTGAGGAGTGCCCCCCCCCCATGTGGTTATTAAAGGACCATACTTGGTTTCTCAATGAGATCTCTGCTTCCTGTCTTCTGATGACACAGAAGGCGAGACTGACCATCAGAGCTGCAAGTTGGGGGCCAGGCTAGAAGTGGCACATACCTTTGGTTCCATTCTTTTGGCCAACACTAGTTACATGGCTCCACCCAGATGCAAGGGCACCGGGAAATGTCATTTTCCTGTGTGTCTAGGAGGGAGGCTAAATGGCTTACGGAGCTATTTTTGCCATTTGTTCAGGGAAGAAATTTCCCAAATATGGCAGATGCCCATATTTTGGTTACTTTCATATGGTTTGAAGGTAGATCTTGAGATTCAGTATATTGTGAATAAAATATCCCCTCAAGAAGGTCTATTTTATGTTGCTCTGAACATTTTTCTAATACGTAATTTAGTGTCCTACATATTTTGATATACAAAAGGGGAGTCAGATGACAGCAGAATTTCTATTTCTAGGAAGGAATTGGTTACTTTTCCCTCTTTATGTTTTAAGTACTCTTTCTGGTTGTTGCACCTATAAATTTGGAATTTGAGTTCATTGGAAAATAGAGTTTCTGAATCTGGAAGACTGTATGTAGGTAGGACCTGAAACTTGATGAATACAGGAACATCCTACTGTCTCCTGGGCCTGTCTGACTCTTCTGAGATTACTATCCCTTTGGGTTATCTACCTAAATGATAAAGTGGAGCATCAGAGTGGGCAGGCATGTCTAGAAGGCAAAGGGTCAAGTCCAGAAAACCAACAAAGGCTGTATAAGAACTAAAACCAGGAATCCATAATAGGGAAGTTGGAGAATGAATCTGAAATGTATTTTAATAACTAGGTAAAGTAAAAGTGGGGCAGGAAAATTAGACTTCAATTTTTTTTTTTAAGACAGGGTCTTTTTCTTACCTGCTGGGACTTACTTTGAGAATGTGGGAAAGCCTGATTGCAAAGGAAGGGGTGAACTGGATCCACCTATTGTGTAAGAGGTAAAGAGGGGACTGGGGATGTAGCTCAGTAGTACAGCACTTACCTAGCACTTGCCCTAGGTTCCATCCCCAGCACAGAGAGAAAGAAAGAGAAGAAAGAAAGGAAGGTGTGTGGGGGGAATGTGTGTAAGAGAGGCTGAGGAACTGAGGAGCCCAGAAACTGGGGTGAGAGGAAGGAAAATGTCAGTTCCCCTCATTCTAAATTTTCCAGTTCACATCACCATAAACCCAGCTCTCTTCTCTAAATGTTCATTTCTGCTCTATTCTTGTCTTAGAAGGTATTGAAAGTAAGTATTCCAGAGGAATCAACAAACTCCATAAGAATCTGCTCTTCTGTTCACCAAATTTACTCAAATGAAAAGGTTTCAAGGCTCAGATATTTAACTTCTGTTAGCCTCAGAGCTAAGACTGGTGAAAAACAGCTCAACCAAGGCCTTTGTTTAAAAATCCACTACATTTTGATCTAAGAGCTCTTTCTTTAAGTTGAGAGATATGGCTTTCTCTTTGGGTGCACACAGCGGAACTTCAAGTAGGTAACTGGGAAAACTCTGAGTGGTTCCACCCGGCACGATGATTACCCAGGAGCTGCACAGAGTCCATATTTTTGCTTTAAAAAACCTTTGTTAAAAACCTTTCCTGAGGACAATGGCTCTAGCCTGGATCCTTAGGGAGATCATAGCAGAACTGACGATAATTTGCAGAATCCAGGGCAAAATGCAAACTCAATGCCCCTTGTTCAGAAATATGTAAAGACTTTGAAGATGGCGACAGACAGCATTAAACCAAAGGGGGGGCTTTTCCAAGTGCAGGGCCTTTCAGTGCCTGCAGGGATCATATGCTGGTGAAGCTGATCCTGCCCAGGGATTATCTTCAAACACTGTAAATTACAATTAACTGCCTATTTTCCCTTCCTTGGTTGTATTTTTTCTTCCTATACTTACTATATTTAATGTGCCATTGTCCACCAAAGGTAAAGCTTAAGATCATTCCAGATTTCTCTCTGCCCTCTCTCACCCATCATCCAACTCATGACGATTCCTATTAATTTTACTAGAAAACTTTTTTTCAGTAAATTTCTCATCTTAATCCCTATCCCATTTTAGACTTTCATTATGCTTTACTGGTATCCACCTGCCTGAATCCGCCTCACAGACTCATCTTTCTAAATTGCTAATCTGACTGCATCTTGGCCCTGATGAAAAATCTTCAAAGACTCCTTAGAACCTACAAGATAAACCCAAATGCTTAGCATACCACACATCATCCTCTGCAACATGGCTCTCCTTACTGCCTAAGCAGTACCTTCCATATCTCCTGCTTCACACCTGATGCTCCCAGAACACTTAGCCACTGCTGGTTCCTTGTGCCCTGTGCTGTGTTGTGCCATTGTGCCCTCTTCTGTCCAAACTGTTCTTTCCTCCTTTTTTTTTTCTTTTTTCTTTTTTTTTCTACTGAGGATTGAACCCAGGGGGCACTTAACTACTGAGCCAAATCCGCAGCCCTTTTTATTTTTCACTTAGAGACAGGGTCTCACTGAATTGCCTAAGGCCTCAATAAGTTGTTGAGGCTGACTTTGAACTGGTGATCCTCCAGCCTCAACCTCCCGAGAAGCTGTGATTACAGGCAAGCCTCACCGTGCCTGGCTCCCCTCTTCTTTATACTACCTTCTGTGGTAATGAGTGATGGCCACCCAAGAAGCCAGGTCCTAATCTCTGGAGCCTAAGAATGTCACCACAAATAGCAACAGAGCCTTTACAAATATGATTAAGCATTTTGAAATGGGGAGATTATCCTAGGTGATCTGGATGGGCACGGAATGAAATAAAAAAATATCCTCCCAAGAGGGAAACTGAGAAAGATTTGACAACACAGGAGAAGAAAAGGAGGTGTGAAGACAGAGTTGAGAGAGATTTGAAGATGATCGATGTTGGTCTTGAAGGTGTGGGAAGAGACCATGATGCAAAGAATGTGAGGAATGGAGTTCTAGAAACTGGAAAAAGGCAAAAAAAGAATTCTCCCCCAAGCCTCCTCAGAGGTGCACAGCCCTGCCAACTCCTTGACTCTACTGGAATCAATTTCATACTTCTGCTCTTCAGACCTGTAAGAGAATAAATGTGCCTTGCTTTAACCTGCAAAGTTTGTATTTCTGTATTGCAGTAGATAGGGAACCAAAACACCTCCCTCAAGAAGTCTCCCTTCCTTCTCCTGACCCCACTACTGGGCTACATGCCTGTCCTCTGTGCACCCACAGCATAACCCTAGTGTACTGACTGCCTGCTTCTTATTTTTCCATTAGGTCACATGCTTCTGAAAAGCAGGAACCGTATATTCTTTCTCTTCTTCCTGGCACTTAGCCAGGGCCTGGGATATGACAGGCACCTCATATTTAGCTCTTGAATGAGACTGCCCCGCAGGGTGAAAAGAACAGCAAGGGGAACACATAGGGTGAAAAATACCTGCTTTTGGTTCAATAAATTACTCTACCTAAGATCTCCATTTCCGTTGTTCTAGGATGGGCAGAACCCAACTACACAGAACAGGTGATACAGCAAACAGAGAGCCCTCAGATTACAACCAACCAACCCCAGAAGGAATGAAAAGGAAAAACTGTCCAACAGAAAGAAAAACTGTCACAGCATAAGATGAGATCTAAAATGCATTTTGATAGAACAATTTATAAAAAGCAATATTCTTAGGATGGCATTGGAATATCAATGATAAAGAGTATTCTGACTGCTATTTTTTGTGTGAAATGGATAGGTACAGGATGCAATTTTTTTATGTAAGTAGTGGCAGGGACTCTGGTATAAGGCAGAAATACCCTTACACAATGTCACTAAGGAACATGTAGGCAAGCATCAGTAGAGCTTGGAAAGAGCAGGGAAAGGATTTGGACCCAGAGGAAAATCTGAACTCAGCCATACTGACTAAGGGTTTCCAGCAGCCCCCTAATAAAGCAGAACTGGAAATTTGTGTCATATCCTTGCTGCTAGCTATATATAGATTTGCAAACTTTTGCTTGTTTCCTGTGTAGTAAAAACCATATGAATTGTTATTACACAATGCAATGCAGTGATCAGTTGTAACCAACTTATCTTTTGCTGCCTTTATAAATTCCAGAGTCACTGAGATTTTATTATAGAAACATCTGTCCTGGATGGATCCTGACTACTGGTTGCCATCAGGAACGTGGTGACCGCAGTGAGAAAAATGAAGTAAGCAACTCCCCTTCCAGAAAACTGCTTTAACGCTTATCTCCACCCGGGTGGGCCACACGTCACTGACACAGAAGAGCTGGGCAGTTGTTGTGTACGATATGACCCATGTTATAATTCCCTCTGTTCAAAGGACACATGTAGAAAGGGTTGGAAAATTCTGATCCTCATAAAATTACCCAGACCAATGGAGAAACCTTTAGTCTTAACAAAAATTAAAGAAAAAGACAATAAGCCAACCTCTCAGCACTCTGCCACAGTAATAAACAGTGCTATAAACTCATTGTCTATAAAACTGGTGTTGGCTCTTCCTCTTCCCCCATGGAATGGCTCTTGACATGACATGGCCTCTCTTGCCATCTACCACTTCCCTAGATAAAACCAAATCTAAGTAGGCCCTCTCCGGGCAGTTCACTCCTATTATTAAGTGGTTAGAGTCATAAAAATTCATTGCAGGAATAGGACTGGCAATGATGCCCATTGCTACATGGGTTTAAAAAAAAACATCACTCACATTGATGTGGAAAACCAGGAAGGGAACTATGTTAATTATTTCATTAAGAGTTCATGTTTCCAAATAGGAAGCCCTTACTTCAGACTTGGTGAGCTCTGTAAGGTGCCTAATATGCTTAGGCACTCAACAAAAATTAAATTAACATATCAAGACATCGAAGGGAAAATGCATTTTTAGACATAAGAGAACACATCTGTGTTTGGGATCTGTTGACTGTCTCAAATTATTTTGAAAGCGGTCTTGTTTTGGTAACATATTTGGCAAGCTCTCTTCCCCTTCATTTTCATACCCATGTGTATTTAAGAGGGAATTTAATCCATATGTTCCTGATTCTATTACACTTGACTCATCTTAGTATTGCTTTGTGAAAGTGATTCGAAAGCCAAAAATCTTGCAAGTTTCCCAACAAATTCTGAAGTCGCCTGCCCTCCACAAGAACCAAAGACATTTCTTTTGTTCATCCAACATTCTGAGGATATTTTAAGGAAATATGTGGACTTTTCCTTATCACTGTATTTGTATACAGTTACAACTTGGAATGGTGAGTGGCAAAAATGACATGACTAAAATGGCATTAAGTGTTGGTTTCTTGGTATTCCTATTACATAACTGTCCAAAAAGACATCGACCTCAAAATTAGATCACTGAAGGAATTATTAAACTCTTGGAAGCTCTCTACTTGGTCCAAATCAATTTAAAATATTGAGCGTGAGCAAGTGCAGGTCACTCTGCAGTCACAGCAGACAAGTTCTGGGATGTTTGCCCAATTCACAAATTAAATGCCTCCCCCACCCCAACTATCCCCTCACAATTTGCCAGTTGGGCTTGGGGTCATGTTTGATTATCGGACTGGACAGGCACTTAACTGGAATGGATCCTGCCAGAGTGTCCTGTTAACAATTTGAATTGAAAGAATGAGGGAGAAAACTTTGGAAAGGAGTGGTGTGTGTAAGAGGGGGAGAAGGATGAGAGGGAAAAAGAAAAAAGGGGGGGGCTGGGGTTGTGGCTCAGTGGTAAAGCACTTGCCTAGCACATGTGAGGCACTGGGTTTGATCCTCAGCGCGGCATAAAAACAAATAAATAAAGGCACTGTGTCCATCTACAATTAAAAATATTTTTAAAAAAAAGGAAAAAGGAAAGAAAAAAAGGGGGGTTGGTTTAGTCTGTTTGTGTGGCTCTTATCTGTACCATATAAACTCAAGTGCCAAGTTTGGGTATTTTGTCCCATGACATGGGTGGCACACAGAAATCGAAGACAGCACACAAACACAGAATACACCAGAAAATCCATGTGCTATTTTCCTCTATAATCTGTTATTAATCAGTGCATTTTACAACCTGAGAAATTCAGTGTACAACATTATATTCTGATGAAATCACACAGAGGCATTACTTGTTTCATAAGGGAGTGGAAAGAAAGGATGATACATACTAATTGGTTTTGATGTATAAAATTGAATGCATAGAAGGAAATGTTGAGAATTCATTTAAAGACTAGTTTCATTTAATTAGGGGAACAAGATGTGCAGTATTCCAAAAGTTATAATCCATGCAATTAAAAGAATGACACTGATTTCTAGAAGCTAAAATTATAAAAGTATCAAAGACTAAGCTAGTTGAGCCTACCAAATCTAATTTCTGCAAAATTAGCTCATTATTCAAAAGACAAAAAGTTCTATTTTTAAAATTCCTATTGCTAGAAAGAGCATAAGGAACAAATGGACTGGAGTTCCAGAAAAAAGAAACCTGGAAAGCTGAGTTGATTTGATTGAATATTTCTCATTAATTTATCATCACTATTGTCGCCATTACCATGACAATATCACATTTGCTAAGCTATTTCTTAGGCAAGTCAGTATGTAATTTTAGCAATATGAAATGCTGATAGTATGGCATAAAAATAGCATATTCGCATCCAAATATAAAAATGAGTAAAATAAAGAAAACTTGAAGGAGATAAATAGACATTTTCTTTTATGTTTTTACCCAGGGGAATGTAGGTGGATTCATTAATGGAAATTAACGAAATTAATTGTCCCATGACATGTGTGGCACAAGAAATTGAAGACAGCACACAAACACAGAATACACCAGAAAATCCATGTGCTGTTTTCCTCTATAATCTGTTATTAATCAATGCATTTTACAATCTGAGAAATTCAGTGTACAATATTATATTTTACACTGTATGTATAATGTATATACAAGCAGATGAGGATGGAAGTCAGAAAGTCATACTTGTAAGGAAGTTCTAATGGTTAGTAATTGACAAATAACACCACAGGGTACTGAAAGAATTTTCTAGCATATTGTCAAACAGATAATGAAAATCTCAGAATCATCAGAGAGGTTCAACAAGTACCAAATGGTGAAAACACTATTTTTTTAAGAAGAGAAAGATTTCAGTCATTTAAAACCAGCAACCTTACTCAAACCCAGTCAAAATCATATAACATATTGTAAAAAAGTTGTTTTTAATTAATGTTTTAAGTTGATAGATAAAATTGTATGTATTTTTGTACATCATGGTACCTTGAAGCACATACACATTGTGGGAAGTTAGTCACTTTTGAAACTAGAAAGAGAAAGAGTGTTTACAATGTGGTAGATAGAGTAGGAAAGAATTATCATGTCATCTTATGGCAGAATAATGTTCCCAGAGTGGAAAAAGTCTAATAATAAAAAATAATAGTGAAAAATATGAAGTGTTTCATATTATCTAAAAACCAACTGAAAAAGAGAAGAATGGATGGCCTTAGTATCCAGGAAAAAGGATCTGTATGAGTCTATGTTGAGAAATGGCAGGTCTCAGTCCATTCAGGCTGCCATAGAAAAATGTGTGAACCACAAAAATATATTGCTTATAATTCTGGAAGCTGGGAAGTCCAAGGTCAAGGTGCCAAGAGATTTGATCTCTGGTGAAGGTCCCCCTCCTGGTCATAGATAGAAGGCCATCTTTCAATGTAACCTCACATGGCAGAGGGATGAGCTAGTTCTATGGAGTCCCTTTTATAAGGGGACTAATTGCAATCACAGACTCCACCTCAAGATCTAATCACTACCCAAGGGCCCTACCTTCAAATACCATCACCTTGAGGGTTAGGATATCAACATAGGAATTTTAGGGAGAAACATTCATTCAATCATAGCAAGTAACTTGACCAGAGTAAAGTTAAAGGAAAGACTGATATTACTCCAAGTCTGACTGATTCTACATGAGAATAAACAACAGTCCACTGTCCTCTCCAGGGCTCAGCATATGTTGGATACTGCGTCCCATTACAGGGCTGTATTTTAAGAACACTGAAAAATTCATGCACATTCAGAGAAGACGAAAACGACATGAGGCGAATCTTCAAATACTTGCAGGCTTCACATGGAATTGAATTTGTCTTGTCAAACCTCAGGAGGCAGACAGAGGACAAGGCCAAGAGTCAGGTAAAGAGAGATGTAAGAAAGGCCAACATTTACTGAAGGTTTACTGTCTACCAGACACCATGTTAATTATACTTATTGTCTCACTTAATTCTCTTCAAAAACTGATAAACTACGGATTATCATAACCTCCATTTTACAAATGAGGGAAAAAAAAATGAAGACAAGAGAGGTTAAATACTTACCCACAGTCACACCAGCAGCAAATGGTGGAACCAGTTTGGATGGAGACAGCTTGAACCCAGTTTGCCTGCTTGTGTGGAAGGAACTGAGATAATGAACTTGAGCTGAAGGAAACATTCAGAGGGTGCCTGGCAGTGCTGCAATCCATGAGACATTTCTTTCCTTCATAGGGGCATCTATGCACATTATCTTCAAGCATATGTTTCCACCTCTGGGAACTGATTAATTTGAAAGTCTGAAAGAACATGTCCCAAGATGTCACCAGTATTTATTAACACTGAGAATTGGGATTACAGAGTATTTTTACTTTCTTATTCAGATTTTTTTAATTTTGTTTTTTTTGTTTTTTTTTTTTTTTACAGTGAGCATGCCTTACCGTTATTAATGTGCACGTTGTAGCTGTTTCCTTCTGAGGAAAGGGAAAGGAAACTATGAATCCACTGTGTGTAAAAATATGTGAACAAATGATTTTTATGTAGTGCACAGTGTGAATCAAATAGGCTTTACATTCTTTCAGAATTTTTCTTTTTAAAGGGCTTCTCAGGCTATAATTTTTTTAAAAAAAGTGTAAGGATCTTATATAATTTTCCCTTTACAATGAGTTTTAAAACTCATTATGTTGAACAAGCAGGATTAATGGGGTATGATCTGGAATGACTTAATTATTTCCTGTTTTCCTTCTTCTCAGTACCTGGTCACACCTATCCTAGAGAGTTATTTCTGGGTCCTTGAGGACCCAGCATCTCTCACTAGCTGTTCCCTAGATTCAGCAAAACTACCTCCTGGGTCTCTGATTATAGAAGAACAATTCCAGTCTCCTGTTGCTGACATTTACTGGGTCCTCCAGGGCACATTGTCCCACAGGATTTAAGATAACCCCAGAAAGGCTTGTCCTGCCTGGTCCGCATCTGGCCCATAGGAAACGTTTCCCCAGATCCGCCACTAGAGGGCGCGCAGCCACTTCCCAAAAGCACCTCTCTGTACTGATTGGGGCTTTCCACCCTGCAATTACTTGTAGATGATTTCTTGTTCATTTATTTCTATTATCTGCACGGGGAAAAAAAAAAAGCTTCCCATCTGGGAGAAGGACTTTTAAGGCGCACCCATCTTATCCTCCTGAGAAATCTTATTTAATCTCCAATTGCAGATATTTTATACTCTGAAAGGCGAGGACTTGGTTAAGGGTAACAAAACTGGTTTTAAATATCTGCGTTTCAGATTCTGTGACCTTGTGCCTCACTTTGGGAAGTGGAAGCAGGTGGCATCTGAGTCTTGGGATGTCTGTAGAAACGAAGACTGAAAAGGTCCCATTCTAACACGTCCTGTTACATGAAGATTCACATATACACAGAATATCATCAGTATTTTGTCATTATATTTCTATAAGAAAAAATGGGAGGCGATATGGGGAATAGAAGGAATTTTATACTTTCCTTATACCTATTATTAAGAAACTATACATCAATTTCCAATTTGTAGCACTTTATTTTTTACAGGAAACTGTTTTGTTGTTTTTTTCCTCAGATGTCTTTTCAGTGTCGATAATTGTATGACTTTGTTCCTAATCTATTAATAAGGCAAATTATATCACTGCTGCTACTCCTTGAAACATACATATTTGAGGTGTTGTTGTCCTGTAATTCACAAGTGGGAAAAGGAAAGGAAACTCATAGAAGAGAAAGAAGTTACACAAGCTTACACAGCCCAGAAATGATGGGATCCTGAATCCAGTGCTTTTTCTGCTATAACTACACTTCCTTTCATGACTATATCATGATTAAGGAGTAATCTACATGGCAAACCAATGGCTTATTTTTTAAACATAGATAAATTGTAGACCAGGATATTATATTTAAATATTTTTAAAAAGCATTGCTTTTAAAATGGGAAAAGCTAGATAGATGGTCATTGGTCACTTGTATCTTGTTGCCAGAGCCTATAACTAGACTATCCCAGTATTCTCCAAGATCAGGTGAAGCAGAATCACCTAGAGTGTTTGTTGTTCAAGTGCAGATTTCTGAACTGACCCTGTATTCATTTTGTATTGCTGCTGTAACAAACCACCATAGACATAGTGACCCCTAGCTACACTAATTTATTTCCTTACAGTTCTGGAGGTCAGAAATCTAATATGGCTCAGGAGAGCTACTTTCTTGGATGGTCTACAGGAGAATCATTTCCTTACTTTTTCCAGTTTCTGGGCTGCTGCCTCCCTTGGTCAAGGGTCACATCACTGACCTCTGCTTCCAACCTCACGTCTTTCTGACTCTGAACTTTGTGTCTCCTTTTTCACTCATTAGGACCCTTGTGATTACATGGGGCTCCTCAGATAATGCAGAAAAGCTTTTCATCTCAGAATCCTTATCCAAAGATTTGCAAAGTCTCTTTTCCATGCAAGAAAACATATTTACAGGTTTGGGGCACTAGGACATGGATGACTCTGGGGGACCATTATTCTGTCACTTGCAATGCCTCCAGGGATTGCCTTACAGAATTTCAATGTGGGTCTCAGGAACCTTTGTATCTGACAAAATCCCCTATGGTTGTTATATTAAAGGTAGGGAACATACTATCAATGACTACCTGCCCTCTTTTTCAAAATGACCATCGTAGGAGACTTAATAACTTCCTCAACTTCTTCTACATATAAATTTGTTCTAGAAAATTGATGATTAGAAGAATTTAAATGTATGCTGTTTGCCCTAATCCCATGTTCTAAAGTCACGTTATCAGACACTATTTTAGAATCTCTTCTTATTTTGTTTTCAACACCTTAGAGACAGTCTATCTTGTCCTCTTCCTCGAGTGCTTGCCTACCATGCACAAGTTCCTAGGTTCAATTCCAAAAAAGCTCTGTCTGTCTCTTAAGGTTGTAATGAGGATTAATGGAAAGTGCTTATTAGATTAACACTTACTAGAGAAGATCCACTTAAATAAGTACTAGCTACTATTATTATTAAATAATAAATGATACCTGGAGTGGTGGCTCACACTTTTAATCCTAGCAGCTTGGGAAGCTGAGGCAGAAGGACTGTGAGTTCAAAGCCAGCCTCAGCAAAACCTAGGCGCTAAGCAACTCAGTGATATTCTCTCTCTAAATAAAATACAAAATAGGGCTGGAGATGTGGCTCAATGGTGGAGTGCTCCTGAGATCAATCCCCAGTACCAAAAATCAATCAACCAATCAATAAAATGATTTCCCATATTTTTGTCCTTGTGCTTTTAGGGTTGTGCTTTAGGGAAGAGCGTATTATACCTACAAATTTTTTGTCTTCATTAATAGATAAGGAAAGACAGTAAATAGCACACGTGGCCAGCGCTTGTTGGGAGGGGGTGGGGGGCATCTTTGTTTCCTCTGTGGGGCTCCATTTGTATAACATGGCACATACTCGATAGGAGTGAATCAAGCAGCCCCCTAAAGAACTGGGAGACAGAGCGTATGGTCCAGAAGAGAAGAATTCCCCCCTGAACAGAAAAACAGGCTAGGGTGACACACTGGTCACTTTCAGTTGGAGATCGGAGGCCAAGTCCTGGTATTCTGTTGGTGGGAGGGCAAGATGAACACTCAAAGAGAAGGTTGTATATGCCAGGGACCTGCAGAGGGAAAGGGCACATTCAAACTGGGATAATTTTAGGGCATTGAGTGAAAGGAGGAGAGTGCGGAGTACTGGGACCTGTGGCAGCAGTGCCTTTAGCAGTGTCCTTCACCCTGAAGTGTACAGGGAGGGTCAGAAACGGGGCTGGTCATATTGAAGGGGTGATGGGGCAGAATGTAACGCAGTCCCCCAGGAAACCTCTAGGGAGAAGCCGGGAGGGAATAAAAGCCCTGCCTTGGTATCCTTCCACTGATCTGCTGGGATCCCCAGGGGCCAACCCCAGTGGGAAGCCAGAGGACATCTGTGTAGGGCCCACTGGTCAGCCTCTGGGACTCCCAGCATGGCAGAAGACGGTGGTGAGTAGATCCGAAGAGGAAAAGGAAGATCTCTAGGACAGGGGGTGTTTTTGCTCATTGAGAAAGAGTCCCTGACTTTTTTTAGAGCAAGTGAACAAACGTGTCCTAACAAGGTGGTAGAGGAGTGTTAATCCAGGGATAAGCAGCTTGGGAGCACAAGGCAGCAGAGACATTAGGACACTCAGCAGACCACGTCAGCACACGGCCTGAGCAACCAACAGCCCCAGTGGGACAGCTGCCAGAGCTTGTGTGAGCAGGCTGAGCCATGCAAGGGTGGTGCCCACCCCTGAGGCTGAGAGGGTGCGACTCCGGGAGGGAGTCCTGAGTCTTTTGTCGTGGGAGAACACAGACACTATTTCATCCTGGTTATGAAAAGACTTTTGCTGACATGTGAGAGGACTTTAGGAGCAAAAAAGTTTGGCATGTTCCCTGGAGACTTTCAGAAGTCTCTAAGCAGAAGCACAGGCCTAGGACAGGGTCCTTGGTGCTCAGGGTGTACCTGGGGCAAAGGCTACTTGTTTATTTCATGATATCCTGATGTTTAGAATGCTCTGAGGAAAGACATTACTCCAAGAAGCCTAAAGATTCTAGATACACAAAGAACAAACAAACAAACAAATAGCAAGAAAGAAAATGTAAAAGGGGTTAACTGGGAAAAGGAATGGAGCATTTGGGAATCTAAGAAGAACACCCCATTGTTAGCAAAAATAGAACAGTAATGTTAAGAGGTAAAAGAATATTCAGCAACAGGGAAGCACTTCCAAATTTGCCTCCTGCCTCCTCAATCAATTTTCTACCCAGCACTGAGAACAGCCTTTTAAAAAAAGATAAATTTGAATGTGTCACACATCTGCCTGGAACCTCTTAGTTGCTTTCCACTGAGCTTTGAATAAAACCCAAACTCCACCTCTCCTGCAAATCATGGGACGATCTGTCTCATACTTACTGCTTCTCCAGTCACATTTCTTGCTTGTTCCCCTTTGCTTACTGTATTTTACTTATATTCAACATCCTTTTCCTAAAAGGCAGGCTCTGGCAGGTTTAGGATCATTGCACCGTGTCTCCTTCTGCCTTGACTGCTGGGCCATTTCCCCCACCAGCCCCTGGAGAATTGAGGCTTTCCCAGATTAGTTAAAGTCAGTCCCCTTCTATCTCAGCACCCTATTTGTTTCCCTGATAGAACTCTTTTCAAGATGTAGTGTCTGTTTGTTGTTGTTGTTGTTGTTTGTACTGGAGATTGAAATCAGGAGTGGTTTGCCACTAAGTCACATCTGCACCGCACCCCTTTTTATATTTTAATTTGATACAGTGTCTCCCTAAGTTGCTGAAGTTCTCACCAAGTTGCTGAGGCTGGCCTTGAACTTGTGATCCTCCTGCCTCAGCCTCCTAAGCTTCTGGGATTACAGGTGTGTGCCACTGGGCCAGGCCTTAATATGTGGTTTTTATTTGCTTGTTTACTGATTATTGTCTGCCTTTTCCACAAAAGTACAAATTCTATGAGACCAGGATTGAGCTCTGCCTTGTTTACTGTTAAATCTCTACGTCCCATGCCTGACATGTGTGGACAGATGGATGGGTAATAGGTGGCTGGCTGGCTGGCTGGCTGGATGGATGGATGGTAGATGAGTGGATAATGGGTGGATGGACAGGTGGATGGGTGGAAAGATGGTAGGTGGGTGGGTGGGTGGATGAATAGGTGGATGAACAGGATGGCTAAATCTTCCAAAACCTACTCTTTCTCTGTGGATACTAGAAAACTATTATTTAGCATATGATTTGTTTGGATTTTGCTCTACATAAGACACTGCTAAAAGTTTCTTGGCACTTCAAAACTGGAGAGAACCAAAGCAATTAGAGACAAAGCAGGAAGTGATTAGACATGGAGGAAAGGCCACATTTATTCGCTGTTGAATAATTACTCCAGAAATAACAGCTGTTGTGTTCCTCATTTTAGAATTTAAAACTGACCTCACTAAAAATGAAAGGTCAAAAGCTTAATTTCCTCATAACAGAGATTGTAACACGAGTTTCTTTGTGTGTATGCGCACGTGTATATATGTGCACATGTGTTTGCACGCTTTGCCTTCACGTACGCATGTAACAGAAGGATTCGAGGCTCACAGAAATTTTACCCTGTGCTTTTGTATAAACAGAATACTCCTTTGCAAAAAAGCTAAAAATTTCCAGGCAAATCTGCAAAATCTGTTTTTGTCTAAAACCTCTTAGAGCACTTTCTCAAGGATTTATGATGTCTGAGAAATTTTATACTTTGAGACATTGAAAGCCAAGATGGACAAAAATTAGAAGGAGTAGTTGGAAAGAATTCTACCTCTCTATACCATTCCACCTCCAAATTTGTTATTTAATATGGGTCTAGGAAAATATGTAAGGGGGAGAAACTTCTTTTTTACCTAACTGTAGAATTTACAGCCAGGTGGTCCTACAGGGGGCAGGGAGAAGGTCTACGACAAAGCGAAAGGAAAGGACATCAAGGGGAGTGAAACTCAGGAGGCCCCTGCTGGAGAACTGCATTGTGCACAAGAGCCACTTTGGATTCCCAATCTCTGGTTCAAGTTTAGCTACAGTCACCCCTAACTACAGAGCCTTATTCCTTTTTTTTTGTCTCTTAGTCTCGTTTTCTGACCCATAAAATTGGATGATAGCAATACATATTTTAATATTGTCATTAGGAAGATTAAATGTAAAACCAGTGTGCATAAAAGTCCTAGCATAGTATTCCTGTTAGGTAACCCTGAGCACCTAGTGAGCGCTCAATAAACATTAGCCATAATTGTTTGTCCAACCTCAGCATCATGCCACAGAAAATAATTTGTCATGCATGTCATCTAAAATTTTTTATTCACTGTATTTAAAAAGCTGAAATTAATTTAAATAGTATATTTTATTTCATTTAATGTATCCAAAATATTATCACTTCAATATTTAATCAATATGAGTAATTAGCAAGGCATTTTGCATTTTTTTTTTCATATTCAAGTTTGAAATCCTGTATTTTGTACATACAGCACATGTCAGTTCAGACTGGCCACTTTTCAAATGTAAAATAGCCACCTGTGGCTCGTGGCTACTGTATTGAACAGAAGGGGTCTAACATCTGTCTCTGAATCCTATAGAATGACCTCTTCTGCACAAAACTCCTTTTTAGCAGTCATGCAGATGGATTCCAGATGGAAAAATCTCTTCATGCCTTGCAGCTAATCCTGTTTTACAGAAGAAAGAGGATGAAACAATGTCGATGTGACAGTGAAGTCATTTTCTATAGTTTGACTCATACTCCCCTCCCCGTGTCTCATCTCCCTCTTTCTGGAAACTGTATTCCCAATGCCATGAAACTAGAGCTGGATTGGTTTTGCTTTCTGAATTCTCTAAGTCTTCAGGGGTGTGCTACCCCTCAATAGTATTATAGTATATTGTGGATTTACTCAAGAATCCTTCTAGAATTCAGAAGCTGAGTTACATTGCTAGGTATCGAGAGAAAATGTTTCCACATTCCACATTCCTTTCAAGTTTACTATTGTCTCATCTGGAAGATCCCCCCAACACACACACCACCACCCCACCCCCAATTTTCCCACTCATGAATTTCATTTCTTTCTTATGAATATTTGTGTGGAACCAGCAGATGGCAGTCAAATACTTTTAAGTTTAAGCCTTTGGCTCCTAGGAAAAAGCAGCTTAAGTTATCAGTCCCACATGTTTTCTGAGAAAGACAGTGGCCCCTGTTAGGTCTTTGCCTAGTTTATGAAATAATTATAGGATCATGGAGAAGACAGTTCGGTTAGGGCTGAGGTGGATATTCCAATATAAATTTCTGTCTTCACTTCCTTAAAATCTTTTGAACTGCTTTTGGGATGGTTGTTCACGTTTTCCCGTTTACCTCAAAAGATGGACGTGATTTAAATCATATTTGAAATGTACATGGAATAATGGACATTTCCAGTTATTAGTACATATTCATTGTTCTCCCCCTTCCACATCATTAACTTCTGAGAAGCTTTTAAAGAAAAGTTTAATTTATGTAGTTGCATGTTACTGAAGAATGCTTGTTTTGCAAAATCTGAAACTTTATTGGGCAATGTTCACAATTAGGCAAGGTTTGCAACTCCATGTTATAAGTCTATGGCCTCTTCATTTTCCATAATCAAATAACTGCTGAGAATGTGGCTTCTCAGAAGGATGAATGAGAAGGAAAACCAACAGACATTAAAGGTCAGATATCTGGTTACATACTTAAGTGAAGCCCATGAAATAAATACTTACTTGGGTCAGTGGTTTGCTTTTGGCAGAAAGCATTGGCTTAATTCAAACTGATGGAACAATTAGACGATATATATGTTATTAGGTTAAATATAATGGATCATTACTTTTGGAAAGCTGACAAGTAGATAATATATACGTTCTTTAAGAGTTCTTTTAAAATAATAAATTGTGGGAATTAGCTAAAACAAGTTTCTTTCAATAAAAAATCAGAGAAGTTAAAGATTTTTATTTATTATACCACTCATTAATTTTTCCTTCTTGTATTCAATGCATTACATATTTGCTGAGTATCTATTCTGGGTTTTGTTTAGTTTTTGTTTTTTGGGTGGGGAGCAGTATCTATTCTATGAAAATCACTGTTCTGGGCATCATGGACAAAGGAAGATGGTTCTTTCTTAGACTCTCACAGTGTAGAGGCTTTAAATGCCACATTCTGTATCTTGGAAGATAGGTAGACCCATCGATAGATGAATGAGGAAATAAAATGTAGTATTACATACGATTGAATATTATTCAGCCATAAAAGGATGAAAAGTCTGGTACATGCTATGCTATGAGCAAACCTTGAAAATGTTACGCCAAGTGAAATAAGCCACTGTGTTGCTTAATTGTATGTGTCAACTTGACTGAGCCGGGGTGCCCAGATTAAACATTACTTTGGGGTATATTTGTGTGGATGTTTCTGGAAGAGATTAGCATTTGAATCAGTGGATTTAGTACAGCAGATTATCAATGTGGATGGGCACTGATAAGTCTATTCAGGGATTGAATAGAACAAAAGGTGGAGGAAGGAGGAATTCTCCCCCTTTGTCTTCTGCCTTTCTGCTTGAGCTGCAACCTTGGTCTTCTCCTGTCTTTGGGTGGAGATCATTGGCTCCATTGGCTCAGGTTGAAATTACATATCAACTTTTCTGGGCTCCCAGTTTACAGATGGCCAACTACTTATCTTCTCAAAAGGAGATTAAAGGTAACCAACAGCTAGGTGGAGGGAAAAGGGAAAGTTAATATGTAATGGGAAGAGTTTTTGTTGGAGATCGCACAGAAGTTCTAGAAATGGACACGGTGATGCTTGTATGACATTGTCAGTATACTTAATGTTACTAAATTATACACTTAAAAATTGTTTAAATGGATTGGGGATGTTGCTCAGTGGTAGAGCACTGGCCTGGCATGTGCAAGGCTCTGGGTTGAATCCTCAGTATCACAAACAAAAAAGTTTAAATGGCGAATTTTATGTCATGTATAATTAAAAAAATGTAAATAAAATAAAATAAAAAGATAGGCAGAAACTGCATGAGGGTTCGTTCATTGGGGTGTTCTAAGTGAAAGGAATAGCAAAATCAAAGGCTCAAAGGGCAGCAAAGAATGAGGAAGAACTGTCCAATCTTAGGAAAGCCCCCAGGCACCCAAGGTGACATTTTGGCAACCTAGGGCTGACTAGGTGATGGAACATGCCTGCAGGAGGGGCATAAAATCATGGAGTCTAAGACTAGTGTAAACAGGTAAGTAGTTCAAGTCATGCTCTTCAAGACACAGTGTCCTTATGCAGGGGTTGGTTAATTCAAGGAAGTACAATTCAAAGCGCAGGATACTGTGCTGGGAAACCCAGCTGCTAGTTCAATGCAGAAATCAAGAGGGCTGAGCAGAATCCAGTTTGAATCTGGCCAGAGTAGTTAGCGTAGAACACCCAAATCATCATTTCTTCCTATTTCAGAGAAATGGAAAGATAAACAAAGGAAAACACTGCATAGAATGAGCCCACAAACTAGGCTAATAGCTAATCTAGAAGTGGGGTTAGCAATGCTAAATAAGCCTCTCTTCAGGCTCCTGGCTCTCAGCACAGACTGACCCCAGGAGCTCAGGAGATCTGACCAGGTTCATGAACATTGGCCACCAGGAAGCATGAGCTAAATGCTAAACCACTCAGAAGTTGGGCTTGGTCAGTTGATTCACTTCTGACAAGATTTTCTTGATACTGGAGCCTGCACAAAGCTGGGAAGACTAAGACCAAAAAAATGAAATGAGACTGACAGGATTATGAGAAATGGGCTGCCAAAAAGATTAGGGGTGACTGTGGACAGATTTAATGCCCCACTAGAGTTTGAATCGAATTCCATGAGTAACAAGAAGACAGAAAACTCCTGAAGCGATAAATAGAAAGTATTGCCCTTAAAAGATTAACCTGGCATGAAGGTTGGTGCATATATGAGCTCATAAGTAGGTGAAAGACAATAATGGCCAGAACTAGGAGGTGAAATGAACAAAATATGTAGATGTTTAAGTTATTTATTTATTTGGTTAGAAACAGGAAGTATGCTACAGTTGTATTTTCCATGTTTTGGTTTGTCAGTCATTTAAAAATGAAATATAAAATATATTATTTTTCATTACAAATGTTATATATATTCAGAGCAGGAGAATTATGATATTAAAAAAATAGAGGGTAGAAAATAAAATTTCTCTCCATCTTTCCTGTACCAGGACAATAATCACTGATATCTTGGCATATTTCTTTTTTTTTTTTTTTCTGTTGAGGTACTAGGGATTGAACCTATGGGCTCTCTACCACTGAGTCATATCTCCAACCTATTTTATCTTTTATCTTGAAACAGGGTTTCTCTAAATTCCCCAGGCTGACCTTACACTTGTAATCCTTCTGCTTCAACCTCCCGAGTTTCTGGAATTACAGGCATGTGTCATTGTACCTGATGATATATTATTATTTCCCCCTCCCCCTCCCCCTCCCCCTCCCCCTCCCCCTTCTTCTTCTTCTTCTTCTTCTTCTTCTTCTTCTTCTTCTTCTTCTTCTTCTTCTTCTTCTTCTTCTTCTTCTGTTTCTATACCTAGATATTAGATCATTTGCTTGTAACAGTTTTTCCATATAATATGACAATATCATCTAGTGAGAAGTTGCATAGTACAGTAGTTTGCAGTACAGACTCCATGCAGTCCAAGCTACTTGGGAGACTGAGGCAGGAGGTTCAAGGCCAGCCTGGGCAATTTAGTGAGACCCTGTCACAAAAATCAAAGCAAAACAAAACAAAAAAGGGGTGGGGATGTAGCTCATTGGTGAAGCCTGCCTGTCTTCAATGCCCAGTACTGGGGGAAAAAGAAAGTACAGACTGCAGAACCAGATTGTCTGGGTTCAAATCCTAACATTTGCCATTGACTATCTTGGTGACAAACTTTCTGTCCCTTAGTTTCCTTGACAGTGAAATGGTAGTCCTAATGGTTACAATTTTGTAGAGTTTTTGTAAGGATTAAATAAGTTAAAGGAAAATCTTTAGCAAATGACATATAGTAATCACAAATGTTCAGTATTTTACTAAGCAATTATAAAATTATAGAATGCAAGACATTTTGAAGATTTTTGATCAAGATAGAAAGAAGGCAAATTCACAAAGAAAACTGGTATCATTAACATTTATAGAAAAACAGGAAAAAATGGTTTGGGAGGTGACAAAGAATATATGTAGGTTTAATTGCATACGGTTGAAGTACAGGTAGAAATGATTAAGAGGGCTTGGAGATATTATAGTGAAGTTCAAAAGGGAAGTTGTAACAAAAAATGGATTTAGGGGATATCTGCCTAGAGGTGACAGTAAATATTATAAAAATGAGACCATTAAAGGAAAGGAAAGTGTGGAGTTTGAAACTTTGGGAAAGACCTTCCTTCAAAGAATGAAAGAAGGGCCTACATGGTAGTGCCCACTTGTAATTCTAGTGACTCAGGAGGCTGAGAAAGGAGGATAGCAAGTTTGAAGCCAGTCTGGGCAACTTAGCCCATCTTTTCCTGTAAAAAAAAAAAAAAAAATATATATATATATATATATATATATATAGAGAGAGAGAGAGAGAGAGAGAGCGAGCGCGCGCGCTGGGAATATAGCTCAGTGGTAGAATGTCCCAGGGTTCAACCTCCAGTATGACAAAATAATAATAATAATAATAATAATAATAATAATAATAATAATAATAATAATAAAGAAGTGAAACTAGGAAAGGTGGGAGGGGAGAGGTAAAAATCAGAAGAGGAAATAAAGATAGGAGGACTAAGAGAGTATGAAATGAGATCAGTCATGGAAGTCAAGTCATGCTTGCTGTGGCTGAGTCCCACAGTGGTGCCTTGTGGGACCAAAGAGATGACCTCAGGGAGTCCTGGGTGGAGAGGGGGCAGTAGCCCTCCTCTAACACTTTTGCCTCTTCCAGGACAGACCTCGCCAACAGAGTGTGGGGACTCAGGTCTGCCATTTCTGCTTCTTCCCCCTTTGGTCTCCTCTGCCCCATTCTCCTTCTCCAGGCCTCTGTCCACTGGAGCTCTGCTAATTCTCAGGTTGACCTGGGTTTTCCCACAAAACAGGACAGCTTTGTGAGCTGATCCCTTACAGCCCGGCTGGTTGGGTGCAGGGATGGAAGGTGGGCAGGAATAGCAGTTAGGAGTTTGCTGCCTGATCCTGTTTTGTATGTCAGAGGATGATCAGGACTCTACTTCAGGAACTAATGCCATTCTTCTGAATCCTCCATGTTTACAGAAACCTCAGGACAACGAGGACATAGGATTGTAGGTACCAAGCAGGGCAAAGTAGAAGCATATTGATTTTCACAGTAGTGTCGTGTTCCTTATTTTAACTGACTTACTTATATCTTGCAATGTTGGAGAAGGGAACCAAGTCTCTACCACTGAGCTACATCCCCAGCCCTTGTTCCTGTGCCTTATTGTTAAAAGGTTAAAAAAGGATATATAATTATCCTTATAAGAACCCCAAAAGAAGCAAGAGTAGAGTACAGGTATGGGGGAAGCTTGAAAAAGAGGGATGACAATTTTTGAACAAATAGAGAGAAGACTGAACATACACAGAAAATTTGAAGTAGAGAGTAGAGAAGTTGAAGGATTTCACATAAGGACCTTTGACCAGGGGTTTGGTCAGTATTCTGGCTTATATTTAAAATGCATGAATTTTGGAGACAGACACTCGCTTCCAAACCTGGGTAGGACACTTCCTACTTGTGAGACCTTGAGAAATACCCTACTTCTCTCTGTATCTCAGTTTCCTCCATCTGTAAAAAGATATAATAGCCAGGCATGGTGGTACACACCTGTATTCCCAACTGCTGGAGAGGCTGAGGTAGGAGGATCACAAGTTCAAGACTAGTCTATTTAGAAAGACCTTATCTCAAACTAAAAAAATAAAAAGGACTTTAGCTCAGTGGAAGAGCATTTTCAGGGCATTCACAAGGCCCTGTGTTCAATCCCCAGCACCAGACACACACACAAAGTAACAACGACATTAATAATATCTACCTTGTAGGTTTGTAATGAGTATTAAGTGCATTACTATCCCTAGGTATATAAGTACTATTATTCTAGGTAATTAGACCAACTTTTGACAGATTATCTTGGGAAAAAGCCAGTGACAGAAGCAAAATGTATCTGATCGTTGTTGACAGCAATTCAGGAAGCCAGACATTCTGTGTCAGGGAGACTCGGGTCCTACTTTATTTTTCTTTTTTCTCCTATCATCACCTGATTATGTATTTAGGTATTATAATAAGTATGTTGCATATTGATGTATAATATGTATTATGTATGTGAGCACTTACTTGTAAGTCTGATGATCAGCCTTGTATCACCAGAACTCTAAGTCATCAGAACAGAGACTATGCTCTCTGTTTTGTTTATGATTAACACAATGATCGTAAAAGAAAATAGCTAATTAAAAAGACATTAACTTGTGGGAAAGTTGATTCAGGATTGAGCTCGTGTTCCACCAGAGAGGAGCGGATGGAACAGGGTGGTGATCCAGGAAGGGCTGCAGTGGGAGTGGGGTCTGGGCTGGGGGAAGCCGGTAGATGAAAGAGGGAGGAAGCAAAGGGTAGGAGTTCAAGCTGCAGAGATGTGAGCAGCATTCTCGTTGGAATGTTCATGGGAGGATTCCATGGGACCCAGGCCAAGGAAATACATTCCTATTTGATCTTTTCCAGTTTGGTTGTTAATTTTTGGAAAATTGCGTTTGTCTAAAGTATAGATTAAAGTTCAAATAAGGGTTTACAATGATCTCTTATGTATCGATTCCATGATTTTCCTTCTTTTTTTTTTTTTGTCTTGTTTCATTTGTGTTGGTCTCTATTAAAATTTTAGGAGTTCGTCAATTTTGGTGGGAGAATTTTCTCATTAAAGAACCCTATTTGAATAAATATATTGATCTGAATTATTTCCTGGGTTCTAATTTGCTCATTGATAAATCGTATTCCTTTCTTCCTTCTGATATTTTCAATATTTTATTATTTTTCTTGAGTGTTGAATATTAACAAACAGTTGTGTGGTTCCTGAAACTGGCTTTTGCTGGTGGTCTCCTCAGAGTCTTGAGGGTGAGACAGGGAGTGGGAGGGAGGAGGCAGAGCAGGTCTCTGCTGATTTATGTCCTCAGTGACCTTTAAGGCTGTGTGTGTGTGTGTGTGTGTGTGTGTGTGTGTGTGTTGCGCGCTGGGGATTGTTGTTGCTTGAATTTAAAAATGGCTCACAATGTTAAATCCTAAACTGCCTTATTTCTTTTGCAAACATTGATCGCCTTGAAATTACCTCTATTTGGAATCTGAAACTCAGCTTTGCTTTATTTCCTTCTGCTGCCACTGTCCTACAATCTCACCCAAGTTCTGTGCCCGATTCTACATCCTGCTTTGCAGTTTCTGCACCCCTGTTTTATAGGCAGAATGCTTGATAGTGACAGAAAGCAGAGCCTCTGAATTTATGTCATTCTGGGTTCACATCCCAGCTCTGCCACCTCCCAGTCGAATGACCTTAGGCAGGTTATTTGGCCCAAGCCTCATTCACTCCTCCTCTAAGTGGCAGTAATGGTAGCACCTGCCTCAAAGAGCAGCTGGGCACATTCAAGGGGATGATGGCCGTTGAAGACTCAGCACTAAGGGAATGTTAGCTAAGCTAGTTTGCTGTGCATTTCAAAGGGCTTGTACCAGTTTTTAAATGTCACCCCGACACTATCCTATGTTTTTAACTTTTGTTCTTAGTTCACATTGAGGAAAATGAAGACACAAAGATATTAAGTGCAATATCTCTGGGAATTCTTAGATTCCTCGTGCCCAGCCATGTGCTCTTTCTAAAGCTGTAAGTTAGCTAACTCTGGACAAAAACTGGGAAATAATGAGTTTTTTCTAATAGTACACATATGCCCTTCCTCATATTTTCTATTTCTGTATCCTCCAATGAAAATCTTTAAAGGTAAAGCTTAACATGTTACCCCTTCCAGCCCACACTTGTATTTTATCACTAAATCTGTAAATCAGAAATCTCTCAGGAAGTGAAGAATGTCTCTCTAAAAGAATTTATAAGGGGCAGAAACAGTGTTGTTGAGCAAGGGGCCTTTTCAGGGAGCACACGTTCTCACTGTATCTTATGGTAGACAGAATGATGCCCCCAAAGATCTCCATTTCCTAAACCCTAAAAGCTGCCATGTCACTTAACATGGCAAAAGAGACTCTGCAGATGTGATTAAGTGTAAGATCTTGGGATGGAGATATTATCCTGGATATTATCCATGCAGAATCAGTGTAATCACAAAAGTTCTTATGAGAGGGAGACAGAGGTCAGAGAGAAGGAAATGTAATGATGGAAGCAGAAGGGTGTGTGTGTGTGTGTGTGTGTGTGTGTGTGTGTGTAAGAGAAGCCAGGCCCAGTGGTGAACACATGTGATCCCAGCAACTAGGGAGGCTGAGACAGGAGGATCGTGAGTTCAAAGCCAGCCTCAGCAAAAGAGAGGAGCTGAGCAACTCAGTGAGGCCCTGTCTCTAGATAAAATACAAAATAGGGCTGGGGATGTGGCTCAGTGGTCAAGTGCCCCTGAGGTTAATCCCCTGAGGTACCCTCCCCTCCACCAAAAAAAAAAAAAAGGTAGAGAGAGTTGAAGACAGTATACTGCTGTCTTCGTTGATGGAGGAAGAGGTTACAAGTCAAGGAATGCTAATGATCTCTAGAAGCTGGGGAAAAAAACAAAACAAGTAAATGGGTTCTCCCTTAGAGCTTGCAGAAAAAAAAAATACAACTCTGTTGACTTCTGAGAGGTAAAATGGATATGATAATATATTTGTGTCATTTGGTGCCACTAAATTTATGGAAACTTGTGGTAATTCGTGATGGCAGCAATAGGAAACCCATACACATTTCATAGTCCATGTATAGTCAAGCTGACCTATCTTTCCCCAAGCTCACCATTTCCGACCTAGACCAAGGGGTTCAAGGGCATGTAAGTGTGCACCTATTGCAAATTGAGCCGCAGGGTCACAGTCAACCAAGAGTTCAAACTTAAAACCATTAACTTGGAGATGGTTCAGTATAAGGAAGACACTGTGGATTCTGGACTACTTCATGTTACTGTACAAGCTGGATGCAGCCCAAGGATACTTGACTGAGGGCGACTGAGAGATGAAATTCAATCAACCTCCCTCTACCAAGTAGTAACCCCAGCCATGGAGCATATTTACCTGGAGGCAAGGTCACTTTTTTTTTTTCCCAATTTACTCAAATGTACCAGATGGACTACCAGTGGTCTTCAAGGACTTATTTTCATTCTAGCAAGGACAGATGGGGGTGAACAAAAGGTGATTACACTTATAATTTTGAATAAAAACTGCACTTAATCATGTAACTGTCCTCTTTAACATTCTTTTGCTTAAAAGGGAGACTTCAGCTAGACAAAATCACCTTTACTAACACTACTCTTGCCTTCTTGCTGTTAACTCAAGTGTGTGCATTCTACCTTGGGGCTTTTGAACTCACTATTTTCTCTACTCAGCACAAGACTTCCTCCTTAAATTCATTTCATTTTCTATTAGGAAGGCGTCTATTCAAAAAGAACTTCCTTCATTTGCCATCCTATTTAGAAACATTGCTCTCATGTTTTATTTATTTATTTATTTGCTTAATTTTCTTCTTACTTGATAATATCATAATATTAATATTTGTTTCCCTCACTAGAATAAAAATTTCATAAGTCCAAGAACATTGATTTGCTACAGCACCCTCAGTGCCCATTGCCTGACTGAGCACATAGTAGGCATGTTAACCAATTTTCCTTTCCTGTGACAAAATGCTGAGATAAACAAGTTAAAAGGAAAAAAAATATATTTATTTCAACTCATGATTTCCAAAGTTTCAGCCCATGGTGGCTTGGCCCCATAGCTTTGGACCTGTGGTGAGGCTGAACATCATGGCGGACAGCACATGGTAGAGCAAAGTTGTTCACTTCAAGGTGACTGGGAAGTGAAGAGAGAGGAGCTGGGGTCCCCATATGCTCTTCAAGAGCACACCCCCAATGACCTACTTTTTTCCAATTAGGCCCTTCCTCCTGAAGATTCCACCACCTCTCAAATAGTGTCACCAGCTGGGGACCACTTCTTCAACAAGTTAACTTCTGGGGGGCATTTAAGATTCAAACCAAAACAGTAGGTGCTCAAAAAATGTCTATTGAATGCATAAACTTTTCCCCTTATGTTAAACCTGCCTTCCACAAAAAGATGCTGAGGTGCTTCATGGTGTGTGTGTGTGTGTGTGTGTGCGATTTTACTCTCTGATCACACATGGAGATGCAGATGTGAGTGACCAGTACATTGCTCCAAGATTTGTTCTAGATCTTTTTTTCACCAGTGTCACCATTTTCTAGGGTGTGGCCAGAGCTTTACAAGGTATATAGCCCAATATAACATTTTGCTTAAAATCAGATTGGTCAATAGCTGGGCACAGTGGTGCATACCTGTAATCCCAGTGACTTGAGAGACAGAGGCAGGAGGATCGAGAGTTCAAAGCCAGTCTCAGCAACTTAGTGAGATTCTAAGCAACTTAACAAGACACTGTCTCTAAATAAAACACACAAAAAAGGCTGGGGATGTGGTTCAGTGGTTAAGCACCCTGGTACCAAAAACTGAGCAGTTTTGCTCTAACACAGACTCCCACTATGATGTGCTGCTTCCCACAAGCCTCCTCCAAATAGGGCCAACTCATCATGAACTGAAATTTCCAAAACTCTGAGCCAACCCTTTTCTCTTTATCAGTTGTACCTCAGGTATTTTGTTATAGTGGCAGAAAGCTGGCTAACAAACTCATGCTTACCAGTGAAAAATATTTACATTTTAGATTAATCACTTGAAAAATGAATCTCAATTTTCATTGAAGACACCAAGTCAATATTTGGGAAGAAGATTTCTAGCCTAAATCCTTCAGTGATTTTTTTCCTTTACTGGCTTCTCTGAACTCTCTGATACCATGTCCTTGCCCTTCTGCTTGGGTTTGGGTAACTCTTCAGGTGGGGCAGAAGGCAGAAAGAATCTCCCTATTGTTCTACTTCTCAGAAAAACACAAAGTTGTTCTAGTCCCTTTGATTTGGGTACTTTCATTAAGTTTATAACTGAGTAGACAAATAGACCCTTTCCTGATTTTCCTAACTTAAACTAGTTTCTGCTTGTTCCCAGGAATAACTACTATTAAGAAGCCCTGCTTCTGAATTCTTCTGACTTTAAGAATCCCCATATGGTGGGAGGTCTAGAGAGGAATTTATTCCACTGAGACTCTGTGTATATTTTTTCCTGACAGCTTCTCCTTATAATCTGTGAGTCTTTAATGATAACCATATGCACAGGCCCATATGGTCCGAGCCTCCACTCAGCATGTGCTCCTTGATAGTAACGTCACAGAGCAGCATGGCTTTTCCTGTGAGGTGCACCTTGTGTAATATAGGATGGTGACAGGTACTTTGTTTAGAGCCAACACTCTTTGCTCTAACATTCTCATTGCATTTTCTGAAATATTGGCTGGACCCTTGAGGACACTTAAAAAGCAGATTCATATTTGAAATACTCCAAGTGAATATTCGAAGCTTCACGGAAAGTCCTTCTGTTGAGGATGGATAGATGCATTTGGAGAGAAATTTGGGTCTGACTTTTATCTCAGCAAAAGACTAACATCCCTCTTTGCGGCCATACTAAGGACTTTGTCCCTCAGTAGCTGAAATCCACATTAAACGGCACACATGAAGCATCATCTGAACAAAGTAACTTGGCCTCATTGTGGGAAGCTCGTTAATTTCAAATGGAAAACAATCAGTTCAGAAAAGGATGGGTGGGAATTTTGTCTTCCTTTTTTTCCCTGTAAACTAGAGGAAAATGATTTTTGGCTGAAAGAGCTTGGCAAGAAGTTTGATCCTCCAAAGGTTAACCCCTGTGAAGCACAGATAAGTTATGACCGCCCCGAAAGGAAGACTTCCAGGGAACACAGCAGAGGGCACATGTCTGCCTCCATCTGTCCCACGCTTCTGAACTTGGCAGCGCTCTCTGCAGCTTACATCACAGGAGGGTTTCCATAGAGAGGGTTCTCCATAGCTTATGAGCCATTCGTGGCTAGGTACAGATTTCCAGGGGGGCAACTTCCTTTTTCTGCTCTCCTCCATTCAAGGTGATTGTCATTAGTGACTAGAAAGAGACTGGGAGAGAAGAAATAAGAATTTCTAGGGCCCTGGGGGAGTAGCTGAGTGGGAGAGCACTTGCCTAGTAGGCAAGAGGCTCTGGGTTCCATCCCCAGCACCACAAAAAACAAAAATTAAAAAACAATTCTAGCTTTTAAAATAGCATAATGAAAGCAAAACTGGAAAAAAAAAAACCCACTGAATCATATGCCTTAGTCTAGAAAGAAGCAAATTCTATGCAAACACTCTATCTGCTCAAGCAGCTTGTTTTTCAGTTTTTTTTTTACCTGGTTTTCCACACTCTCTCCTTCATCATCTTTTTTTCCTGTCTCCTATTTTTCTCAACCTGCTTCATTTCTCCCCTCCTTTATAGATTCCTTGTCTATCTTTCTCCCTCGGCCTTCTTCCTCCTATTCCTCCTCCTCCTCCTTGTTCTTCTCCTATTGTCTCCTTATTCCGTAGTTTCTATTCTCTAAAGTAGGCAATAAGGAGCCAGGAGCAGGGGCACCTGCCTGTAATCCCAGTGACTGGATCATAGGAGGATTACAAGTTCAAGGTCTCAACTAAGTGAGACCCTGTCTTGAACTAAAATAAAAAGGACTGGGAAGTAATTCACTGTTGTAGAGCCTCTGGGTTCAATCCCCAGTACCACAAAATACATACATATATACATACATAAAAATATAATAGACAATAGGAAAGGTCTGGATTTTATGTTCCATAATCTGAGACTGGACAAAAATTTGAAATCAGTTTGTGGTAGGAACAATCAAGTGTTTTAAAATATTTACAGGGATCCAAGAAATACTTGGAATAAAACCTCTTTCATTGTCTCTGTATTATCTTCTTGGATTAGGATTTTTTTAAAAAAAATTGTACCATCATAAAATTTATTTAATAATTCAAGGACTTTTGGCTTGTCAATATTTCAGTTTTGTAAAAATTAAAGCTAAGATGTGTGATAGCTTTTCGTACTCATCAATGAATTTAGATCACATTTTACCTGTTGTGGGTTTTTTAAAATTACTTTCATTTTTTAAAGTTTTCAAAAATAATTGGTATAATAGAGCATCATAACTGGATTAGGAAAGTTTTCTTAATTATAATTAAGTTGGTTAATTGTTCAGATTTTTAAAAAAAATTAGTTACAATATCAAGTTGTTAAAAGAAGTTGGCAGACGGCAAAAAGTATTTTACTCTTCTTTGGGAATATGTGTTGTAAGGGCATCTTCCATCGATTTTGAGGCAGCCCCCCCTTTTTGCCTGCCAGAAACCAAGGTTCTGACTGTGAAGTGCCCTCATCTTTCCACAGCACGCTAGGAGCAGCCCTTTGTACGTGTCTTGTTTACAACCCTCTATATCACCACCTGAGTCGGGCTTCCACTCTTCCCAATCCACTCAGGTAGCCTAGCCTGGGGCCACCATCAGGGTGGAGTCTAGGGTACCGACCACACCCACCTGTGCATCCTGGAATCCATTGGCATCCTGTTGGTCCAGGTGAGGATTCCTAATTTTCCCTTGTATAATTCTCCTTTTACCTGCAATGAGATTCTGATACATTCCTTTTCTTCATAGGAATGTCTCTGCACTAAGAAAAGAATAAAACCAAAACCCAAATAATATAATGGTGTCATCTTGAAAAAGACCTAATAAAGTACTGATGTTTACTAAATATAATGCTGACAATAAACCCTTAGAATTGTAATTAGATTAACTTATATTTGTATTCTCAGGGCCTTGCAAGCATCTGGCACATGACAAGCTCATCATAAATTTTGAATGAAAACACAGAATGAAGTAAATAGGTTCCAATAGCATTCGAGAAATTTAATAATAGGTGGTAAGGATTAGGTCAAAACATGGTCATATTTCAGCATCTGTCCTGTCCACTCCCTCCCTAACCCCGGGCAACTGCTGATGGGTTTTCTGTCACTGTAGATTAATTTGCATTTCCTAGAGTTTTATGTAAGTTCATACAGCATATATACAGTATGTACTTTTATTCTGTCTGGTTTCTTTCACTCAGCATAATATAATTATACTGCTGTGTATATCAATTATCCATTTCTTTTAAATGCCTGACTACTGTTCCAGTGTACAGATACACCACAATTTGTTTATCCATTCCCATTTGGACATTTTGGTTGTTTTCAGTCTGGGACTTTTACAAATAAAGCAGCTATAGTATAAACACTTGAGCACCATCTTTCCAAAATAGTTGTACTGTTTTATATCCTTGCCAGCGGTGTTTGAAGGTTCCACTTGCTCTACATCCTCTCTAGTTCTTGGCGTGGTCAAAATCTTTAACTTCAGCCATTCCTGTGGGTATGTTGTGGCATTGCATGGTGTTTTTGTTTTTTGTTTTTTGTGTTTTGTTTTTTTAAGAGAGAGAAAGAGAGAGAGAGAGAGAGAGAGAGAGAGAATTTTTAATATTTATTTTTCAGTTTTCGGTGGATACAACATCTTTATTTTATTTTTATGTGGTGCTGAGGATCGAACCCAGCCCCCGTGCATGCCAGGTGAGTGCACTACCGCTTGAACCACATCCCCAGCCCTGCATGGTGGTTTTGATTTGAATTTTACTAGTGATTAATGATGTCTTTGAGTATCTTTCATGTGCATCTTTGCCATCTGAATATCTTCTTTGGTGAAGTATCTATTCCACTCTTTTGCAAGTTTTAAAAACAGGATTGTTTGTTTTCTTATTACTGAGTTTTGAGAATTCCTTCTATATTCTAGACAAGACCTTTATCAGATATGTGATTTACAATATTTTCTTCTAGTTTGTGGTTTGTCTTTTCGTTGACATATGGTTTTCAAAGTGAAAGTTTGTAATTTGGATGAAGTCCAATCTGTCATTGTTTTCCTTAAAGAAATCTTTGCCCATGGGGCTGGGGATGTGGCTCAAGCGGTAGCGCGCTGGCCTGGCATGCGTGTGGCCAGGGTTCGATCCTCAGCACCACATACACACGAAGATGTTGTGTCCGCCGAGAACTAAAAAATAAATATTAAAAATTCTCTCTCTCTCTCTCTCTCTCCTCTCTCTCTCTCTCTTTAAAAAAAAAGAAAAGAAAAGAAATCTTTGCCCAACCTGAAGTCAAAAAAATTTCCCCTAGAAGTTCTCTTTCAGAAGTTGTATAGTTTTGTGTTTTACATTTAGGTTGACAATACATTTTGAAGGAATTTTTGCATATGACCTAAGGCATAGAGTTTTGCGTCTGGCTATCCAGTTATTATTTCACTTTTGTTGAAAAAATGTGAATTTTTTTTTGCATTTATTACCTTTACATTTTGGTTAAAATCAACTGACCCTGTGTAAGTGGGCTTATTTTTGGATTCCATTTGGTTCTATTAATCTATTTGTCAGCTTGTGCTGTTTTTGCTCTTGATTGACAAGGATTTTTACATGAATAAGAAAATAGAAAAAATTTTAAAGATGTGGTCAATACAACTATGTATAGTAGTGGTTATTATAGGATAACTTTTTGTTAATACAGATTGATGTCTGGTTTCATTAGATATTGTCTCAAATAATTGATATTTAATATATATCTACAAAAGGTCTCAAAAAGATTAACAAGGCTTTTTTTTTGTGGAAGGGAGAAAAGAAATCCTTATAATTTTAAAAAGAAAAATACTATATAACACAAATTAGTACCAATAATAATTCTATCCTTTCTAACTAAAGGACATAATTTTCTTCCATAAACTAAAACATTGGTAATGGTGTTTATCAATAAACTATCAGTTTCAAAGATTTAAAGTTTTCCTTACATTTTTAACTTGTATGTTCAGAGAAGCCCATAATTCCCCTGGTACCAAATACATACTTAAATGTATAATATTAAATATATTAATAATGTTAATATTTTAATTGTGTTTTTCTGCTTTATAAGAATGAATGTCACTGGGTATGGTGACACTCGTCTATAATCTCAGCTGCTTAGGAGGCTGAGAAAGGAGGATCGAGAGTTCAGAGCCAGCCTTGGCAACTTAGCAAGGTGCTAAGCAACTCAGTAATAGGGCTGGGGATGTGACTCAGTGGTTGAGTGTCCCTGAGTTCAATCCCCAGTACCAAAAATAAAAAATAAAAAATTTTAAGAATGATACCTTCTGTGGTATCTCCTTGACTATTCAGAATAGAGGACAGGGAGTATATCTGGGCCCAACAAGTAAACGATACTCAGCAAATCTTCCTTATATTTGGTCAGTGCTTTTCATCATCTGATTTGTGCACACATTGTGCTGTAGTTTGATATTCACTGTTCTCCAAAAGTCTATGTGGAACAGCTTTGTCCCCAAAGTGGCACTATTGGGAGGTGGTAGAACCTTTAAGAGGCAGAGCCTAAGGGGAGGTCTTTAGGTCATTGAGGATGTGCTATTGAAGGGGACTGTAGGACACCAGCCACCTCCTCCATCTCTTTTGCTATGGCTTGTGATGTGAGTTGTTTTGCTTCACCAAGTGCCCCTGCTATGATATACAAAAATAAAATTCCTGGTGATAAACTCTGTAATAACATGACATATGCATCCCTGCATTTTCTTGTATTATAACCTGTAAGTTCATGAATAATAGTGAAACGTTATTTACATATTTCTCTAATGCAACATAATGTTATGATTATAGTGAGAACATTATTTTTATATTCTGTTTCTGTAAAAGGAAAATATGGGGGCTGGGGATGTGGCTCAAGTGGTAGCGCACTCGCCTGGCATGCGTGCGGCCCGGGTTCGATTCTCAGCACCACATACAAACAAAGATGTTGTGTCCACCGAAAACTAACTAACTAAATAAATATTAAAAAAATTCTCTCTCTCTCTCTCTCTCTCTCTCTCTCTCTCTCTCTCTTTTAAATAAATAAATAAATAAAGAGGAAAATATGCTACCTATGTGCGGAAAAGAAGAGGTAGTCTCAGAAAGAATTCCCACCTTCCGAAAGGACTGAGGAAAATAGAGAAGGGAGAAAAGAAATCCTTTTGTGGAAGGGAGAAAAGAAATCCTTATAATTCTATAAAGAAAAATACTATATGACACAAATTAGTACCAATAATAATTCTATCCTTTCTAACTAAAGGACATAATTTTATGTGCAAGGAATCAGAGCTGAGACAGGAGGAGAAAGATCTGGAAGCTTGGAGAAGGCACCTTGTGTAAAGTGTAGGGACATGAGCACCAGCCTGCCATGGGAAAGAAAGACACCAAGAAGGAGACATGTCACCAAAGAAATGATAGAGTTAACACGGGAAGGAAAATGCATTTACTGGCAAGGGTCAGGGTAAGAGGAAATAGTGCTGGTTTGGTCTCTGCAGCTTTCACTGAAGTTCTAAATGGATAAAAAGAATCAATAGAAAATAGAAAAGAAAGAGAGAGGAAGAGAGGGAGAGAGGGAGGGAGAGAAAGGAAGGAGAAGGAAATGGAACTAGTCAAAGGAAAATTTGTTATTTTTATTGAGTTCCCAAGACATCATGAGCTCCATGGGATGATTCCAAGGGGCAGTTTACTTGGCCCTTGATGTCAGGCACCCAAGAGGGAAGAACCTAAGGAGTTGGCCGATTTATAATCTATTGCTTAAAGAATCTCTAAAAGAAAAGAGGAAGAATGTTGGTGGAACTTTTTCACAATGCCAAGGGGCAGACCAAGGACAAAGACTTTTCTCTTATTGAGATGTGAAATGGTTGTGAGATTACATAGTTGTGTAGTAAAACCAGCATTGCAGAGTTACCTTAGCTCAGTAAGAGAATGAACAGTTACAAGATAAAGAAAGAGATGATCCTGAAGGAGAACCATGGAAAATGGAAGTGGGAGCAAGCCATTCTTCTGGTATATCTCACCTGGAGTATAGAGAACTGGTGGACATATTAAAAATGGTCTCTTTCTTTAAATCTCCACCCTAAGAGCAAGTTTTAATTAACTTTCTACAAAACGGCGTCTAGTGTGGAGAACTAGACAGTTAAAAAAAACCTTAACTGAAGGGGACAATTAGTGAGGTCACTGATATAAGAGGGAAAATAGCTTCATAATTAAAAGTAGAGGATGGCTAAAGGATGTTTCAATCAAAAATAGTAATGAAAGAGCCCACATAATCTAGGGAAGAACATGCTTATGTTCAGAAACTATTCACTCTCTCCCTCTTCCACTGAGTCTTGAGATCCATTCCTTGCACTCACCTTGGAAGTCAATGAAAACCCTCATGTCTCTCAAAGAAGAGATAATACAAGCAGAAAAACTAGAACATGCCTGGCACCTAGGTTCTTGTTGCCCAATAGTTGACTCTGTCTGGCATGGCCTCAGGATTCTCACATTAACTGGCCCCTTGCTGGCCCCTGTGAACCTGTTCCTATTTGTGGCCCAGAGACAGAGGGCAAAAATGTTTCTGCAGTGTCAATCTGAGCCAGGCATTGATGTAGGTATAGATTTATACCATTTCAGCATTTATAATGATCTATGTATCCGTCCATTTTTCCATTGCTATAAAAAATATCTGAGATTGGGTGCATTATAAAGGTGTTTATTTAAATCACTGTTTTGGAGCTTGAAATTCCAAATGGCATGTCACTGGCTCTGGCAAGGGGTCCCCTGACTGCGACACATCATGATAGATGACATCATGACAGAAGCAAGTGTGAAAGCAATCACATGGTGAGACAGGAATCTGGAGACGGGGGAGGATTCAGGCTTGCTCTTTTATAACCATTCCCTCTCTCAGGAACTGAACAGGGTTCCCTGACAACTACCTTAATCTCTTCTGAGTGCAGTGCCCCAAATGACAAACTACCTCCCCACTAAGCTCCATCTTTTAACAGTTCCATCACCTCCCACATTGCCACACTGGGGACCAAGCTTCCAACATGTGAACCCTTGGGGGATACACTTCAATTACATCCAAACCACAGACACTTACACACAAGTCAAATGCTGAAGGAACATGAATTCCTATGATGATGAGTAGCTTCCAGGGTAAAGCAAGGAAGGTAGTATGAGTAATTTGTTCTTGTGAAATCTGTGGGGAAGAATGAGGATGTTGGGCCAGAAGGGCAAGGACTGACCAGATTCTGAACTTGGGTAGTCCTGATGACGGTATTAGGCAGAAAAGTGTTTCATTGGAAGGTCGTGGGTAGTTCAGAATCAATGGGAGGGCCCACAATGGGGTTGGAAAAATGGGTAGAAAACCAGTGAGATGGAGCAGAAGGAACCTGGGCAGCCAAAGCAGGCATGAAGTGGACCAGCCACTGCCTTTTAGAACACATCTGCTTGGAAAGAGATTGCTAACCTGAGGTCTCTTTCTATTTTGGGGTCATTTGCCTGGGATTCATGGTCATGTGTCTGGTGATGGCCAATCACAGTTAATACACCAGCCCTAGTTGTGAAGGAGAGAGGTTGTCCACTGATCCTTTCTGACTCCAGTTTCTAAAGTAGCAAGGAGTCCATCTTCTTTGAAGCCCCATGAACAGAAAAATTCCAATTCCAATGATAAATATTCACTAGAGATACGAAATGGATATGGAGATTTATAGGTGGCTGTTGGAAATATAGCTTTAAGGTTAAAAAAAAAATAAGGTCCAGACTAGTGTTACTGATCCATTATTAGTAAACCATGTTATCTAGCTGGCAGCTATCTGAATATCTGTAGTTGTCCGGTGGAAGGGCTTAAATATTTCATGTGTAATTACTCTTTCTTATCATTTGAAAGTCAACTCGGGTTGAGTCTCTCATGCATCTTATACTAGGAAATTCAATGCTGTCCATCTCCTGCCCTCTTTTGCATATCTCTAAGGAATTCTCAGGGGCCTCACATCTTCTTGGCCTCTGATTGTGGCTAACCTGTTTTGCTTCTCCTATTCTGTGTGTGTAATGACCTCAAATTAATCCTCACTTTAGAGATAAAGAACTTAAAACAAGCTCATACTTTGGAAATGCTTTGGTAAAAAGTATATAAGAACTTGAGGACAAAAAGCGAGGGTAGAAATGCCCTGTGACTGGGTTTGAGATGAAGCTAGTCAGCACCTGATGAATGACCAGAGGGGAAGATTTTTTAGAAACCACTACAAACAGTCCCCAACTTAACAATAGTTTGACTTACATTTTTTTTGTTAACTTTCTGATGGTGTGAGAGGGATATGCAGTTAGTAGGAACCATACTTCAAATTTTGAATTTTGGTCTTTTCTGAGGTTCATGACATGTGGTACAAAGCTTTTGCAATGCTGGACAGTAGTAGCCAGCTTCAGCTTCTAGCAGCCATGCAACCATGACAGGGAACAACCAATACTCTACCTTGCACTTTATTGCCAAGCTTCATAGAGGCTAAGCCCAAACTTTTCCCCTGAGCTACATCCGCAGCCTGTGTTATGTACTAATAATGTAAATGTGCTGTACACATTTAAACTAAGCTAGGTTAAGCTATAATATGCATTAATTATATATGATTAATATATTTTGGGATTTACCATATTTTTAACCTACAGTGGGTTTATTGGGGTATGGCCCCATCTTAAGTCAAGAAATACCTGTAAGCCAGGCATTACTGGCACATGCCTGTAATCCCAGTGGCTCAGGAGGCTGAGGCAGGAGAATCTCGAGTTCAAAGCCAGCCCTGAGCAACAGTGAGGCACTAGGTACCCGCCCTCCCTCAAAAAAAAAAAAAAAAAAAAGAAGCACCTGTCTGAGATGCTGCATAGGCAATAACGCCGTCTATCCTCCATTAGATGCAAGGTCTCCCTCTTCCCCCCTCCCAAATGTGTATTTGCTAGGTGTCTGTTCACACTGCTTATATTCTACTGAAGGTAACGAACAAACAAATGACCAAGGAAATGCCAGGCAGGGATGCATATAATGATGAAAAGAAATTGAAGACAGGGCAAAGGGTATGATACAGAGAGATTCAGAATCATTTTGGATTGAATGGTCAAGCAAGGCCTCCCTGAGTAGTCAATATTTAAGCTGAAAGCTGGTACCCAGAAGGAGCTCAGTCTGTGCCAAACTATAGTAAGAATTAGGCCAGGCAGACAGGGACAGCAAGTTTAATGACCTCAATATGGAAAAATGTTCAGGAGACAGAAAGCAGATAGGTGTGACTGAAGCATGTGTAAGAGGCCAAAAGACACTTTTTTTTTTTTTTGACAGTACTAGAGTTTGAACCCTGAGCACTCATGTGGATCTCATATGAGAGGCCAAAAGCCAAACACACCTTTTCTTTTTCTTTCTTTTTTTTTTTTTTTTTTTTTTGGCAATACTAGAGTGTGAGCCTGGGTTACTCTACCACTGAGCTGAATCCCAAGCCCTTTTTGGTTTTTCACTTTGAGAGAGTCTCACTAAGTTGCCAAGGCTGACCTTGAACTTGGTATCTTCCTTTCTTGGCCTCTGAAGTAACAGGGGTTGCAGGTGTGCACCACCACACCTGGTTCATTTTCATTTGTATCTTAGCTGTTTTCCTAGGTTCATAAATGTTCATCAGAAGGAAAGCCTTCAGGATAAGGGTATGATAATAGGAGGTGCTTTGGTGCAAGGGGGTCTAACAGCATAATGGAGACCATGATTAGAGCAGGCTAGGAAGGAAAAGGAGAATTGGGTAATTAAAGAGGGAATAGATACCTTGTCTGGGAATATGGTTAACAAATTCAGGACAAGTGCCATTGTTGTTGATGGAAGGATTGAAATTGTGGAACTGGAAGAGGGTAGGGTGTGTAGATTAGGTTAGAAGGTTTAATGCATATAGGAGGAATAAAATCATAGAAGAGGATGAATCCTGCAGACCCATGGAGGGAAGGACAGAAATTGACCAAAAGGTGTATGCTTTCAAAAAAGGAAACTTCCAAGAAGAGATTGGCCAGTTATCAATCAGATATTCAGCAGCAAGTGGGAAGAGGGAATATACACCTTGTATTATCACAGATTAACTTTCTGTGCCAGAAGAAACCAAAATGATAGACCTCCTTAATATCTCTCCAACTTTATCTCTAATGTCCTCATGATTTTATATGTAAAAGGGGACAATTATAGCATGCACAGATTGAGATAATGGACATAAAGTACTTAGCATATTACATGACTTCAGTATGTGTTAGGTTGTAAACCCACAAGGACAAATAGGCTCTTTATTATTGAATTTCCAATTCCCAGCACAGTGCCTGACAAGGAATAGGCATTTAATAATATGTATAAACCAGAGATGAATGAATGACTCCTTTTGGCCACACTATAGTTTTAACATTTGTTTTTAAGATTGTTACAGGATTCTCCATAGGATCTTCCATATGGGTCTGATCTTGTCTTTCTCTAATCTCTTTCAAAATAGCACCAGGGTTTAAAAAAAAAAGAAATCTGATCATGCCATTTTTTGATTCATTCTGAAGAGGCTCTCCATTGCTACCCAGAGAATACTCAATCTCATTACCATGGCCTGGCTAGGGTTTATTTCTGTCTTTTCAGAAAATTTCTTTAGATTTGAGGCTCCTTCACATGTGAAAATTCTTCCTTCTCAAGGTCTATTGATTAGGAACTGAATTTGTCTGTTTATTATACTAACTTAATTATATAGGCTTCCCTCCCTCCCTCCCTCCCTCCCTCCCTTCCTTCCTTCCTTCCTTCCTTCCTTCCTTCCTTCCTCTCTCTCTCTCTCTTTCTTTCTTTCTTTCTTATTCATAAGAAATCTGGAAGTGGGCAATTCAGAATTTGTGTAGTTGTTAAGACCCAGATACCTCCTGGTCCCTGGCTCATTTTTATGATTGAAACCACCTATATCAACAATATAACTATTAGGACTAAGGACTGAGACCACCTGTGTCAACTACTGAGGACCAACTGGAGGAGAAAGAATATTTGAGATCAAAGACTGAGTATGGAAATGCTGAATTCAGCATGGCCTAGGTGTTGGTTCTAGGAAAAGTTGGGCCCAGGAAAAGATTCTAACCAGTAAGTAACTTGACTGTTGCTTCAGGAAATTCCTGCACGTTAATCTCTCTGGGGTTAAGTCTGTTCATCTGGGCAGAGAACAACAGTTTACTTATCAAAATCCATTTCAAGACCCTCAACCTGGCTATATGCTCCCATCCTAAACTTGTATGTCATGAACGTGGCCCAGTTCTCTCAGTTCCCTTCCTTGAAAGATCCACCTTAAACAACCCGAGTCTAAACTCAGAATCTATAAATAGTCTTCCCTGACTTTTCTTCTTCTGGGACACTGCTAGGACATTGTCAAGGGGGTGCTCTTTCTTCTTGCAATGAGTTCTGATAAATATAGCTTTGGGGTTTTTTTAATTACTTTTTAAATTTATATATGACAGCTAAATGCATTGCAATTCTTATTACACATGTAGAACACAATTTTTCATATCTCTGATTGTATACAAAGTATATTCACACCAATTTGTGTCTTCATACACGTACTTTGGATAATGATGTCCATCACATTCCACCATCCTTGCTAATCCCCTGCCTCCTCCCTTTCCCTCCCTCCCCTCTGCCTTATCTAGAATTCATCTATTCCTCCCATGCTCCCCCTCCCTACCCCACTATGAATCAGCCTCCTTATATCAGAGAAATCATTCGGCATTTGGTTTTTTGGGATTGACTAACTTCACTTAGCATTATCTTCTCTAACTCCATCCATTTACCTGCAAATGTCATGATTTTATTCTCTTTTATTCCTGAGTAATATTCAATTGTGTTTATATGCCACATTTTTTTTTTATTCATTCATCCATTGAAGGGCATCTAGGTTGGTTCAACAATTTAGCTATTGTGAATTGTGCTGCAATAAACATTGATGTGGCTGTTTTCTTCTAGTATGCTGTTTTTAAGTCCTTTGGGTATAGACCAAGGAGAGGGATTAGCTTTGTTTTTTAATACCAGGTTGTCTGGTAACATTTAGGTTATGTCAATACTGTTCTTAGCTTGTGGCTTCTGTCCTCTGTTTGGAGATAACATGTCTTTCTTCTAGGCTCAAAGAAACAGGGAAGAGTAAAGGGCTAAAAGCATATGCCAACCAAGACTTAATAATTGGGATCATTGAGGACTTCAAGAACTCTCTTCAGATAGGAAAACCAAAGCCTTCTCTGTTTCATAAAGCAGATTTATAAGGCAGGACAATTTCTCCCTCTTCTGTCCTCTTACTTATTCATTTCCACATTCTCTCAGTGCCTGCATGAAAAATACATTGGAAAAAGGTATTTTTGTAGCTAGTTTGGATGAAATGAAATACCATTAATGCTGAGCTGTTTTGATGGAAATGATCATAAACAAACAAACAAAAAAACCAAACATTGATCCTCATGACATTTGCAACAGTTGTAAAAATACATATTCTAAGTCACCCATTCCCAGGATGCTCTCAGCACATTTCTAAGAAATAGAAGAAGAAAGGGAGCTAGCTCCATATGGAATATGGATTCCAGAAACTTTGATTCTTAATTATGAATTAGTGAGTCTGCCATATTTAAAAAGAAGACTTTTTTCCAATTTTAAATCTAACATGCTTTTTGCAAAAGTTTTGCATTGTAAAATGAAAGCTCCCAGGCCCCACCATCATCACTATCCGTCACATCATGAGAATACTGCCAATGCTTTGGTTTGTAGGCTTTCAAATTATTTGAATGCATTTAGAAACATGCATATGTACAAACAAATAGGAAAATGGTTTGTGTTACGTTAATCATATTACATTCAATCTGCCTCAAATTGTTTTTTTTCTATTTCACTTTTTTAAGGGAACATTCCATATCCATATCCATAGTTCAAACAATTCATTTAAATCCCTGCAGGGTTTCTGTTGCATAAGTGAAGCCTAACCTGATTAACCCAGTTTGCTGCTTGAACTATTCTTTTTTCCTTTCCCCTCTTTCTCTTCCTTTCTTTTTGCTGTTACAAACAATCCCACAACAAACTTTTTGGAACCTAAGATGAGTTTTAAATAAATTTTGCTCTTTCAGTGTTTATTAATGTGACGGGGATAGAATGCATTATCTCATTGTTTCTTTCATTTGCATTAACAGTAATAAGGAAATATTTTAGTTTATTGACTATTTCTAGTTCTCTGTGAATTGCTTAGATCCATTCTGTCCAATGTGACAGCTGCTAATGGAATGTAGCTATGGAGCATTTGAAATATGCCTAGCTAAACTGGGTGGTTCTTTTAGCATAAAGTACACAGAAATTTCAAAAACAGTCAAAAAAAGATATAAAAATTTTATTTTTTAGTTTTACATTGATTACATGTTTTAATAATAAGATATAAAGTTTTAAATAATCGTGTGTAGGGAGGATTTCTGGAGATTGAACTGAGGGCATACCAGGCAAGCACTTCTTTCACTGAGCTGGAACAAGTCTTTGCTTTTAAATAATTTTAATGTGGCTACTGAAAAATTTAGAATTACATATGTAGCTCACATGATCTTTCTATTGGACAGAGAGGGCTTAGATTTTTCTTTTAATTGGGTTGATTTTTTAGTAAGAATTCTTGATATATGTTTAACACGTATCTTTGTCTACTATCTTTATAGCAAATATTTCTTCTTCTCAGTTTGTAACTATTTACCTTGGATTATGGATACTCTTGCCATACAAAAGTTGTAAGGTTTTAAGACTTTGTCCATTATTTCCTTTGTTGCTTCAGGGTTTTTTTTGTCTTGCTAAGGAAATCTTTCACCATGCCAAGGTTAAAAAAATAACTGATTGTGGTTCCTTTTTTTCTTTTTTCTGGTACTGGGGATTGAACTTAGAAGATGGAGTCTCTCTAAATTACTGAGGCTGGCCTCAAACTTCTGATCCCCTCTTCGCCTCCCAGGTCATGCTTTCTTTACTTTTTTTTTTTTTCCAAGTCATGGTTTTTTAAAATCCTTTCTTTCTTTGATGTTCACCTTTTTAGGCATTTGAAATTTAAAAACAAAAAATTATTTTGGTTTGGCGTGAGTTAGGAAGTTTGTAAACTTTTTATAAAATTGTAAATAAGTAGAGAAAAGGACACAATTAGATGTGGATAGCTAGAGTTATACAATTATGGTGTCATATGTATTATATGCATGTATAATAAATTATATAAATGCTCAAAACTCATCATGTCCTAATTATGTTACTATGTTTTACTATAATCTGTGCTCTTGAGGTTACTTATTTAGTCTTATTAATGTAAACAGTAACATCAGTGGACATTCATATGGGAAACACATTCAGAGAACCGATTATTTAACATACATTATCACACCAGTGTTTTTACAGCATGGAAATAAAGAAAGTCTCTCTCCTTTTCAAATACTTCATCTCATTTCATTTTTTCCATCTACTGCATTGGCTAGGACTCTAGTACAATGTGGAATAACAGTAGTGTTACTTGACATTCCTGATTTGATCCTTAACATTTCTATTTTAGCAATAAGAATGATGTTTGCTCTGGATTTCTGGTAGATACTAGTTAAAGTTCTGGAATTTCATTTGAATACTTTCCTACATACTAATGGGAAACTTCTGCAATTTGTCCTTAGTAAAATTTCCTATTTTAAAAAATTCTTCCATTTTCTACAATTCTCTATTTTCTTTCCAAAATTTTATGACCATATGGATTCCAGAGTCCTTGCAACATTTGGCACAGTCTCTCACTTCAGCAAAACACCTTTAATGACTCTTTGAAAAACTTTCCTATCCTCACCATTTCTCTTTCCCAACCTGCCATTGCTCTGCTGTCCGCTCCAGAATGCTTTGTCCCCCTGAACCCTACACCACTGAAGTCACTCCTGTTAAAGTCTTTGGAGAATTCCACTGTGCCAGATCCAGTTAAGAATTCTCAGTCCTCGTTTCAGCTGCACTATTATATAAACCCCTTGCCCCCTTTCTCTTTTTGGCATCTGGAACACCATGTTCTTTCTGGTCTTATTCTCCTCTTTATTAGCCATTCCTTTTTTTTAAAAAAAATTATTTGTTCTTTTTAGATACACATGATGGTAGGGTGTATTTTGATGTATTACATAAACACGAAGCGTAACTTATTCTAATAAGAATTCCATTTCGTAGTTATACATTATGTGGAGTACCACTGGTTGTGCATTCATATATGAACCTAGAAAAGTTATGTCCAATTCATTCTACTGTCTTTCCCATTCCCATCTCCCCTCCCTTCCCTTCTTTCCCCTTTGTCTAATCCAATGAACTTCTATTCTTCCCTCCCCCTACTTATTATGTGTTAGCATCCACATATCAGAGAGATCGTTTATATTAGCGACTCCTTTTATTTGAGTTGAGTTGTGGTTTTACTTTCATTATCCCTCTTCTTTGCCTCTATATGTGAAGGTCTTGACACACTCAGAGCTCAGTCCTCAGCCCTCAGCCATCTTTTCTATCCACTTTCCTAGCTTTGAGCATTTTAATTTTTGCTGGATACCTGTCTATCGTATGCAAATGCTTATTTCTACACATACTTTCACAACTCACAGATATCTCAGTCGTAAGAAAGCCAAAGTCATATTGTCAATTCTCAGCCCCTCCCTCCACCAAGTCCAAATCCATTATTACTTTTGTAATTATTCTTTTCTAGTGAATCACACCATTAGTTACTTATACCACAAAGTATAATCCACTCACACTGGATTCCTCAATTCCTCTTACCTTCATAATATGATCCTTTAGTAGGGTTTTTTTCCTCCTTTAAAAATACACTCCAAATCCAACTACTGTCTACCATTAATATCACTTTACATTCAAACTCCACTTTCATCTCTCTTCTGGACTTCCATAGTAACCTCCAAATGGTCTCTACTCTCATTCTTTCTCCTTCCACAGAAACCACAGAAATCACATATAAGAAGTTCATGTCATTTTTGTGCCCCCCCCCCAAAAAAAAATCTTTGAGTAGTCTTCTATTTTGCTTAGGAAAGAAAAAACAAAATGCAAATTCTTCAATGGCTTGCCAGTTCCCCTATCTATCCCTTATCTTGCACCCACCTCTGCCTTATAGAGCATGCCTTATCTGCATTGTGTTTCCTACTGCTCCCATAACAAACCAGTTCATTCCTGCCTCCAAGCACCCTACTTGCTGCTTTCTCTGCAGGGAACATTCTTCTGTGGCTGTTTCATGAGACCAGGCTCCTTATCATCATCTGTCTAACCACCTCTCCAAATAACCACTGTCCATCACACTTTGCATCATTTCCTCGTAGTATACACAGTACCTGAAGTTACAGAATATACTTACTTAACATTCCATCTGAATGTGAGGGTCATAAGAGTAGGAGACTAGTTTGTCTGGTATCCTACTGTACTTCCAGCTCCTAGAACAGTGCTTTGTATGTTGGAGGACTCAATCAATCATTGTCCAGTGAAGGAAGGAATAAAGAAATAAATAACTCATTTGTCTACAATGATGGCTAACTAAACTTACTCATTTAAGCCTTTAAAAAGGTAAGTAATAAATAAGTACTTATATAAGTAAGTACTAAGAAAGGGACAAAGATGCACTTGGAATCAGAGGTCCAAATTTTGCCAGTTGGTTCCCTCTTTCCAACACCCTTGGAATTCTACCACCTAGGAATGAACCTAGGTGATCACGCAGGCATGTGGAGGAACCCATGTGAAAGAAATATCCCTCAGTGTTAGTGAGGCATATAATAAAATAGTACTGCATATCCTGCATATCCCTTAGTGTTAGTGCCATTCTTAGGCATTGATCTCTTCATGTCAGCATCCTCAAATCTTCTTCCTCCACTTACAAATGCAGCAGGTAACATGATTTTCTTTTCCCAACACAAAGTTTTCAAGCTGCAAATCTGACTGTATCATGTTTCTTTCCCTGGACAAAATCCTGTGGCTAAGGAATGAGATGCTCTAATTGAGAGTTGGCATCTACAGCCCACTGGCCAAATCTAGCCTGATGCCTGTTTTAAAAATAAAGTTTTACAGAAATCAACACGTAATTCATTTGTGTTCTCCCCCCTCCCTCCCCCCATATCTCTTTTTGTGCTATCAGGACAGAGTTGAGTAATTATGGAATAGCTGAACAGAGATCATATGATCCATGATGCCCAAATGATTTAGTGTCTGGTGTACATCTTTACTGGGTTCAATCCCCAGTACCACAAAAAAATAAAATAAAATAATAAAAATTTTAAAAAGAAAAAAAATATTTACCAATTCTTTTAATTGGTCAGGATGCCACTGGTACAATTCAAACTATTAGACTAAATATTTTTCTGTTGGGAGTGTTTTAGTTATCTATTGCTGTGCATCAAACTACCACCAAAGTCCATGGCTTAAAACAATGATTTATCATTGCTCATGATTTGTGGATCTGGTGTTGGCTGGAAAGCTAGGATGGATGGCTAGGAGGTCTATAATGGCTTCACTCACATGGCTAACAGCTGGTCTTCAAATGGGCTTTAGAAGTGGTTATCAGAGGGAATACCTATATTTCTTTCACATGGGTTTCTCCTTGAACTTCTTGAACTTCCTCATGTACACATCACCTAGGTTCATTCCTAGATGATTGAATTCCTAGAGAATAATCACCGATATGCAAGTATTTACTAAGTGTCTGCTTTGTCACATATAGTAATATTCTGGCCAGAACTAGTTGCAGGGCCAAATTCAGAGTAAAGGAAGAGTGGGTATGCAAAGGTGTGAGAACTGGGAGATGAAATTCCTTGGAGTCCCCAATTATATTCCACTTATTGGTGGTTCCAGAAGTACCCGCCCCCCCCAAAAAAAAAAGAAAGAAAGAAAGAAAAAAAGAACAAAAGAAAGAAAGAATGCTGGCAAGGCAAAAATAAAACAGAATCTACTACAAGTTACTGAAAATTGTAATTTACAAGTTATTTGTAACTCTAATAAGATGTTGAATTTGATAAAATCCTCCTTCAGCATTTTTTTAGTGGCTTGGATCATTTTAAATTTTTTGGTAGTTGTTTTATGTAGTTGTTGTATGGTTATGTTTAATTCATTTAAAAATGTTGGACTATTTACTGGATAAAATGTATGAATCATAATGGATTATTTACTGTAGGATTCAATTTTCAATAACTTATTTAAGTTAACTTTTGGATTTAAGATCATAAACATTAGTTCTTTATTCTATTATGTATTGTTTTCTTTTCTCTTTCTTCCTATCTGCCTCTTCGTTCCTTCTACCTTCATGATTTGTAATGGGACTATGTGTGTCTCATTTTGGAATCAGGATTGGTTTGATTTGTAAAATAAATCAGGAAACTTCATTACTGTGTACACTGTTTTAAGATGAAGGCTCTCTGTAGGCAGGGACTCACTTAGGCTTATTGTTATGAAAACAGCACCTGAAACATAAAAGGAGTTCAATAAACCTTTATTTAAGAATGGAATGAGTCTTCCTCAAAGCATTAGCCCAGATCTTTTTGGTCACTTTCTCTCCTGCTTAGGATTATTAATGTTCTTTCCTTGATGAGTTTCTGTGTCTTTTAAAATGAATTTGGTTATTCATTTTTTTCCTGAAAAGTAATTGCCTTCTTTAAAATTTCACATTAGTATAATGATATATATATAGCACTTCTAGTAATTTTTAAGTATCCTTCTCCCTGCTGGTTTTAGGGTTTGGGATATATTTTCTCTTTTATTCTTGATCAGACTTTCAAAAACCTTGGTAATTTTATTGACCTTTTAAAAGAAAGCATTTTTGGTTATATTGCTCAAGAGTACTAAGAAGCAATTAGTAATTAATTACAATTTATTTGAGTTGAATATCTCATTTATATATTTTCCTATCTTCTGGATTTTCTAATAATAAGTCTAGGCTATAAAATTTCTCCTAAGTATTAATTTGACCACATCCATAGGTTTTTATGTCCAAGGTTCCCTAAGCATTCTATAATTCTATTTTTTTGTTGTTGTTGTTTTGCAGTATTGGGGATATGAAACCAGAGCCACATACAAACCAAGCAAGCATTCTACCACGGAGCCATATCCACAGCACTTGTTATTTCTTTTGTTTGTTTGTTTGTTTTTTGAAGGAAAACAAAGGGATTGTTGAAATACCACAGGAATAGTCTAACACAGCATTTGCAGAAAAGCTCATGTTGTTCAACATTAGCAGGCAGAAGGGATAGGAAAAAAATAAAAGTGAGGCTATCACAGAAAAGCCAACTTATTACATTAATTAGGTTTTATGAGAGATTATACATCATATATTAATGGTCTCATCAATAATGATTCCCATCTATAATCAACATTTCAAAAAGTGAAAGTTTTGGGGCTGGGATTGTGGCTCAGTGTAGAGCACTAGCCTTGCACATGTGAGGTACTGGGTTCAATCCTCAGCACCACATAAAAATAAATAAAGATATTGTGTCCATTTACAACTAATTTTTTTAAATGTAAGTTTTATACAAATGTGTGTATATATATATATATATATATATATATATATATATATATATAAACAATATGTTGCTTATTCTTTAATTTCTAAATCATACTCATTCACACACTGACTGCCTGAGATATAAATAAACATTATTTTATGACAAAGCAGAATATCTACATTATCTCAACTATACAAAAAGAAAAACAGGTCCAAAATAGTGTTAAGGGATTTCCTTAGTTAAAACTGCAAAGCTAAGTATACTGGGCTGGAGATATAGCTCAGTTGGTGGAGTGCCTGCCTCACATGCATAAAGCCCTGGGTTCAAACCCCAGGATTACCAAAAAAGAAAAAAAAAGCTGGGTATATTTATAAATATATATTTAAATCCCTGCATTTCCATTCCACTTTTCTTTTGGGGGGGGGAGCGTGGGGCTAAATTTTATATAGATAATATCTGCTCTTATATTTCCACTCATATTAAAGACATCACTACCCTATCACTCAAGCCAAACCTCCTCTCCTTTACCAGCCCCCCACCTCCAATCATCAAGTGTTAACAAGACATCTTCCTAAATTTCTCTGGAATGGATCTCTTCCTTAGTTTCCTTTTGCATGTCCATTTCTTCATGAGTCTGTTATGTCTCACAGTTTTCTCTTCTTCAGTGACAGCTGAAGAATCTGGTGACAGCTCCAGATCTGTTTGCTTTTGTAGTTCTTGTATCATGGTCATAGTCTTATTCAAAGTAGCATAAATGCGGCTCTTAGTCTCTCTGCTCAACAGCAACTGGTTTAAAACGTGCATATAAAGATTGATAGTGAGACTTCATCGCTGACAATTCCTTTAGGACAGTAACTGGATTTTTCTGGCCTGCTGAATCAGGATGATTTGTCTTGATTTCATATTCCAGCCTCTACTGAATGTAATCCAGATCAGAGTCAGCTTTCTGGAACATCAGTTTGAGCTTATGGACCTCCGCCTCCATGTTGCTCCATGTTGAAGAGTTGACATTCCTCCTGTTATTTCATTTTTTAAACAGGGTCTCACTACGTCTCTCAGGCTGACCTTGAACTCGAGGTCCTCCTGCCTCATCCTCCCAAGTAGCTAGGATTATAGGCATATGTCACCATACTCAGTGTTTAACTATATTTACTTTTTATCAAAAAGTCTTCAAGTTTTTTGATCTTCCAATGTCTACTCTTTCCTTTTTTCCTGTACTTCTTTTGATTTATCATTTTGTGGTAGCCAGCCTTCAGGATAACCCCCAACAATGCTGGTACCCACCTCTTTATTAGTGCTCTCTCACATCATATCCCAGTTCGTGTGACTAATATAAGATGGCTGTGACTTCTGAGGTGAGGTCTTAAAAGACCTTGTGGCTTTACATTGCCCTCTGTCTCTTAGATCACTCGCTGAGGGAAGCCAGGTGCCATTTCAAGGCGACGCTCAGGCTGCCCTCCAGAGGATTCCTCATGGTGAAGAACTGAGGTCCCTTGCTAATAGCTATGTGAATGCACTTGATGAAGGATCCTCAGGGCCCAGTCATATCTTCCGATGATTGAAACGATTGAAACCTTAGTTAACATCTTGATTGCAGCCTCATGACAGATCCTAAACTAGAAAATTTCAGCTAATCTGTTTCCCTAATTTCTGACCCATACAAACTATGAGATTCCAGTTGCTTGTTGCTTGTTGTGTTTAGTTCTCAGGTTGTAATGTAATTTTTCATGCAGCAAAAGGTAACTAACATAACTTCACAATATATTTTATCTCATTTCAATAGGGTTTTGGAAGGGGAGGAGAAATAAAATTGATCTGTTTTCTTAACCCAGAATCCAACTGTTTGAACAAATCATTTATATTTATAAAGAGAAAACTATTGGGGGATATAAATGTTCATAAAGAGAAAATGTTAGTATTAGAATTCCACAAGACACTTTAACTCCCGTGAATGTGTATATTTATAAACCACAAGATCTTTTTCATCAGAACAAATAAATGTGAAGCACATAGACTGAATATAGATACTGAGGGAATTGGGAAAGAACATTGAGGTGAATGTTGAGAGAAAACAGTACCTTCAATCAGACACCAGAACTGTCATCTCACCCTGGACTCAATTGTTGTGCTAATCAGTGTTGATGAGAATGGTGGTGTGTGTCATATGTGTGTTCTCCTGCATCTTGATCAAGATTTGTGTGTTTAATACCCTGAATCGGAATGTTTCACTCTAATTCCTCTTCTTCAGTTGTTTTAAAACTTTTCTTTCAGAATTCTTCCCCTTACTCAGTGGCTTGGAAGGCTGAAATAGGAGGATTGAAAGTTCAAGGCCAGCCTCAACAATTTAGCAAGGCCCTAAGAAACTTAGTGAGATCCTGCTTCAAAATTAAAATTTTTTTAAAAAATGGGGGGCTGAGACAGTGGCTCAGTGGTAAAGTGACTCTGGGTTTACTAAAATATAAAAATAAATAAATAAAAATAAAAGAATTCTTCCCCTTTTTTTCTTATCTCCCTGATGACCACCCCTCAGCCACTTTCATCCCCCTAGTCCTCCAATGGCACAGGTAAACTTTCTCTCAGCCCAAAGTTTGCATGTACATCTGAATTTGGATGCTTGGGAGGCATTTCCTTGTCTCTAGATTGACTTAAAAATTAATTCCAGCTATTTTACACGTGTCTCTCTGGAAAAAAAAAATTGTGTCCATATGTGTCTCTTGTCAAATGGAAACTGTTTCTTCAAAAAATATGTTTGGAACAAATTACATCCTAAGAAATGAGATTAAAACTATTTGCACTGCCAAATTTTTACCAGACTTCAGTTACACTATTTCCTGTGTTATTCTAGTTTCACAAATGCATAATGTTGCATAATGGAACATCACAAAACTGCGTGCAACCTTTTCCTGTTACTTCTGAGTGATTTATTTCAGCTGAAAATTTATGATGTGTGTTAAATAGAGTCATATAATTGCAGAACTCAGGAATTAGAACAGTACATTGTAGAATACTGGAATTCTAACACATGGGGTTAAATTAAGTAGAATTCTCACAGTGCCATAAGCACAGACTTTGTAGCCAGACACAAATGGGTTTAACTTTTGCATGTATATATCAGTTGTGGGACACTGGGTATGGTACTTAACGTTTCTTACTCCTTGGTAAAGAGCAAATGATAATTCTTGCTTGCCAAGGTGTTTGTGGGTTCGATGCCGTAACATACTATAAAATATTTGCTAGAATTTAAGTGTTTAAAAATGTCAATTTTATGCAATATATACATATAATAAATAATGTAAATTTTCTAGCTACATCTAATAATTTCTAGCAGGCTTCTACTAGTCATATTCTAAATTACTGTTTAGATTCTAAAATGTGTATAAGCTGCCAACTGTAAAACAGTAACTTTAAAACTCTCATGCTTCAAAAAATTTTAAATGATACCCTTTCAACTCTAATTTATATCATAAATCACTTAAATAGAGTGAGGGTGAAATACAGTTAGGACAGCACTAAGGATGGAAAATAGACACACTGTACTCAGGATAAGACACTTGCAATTTATTAATCTCACAGACACACACCGACATGCACACTTGACAAGGTGACAGTGCATGGGTCTCGAACATTACCTAAGCTAATGAAAGCACGATGCTAATGAAAGAAAGATTTGTAGATCTCTTAATTTCTATAGGAATAAAAACTCCCTAATGTGTTCTGGTGGTTAGAAATGGAACTGAAGGAGAGGATTGATGGAGTAACTCACACCCATACCACAGCTGAATAAACAAAGCAAATGCCTATTCAATTAACTGTGAGTCAGTAGCATCACATTCCCTTATACTGTATGGGGTAGAACATATAATTTCTAAATGTCTAAAAGCTGGAATTCGTGCCTCGTAATCTCAGCAATACTGGGGATGAAATGTGAGAATAAAAATTGTTCTAATTTTCTACAAAAGGTAATATTTTAAAAAACTAACAAACTAAAAATTGCTTTTTTGGATATCATCTTTAGCTTTTGTCATAATTTCCAATGCAAACTGGCTAAAATATGACTGACTGAGACCAAGTATTGGGGTTAAATATTACATTATAATAATGAGTATATCATTTCTTGCTTTATGATTCATACTATAATTTTTATTTTAAAGTTATTCCAAATAGTTTCTAAAGACCATCTTCTGCATTTTACATTAGGAAATTACTGTTATATTTTCTTGAGGTCTCTCCCCTCAGTGATATTAGTGTGGGAAGAAGAGGAAGAAATCAACTGAAGGTAGGCCCCACCCAATGAGGAACCACAGAGCTGGTAAGTGGGAGAAGGCCTAAATGATGTTTGCATAGGTTGCCCTCCACCCATTCTTTTATCAAGTATCTGTTGAGCCAGACCCTGAGCTAGGCATAAACAAGGGTAAACAAAGTAGGTAGGCTTCACTGAGTTTATATTCTAGTGGAGTAGATGGTAAATAAACAATGAAAACATATACAATTCCAAATTGTCCTCAGTATAACAAAATGAGTAGGGTACAGTGTTGGAGAATAACAAGGGGAAGCAACTTCAGATGGGAGACCAGGGAAGGTGTTTCTGAGGAAGTCACATTTTAAGCAGCGACCTGGAAAAGAAGGAGCTAGCTATTTGAAGAATTTTTTTTTTTTTACAAAAGGTAATCTTTTTTCAAAACTAACAAACTAAAAATGGCTTTTTTGGATATCATCTTTAGCTTCTATCATAATTTCCATCACACACTGACTGGCTAAAATATGGCTGACTTAGACCAAGTACTGGGGTTAAATATGACATTATAATAATGAGTATATAGTTTAGAAGATTACTCCAAAAAGACAGAGTATCTTCTATGAAGTAGAAAAGGCAGAGCTTGCATATTAACATCAGTACATAAAATTGGGTGTAGATGGTGCACAAAAAAGCAAGGTGAAGACTTACAGGAGACAAGTTTGGAGAAATATATCCAATTTTGAATGTGCTCTCAAAGACATGAGGTTTGTTTTGGGTGTGATGGACATTATTGAGCAAAGCGGGCGAGCAAGGGAGAGCTGATTCACACTCTCAAGTGGTCGCTACTATTGACGCCTATAGTACAGCTGAAGGTGGACAAGAGTGAGGAGCATAGAGGCTAAACAAGTGGCCATTTCAACAGTTCAGGAGAGAGATGATAGCCGCCTGAAGTCAGGTGATGACAGTGGAGAAAGAAGAGTCAGCAGTTGTAGTGAGCCGTTTCTGCGGACTGCGGTCGCCATTACAAGATGGCGTTGGCTCGACTGTGGTTTGTGACAAACAACTCCTTAATTGGGAGAGTTGGTGCGTGGTTTTCTAACACCCTATGAGAAAGCTCCACGTGGCAGCTTCGCATTGGGGCTTGAGATGCTTTATTAAGGCTGGTAGGAGCATTCGGAGAAGAAGATGAAGAAGAGAGAGAGGAGGAAGATGAAGAAGAGAGTAGAGTGGAAGAGATCTCGAGAACCTGAATAAACGACTGGAAGAAGATTCCCGGTGTTGCGTCTTCCTTGCGGGCAAGGGGGTTGCGACAAATGGTGCCGAAACCCGGGAACCAGAACTTTCAGACGTCAGGGGTGGTGCACCGGATAGTCCCAGGTAAGTGGGACCCGCGACCAAAGCGGGGATAGTCCCAGTAAGTGGGATCCGCGACCAAAGCGGGGTCAGCTCCTCTACAAAGAAAGAGAGAGCCTCATATTTTATTGCAGCTGCTATGTGTACTTTCACTTTTGTTTTCTGTGTTCTTTTTTTGTCGTCTGTATCTTTCGTTTTCTGTGTTCCTTCTGTTGCTGTGCCATGGGTGCCGCAGCAGCAGATTAATTATGACCCTGGGATCTATGCCCAGGGACGCCCACTGCAGCCGGGAAAAGGGAACAGGAGCCCGCCCCGGCCCGGAAGCCGGAGTGTGCGGGGATGGTCCAGAAACAGAGCAGGCTGCTGCCGCAGTAAGAGCTTGGCCAGGCGGGGAAAAATGCAAACAAAATCAGGCAAGGTGCGGTCGGCTAGGAAATCTTGGGGAACTTTTGCCCCGAGGGTGAGCGACGGACTCCGTGTTGCTTGCATCACCATGGTAACCATGGGCTGCCTGGCGGAAGAGCGACTTCCTGGTCCCACCTCCCACACTCTTGGGGGCTACCGATTGGTTCTTCCACAGTCACTCAGACAGGACTTCTAGTCCCGCCTTCCAGCCACTAACCTGTACTGCTGCGTTTCAGATTTCTACCGGAGCTACTCAGAAACTGTATTTTTAAAAATGCCTACCTGTAAATGCTAACGGAAGATATCTTTTTCAGACAAAATTTGATTCCACAGGTTTCTATGTTAAACTCATAAGATGATAAATTGAAGACCCTGGCGGAGTCTGTGCGCACTTATGGAGTGGATGCCGCCTTCACACTAATTCAGGTGGAAAGCATTTTTAATCAATCTCAAGTTAATCTCACAGGAGTTTCTTGTTTTGGCTTCGGGAACGCTCATTGTATTAGCCTTAAGACCAAGAATTTGACTAACTGGAAGGACCCATTGCGGTCCAGTCAGGTCTCAGGGAAGCATTCTCAGTGCTGTATTGAGCTAAGTAGCCTCAGGGGAACAATCAGGCTCAGGAACCCCCGTAAATAGCTCTGCTTTAAACATAACTACCTTGGCTATTATCTCCGAAGTACTAATCCCAGTGCCTCCTTCTTCTAATAGTCTTTATAATGCCACTCATTTTAAGGCCTCTCCTTACTGTACCCCTAATCTTGGTTTCCCCCCAACATTTACGCCTTGTCAGGATCATTCTTGGGAGAAACGTCAAGTTGCTAAAGGTTTCTCCCTTTCCCCCTCTCTTAAGAGGTATGTTTATAACTTTAACAACAGTGCCAACTCCTCTCTTTCCAGGAACTTAAGCCTCTGTATGATCTCCTCCAAGGAGACCCTTCCCCCAGCTCAGTCAGGAATCCCACACCTGAGGCTCTACAATCATTAAGACTGATAGAGAAGGCCCTACAAGAGAATCCCACACCTGAGGCTCTACAATCATTAAGACTGATAGAGAAGGCCCTACAAGAGAATCCCACACCTGAGGCTCTACAATCATTAAGACTGATAGAGAAGGCCCTACAAGATATGCAGGTTACCCAGATAAACTATTCTATACCCCTATCATTTATAATCCTGCCATCAAAATTAACTCCTACTACAGTGTTTTGACAAATAGGTCTCATCTATTGGGTCCATTTACCTGCTTCTAACTCTCGGGTAATAACTCCCTTTTATGAACTGGTGATGAATCTGATCTGGAAGGCCAAATATTTGGGTGATGCACTGTTTGGAAAAACTTTTGACATTCTTATTCAACCTTATACCCAGGATATGATTTTAAATTTCCAACAAGAACATGATCTTTGGTGTCTCTTCCCTTGTAATTTCAAAGGTCAAATTAATAATCACTTTCCCCGACATAAACTTCTAGAAGACCTCAAAAAATGTCCTATTATTTCTCCTAAAATTATTAAAGGGGAATCTATCCCGGGAGCTCAGACTGTTTATACAGACGGAGCAAGAGGGGGGTTTGCTGTTGTTTTTGATGGATCTCAAGTAATTCGACACCCTGTTCCTAGACTGTCTGCCCAAATATCAGAAGTTGAGGCTCTAATTATGGCCCTTAAACTATACAATTCCATCCCACTTGATGTGTATACTGATAGTCTCTATGTTGCTAATTTAGCCTCAGTTATTGAGGCAACCCCTTATATTGGCAGACAATTTACTATCATGGAACAATTACAAACGGATCAACTCCTTAGCTCCATGCTAAATTCCATCTAAATGCATAATCCTTACGCTTCTGTGCGGGGTGCTCACGTGATCAGACTCTACAAATTGTTTTCTTATGCCCAGTGTGTGCTCCATTCATTCATTCCCCTAGTCTAAGTGTTAATCCTAGAGGCTTACACACCAATGATGTCTGGCAAAATGATGTTACCCATTTCTGGTAAACAATAGAGGGAGAATCAGATATTACTATTCAGTTTACTTCCAATGGAAAACAGCAGCCAGATTGGACTTAAGGATATCTCTGGGGGCTGCGTATTTACACCCCCGGACAGTACAATCCTGGCCTGCTTTTTCGGCTTAAATTGACCACAGAACAGCCTACTGGAAGTTTAATAGGACCCAATCAGGTGCTCGGAGATCAAAAGGCCCCATCTGGACCCAAACAGCCTATAGCCCCAGCAGTAATATCTTCCCCCAGCGGTCAAACAATAACTGTGGGCTATCAAACCTTTGATTGTGCCCCTGGGCCCATACACCCTGGAACTGGAGATCGTCTTTTTAATTTGGTCCAAGGAGCCTTTTTCGCTCTCAATGCCACTAGTCCTAATAGGACCCAAGATTGCTGGCTATGCTTGACCTCCAGGCCGCCCTATTATGAAGGGGTAGCAATACTGTCTAAATTATCCTCTAATACCACTGCAGATCCTAAATGTTATTCTCTACCCAGCTATAAGATTTAACAGCCATGGCCAAGTCAATTACTGCTTTGGAAAAGTCCCTCACCTCCCTCTCAGAAGTTGTGTTACAAAATAGGAGGGGACTAGATTTATTATTCCTAAGGGAAGGAGGACTATGTGTAGCCTTAAAGGAACAGTGTTGTTTTTATGCAGATCATACTGGGGTAATCCGTGAAACTATGGAAAAGGTCACGGAAAGATTGGCTAAAAGACAAAAGGAGTTTGAAGCACAACAAGGATGGTTTGAACAGTGGTTTAAAAATACCCCATGGTTAAGTCCTTTGATATCCACTGTAATGGGACCGCTTTTCGGTCTCCTCCTTATAGCTGCTGTAGGCCCCTGCCTAGGTAAGAGAATGACACAATTTATTAAAGACCAAATTAACATTCTGACTTCTAAGCCAATACAGATCCATTATCAACGCCTGCAGACCAAGGATGATCTTGCTGAAGTTTGTCTCCGACCAATTCGAAGATGATTTTTCTACAATGATCCCTGCTTCATGCCTTCCTCCTTTTGCCCCCTTTTTCTTCTTTATTTTTACTCTATGCCTTGTTGAACCGGAACCAATTAAAGACCCAATAATGACTGGCTGAATAGATACCACTGAACGCCTTGGCAACAACAAGCTGATCTTGTAGTGCCCAGAGACGGGCAACTTTCACGCTTGCACTGCAACCTAGGACGGGGGAGTGGGGCCTCCCCAAAGACGGGTGAGCAGTGTAGGGGCGGTGAACGACCTAAGACAGGGGCTACTTGATTCCCTTTGACGTGCAACAAACAAAAGGGGGGGAACTGCTGGCACGGATTCCCCCCGGCCCCCAGGGCTTGGATCCAGCCCTGATTTTTGTGCATGTCAAAGAGGCCAGCTCACAAGACCTTGAAGGAGCTCACAAGGCCTTGAAAGATTTGTGGTGTCTGTTTTCATATTCAGCCAATTACGGTCATGTGGGAACGTCCTGACCTGTTTGGGTCTGATAAGGTTCCTGGTTGAAGGCTTAGTATGAGTAATGGCATTTCACCTCAAGTCTGGCTTGCACAGATTACCCGTGCCTTTCTTTTAGGGTGTTACCAACTTGTTTGTCGTTGTGTTTCTAAACAGCCACAGTTCAGCCTCGGCTATCCCCCTTCGTCCATCACGATACAGGATGCGAGGCAAGGCACTGCACTTGAGTGATCCTTGAAGTGGACCTCAAGGAGAGCATGTCCTATTGCATGCGGGTTAGACGCGTCCACGCCCCGTCCCACGAGAAAAGCGTCGGCTGATATGGTCTCAGATCTGGGGAAGGGCCCTCCTTGGGGCTGAGCCATACTATGCAGCCACTTCTGCACAGTGGGATAGGACCTCTACTCTCGCCTGTATTGTTTTTAGAAAACAAAAGGGGGAACTGTAGTGAGCCGTTTCTGCGGACTGCGGTCGCCATTACAAGATGGCGTTGGCTCGACTGTGGTTTGTGACAAACAACTCCTTAATTGGGAGAGTTGGTGCGTGGTTTTCTAACACCCTATGAGAAAGCTCCACGTGGCAGCTTCGCATTGGGGCTTGAGATGCTTTATTAAGGCTGGTAGGAGCATTCGGAGAAGAAGATGAAGAAGAGAGAGAGGAGGAAGATGAAGAAGAGAGTAGAGTGGAAGAGATCTCGAGAACCTGAATAAACGACTGGAAGAAGATTCCCGGTGTTGCGTCTTCCTTGCGGGCAAGGGGGTTGCGACAAGCAGTCCTTGGTAGGTTGCAGTTGAAGACGGAGAAGAAGGAGGAAGCAAGGTGCCCCCTAGGTTTCTGGTGTGACATGATTTGGCAGATAGAGGTACCGTTTGCTAGGATGGGGGAGGAGCAAGTTTGGGGAGGGAATCAAAAGTCCAGTTTTGGAAGGGGTAAAGAACCAATAAATTCAGATGATTATCTATACTTGCTATGATTTAAGTGCTCCCCAGAGGCTTGGTTATCAAGCCATGGCACTATTCAGAAGGTGGTAGAACCTTTAGGAGGTAGGGAAAATTTAGGTAACTGGAGGCACACCCTTGAGGGGATAGTGGGACAATTGGTGCCCCCTCCTCTGCTTCTTAACTGCCTTGAGCTGAGCAAGTCGTCTGCCATACAGTCCTGTGATGGTGTACCGTGCCACCACAGACCCAAAGACAGCAGGGCCGAGCAACATGGACTGAAGCCTCTGAAACCAGGACCTAAAAAAGAAGAAATGTTGCTTATCTCAGGAGTTTCATCAAAATGACAGAAATCTGACTAACACAGTGCTCCTCTGCGATAATCTGCTGTTCACGCTTGAAGGCACCAGGACTGGCTAGACAAGTTCTGCATGCTGTCTTGTACTCTTTGAGTAAAGCCTTTTTTCTTCCAGTTCCTTTACTTCCTTATTCCAATACTATCATTTCTTTGGCCTTTTGGAAACGTACACTTTCTAAACCCTTGTTTCTTATGCTCAGTTCATTGGACGTCTTCTGATGGGGCTTTATGTTCTAGCTAGCTGGAATCACATGTCACTTTCTCAGGAGCACTCCTAATTTTTCATGTTTTTTTGTTTGTTTGTTTGTTTGTTTTTGTTTTTTTCAGACTGTACAATTATCAATTCACCAAATTTTTATAGAGTGCCCTTATTTATTGAGGTAAAATCAGGAAGCTACCTGTGGGGGTAAAAAAAAAAATGTGATTCCAGAGTGCATTTTCCTTAATTTATGATCGTTTCTATTAGATTAACCAAGATGAAGCTATGATTTATAGGATTGAAAGGTAGGGGTGAGATAGCCTAAATTAAGTTGTTCATCCAGGAAGGAAGATCTTTTGAATGTATTTCTAAGAGAGCTAACTCAGGCCTTTCAAAGAGACCTGAGAGATAGTTTGCCAACTATGAAATCTAGAACTTCAGCTGAATTGACCAAATCCTTAATCTGAATGAAGTCCTCAAAAACTATGCAGCAATATATTTTCCCCAGACCATTATGGGTCTTTTTCCCTACCTTTCAACTTTTTCTTTTTGTTTTTCAGGTAATTTCTTCTTTTTCAGATTAAATGATTTCTGTTCATTTAAGTTCAAATTCACAGGCGCTATTATATCCTACTGTCTAATCTACTGTTAAATCATTGTGTTAGTCAGCTTTCCATTGCTGGGAAAAATACCTGAGTGAGGAGGAAAGATTGATTTTGGCTCATGGTTTCTGAGGTTTCAGTCCATGATTGGCTGAGTCCATTGCTTTGGGCCTTATGTGAGGCAAACACCATGGCAGAAGGCATGGTGAAGGAAAGCTGCAAGCTCATGGCAGCCAGGAAGAAGAGGGGCCTACGAGTTTCTATCTTCTAAAGTTTCTAGAACTTCCAAATAGTCAGTTCATCTATGAATCCTTTGATGAATTAATCCACTGATGAAGTCAGAGCCTTCATGATCTAATTACTTCCCCAAATCCCCACCTCTGAACAGTGCTGTGTTGGGGTAGCAAGACTTTAACACAATAATATTGAAACTTTATATCTAAATTGTAACAACATCCATACAAGGACTCCCCTGCCACTCATTTTAGCTATTATATTTTTCAGCTCTGTCTGGAATTTCTGATTCATTTTTTAAGGTGCGGTTTCCATTTCTCTACTGAGATTCTTCCATCTGGCCATGACAATTTTTTCCTTTAACCTCTTGTGTGTATTTGTAATAGTTCTTTAATGTTCATATCTGCTACTTTCAACATCTTGGTCATCTCAGAATATGTTTCTATTGACTGTTTTTTTTTTTCCTTTCGGTTACATTACTCTGTTTCATTACATTTACAGTAGTTTTTAAATGTTATGCAGAACATTGGGGATGACACATTGAAATCATTTATATTCCTTAAAGAGTGTTGATTTTTGTTTTAGGAGACAGTAAAATTAAGACTGATCAAGTTTGACCTGTGCAAGCTTGGTTTTATAGGTATTTAGGGAGGGTCTATTTTGCCTTTACTCTGAGAGTGAAATCTAGGGGCCTGGCACATAGTCTTTACTTCTAAGGTAAGGTGCTTCTACAGTTTCAAAGGAAGCTCTGAGGTATTTACCAAGTACCTCCAACTTGTAGGTTTCAAAACTTAATTTTTTTTTTTTTTTGTACTGGAGATTGAACCCAGGGCTCATGCATGCTGGGCCACTGCTCTACCACAGAGCTACATTCCCCAACCCTTTCTAAGATTTTATTTTGAGACAAGGTTTCACTAATTTGCCCAGATTGGCCTTGACCTTCTGGTCCTTCTGCCTCAGTCTCCCAAGGGGCTGAGATTACAGGTATGTGTCATCACATCCAGCAAAACAAGTAATTGGTTTTTTTTTGTTTGTTTGTTTGTTTTTTGCAATGTTAGGGATCAAACTGAGGGCCTCGCCTATGCTAGAAAAGCATTCTGCTGCTGAGCTCCATCCCCAGCCCATGAAAACTCCAAGTTTTGTTTGCTCTGGATGGGCAACAGTTGTAGTTTCTCTCTGCTCACCTTTTTAAGTATTCTAACTATTGATTTCTGTTAGGCTCCCTGGAATCTTCTCAATGTATATACAGTTTAAAAGTCAGAAGAAGATTTAATAGGAGTTTACATTCAGCTTTTGCAGCTACCTCCTCTATAGTTCTCTTCATTCTAGAATTACTGCTTTCAATGTCCAGCCACTCAAGTATTTTTATATTTTATCTTCTGACCTCCTAATCTAGTCAGATTTGGACTCTTTTCTTAAATTCTAGCCACCCCACACTGCAAGGACCAGAGAATGTCTTCAGAAGAACAGCCACATATAGGGTAAGTATTCATCCAGTTTCTGCCCACTAGTACTGACACTAAAACTCTGTGAGAAATATTCTTATTGGTGAGTCTTTGTGGATGGATGGTAGATGATTCATGTATATATTGGAAAGTCATTAACAGAACCTCACCTCATTGTCTTATTATCTTCTTATTACCTCAAAGTAGGGAAAAAATATCACTCTTTTTAGTGTGCAAAAGTTAAAATGCATAATAAAGAGGAGAAAAATTGCTTATGATCAGAGCATTTTAGCCAATAAACTGGAAGTAGATTCTAAGTAAGTAGATCTACTTCCAGTTTATTGAATCTACTAGAAGTAGATTCTAAGTAGCCTTCATGTTAATGTTATTCCTATTGGATAAGGTTAAAATCTGTGAAGTTGTTAAAGCTAATAAGGTTTAAAGGAATGTTTATATCCTTAGTTACTACTAAAACCTCATTTCATAGTACCTTTGATAGTACATAGTACATTTTTTGTACCTTTACCCTTTTTAATGCAAAATTATAGTGTGTTATCAAACTAGGATGTTGACATTAGTACAGTGAAGTCACAGAATATTCTACCAGCATAGGGTCTCTCATGTTGCCCCTTTGGAGTCACACCCATTTCCTATCCACTGCATCTCCTGACCTTTGGCAACCACTCAACTATTCTTCATTTATAAAGTTTTGTCATTCCAAAGATGCTGCTTATAGAATTGTACAATATATAATCTTTTGATATTGAGTTTTTTCCATTCAGCACAATTCTCTGGAGATTCATTCAGATTGGTGTGTGCATTGATAGTTGTTTTCTTTTTTGCAGAGTCGGTTTTCTATGGTAGGGATGTACCATGATTGGTTTAACCATTTATCCATTGAAGGGTATCTGAATTGTTTCCAGTATAAGCTGCTATAAACATTTGTGTACAAATTTTACTTGGTGTGTGTGTGTGTGTGTGTGTGTGTGTGTGTGTGTAAACCTAAGTTTTAATTCTCTGGGGTACTGTATACCTAAAATAAGTATATTTAGTGTATATAAATTTTACCATAATAGAATTAATTTTAAAAACTTAACATTTAATAAATGATGCAATGAGAACAATCCAATTAGAAAATAAGAAAAAGACATGAAGAGACATTTCACCAAAGAGGGTATACAGATTATTAAAAAAAAAAAAGACATGTGAAACAATGTTCAGCTACATTAGCCATCAAGGAAATGCAAATTAAAACCACAATGAGATATCCTTACACACCTATTGGAATGGCTAAAATATAAAATGTGACAACACCAGATGCTGGTGAAGATGAAGAGAAACTAGATTATTTCTGTATTGCTAGCAGAAATGTAAAATGGTGGTCACTCATATTCTACATTTTGATAACTTAAATTACAAATATGACTCAAGTTTGTATTACTTAGTAAGGAAAGTTTTTGACCTTAAAAGCTATTAGAAATCTTAAAAGAATTATGTAGCTGGTTTTTAAGGTAACATGTTACTTTCCTAAACAAAATGCAAAATAAAAATGTCAAGTAAGAAAGACAGTATTCATTCAGCTACAACAAACCCAAAACATAAATTCCTAAGAAATTAACACAAAAAGACAACATTCAAAGAATTTCAAATGTTGTTTTTAGAACCAGCAACATTTTGAAATATTAATATTCTCTAAATCAATCAATCAATCAAAAATATATCTAAATTAATTTGAGGAAAAGAGGCAGGAAAGGAGACTTGATATATTAGTCTACAAACCATTAAGAGGCTGAGAGTAGCCAGGATCATTTTAGAAAGGAATAGAAAAAAAGCAGTACCTTTATAGGACATTTAAATATGTAGTATAATAAATATAAAATGTATTACAATAACTACAATGGTTAAAACAGTGTGGCAACATAAAAGCTACAATGGTTAAAACAGTGGGGCAATAAAAAGAAATAGACATAGTAATGGGGCAGAATAATGAGCCCAGTATGTATAAAAAATTTAGAATACAATAAAAGTATTTTAAATCAGTGTCACATGGCATTTAGGAAAATGGAAAGTCATTAAACAAAACTAAATGTATACTTTATTTTTTACATAAAAATATAGTCCAGCTGAATAGAAAATATCAATGCTGCAAATATAACTAAAAGTTATTAGAAGAAAACCTGTGTCAATATATTTGTAATTTTGGTATAAAATCTTTCCAGTATAAGAGAAATGCACTTAAGTCTTTCTTCTTTTAGGTAGTAAAATATGATCAGAAACATGAGTTTGTCTATTTGGAATAAAAATCAACAATTTTTTGTTGTTGGAATTAGGAAACATTTCCAGTTTTCATTCATAAAATCATCACTCAAAATTGCAAAAGTAGATTTACAGAGGCGCATATCAGTAACAAAATAGGAGGACAATGAGACCTTCCAGGGACATCTGGAAAAGTTTCAAAGAAACACACTAGGCTAGAAACGTACAGTTAAATGTGGCTGCACAACTGGTTACATCCACTCATGCATTTTCTCACTTTTAAGTTCTTCCTTGTATTTGCCCTTCTTGTTTTCAATTATCTAGATTTGACTTTGCCTTCAAGATTTTTTTCCCCTGATCTTTATCTTATTTTAACCTGGTAACAACCACTTTGCTTGGACTGAGTGTCCATGTGGTTGGTTGTGCCATTGTCCTTTCACAGTACCTGCTCTATGTGTATTGCTTTCTGTACACGTGGATTACCTTGGCTATTTGATGACCTTTGTAGTGTCCACCAACCTCCAACCTACTGGCCCTTTTGGTCCTTGATGATCGGATGGAGGAGAACGTGAACATGTAGCTTCTTAGAGACAGGACCACAGGATCTTTCTGCCCATGCACAAGAATGCACTGAAGTAGCTTTTGTGGTTTTGACTGTGTCTGGGGTCACAAAGGGGTTCAACTTCATGGTGACCCCCAACCTGGTGCTGGGCACCAGCAATCAACTTTTAATCAAAAAAGTGCTCACTGGTTAAGGAAAAGACTTCATAAGACAGGTGGGCACTTTTCTTTTTGCCGATCTGTGAGCAAGCTCACAGTTCTTCACCTGGGGAGAGGAGGGGGGGTACCCAAGAATGCTACCAGAACTTAGAACTTAAACTTAACTAGGGCTTATAAACTTAAGCTCTACTGGGCTTATTCTGGTAGGGTTTATAAAGTCTCATCCTTGCCATAAGTATCTGTATATATTTATTTTGTTGTACTGGGCACTCTATCACTGAGTTACACTTTCAGCTCCATATACTTGCTGTTTAAATCTTCCATCCTGAAAAGGAGAGGCTATTGAAATAGTTGTTCAATTTCAAGTGATTAAAACAAATTTTTTTCGAGGTGCTGGGAATCAAACCCAGCATCTTGTGCATACTACGAAAGCATTATACCACTGAGTTATAACCCCCACCCCTGATTAAAAATTTAAGAACTATAGAAGACATTAAAGAGCAGTTACTCTATACTTTTTAATAAGTGAATTTGAACATGGAGCCTTTGCAAGTGGGTAAAAGTTTTAATTAGATTTGATATAATTAATTTTATTTTTTTCTAAAAATTTCCCAAATTAAATCCAACCGAGCTGAGATTTTTATTTACCAGGCATCAAGACTCTATTATATTAATGAAGCACTTAGAAGCTTGAGTCAAATAAGAAAAGCATTCATGGGTCTTCTTAGCACAGAACCACACTGTACATGAGAACAAAAACTTCTTTGCTGATTGGCTGTAGATAGAAGTTTGCATCAACTTCAACCACTGAAAGATACAAAATCATTTTCTTGTTCACCATGTCAGGGGACGGAGGGAACCCCATGTTAAATGCCATTTATTTCCTTTTATCGTGGAAGGAGTTATTGTCCAAGCTATTTTTCGTGGTGGAACTCTTCCAGGCACCTCTGTTCTGTGTAATACAATCAGTGCACACACACGAACATAATGTCAGAGCACAATGCGTGCTAGTGTGTTTGGCTTTGAGGCTCTGGTTTGGGAATTAAAATTTCACTTGGTTCTTGACTTGAAAATTCAAGTTCTAAACATGTCCCTACATGGTCTGACCATGACTCACCCCCATTGGTAAAAATAGAAACTTCACTGGAACAATGGGAGATAGATTAAACAACTTCTGTAAAATAGGTAATTACGTGAGTAAATCAGAACTCAGATACATCTGTAAATTTAGATCTTTAAAAATCATTAAATTAAAAAAGTTTCCATTTCTTTTTTTCTTTTTATTTTTTAAAATCCAACTCTTCCAATTAGCTCAGGTTTTAAATAGGTTGTTTTTCTTGCCATGCTGGGGATTGAACCCAGGGACTTAGTACATGCTAGGTAAGTGTTCTACCACTGAGCTGTATCTCCAACCTAAAGAACCCTTTTACCAAATTAAAGACCATGCTGTTCCACCAATTTTTCTTGTGATGGTTAAAAAATTAGAAAGACAAATACTTATTTTTTTAGTTGCAAATCTTTTTCATTCTTTTGCAGAGACAGTCAAATGAATTTGAAATAAGGTAGTTAGACTAGGTGAAATATATGCATTTTTAATCTCTCTTTCCAAACTATAGTTAAAACATTTTTTTAAACCTCTTTGGCAAGTTGAAATCAAAACCTGAGAGGCCCTAAGACTGCCCAGTCTGAGCTATGCTGTGTGATGAGCTATTTTTACTCCGGCTTCAAGCCATCTGGTTTCCCTGCGAAGGTTCACGTTGGTATTTTTCAGTGCAGCTGGTCACATGGGCTCTTTCCCCAAGTAAAGACTGGTGACCTGAGGAGGAATGTGTCCAGATTCTCCAGTCATCTCTGACCTCACCATATCCTTCTGCTGGTAGTTGATACTGTTGATCCTCCTGGCTAAATCCTGGCCTTAGTGGCAACTACTACTTATACTCTCTTCTTGCATTTAAATGTTGAAGATTTTTCTCCTCCATGGGAACTTCTACAGAGTCAGCCCAGCAGATAAAGCCTGGGGCTCACAAATGCTTCTGTGAACTCATTAGCATTTATCTTGACTGTGTGCCTTGACACCTCCTGCCACTTTTCTGCTTTGCTATAGGGAACAGTGTACCAGGTGAATGTTAAGGACCTGAGTGGCTTGTTACAGTAAAACTATGTTGTGGGCAGGCATTTTTAAAAAATACATTTACAGCATTGGAGAAGGAATAAATTATCTGACTATGCTCCATTAGTCTCAGCCAGGACTCACTCTCCTGATGGCTGTCACCTGGCACTGCCAGGAAAGCCTTTCTAACCATCTGGACTCCTTTCTTTGTCTTTTTCTCTTAACATGGAGCCTGAAGACTGTCACTATTTGGAGAAGTGTAAGTTTCCTTACCTTATCAACACCTTTCAATTCAGTTAATATTTATAGGGTGCTTGTGGGACCTACATCGTACTAGCACCTCTCACTTTTCACATTTACAAATGATACTAAGGAGAAATAGCAGCTGTATTCATTTTGAGTAGCCTGCTCTGCAAGATGAACAGTGGCCTCTTTTTTCTACTTGCTGATTTGTGTCCTAAGGTTTTTTTTTTTTTTGTGTGTGTGTGTGTGTGTGTGTATGATAGTGGTACTAGGAAGGCAGAAAAATCCCAATAATTAATATGGGATTATACAAATAAAAACGAGATTTTCACAGACTCAAAAACACTTATTTGCATTATCACTTCCACCCACTAGTCTTTGGTGATTCAGTTCTAGAAAGGTAATCACATACAGAAGGCAGTGGGTTTGCAGGTACTTCCATTCCAGATCCTCTAGATTTCCTCAATTCCCAGGGCCTTGACTACTTCTTACTACTTTCAATTACTAGCTAATGCTATGAACCCTGACTATGAGGTGATCTTTGTGCTAAGCCACATGGTGGCTAAGGACCAGAGAGGGTTTAGAGATGGGGAGAGAAGATTTTTCAAAGTTTTGCTATGCAAAACTTCTTCACAAACTAAAGAGTTGTGAGCATTTTTGTTTGTTTAGAGAAACAGAAAAAATTTAATATCTTTAAAGTCCCTGAACAAATGCTTGCTTTTATACTGCTTCCTTATGACAGAGACCACAAGACATTCCAGCTTTTATATAGGCAATATATGTACTTCATCTGCTTTAGTCAACAGGTAGTCTCCACCTGTACTTTCTCTCCTACCCCTATTTCTCGATGGTGTCAATTGACAGCTAAAAGCCTCCCAAATTCTGGAGTGCAGGGCTCCTTATGTAGGACGGAAGGCTGACCCACTCCTTGCCTCTGTGATTCGTTTTGTCACATGGCACTGGAGCACACAAAATGCATCCAGAGTCTTCTCCAAGTTTCTCATAAAGCAGGCTTTTACCTTCTGTTTACTCAACTAAACGCGAACATCAACACAAATCAAGTAATGGTTTAATCCCTGTGCAGTCTTAAAAGAAATCTTTTAAAACATTTCTGACAAGAAAACAATAAGAAGGGTTTAGAATGATAGTTGAGGTTTTTGACTTTGGCATGAAGGAGCAAGGTGTGATTTCCAATATAATCAATTATTAATCATCTAAATTTGAGCATTTAATCTAATTGCCCTAGATGTCAGATTTTTCATCAGTGAAATAAAAAGAATAATGTGTATCCCATGATGTTTATTATAATCCAAGTAAGACACTTCATGGACATTCACCATTGCTGTCATTTAACTTGAAGCAACTTAGGTATTTGAAGCAATAATGCAAAAAAGAAAAAAAAAAAGATCTTTTCTTGTTGGATGTTTAATATCTATAATTAATCTTTTTCTTATTTTCCAGAACAGCTTGTCTCAAAGCTATATTCTATTCTCTACCTTTTGCAAGATAGAAACTGCTTATATATTTGAGATGTCAGTTTTTCTTCCTGGTTTCTGCCAACCTATGAAGATTTTGAAACTTCCTGGGTTAAAGCTCCAGGAGTGGGCAGCTGCTGGCTCTGCAATGGAGAGGAAGCTTTTCCTGATACAGTGTGTCCAAACAGGCACTGAGCCTGGAGCTTCCTCCACCTGCTTAGCTTCCGGAAAGTGCCTTTGAATTGCGTCAGGGTTATGGTTAGGAGGATGAGCTTTGTCAGGGGCTATCCCAGTGTCTTCCTTTGTTATAAGCCACTGTGAAAACAAATGAACAAACCAACAAAAGCCACCATGTTTTCAAATTTGGAAGTTGGGAGGGGGGTATGATTTGAGGTAGAAATTATTTTAAATTAATGAAAATGTACAACTGTCATCAACTGTGAAGCAAAGATTTGGGGCCCACTTTGAATAATTAAGGGCATGGAAAGCAAAATAAATATGAAAGGGTGTGCAATTATTTTATTTTATTTATTATTGATTTTTTAAAAATTACACGACAGAGGAATGCATTACAATTCTTATTACACATATAGAGCACAATTTTTCATATCTTTGTATATAAAGTATGTTCGCACCAATTCATGTCTTTATACATGTACTTTTTTGCATTACAATTCTTATTATACACATATACCACAATTTTTCATATCTCTGTTTATATATAAAGTAGGTTGACACCCAATTCATGTCTTCATACATGTACTTTGGATAACGATGTCCATCACATTCCACCATCCTTGCTAATCCCCAGTCCCCTTCCCTACCCCCACCCCCACCCCCGGGGCCTATTTAGAATTCATCTATTCCTCCTATGTTCCCCCTCCCTACCCCACTATGAGTCAGCCTCCTTATATCAGAGAAAATATTCAGCAAATTCCATGATTTTATTCTCTTTTATTGCTCAGTAAAATTCCATTGTGTATATATACCATATTTTTTTTATATCCATTCATCCACTGAAGGGCATCTAGGTTGGCTCCACAGTTTAGCTATTATGAATTGTGCTGCTATAAACATTGATGTGGCTGTGTCCCTCTAGTATGCTGTTTTTAAGTCCTTTGGGTATAGTCCAAGGAGAGGAATAGCTGGGACAAATGGTTCCATTCCAAGATTTCCAAGGAATCTCCATACTGCTTTCCATATTGGCTGTACCAATTTGCAGTCCTACCAGCAATGTATGAGTGTGCCTTTTTCCCCACATCCTCGTCAACACTTGTTGTTTATCTTCCAAATAGCTGCCATTCTGACTGGAGTGAGATGATATCTTAGAGTAGTTTTGATTTGCATTTCTCTGATTGCTAGAGATGATGAGCATTTTTTCATATATTTGTTGATTGATTGTATATCCTCTTCTGAGAAGTGTCTGTTCAGGTCCTTGGCCCATTGTGCAATGATTTTAATCTGACTTCCTCCCACTCTTGGTAAGTAATTGGTTTTCTCTTCCTTTCTCTCTTCCTTTTATTCTGCTTTTCCTTCTTTATTTGCTTAAAAAGGCTTATCATAAGGATCTTCTCATTTTTTTTTTAGTTGTAGATGAACACAATACCTTTATTTATATGTGCTCCTGAAGATTGAACCCAGGGCCCCACACATGCAAGGCAAGTGCTCTACCACTAAGCCACAATCCCAGCCCCTTTCTCATCTTCATTGTAAAAAATAAAATAAATAATTTTTTGTTACTTTTATTTGAAACAGTCTTTTTTTTTTTTTTCCTTCCCAGTTTATTTTTTCCTAAAATGACATTTTCTGCTCAAACGGAAAATTCTTCAGGGATTCCTATTGGTTTTAGTATCAGGCCCAAAGTTCTTAGCCTGGCAATTCTACTGCTGTCTAGCTCTTCCTTCCAGAAATTTTTGGTTCCTGATATCCTCATATTTCTCTAAACATATACAGTTCATGACAGGCTCAAAGATTCTGTTCATGATGAATCCCAAAGGAACACCTTCCTCTAGGTCTTTTTTCTCAGCCTACATAAAGTTTCTCACCTTTGACTCGTATCTTTTCCTTCAATTCACATTGGTGTCTCAGTTTTGTTCTCTAGAGACACAAACTGACTCCTTTACACTGGGATATTCCCTGCCTGACTGGAAGATGTAATTAAATGGCTTCACAGAGTACCTTAAATGGGGCAGTTCCCTTACCTCATGCAATATAGGACACCAGCAGAATAATTCAGAAGATCAAAATGGGTATTTTTATAAGCAGCATTTTCAGTTTTCAATATTTAAACATCCCCTCTGAATTTGTATTCTAAATTTATTTCACTGCAACCAATGTAGCTCATAACACAGTTGACTTAAGATATAAAGTTTCAATCTAGGTAGGTAATATAAGCCAATATTTTTCAAAGTAGAAGAATGTCTTAATATAGATTTCCAAAGCTTCATCATGCTTATTTAGAAATTGGTTCTTTAATAAAAACAAGTCATAAGCTGCTTCTTGGAATTTAATTTGTGAAGAGAAAACATACATTGTCTACACAGGGTTAAGATATTTGGATTTGGCTTCACTTAGACAAGTAAAAACCTTTTCAATTTCTTGCACATAGAAATGTATCTATCTGCTTTGACAGAAATGATCCTCTGTCCTTTCAACAAGTCTCATGAGCCACATTTTATTGATATGCAGAGAAGGAAAAATCAAGTGCTGATGGAAGTCTCATTATCTGCACCGTGCTTAAAGCTTTGATGTCGTCTTATTTAATGACTGTAACATCTCTATGCAATGATGTTATTATTCTCTTTCCCATGAGAGGACATTGCAATTATAGGACCTATCCAAGAGTTGGATTTTTAAATTTCAATCCAAAGTAAACACAATAATCATCATCTGTGATCACTGGAATGCCTACTTTGTTGGGAGAATTATATATAACAAGGTATGAAAATACATCACAGTTGCCAAGACTCTAGATGACACATGAGCATAGTAGACAAGGGCGCCCAGAGTAGCTTGTATACTACACTTGATTAAAGTGTCTCATTCTAGTCAGAGTATCATTTTATAACAATTTCACAACTAATGGATGTAAGTCATCTTGAGGAAGGATGTTTTTACCTAATTAGTGTCAAGACACCAACAGCACAGGTTATCAAAAGACTGGGGTGGTTGCACCTTAAAATCATTAACTGCCCCAGGCCTCTCCTTGCTGGTCCGCATCTGACTCATCTCCCCGTCTGAGATCAGTGTTGCAAATCTTTCATGATTCCTGTGATGGAGAGTACTTGAGGCCATCCCTTTAATATAGTGAAAAAGGAAAAAGAAAAAGAACTGTGGTTAGAGCCGGGAAAGCTGCCATGAGTACTTGGGAGCTAAACCAATCTTTATAGAAAACAACTTTTATAAGTCTTTATTTATAAAATCTTGTAAAATCTCCAATTAGCACAGAAGCTTTTCTAGCACAGATAAATGGCAAATGCAAATGACAAGAATGCTCCTTTGTTTTAAAATATCTTGCCTTAAGTTTTAGGTGACTGGAATTATCAGTTAAGCCTCTTTTCTAACATCATCTTCTCAGCAGCTCAGAGCTTAAAGGGACCTTTCTGACCCATATGAAAACGGTCATTCAAACAGGCTTGGGGACAGGTACTGTGATTTTACCACAGACCCCAGTGTGTGATTAATAGATCCAGGATTTGATCCAGGATGAAGAAATGCACTTTTGTCTTTGAGGAATTTGAAACGTGGAGCTGAAAGACACAAAGCCTGGAAGATGAAGGAGCTGAGTCAAATCGAAGCAGAGCTCTAAAGGGAAGATGCTGCTGTGGACCTGACTCCTTCACTTCAGTCTGGAGTGTCCACATCTTCCACTGATTCCTGGAGTGGTTTCATTATCCTTCATATAAATGCATATATTCATGCATGCACACACGCATATGTGCTCCTTAAAATCAACTCTATTTTTTAGAAGAGTTTAAATGTACAGAATATTGACAAGTTAATAGGAAGTTTCCTAGGTACCCAGCTGTACCTACTTTCCCTTATAAACACGTTAGTATGGAACATTTGTTATAATTAATGAATCAATATTGGTACATTGTCATTACCTACATCCCACACATTATTCAGATTTCCTCAGATTTTACATGATGTCCTTTTACTGTTCCAGGATCCTATCCATAACATTACATTTGCTTGTTGTATCTCTTTGTTCACGACAGTCTCAGACTTGCCTTGTTTTTGATAAACTTGTAATTTTGAGGAGTATAGTTTAGGTATTTTGTGGAATGCCCCTTTATTGGAATTTTTTTTTGAAAATTATTTTTTATTGGTTCTTTTTAGTTGTACATGACAGTAGAATCCATTGATTTCAACTGTCAGTTATATCCTCTATTGGAATTTGCCTGATATTTTTCTCAAGATTAGACTGGTTATGGGTTTTGAAGAGAAAAACCATATATACTGGTAACATGCCTTATCATACTGTTGATGTTGGCCTTGATTGCCTGGCCAAGGTAGTGGTAGTCAGGTTTCTCCACTGTAAATTTATTCTCTCCTCCTCTCCTTTGCATACTATGCTCTTAGAAGGAGGTCGTCATGCACAGCCCACACTGAAGGGTTAGATATGCTCCATCTCCTCAAGGATTCAGTGTTTATGTAGATTATTTGGAATTCTTTTGCATGGAACATTTTGTTTCTTTTCCCTTATAAATATGTACATAATGCATATGTACGTATTATATGTATGTATGTGTATATTTAAAAATTTATATTAACTTAAAACAGTGCCTGTAGCTTTTAGAAGCAACAAAAACAAGCTCTTAAAAAATGATTGTGTTCAGGAGAGATAAATGCAAACATCTACAGTGGCCAGGAGGGCAGCAGGTTGAGCACGGTATATGGCAGACTCAGAGCACATGACAGTTTTGAAGGACCCACATCTCAGCTCCTGGAAAAGGTTCCCACATGGGAGCACAGGTCAGCATACCATATCTTCCTCTTCTTAAAAGTAGAAACTGGTAAGTTGGACTTTCACATAAAATCTGATTTCAAAATGTTGGCAATTAATTAAAATTTCTAGAAACTCTATGTTTGCCCAGTGTAACTCTAGTTGGTGACTTCTTGGGTAGATAAGTCACTGCTTATGTTATTACTAAGAAGACAACCTCAGAAAACTAAATGTGGTAGCCAAGGCTACACTTCTACTAATTCTAGTGTCTTGACTGGGATGTCATTCATAGTTTTTAACTTTTTTAGAATCATCTTGTTCCAGATTTCCTATCTTTAATGAACACACAGGCATGATGAAATCTCTGCTATAACACTTCTTTCATAAGTCTGCTCCAAGTAAGTGGTATAATCCTAGCCAGGAACCACTTGCCTTAATTTCCTTTGTTTCCTGTTAGACACCACAGTTCATTTGCTTGTACAATTCTAATATTATAATGGAGACAAATAGCAGCTTGGCCAATTGCCCAAATCAAAACTAATAGAGACCATGAATTTTTTCCTTAAACAGTATGAGAAGAAGAAAGTTTTGTGGTCCATTTTCAGAATATAGTATTTAGCCTTAATTGGATGTAAGATCCAATTGTAGCCATTTTAACTATAGCCTTTGCCTTTGCCCACCCCAATTTTAAAATTAGTGATTGTAAGCCCAGCTCCTCCTATCAGGGCAAGGAAAGCACTGCATTAGGGACAAAAGCAGGTTTATTGCCTGCCCAAGTGTGCTTGCTAGGCAGGTTGGGTAGCAAACCTTCCTGGCGGAAGTAAAGTTTGCCTTGCCCTCTCACTTCTGAACATGGGTTTGATTTTTTGCAGCATTTTGTATTTCTAACAACATATTTGTTTTGTTTTCCTTTAATCCAGTATCTGCTGTGATGCCTGACAATAGGTAGGTGCTTAATACTTTTTGAATGAATGACAGTCACCAATGACATCACATGGTGGAAGAACACAGGATAAAAAGATGAAGTATCAACATATAATAATGTCAGTGAAAACTGGGAAAAATCTAACAGTGCAGAAATAAAATTATTTGACATTCTAAACAGCAAGAATTCTCTTAGTTTAAAAAGTTATTATTCCATTATTTATAGATCATGAGAACTTTAAATTTTGAATATCATAAATCATTCATCTTCTTTGTGAGGACAAATATGTCTTGCATTCTTAAATTTCTTCCTATTTAATATATCTCTGTACATCTTTTTAGTTATATGGTGCATTTTTTAAGACTCTTAGAATTTAAGCTCATGCATCAGAGACTTATCAATTAAGTTCCTTTGTGGCCTGCTCATATACCAAGGGGAGGAAATTTTTTTTTAATGAATTAATAGTCAGGACAAAGTTACAAGAAAATAGAAGTGATTTAGCAAAAGTCCCTTTTTTTGAGTGTGTATGTGGGGGTACTGGGAATTGAACTGAGGGGCACTCAACCACTGAGTCACATTCCCAGCCCTATTTTGTATTTTATTTAGAGATAGTCACTGAGTCTCACCTCACTTTTGCTGAGGCTGACTTTGAACTTGCAGTCCTCCTGCCTCAGCCCCATCTGAGCCACTGGGATTACAGGCTTGCATCACTGTGCCCAAGGAATCCCATTTTTTAAAGTAACATCTTTGCTGGTGATGCGATGCGAGCCCCAGAAACACTGATGTGTGGGTACCTTCTCATACGGTGCCTCCTGCTGTGTGGTCATGGGCCTTTTGCTCCAGTTCCTTCCTACTGGATACCCAATCCTCTGTGAAAAAAGGAGTTACTCAATTTTCAAAGGGCTGAGATGAGAAAGCTTCTGTTTTCCAGGTCAGCACAAATTAATTAATGATAGCATAGAGTCGATTCTGGCGTAACGTAAGTAGCACAAGCGTAACTCTGCCTGCCACAATCTCTTGGGAACTCAGTGTGGTAAGTACAAAGATGATTGAGCTTAATTAAATATAGATTCCAAAAGACTCCTCTTCTGAACTGCACATATATTTTTTTTCCTCAAATTTTTCTATCAGTGACCTTCTTTCTGAATGTAAAATATTTATCTCAAACATAAATATGACAAAGTAGAGATGTTCTTTGGCTTTGTTCCTACATGATGAATATGGCTAACAAGTGATGAGAATGAATTTTTGGTACTGTGTATAAGTGGTGTTGATTTATATTGTGCCTGGAGTTTTTTTTTTTGTTTGTTTGTTTTTTTTTTTACAAAAGATACTTGCAAATTAAAAAATTATTTCAGATCCCAATTTCAGGCATTATAGGTATGAAGAGTGTTAAAAAATACCTGCTGTAAACAACTTCACATTTATAGTTTTCCAGGCAAGGGCAAGTGGAAAGATGGAGGTTTATTTACTTCAATATGGGAATTTAAGTGTTTTGTGGGTGTGGTGTGTGTGTGTGTGAGTGCATGTATGTGTGTACACATACACACATATAGATATATAATTCAATCAGATAGCGTCTTAGTCCATTTTGTGTAGTTATAGCAGAATATCTGAGACATAATTTATGAAAAAATGATCTCCTGCAGTTCTGGAGGCTAGGGTTGCAAGATGCTGGCACTTGGTGAAGGCCTTCAAGATGTTTTATAACATGGCAAAGGGCATCACATGGTGGAAGAACACAGGATAAAACAAGAGGGAGGTGGCAAGGGAAAGCTGAGGAAACTGAACAGGCTTTTATGACTAATCTACGCCTGCCATGATGGTCTAATCCATTCATGAGTGCCATGTCCTCATGACCTATGTATCTTTTAAAGGCCCCACTTCCCAACATGATCACAATGTCATTAAAAACCAACATCCGTTCTGAAGGGAACATTGAAACCATAGCAGATAGACATGTCACTGGGCATATCTTCTTTGAATAGCCAGAGAATACGCCACAAACAGGCTGAGTCTCCTCAGGTTGGCATACTAGCATTTAAGCAATTAGCATCTTTATTGTGCTTTATCATCTCAGAAGTTCTTGGCTATCTTACTATAGCACATATGGTAACTTACTATGCTGAGGCCCACACAGACGTTTGTACAGAGAAGTTTACGGAGTCATTAGTAATCAAATTTCAGACACTTCACATATCATACTACCTTTCCTCACCCTACTTTTCAGAGTTATATGGCTCTTACTTACAGCAACAGTCCTTGAGGAGGCAGCCAATATATACAAACTGTATGTGAAAGCCATCTTTTTCTTTCTTTCTTTCGTTTTTGTTTTGTTTTGTTTTGTTTTTGAAGTGCTGGGGATCGAACTCAGATTCTTGTGCAAGTGCTTTACCACTGAGCTAATCTCAACCAGAGAAAGCCATCTTGAAGAGTTGCCAAATACACAAAAATGAACAGAACAGATCCCAGTCATTGCCAGTAGTTTAGATGAATGTTTCTTGCTCAGATAAAATTGGTGGATCAAAACTCTCCCATTTTAAGATGAGTTCCAAATTAATGAATCCAATAAGTGTACATTGGGCATTTCCTTGTGTCAGACCTGTGATGTAACGGGATAATATGGTGAATAAGTCAGAAAAAGCCCCTTGCCATCATTGGGCCATTTTTTCCCCATTTATAAGCAAGACCAAGTCTATATTTTTAGCTGACAGAGAGAAAAAAATATTCCCCTAACTTAGGAACTTAGAATTTTGATAAGGGGTTTATAGGTTTAGTGAGGAATAGTTTCTAACCTTGTCCCAAACATACCTGATAGTATTCTACCATCTTTAGTAGAATTACTGATGTGATAACAGCTAGGAACATATATCTGGGAGAGAATAAGCAGAAAGGATTGTACCAGTATCTTACAGTTTATGGAATTTGAAAAAGCCCTTCAGATAATTTTAATATCCTTGCAAAGTAATAATATATGGGAATTGCTAGTTTCTTCTTTCATTGCAAACCCCAGATGTTTCTGTTCTGCATATGCATGTTTATGGTGTAGTAATTGTGACATTACTATAATTGTAGGATTCTGGATGACTCTGGTGATGGATGGTACAATGGTGGTGATGGTTTATGTGACTTGATGCAGCCTAAAGAGATGCAGACTGGAATACAGAACCCGGGAGTAGTAACCTCTACAGTGAAGACTGGGTCATTGATGATAAAGTCCAACAGTCACACCGCACCAGAGAAAAGCCTGCAATTGAACTTGGTTGAGCTTATGAACTTGTGATACAGAAGAGTGTGACAAGGACCCTTGCCAAACAAAGACAGAGTTCTTGTAGGATTTGGGGAGGGATTGGAGTTCAGGTAGCATTTGAAGGAAAGTCTTGGGATAGACTCAAAGCAGAACAAGGCTATAATTATTTTATTAACATTTAATAATATTTTTATTCACATGAGGTTTGGCCTCAAAGATAGATTCAGAGTACTATTTCTTTGGAAATAATAAAGTTAAGATAAAGACAGAATACAAATCCTGGAACTGAAGGAATATCATTCCCTAAGCTGGAAATCAAGGTTGTTTCCCTGTGCCACAAGCAAAAGGGATTGCCATTCTAACTCAGATTCAAACAGCAATGTGTCTGACATCATGATTTTAGAGAACAAGTTTTCTTTATTCCATGCCCTTGGTGTTAACCAAAAGTGTTTTACAGTATGACAAGATGTAAGTGAAGTTTTGACTGAGGCCCATAAGAAACAATAGGTGTGAAATTGTAAAATAAATTGCTGCAACAGGAAGCAAATCTGCAAAGGAAATTTAACACTTAGTCTTAAAACCCCTTCACTCAACATAAAAGGTGAAGGGTATGGTGATTTGGAAAGGACCTAATGAGGAGTTTTCTTTGAAGATGAGTAGCATCAATACTCCTTCAAGATCTTGTTCTTAAACTCACTAGACAGGGGTGTCAGTAGGACCACTAGGGCAACTTGACTGATGTACTCTATTTGGAGCTTCTGACATCGACCTGACAAATCTCAAGAATAAGAGACTAAAGGTATTGGTTTAAGACAGTGGGGGTGGGGTGGAGTGGAGGTGGGGTGGAGTGGGGAAGATGAAGGAGAAAGAATGCTGAAAATGGCTTTGCACTGGGTGTAGCTGCCCAACCACAGATCGGGGAAAATATGTCTGAGTGTTTCTTGAGGACCAGATAAGAGCCATTAATTAGAGAGAGCTGGGCTGGAGATGTTTAAATCCTACCCAAGAAGAACACCTGGAGAGGCCAGGAGAACATTTCCTCCCCTCCTCCTCAGCAGGAGAATCTATAGGATGTGGCCTGCAGGGAACCAGAAACTAAGAAGGAGGAGGCTTCCAGAGAAAACTGCATTGCCCAGATTCTGAGAGGTGCACACAGATGTTTGAGGTGCAGGTCGCTAAGAATGTCCAAAAACATCCAAGAGGGAAACTGTAAGTTTTAGCCATTGGCCAGGCTCAGAGCAAACCCTCCTGGTGATAGTATTAAACACAAATACTGGACAAATATGCTAGTCCAGTATTCTTCCTGCTTTTTGCATTATGAATTGGAAGAAGGGTCTATGGGATAAAGACACGGAGTCCTTTCCCGTTTCTGGGAGTACCTGGCCTGTCAGCATTGACCCTAGTTGGGAAGTCTTCGGAAGAAGGGCCTATCTTTGGATGTAGCTTGAAGTGTTGATCAAAATGTTGGCATTGAGATTTAAATTTCTGAATTAAAACTGTATTTTGGAGCTTAGTTGGCCAAAGGATTTTAATACCTAATAGCCATTAGAAAAGTTATGGGATTGCCCCAGGGCACAGGCAGTTCTCCTCCCACTGACTCTTTATTGATAGGATACTGGCAGACAATGGTTGGCTCCTGCTTCCTGATATTCCACCAGTTCTGGGTGTTTTACATATTGATCTCACTGAGCTGGTGACAGTGGGATTGTTCATTGACATTTACCAACTGAGCAAGTGCTTTTGCTTTTTAAATAAACTTAGGTTATGCAGGCATATTTCAGACAGGAAAGGGAAATTAGTAGAAGACCTTAAAGGGAAATGGCAACTTCAAGCTAGTACCAAGGAGAGTACTGGGTGCCTAGAATTCAACTGAAGTAGAGTAATTTCCAGAAAAAGCTGGCCCCTTCAAGATTTTGGGCCTATAGCACCTTTAATTTCTTCATCATTTGCACAGTAATAGTTTTTCATTGTTAAAAAAAAATAGTTTGTCATTGTTATATCCCCAGATCTAATCTCTTGGTTGGCAAACAGTAAGTTCTTCATAGATTTATGCCTGATGGACTGACTTAATGAATGAATGTCTATTTCTGTCATTACTCTGAAAAAGAAAAAAAAAAGAAATATGATTGTACTCCAATATTAGAAACTTCATGTTATACCTGTCAGGAATCCTAGTTCTTACCATTGTCATATCAAGGGGCCCTCTTCCCTCTCTGACTTATTTGATACCACTCCCTTTTTAGGCCAGACTATCCTTAATAGCCTTTTCCCTGTTCTTCTGATACATCCCTTTTCTTTTTTGGTTTTTGCCCTTACTGTTTACTGTCTTCTGGAATTTTGCAAAGCTGGTGTTTCCTCACTTAGGTGGCAGCTCACATCTTAGAATAAAGCATTTCAACATTCTGGGCCCATTCATGCTAGGCAAGTTTGTGATGCAAGGAAAGTTATTTATTATTTTTGAGACAGGATCTTGTTCAAGTTGGCCTCAAACTCCTGGGCTCAAGCAATCCTCCTGCCTCAGACTTCTGAGTATCTGGAACTACAGGCATGTGCCATACCTGAAAAGTTATTCCTGTTCCTAAATAAACTATTTTCTGGTCACTTTTTCATTTTCTTCTTTGTCCTTGAACCACTCTGCAAATTAACCTATTTACTCATTCATTATCTCTCTTCTTGTACTAATGAGAATAGCCTATCAAGTCTGTCTACTTCAAAGCTACATTCTGAGTGCTTAGTATTAGAGAATTAATATTGATTACATGCTTGGTGAGTCAATGAATAAAAAAAGCATTTTAGATACATATTATTTAATCCCAACGAAAGAAAGTTAGTGATGGAATTTCAGGTGTTATTGTAGAAAAGACTTTTGTATTGTGTTCTTCCTTTTTTGCTCATACTAGGAAACATTAGTTCCCTTTTTTCCTTAGATGATTTAAAATTAAGTAGATATGAACACTAAGTTACTTGCTCAGAGTACTTACTCCAGGTCATATATTTTCAGACTATTGTTTAGGATTCCATTTATTTCAAAGGTTCTGTCAAAAGCCTTTGTTAGGAAATGTGGTTACTTTGTCCTCCAAAGACAAAGTTTATTCTCAGGAAGTAAGAGAAAAAAAGGATTTGTCCTGCTCTTTGAATCAGCGTTCTTGTCCTTGCTTCTTTTCAAGTTGATGTTTACCTTAACATTCCTTTCCTTCGCTAAATCTGATTTTTGTCAATCTCTATTTTTTCACTGTTCTATAATTCATAAAGTTTTGGAGGAAGTAAGTGCTTAATTTCATACAGCTTGTTTTAGAACTTCAGGAGAATGAAAAGAACAAAGAATGGTAAGGCAGCAGGAGAGAACTGTGCTAGAATGGTCCTTAGATGAGGTAACTTCACTCCCTTCTAAACTGGCCAAGATGACACCCAGCCTGGGTTACCAGTGATCCTTATCTCAATTCCCTCCCTCAGCTTTTAATTTTCAAAGCCTGTGTCACATTCTTTTCTTTCCCTCCATTATCTAAGCTTTCCAATTCACATCTGAATTTATTTCTGTAGTCTTTTTTTTTTTTTTTTGTACTTTGGATTCCAAACTTTTCCTATGAAGGTGTTTTTCTATAATAAAAGCTGTGTTCAGTGTAGTGCTATCTATATTATGAGCTGCAAAAATAGTGGTTACTCAGTAAGGAAATGGGGTACCTCAGTCATATTTGCTAAGTTTTTTTAAAGAGAGCTGAAGTGGGCTGGTACCAGTTCATGTTTTTTGATAGTGCTCAGATTTTAAGTGTATTTACTGTGTTTTCTTCTGCTACAGATGGATCAGTTAGTTCCCTACTTATCCTCCAAGTTTTTATTTTTACCTTTCTCTACATTTTACTCATTTTTCTATTCTTACAAAACGTTTTTCCCCCTCAATTATGAAAGCAATACATGCTAAAATATGGAGGGCAGAAAGATAAAGTCACCTATTATCTCATGAAAGGTGAAAACAATTTGTCTTTTCTTCGCATATGACAATATCCACCAGAATCTTGCGCAGCATTTTCTAGCTTAACCAAGAGACCTCTCTAAATTCACGTGATGTTTAAAATCAGTTGTTATTCACCAAGTTCACACGAAAATTAAAGAATTGCCTAGAGGTAAGAAAGCTGGTATCCGGTAAGTGAACCTGGGCATCCGGGGTTTTCTTCAGGGAGGCTGTTTGTTCGTCAAACACACCCCATCCTGCAGCCACCTGGGACAGAGGAACCAAGGACAAGCGAACCAGGCGGGCAGGAGCTAAACGGGCGAAGATTGCGGGCAAGAGGAGGAGCTACAGAGCTGTCACCAATCAGGGCTTCTCTTTGTTTTCCCTTACTGACCAATGAGGGAGTTCGGCTGGAAAGGCTGCCCTCAAGTTTGAGACTCCCACTACTTTCGCAGCCTATTAGCGGGCGCCTCTTACAAAGCTTCGGCGAAGCTCACGCCCAGCGGGCGGTGCGGCCCCGCCCTTTACCCCGCCCCTCAACCGTGTCTCCACCCCTCCGAGGGAGGGGGCCGAGTCGGTTACTCGCCGGGCTGGAGGTGGGGGCCGGTCTCCCACTGGGTTTGTGCGTTTTGCGCCCGCCGCAGCGGAGCCGAGCCCGCCGGCTTCTGATTGTCCTTTGCAGCTGCCTACTTGTCCCCGGGCTGTAGGGGCAAGAGCCAGCGCGTCTCCCTAAGACCACGGTTACCAGAGCAGGTAATGGGGCGCTGGGACTGCAGCGCCTGTCCGAATACCCTGCTTACGGCTGGCGGCGGGATCCGTTCCCCTTGCTGCTCTGGCCGCGGGCGACCGGGCGGGGGCGGTGGTCACCGGGAGCCTCCAGCGGCCTCCGCCGGGAGCCCGCCGTGGCGTGGGCGGCGGCACCTTGCGGGGAGGTGGGGGCGGGGCCAGTTGTGTGGAGCCGCCGCGGGCGGGACTTTGGGGACCCTCTTGGACACGGGTGGGGCGACGGTCGGAGGGCGGGAAGATGTGCAGGTGGAGGGGAATTGCAGGACCTTCTGATAAGTAGCGATAAGCTGTGTGCTCTCTAAGCCAGAAAGGCGTCTTTACTTTGGTCGTGTTAATTACACATTTTCCGGAGACAGGCACTTGACAGTGCGGTGGTGTACACATTAACGTTCTCTTCAGTTATTTATTATTTTTAGAATTAAGATTAGCCTTTAACGTGAGTTTGTTTGGAGGCTTTTCCTTAAATGACAAGTAGACCCAGCAGTGTGACTCACCTTTGTCTGGACTAAAGTGGTGAAAGGTGAGAGAGGAATGAGGGGGAGTAATGTTCATAAGGAATGCTTGTGCAGGTTTGAAAGGATTGTGGGGGTGGGACCTTGTTGCTATCACTCTGCCCTGGGTAGAAGTAGAATTGTGATTTTCTTTTTTCTTTCTTTTTTTTTTTTGCTTTTTATGATTTGTAACAACAGCAAATTAAAAAAAAAAAAAAAGCCTCTTCTGAAGTAATCTCTGGACTTTAGGCATCCAGGGATGCACCTGCTGCTCACTGGTACTACTTTGCAGACAAGCCTTAGGCAATTCAATGCGTGATTTGAAGCATTTATAAAGCAGTACTTTGGATTGCTATTACCTTTTTTTTTTTTTCCCCCTGATCGGTACACCATTTAGTCACAAGTGAAATGATAAAGGTCAACGAAATTTAGTAATAATGGCACAGTGAGAACTCTTGAAGAGCATTTTCTCTGTCCAGGTCCACTAATGTTCTACAAAATAGTATTTTCATTTAGATCTATTGGTTGAGAAGCTCATATCCTCTGTCAATTTTAGTATGCCATCTTCCTACGCTACTGAGATACTCAGGCTGTGCATGGCATGCCCACTTTTAAGGCACATAAACTGAAAGCCCCAGAGATGACAGGAGTCTACCCTACTCACTTGACTGACTTCTAGTTTATTTTAATTTTTTGTTCATTTTTGCAGTATTCTGGATTGAACCGAGGGCCCTACACATTCTAGGCAAGCACTCTACCACTGAGCAAAATCACCATCCTCCATAATTTATACCCAGATTTAAATCCAAGATTTAAGTTTCTTTCTATAAAGCCAGCTTCTGGATACTGATTCCTTCACATGTACAGGAGTCAGATACCAAGATGTTTACTTCCAAGTAAAAGAAATAGTTTATTAGTTTTCTTTTTCATTTTTTCTCCTAAGTTGCTAACATAGCTTGAATTTTGCCCAAAGATAATTTTCCACACAGGCACAACAAAAAATTTGGTAGTGCTATGAGAATCTCTATTTTAAAATTTGGGGGGCTTTCCAAAATCCAGAACCTTATTTATGTTTGCATCTCTAGCTTAGAAGTGATTTCAGGACTATTATTTCAGAATTGGCTTGAAATAATTTGCATAAAGGCAAATACAAATGAAGTCTGATGTATTTTGTGATTATGACTTTAGGGGCATCTTTACTATAAATTTATAGAAAGGTTGAAAATGTAACAAAATTCCTTAATTAGAATGACTCACACAAGGGAATTTAAGAGTCAATGTGGAGCAGGTTTACATGGGTAGTTGGGAATAACCTCTCTGATATCAATACTTAGGGAACTCTAGAGAGTTGTCAGGTTTTGTTAATTCTAGTTTTGGGGGTAATGTGGAAATGTTTTATGAATTAATGAATGGAACTCTTTGAATCATGAAGTAATCCTTTGTTTTAATGCTGATGCATCTATAGCACATTATAGGTATATTTTGATATAGCTTATTTGTGTAACATACAAGACACAAGGCTTGTCAGTTTGCCCTGCATTAACTTATTGATTTATGCTTTAGCACCTTTGTTTAACTTTTACTCTCCTGTTAACTTAGTTTCTAGCACTGAAGCAAAAACATTTCCATAAGGAAACCTTTCATCATCTGTTAATTTTTAAGGATGAAACCTTTCTTTTGATGAGTCCAGCCCTCCTGCAGTGTGGGAAACTGGAAAGAGATTCTGGCTGTTTGTATTTGCTTGAATTCATACCTGAGTTTCCCCTTCCAACCTATATGATTTTCTTGGTTTCAGCGATTTTTCTTTTTATTAAAAAAAATTAATTGCATTACTTTTACATTACATGACTTCCACTAGATGGTGCACTGAATGCTGCTTATTGATGATTTCAAGCTGATTTAAAAATTATTATTATAAACATTTCAATGACAAGCATAAAAATGTTCAGCTGTTTCTATTGTAGCAATGAATGGCTTAAATTTTATTGAATAAGGTTATTTGGAAGGATAGGGTGGTTTAAAGGGAAGGAAATTGCTAGTCATTTCACAAATAACCTCTATTCTAAAGCCTTTTGGTTCTTCTTGAGGTCAGGGATCCAGACCAGAGTGTAGATTTATTGCTTCTTATTTATGTATACTTGAACTTTTTACAGAATGCTTTGTGTTTTGTTGAAATCTTATATAATTTGGTACTAAACTATTTGAGGAAAGCCTTGTGCTTTGCTTTTCTTTAGATTAGATTGCTGATTCTTTTTTTAAATATTTCTTTTTTAGTTATAGGTGGACACAATATTTTATTTTTATATGGTGCTGAGGATCGAACCCAGTGCCTCACGCATGGTAGGTGAGTGCTCTACCTCTGGGCGACAACCCCAGTCCCTAGATTCCTGATTCTTTAAAAGAAGTGGTGAATGGTGTGTGTAACAAGATTATTCACTATAAACAGCTGCTTAAGTAAAATAATTTTTTTTCTAGGCTTGTAAAAATATATTTTTTTCTCATACTCAAATCTTTCTGTTCTTTCAGGAGGAACATCGATTTGTTGGCTTTACTTACGTAGGCTGGGAGTATTCTTTTCTCTCTGATAGGTACTATTAGTTGGGCTTGTTACTAATCAGGTTGTTTTTTTTTTTTTTTTTTTTACTGATGGTTACAGATGGAAGATCAGAAAACACAGCTGTTGCTTTGATAGAAGCAATTCCCGTTTGAGGGAAAGGAATGGTTCATGTTCTTGGAGAACCTGGGATGATTGCATTTTGCAAGATATTTTGAAGGTATCCCTGGCAAATGCAAGGAGCTTAAATGTGAAAGTCTTTAGGTGTGTTTATTTCAGTTCTACTGTGCTGTGGGTGGGGAGAAGAGCAACCATAACTAGTTTATTGGAGCCATCTTGTTCTCAGGGGATTTGATGATGATTTGGAAGGAGGGAAATAAATAGGGTACATCCTTTCTGGTTAGATAGTTCTTTGGCAGTGCAGCTAGCCCTTGGATGAACATGGGCGTGGGAAGGTGGGTTGTTTTAAGCGGCCAGGCTGTTTAAAGCTATCCTGGTGTTGGCTTCCCAGGGTTCTCTTCACCTTTAAAGGAATTTAATCATGTTAGTGAGCATTTTAAGTCAGGTTTATAACTCTCTTGTGGTCTAGACTTGGACTAGGTACTCTTTAGTCTTCCAATTGATGCCTTATAAAATTATAAAAATTGAACTTTATAAAATTAATGAATGACATATGCAAGTGAATAGCTTCAGAAAGTTTACCTTATAAGTTCTCAAATTATCTTGGAAACTTAATATACTTATTTCTCATTCTCTTCCATCCCTTTTCCTTTTTTTTTAAAGCCTAATTGGTAACAGGCAAATTTGAATACACATGTACTGCTCAAATTGAGGACTTGGGTTGGGGATAAAGATTCTTGTTCTTGATATAGCTTTGAAAAGAGAAGGATCAGATAGAATTTTGTTAGGGGCAGGTATAATAAGGGGCAGGGATCATGTTAGTGGTTGCTGTGTAATTAGGTGTTGATTACCTTTACTTGTGATTAAAAATGCTCATGGAAAGACAGTTCTGTGTACTTAAGTAATTTGAATCGAGAATCAAATGTTTCTGAAGGCTGCAACTTCTTTTTTTGGCAATTGGAAGTTTGTTGAACTGATGTTGTAAAAATTTGGAGTTGAGCCCAGGATAAAAAGGATTATGGAGTTATGGCTCAAGATTTATCAAGCTTCTACTGCCCAAATCCAAAATGTATTTTTTTCTTCCTAATATGGCCTCTGATTTTTTTTTGGAGTTAGTGTGGACTTCTGTGCTCTATGCCTATTTTGCATTTCCCTCAGTTCCCAGTAAGGCACATCAGAGTTATACATTCATTCTTTGTTATCCGTCAGGGATTTGGTTCCAGGACCCTCTTGGGGCTTCCAGAATGTGAGGATGGATGTTTAAATTGCTTATATAAAATGGCCTAGTATTTGTATATAACTTACACATGTCCTCCCATATACTTTAAATCACCTCTGGATTGCTTATCATGCCTAATACATTGTAAATGCTTTATAAATAGTTGTTATACTGTACTGTTTAGGGAGTAATAAGAAAAAGTCTATAGGCTCAGCATAGACAAAATTTTTTTCCTGCATATTTTTGACTCATACTTGGTTGAATCCTGGGATGTGGAACCTGTGGATTCAGAGGGTCCACTTTACTTTTTTAATGTAGCATAATCAGGATGCAGATTAGATATTTTGCCAGTTTGGGAAAGAGGGTACTGTCCTCTGGACAGTGAGGCAATGAATTAGCATTGTTTTGATTTATTCTTATTCATACCTCTTAAATTTTGGAATTTTCAAAATGGTTGTCATTTCCTTAACATTAAGCTTAGTATGAAAAAATATAGACAAGTGATTCTCAAACTTTAGCATGCTTTCAAATCACCTGGAGGGCTTAGTAAAACTTAGGCTGCTGCCCTCTGACCTGGAGTATCTTAAGTAGGTCTGGGTTCCTTGCATTTCTGATCAGTTCCAAGGTAATGATGATGATTCTGCTGGTCCTGGGACCACACTTTGAAAACCATTGAATAGATTCTAGAAGGAATAGAAGTGTAATTGTTGATGTAGGCTTTGAAGTTAGATCTATTTGAATTTCTGTCCAGCCAGTTACTAGAGCTTTGACTTCAGGCAATTTTCTGGACCTCTGCTTTTAATTTCTAAGGTGTAAATAATATAGTATTATGTTGTTAATATTAAATGAACTTATGGGTGTAGAAACAAAACAGTTTGCAAAGCATGTAATAAATATTGACTTTTAAGGTTAAAAATCATTGTTATGAAATAATAGAATCCTGAATCTTAGGAAGTTGAAGGAAGCTCCTTAAGGACAGAAAATTTTATGTTCATCCTCATTTCCTGGCACTATACTGAGAAAATAATGAGCACTCAATTACTGTTTATGACTGTGCATTCTAATAATGTTTCAGAAACATTTGTTTATAGATATGCATATTTCCAGTGCTGCCACCTGTCCCCATTGTTGAATTTTTTTGGTCATGAAAGTGTTGGACTCTAACAACAGTTCTTGTAGTCCACACTTTATGTAACAGGATTTCTCAAGATTATTCAATTACTGGCACTACCCAAAAATCATCTTCAGAACACAGCCTCACCTGTAGTATTCTGGTGACTTTGACCTTGAATGTAGTTCTCAAAGCTCTCTTCCCCGTTTGCTGAGTGCCTTTCTTTCTGCAATTCTCTGAGAGTCCCTCCCTCTTTTTGATGATCCTCTGAAAATTAGAACCCCTTTGTCCATTACTGTCTTAATCATTTGCTTTATTTCCTTTGTAGCAGTTACCATACTCACAATTTTGTTTGCTTTTTATTGTTTCCTTCATCAAACTCTTAGAGGGCAAGGACCTGATGTGTGTTACTGGGACCTCAAAACTGGGCACAATATTTGCTATATGATGATATCACACCTGGTTCAGTGAATGAATGTGTAGCATGCAGTCCTCTCCTTACTTCCCTTCCCAAATCAAGTGCTCAGACTTGAGTTAATTATTAGTTCATGGCTCACTATCATTATGGGTCCATGCAGAGTCTTCATTTAACTTAGTGTACCTTCCCCCTTCACCCATGCCCATTTACGTGTCTCTTACCCTATAAGGACACTCTTTCAGGCATATGCCTGGTTTCATGAAGCGCTGCTGGATTATTATCCAGGATGGCTGTTTGGTTGACACTCTCACCAGCTGCTGTTTTCCACATTCTTGTTGGCACTTGATATTTTCTGACTTTGTAATTTTTTTTCCAATCTGATGCAACAGGTGGAGAAATCCAGGCCCAAAGTAAGATGTTACTGTTCTCATTTGTGATTTGCTGGTTACTGGACAGCTGAATATCTTGTCACATGCTTACTAGCTGTGTGGGTTTCCCCTTTTGTGGTTTGGGCATTTTATATATTTGTCTCCTTTCCTATTAGGATTTCCTATCCCTTTCCTGCCTTTGTGCTCTAATTTATAGTGTGTGTGTGTGTGTGTGTGTATTTATGTGTGTATACTGTAGGTGTTAATTTCTTACTGGGTTTTAAATATTGCAGATATTTCTATTTCAGTCTCTAGCACTGGAAAAACATCTGTTTTATTCCTGTCAAAAATTTTTTTCTTTGAAATCCTGTTTTAAATAGAATCTTTAATTTTGTTGTGAGCCAATCATTTTCTCACCTTCTGGGTCTTGTTTAGGAAGTATTTCTCCATTCCTAGTTAATAAATGTATGTTTCTACATTTTTACTTTTTTTTGGCAACTATTCTTCCTCAGTCGCATTTACTAAATGACCTAGTGGGCTGTGATGTACCTCTACCATACATCCAGGAGCATGCACTCCACACCCACCCACTTAGTCATCCCCACTTAAATCTATATTTAGGTTCCTGCACTATTCTGATTAATTTGTTTCTCTTCTAATTCCACAGTGGTTTTTGTTTTTATTTTTACTGCTACAATTTGTATATTGACATCTAGAGAGGTGAGTTCCTCTTGTATCCTCTTCTCTAGGAAAGTGCTTACAACATTTTTTTGGTAATTATGTCTCCTCTAAGATCATCAGATATTTACACAGACACATTGCTTTTTTCACTTTTTAGTCTCAGTACCTAGTATATTCTTTTTTTTTTTTTAACATTCAGATATTTATTTATTTATTTATTAAGAGAGAGTGAGAGGAGAGAGAGAGAATTTTTTTTTAATATTTATTTTTTAGTTCTCCGTGGACACAACATCTTTGTTGGTATGTGGTGCTGAGGATCGAACCCGGGCCGCTCGCATGCCAGGCGAGCGTGCTACCGCTTGAGCCACATCCCCAGCCCCCTAGTATATTCTTAATACATGGTGACTTAATTTTATAGATTCTGAACAGTTTTGCAGAGTTTAAGTTCCCTGAGGTTGATTTGTTAATAGGTCTTTAGTATTTCTCCAAATTTCATATATTTGGCTAATGTTTTGCTTTAGGCAAGAATTCCCTAAATGAACTAGGCTTGATTATTTTCATAAAGGCTAATCTGGGTCCCTGGTTAATGATTCTTGCCAAGTCATTCAGTCCAAAGGAGCTAGGTTTCCTGGTCTTTGTGGTATTAGTTCTTTTATCATTTGCTATATTGGATACACCTGGGAGCCTACTTTATCTACATTAAGCATGTCTAGCATTTGTTGGTGTATGTAATTAGAGGTTTATATACACAGTTTTTCATTACAATTTTTTTATTAGTTGTTCAAAACATTACATAGCTCTTGACATATCATATTTCATACATTTGATTCAACTGGGTTATGAACTCCCTCATTACAATTTTAATACCTAAAAAAATTAGAAACAACCTAAATGCACAACATAGACATTTATTATTTTTGTTTATGGAAATTGGTAGTATAAACTGGGCAAAATATTACAAAATTCTATAATTAGGATCATTCTATTTTAGTAATAAGGAATAAAGTTATGTTCATGTAAAATTCTGTAAATTGTCCTTGTACCATTTATGTCCATATCAAATAAAAACAGTTCAAATAACAATGTTAATGGGCATTAAGATGAAAGGTGAGTTACTTCTTTGCTGTCTTTGTTTTCCTAAAATTTTATAATAGCATTATAGTCATTTTTTTATAATGCAGTAATTAAAAACAACTGCATATTAATCTGGGGTGGGAAGGTAGAGGAGTTGTAGAGGAAATAAAATGGACCGTGTATTGAAAATAAATGATGGTTTATAGAGGCTCATTCCATTCTACTAGTCTCTCTACTTTAGTATGTACTTGAATATTCCCTAATAAAAAGTAAAAAGAAAACAGACTGTAAATTTTTGAGGGAGGATACTTATAGGATATAGGATGTAATCCCCAGCAGACTTTTTGTTATTGCTCCATGGGACACTAATAATGGCTCTTCGTCTTATCTGTCAGTAGTAACCTAAGAAATAGTTTTCCCTTACTGGGAAGCATTAAATAATTAAGTTGTCCTTGCCCCTAAAACCTTTTCTCTATATGACATTGGGGGTAGACTTAGTTGGGTCATGTCACTCATCTGCTCTGAACCTTTCAGCTGCTGGCTATCTGCAAAGCCTCTACAGTAGTTTACTTACTCTACGTTCTGTGTTCCTGATTGGAAGGTCTTGTCCATACATCTCATTGAACACTGAGGAAAATGTTTGAAAATTGAGGCTTCCATACTTCAAACCTTGAAGCTTAAGTGACTTTTGTTATAAATCTAGTCCTGAAGAGTTTACCAGTCAGGTGTAAAAGGAAAGAGATCAGTTTTTGCTGTGAATAACTCTTAAGTTAGCTGGAGGAAAAAGAACATGGGAACAGTTTACCTCTAGCTCTCTTAATCCACTAGCATGGACAGAGGCACCTGAACTAAGAGGGAGTAAGTGCTACCCAACCCCCCACCCCAGGTCTCCTAACCTCCCATTCATGGCCTAATACCAAAATTTGCTCTGAAGGTCCTTTCTAGGGATGGCTGTGGCTGGTGATGGATGGTAGGTGGTAGGTGCTCTTGGTCTGTCAATGGGCTCCTACTGGACTCTCAACTTGTAGTGTTTCCTTCAAAGAAGAAATGAAAGAATAAGGTCATGTCTGTGCTGAGTGTGGTGATGCACACCTGTAATCCCAACTGCTAGGGAGTCTGAGGCAGGAGGATCACAAGTTTGAGATCAGTATTGGCAACTTAAGGGAGACCCTATCTCAAAATAAGAATAAAAACAAGGGCTAGAATGGACCTCATAGCACTGATAGTGTGCTTGCCTTGCATGTGGTAGGCCATGGATTCAATCCCAAGTATAGGAAAACAAAAAATAAAATGACAAAAAGTAAGAAGGTCATGTCTGAAAGCTCATTTGAACAAGCACATCCTTGACTTTGGCTTTATTTCCTTGGAGCCCTGGTTTCAAACGTGTGGTTCCACTTCATACTTCTAAAAATTATTAAGGATCTACCTCAAAGACCTTTTAAAAATATCTCAGTATTTACCATATTAGAAATTTAAACAGGAAATTTTAGAGTGTTTGTTAAATAATTAAAAGTAAAACCCCATTGTACATTAACATAAATAACACATCTTTGAAAATTAAATGTTGTGAAGAGAAGTTAGTGAGAAGAGTGACATTGTTTTACATTTTTGCAACTCTTTTTTAATGCCTACCTTAGTACAAGGAACAAGATTCTCCTGTCTGCCTCTGTATTCAATCTATTACAATTGGGTTGAAGTACATGAAGAAAATTCAGCCTCGGATAAAACTGCAGTTGGAAAAAGGAGGAGTATTTTAATAGTCTTTTTGGATAACTCTGGATATTTTCTTAATAGATATATTGTCTTAATAATTACATCTGCAAATGTCATTTGCAAAATTCTGCTTATAATTGTTTCTTAAAGTTTAATTGCAGTTTGGAATCTGAAGCATTATCAGTAAACTTTCCTCACTGTGTTACATTTAAATCCATTGAGTCTTTTTACCCCTGAATGGTTTGGAAAATATTGGTTCATGGGATTATACAAATCCCCCAAATATTAGCATATTTTATGATGCAATTTAAAAAAAAAGCACATTTGTTAAAATCACCAGTGGTTCCATCATAAAAGTCGCCCCACCCTTGGTTTTATTGAGGTACAATTGGTATAACAAAAACTGTACATAGTTTGATGTATTCAGTTTGATGAACTTGACAAATGTAAATTCATATTATCATCACCACAATCCAGGTCATAAATATATCTATTACCTCCAAACATTTTCTAGTGGCCCCTCCCCTACTTTTTTGGTATTAGGAAAAACATGAAACTTAAGATCTATCCTCTTAACCAAATTTTTTCTTTTTTTCTTTCTTGAACCAGGGATTGAATCCAGGGGCGCTTAACCATTGAGCCATATCCCCATTTGATTTAGAGACCAGATCTCGTTAAGTTGCTTAGGACCTCACCAGGTTGCTGAGGCTGGCTTTAAACTTGTGATCCTCCTGCCTCAGCCTTCAGCCGATTACAGGAATGTGCCTCTTTGCCCAGCTCAACCAATTTTTAAGTACACAGTACTTTATTGTTAGCTATGTAAATATTGGGAAAGCTGTCACATTCTTGGTGGCAGATATGAGTTTTTCAAAACTCTGAGTTGAAAGTTCAGATTTTATCATTGTCAACAAATATGTTAATAGTTTTCCTTGAAGCAGGAGGATTACTTCATTCATTGTTGATAAAACATTGGCCATAGTTTATTTTGCAATTATTTCATGTTAAAATGATCTGGGGAAAAAATGCTGCTGGTTCAGCTTCCTGATCAAACAATTGCCACAAGTACTTTTCCTTGAGACAGCCACATAGTTCATGTGCAGCATAAATCCTGTATTTGCACTTCCCATTTCATCACACAGAACCTTACAAAAGCCCATGTATTGAAGAATTGAGATTTCACACCATTATTAATCTTCCCTGTTTTCATCAGGGACATTCTTATATGAAACTTTTTTTTTTCCACTCTGAGTTCATAGTGTTACTGACTACCCACACTCTTGGTGCCACTGCCATAATTTGTGCCAAAGCACCATCAGTTTTGCATACTTTTGTTTTTGTTACCATCAGTGCACCTGTCTGTATAGCGAGCATTGCAGATAACCTCTCAGCATTATTCTATTGTGTTGTTGTCATCTGCTCCACCACTGAGCCTCACCCCCAACCTCAGCATTATAAAAAAATAGTTTTGATGTTACAGATACCCTGAAAGGTTCTTGAGGACCCATAGAGTGTCTTGGACTCTTTGAGAACAGCTGGATCCACAGCATCTTTGGTCAGTTTAGTTGAGGGCTGGTGCTTCTTATTGATCTGTCTCCTCTGAGGTTGCTGAACTGGTTCTACCTTCTCTATTCACTCTTAAAGCTGTCTGATTAGAAAGAAGCAGGACGTGCTACTTTTTGGCTCAGTTGGGCTCTATTTTTCCAAGAGAAAGAAAGTTTATCATCACTAGGAATGAAAATGTGTCTGAACCTAGCCTACCTCTATGAATTGGAATTGAAAAAAAAAATGTGGACACACCTTGAACCTCTATGAAGTTGTTAATTGTGCTGTCTTAGCACAATAAGTACATCCATAGAAATGTGAGTCCTGGATCAACTTTTCTCATCTTTAAGATACAATTGAGATCTTGTAGAGAAGTTCTGTTCATTTATCAAGAAATATTTGTTTTATAACATCATAACTACCTGTAGTTTATGTTGGTTTAACTTATTCTGTTTCCTATAAGTAGCTACCAGATCTTGATTTGATTCCGTTTCTATTTTTTGGCAAAACTGCTACAAATGTAACCTATGCTTGTAATTGGAAGTAGATACTGTTGGTTGTCTCTTCTGCTCCCTCACTCTTGAGCTTTCTTGAAATCAATCTCTCTCTCTCTCTCTCTCTCTCTCTCTCTCTCTCTCTCTCTCTCTTTCTCTCTAGTGCTGAGTATTGAATCTTTCTTTTTGTGATATTCATGAAGTTTGATAATCATTGCCTAGATCCATTATATTCTCAGAGGTTTGGAAAAGGTTGATCTTTTATTCCAACTTTTTTATTAAGATATTTTTTAAAAAGAGAAACTTTTCTCCATTATCTGTGAGATATAGTTGTTATAGAGAAGGCAGATTAAATGTGTGGGTCTTTTTTTTTTTTTAAGTCAGATTTTAACATTTTAAGTTTATCCATTAGATTATAGAACAAATTTGTTCAGGATGAGTAAGTTAAATTTGTTTTCATATTGTTTTGCTTTGAAATACTAAGTTAAAATGCAGTGATTTTTTTTTGGGGGGTGGGGTGGGGAAGTAAATCTATGTGAAGCTCTTGTAAGGCAGGAAAGCTTCTGCTCTGTTCTTTATCAGTTTGCTGAGATAGACTGACAAGAGAAAAAGGGTGTACAAATTTATTATTATGCACAAACTTAAGAGCCTTCCAAAATAGGAAACTCAAAGCGGGGCCAGATGGTTAAGGCTTAAAAATCCCCCTCCCAGAGGAGAGGGAAGTGTGGGGAACTATAGACAAATCTTGGGGGTAATAAAAGATTTTTAGGGGAGTTGAATGGGCCCAAAGTATGGACAGTAGTTTGTGAATGTTTCTGTTGGGAAGCTGAATAAACCTGGCAGAAGCTTCTGTCAATCTGTCCGGGTGTGTTGATGTTCTTCTGTCTTCTTCCTGTGACAGGAGTTAATCTTCCCTGATTAATGCGATTTTAGAAAGGAGGTCTAAGACAGTGCAGTTCTTCTGGAAGAGCTTCTTTTAGTCAGATGGGGAACTCAGGGAGCCTTCTCTGTACTTGAGGGAGAAACCGGGCGGGGTAGAGAAACTTGGACTCTAAGGCAGTTTCTAAGGGCTTCCCATTTTCTTTAATTCAAAGTATTCCACAAGCCAGAGTGCCACACTTTGGGCTATTGTTTTCTAAGCCCCAGAACTATTAATGGAAAAGTCCTCTTGTTATATTCTGAAAGTAGCTTAATTCATTTGGAATTAAAAAAATAAAAAAGGAGACATACCATAGAACTGTTAAAGAAATGGGAATTAAGACAAAAACTTGCTTTAATTTTTTTATCTTTAGAATAATGAATGCATTGCATGTTTGTTTTGTGTTATATTCTCAGATTTGAGGATGTAAAAGGCTATTTTTGCCCTTAAGATGCTTGTAGTATAATCAAACAGGCAGAAGGTTGATTATTATTATTATTACATTAAATTAATATTAAATTTGGCATTCATGGATAGAATGATAAACAACCAAAAGTTACCTTTGTTATAGTATTTCCCTCTTTTTAAAATTTAACATGATGAAAGGGCAGCAGAATAGAATAGACAATATGATTGATGTATGTACATTCCATGTGTGTATTATATATCAAAATACATTCTGCTGTCATGTATGACTAAAAAAAATAAAAATAAATCGTATGGTAAAAAAAAATTTAACATGATGAGAGATAGATGATGGGCAACAAACTAAAGTTTACTTTGGAAAAAGAGAAGTAGTAGGTGAAACTGATTATTTGGGAGGGTAAGTCAGGTTGAACTCAAGGGCTCCCATCCTAATCTATGTGAGACAGAAGGAAAGGAGAGGCACAGGACTGCAGTTTTCATTCTGCTTTCCTTCCTGTGCTCACAGGGGCTTGAAACAGGTCCTTCTGCTGCAGGTCAGACCTGTTTCCAGCTACTCCTTCCTTCCTGAATTCCTTCTCATAGTTCGCATGATTGCTGGATACACTCCACTTACAGCCTAGACAAGAAAAGACTCTCGGAGTGTCTGTGAATGTTTGCAGACCCCACCTGGGAACCTGTTCCCTGCTGTCCATGGTCAGGAGTAGGAGGACTCTTGGTGACACTAGTTTTTCCTGTCCTCTTCGTCTCCTGTGTATTTCAGAATATACAAAGCATTAATATAGATGTGCATGCTATTAATTCACCAGGATCTGTTAAAATGTTATCAGTTCAGTGCTTTATACTTTACAAATGATACCTACAGTGATTTTGATTTGACTTCTACTGTTCTCCACACATCTTATCTCCAGATGGATCTAAAACCAAGTAGTTAAGTCTACTCTTAATTTTGCACAGTGGCCTTAAAGTATCCCTCAGAACAGACTGTGAACCATATGGCAAGACTGCTTATCGAAATAGACATTTTGCTGTCCAGTAAGTTTGAACTTAACAAAGTTATGGAGTGCTTTAACAGATTGGAACTAGCTTAGAATTCATAGATAATAGCTGCTCTTTATTGGTCCCAATCTCACCCTAGATATTTATGTAAATTTTACAGCAGCTCTTTGAGTATCATCATTTTCATTTTACAAATGAAATCCTGGGTCATGAAGAAATGAAACAATTTACCCTTGAGCTCTATAACCAGATAGTAGTAAAGCCAGGATTTAAACCAGGTTCCCCATTCTCCAGCATGTGAGAGACCAGAATGTGGGAGAACTACATGATATGAATTCTGGTGGAATTTTCCTCTAGTTTATCCATCTTAATCTTTCCTTCCTTGGTTCCTTGCCTCCATCTGGACAAACACACATCTCACCTACTTTGACCAGTGCTCTAAATTTCTTTTCACCAGAGTGTACAACTTAATGACAGAAATTTGCGCAAGAGAAGGCTGGGCGCACATCAAACAGTAGCTGGCTGCTAGCATGAAATTATTCTGAAATTTTATGTTTGATCTAATACATTAAAAATGACTTTCCAATGTGTGGAAAAAATGTGGTATTTTCTATGACTCCCCTTGAACCACACAGTATGTTTCAGTTTGAGGTACAGTCTATACAGGATTGATCATGGTCAAATGGGGATTGCAAATAATTCACTCTGTAGGTATAGTGAGGTCAGACTGGAGGGGGGTCTCTGACATAGTACAGAGAGACAATAGTGAGGGGTTGAGCTGAGGCGTAAGGGGTGTTGGACTGGGAATGGATATGATGGAGGTTTGAGCAGTGTAAAGGAATAGATTTGATGACTACCTACCAGGGAACTCAGTTCTTCTACTGGTTTTCTTCATATTCCTGTCCCTTAATTCTGGGAGTATCCTAGTCCTTGACCCACTTTTCAATCCCTGCCTCTGTTTAACCTTTACTTATTGTTTTGATTTTAGTTATTTCCTTATAAATGCCTAAACTGTGGTTTCAGTGAGCTCCAGTTCAACACATGTACCTGGTAATTTGCTCTCCCAAATTTGTAGTTGCTCAGTGGATATTTCCTGGATATTTGAATGTCCCAGAGTTGGCAGGTTTCATCTGAAATGCTCATCCCTCTAAAATCAGCTGTAGCATTTTTAAGAGGTATATGAACTGGTAGAAGAGGTTGTACCCACATGCACTGTACACTAGACTCAGGTCCCTAATTGATTAGCCAGGGGTGCAGAAACACCATGGAAGGTGTTATGTGGTATGCCTTTGTTTGGCCCCTTGGTTCTCAATGAGGCATGCAGCTATAAGGCCAAGGACACTTAGTGGACCTCACAGGAACTATCTGTACACGTCCTGCTGTTCATCAACAGTATGTTCTTGAGCAAGACTTTGCTTCCTCCAGGCCAAAAGCTTCATTGTGAGGAGAAAGAAGAGTTGCTATTCTTCTTTAACATTTTTTGTTGTAGATGGACACAATACTTTTATTTATTTATTTTATGTGGTGCAGAGGTTTGAGCCTTGTGCCTCCCACATGCTAGGCAAGTGCTCTACCACTGAGCTACAAGTCGAGCCCATTGCTGTTCTTAACAATGACCCTGCATATAATCACTATTGTCCTGGAAGGTCTGTTCCCACAACTCTCTTTCTTGTTTAAACTATGTCCACTGCCATGCTCACCCAACTGAAAAACCTTAAGGCCACATATCCTAAAGTTGAAGAGTGTGAACTATAAAATGACTCCTTGAGGGTTAGTTTGACCTAATTCCAGCTCTGGTCACTGCTGATCTTATGGAGTTAGGCGAATGTGTTAGTTAGCTTTTTGTTAGTATAATGGATATCTGAGAAAATAAACTTATAAATAAAAAGGTTCATTGTAGCTCACAGTTTTGGAGATTCTAGTTACATGATTGGTTGATCCTGTTTCTTTTGCCTACATAAGGCAGCATATGACGGTGCGACCATATGGCAGAACAGCAGTTCACCGCAGGTTTGGGAATCAAAAAGAATAAAATGAAGGGATGGGGTTCTATATGCTCTTCAAGGACATGCTCCTGATGCCCTCCCAGTAGGCTCCACCTTTTAAAATTTACATCATGACCCAGTAGTGCTAAGCTGAGGATCAAGCCTAACACATGGGCCTTTGGGGGACATTCTGAGTTCAGACCATAATAGGGAGTATTTTAATCTTGCTTAGCTTCAGTTTTCTTATCTGAAACAGGCCGAGGAGCATACCTAACACAATGACAGTCCTGATAAATAAATTAGAAAGAAAACACCTATGAAGTATAATAGAAACCAATGCTTAGTAAATGATAGTTGCTATTCATTACTAATTAACAGTATTCATGTTAAACACCCTAAAAAGCTGTCCTTTTTCCATCTCTGCTGTCCTGTCAGTGACCAGGTGTTACTGTCAATTCCTTTCCATGGTGCCTGCTGCTCTCACCATCTTAGATACTTGTCACTTTTTGTCTAGGTTGCAGGCACAAGCTGCTTGCTTACCTTCATGTTTCTGCTTGACTCTGTGCATCAGCCTTCCTTTTTAGAAATGGTCCATGATTTTTTGGATCTGTCATACTGACTAAATTGCTGTCTGACTTTCAGAGCCTGTCATACTGGACCTCTGTATGGTTATTTTCCATGACACTTTTTCTTATAGCCTCTGCTCTAGTCAGAGTTAGGAATGTGTTCCAAGTCATCTGTTCTCTTTCCCTTGTTGTCTAAATTGGCACCCTGGATCACTTCACTGGCCACGTGCTCATTTGTCTCTCATGGGACTGTTTTGCCCTGTTCTGTGGAGGTCACATCTCATCTCCAGCTGGTCTGAGCTTTTCCCAGGTCTGAGTTGATCAGGGCCTTGGCAGTCACACCCTCCTCCAGGATAGGCCCTTGGGAATCTAGAGCCTGAATGAAACTTCATTACACTATTGCTAATATGAATTCAGAGTCAAGAGAACTAGAAATTGTACCAGTGTCCTGTTGCCTCAGTCCCGATGAAAGGAATTCTGCTTCTTGAAATTCAAACTCCATCATCACTACATTACTATCTTATTATCTTATTGTTTCTTGGAAAGATGCATATCCAGTAGGTGTACAATAATGTTCCCTTGGTATTTATTTTTGTCTTCTTAGCTGTAGAGGTGTTGACACTTACTGAATTGAATGAATCACCCTGGCTGGTTAAAAAAAACAAGATGAATCAACATGGTTGCCCCCTTGTTCTATTTAATCCCCCATCATTCTGAAGGAATGTGGTAGTCAGGTTTACCTGTTATGGTTTGGGCATATTAGAAAAGTAAAGACATCTAACCTGGTGCCCTGTTCATTCCCCCATCTCATATTTCCAGTTCTCCTTACCTGGACATGTGCTAGTATTGATGATTCTTAGGGATCATGTAGCCACAGTTTCTATGTGAATTTTCTTGTGGATCTGACTAAGAAATTGAGAGAAGGAAAAATGAACAGACATGTCTTTGAAGGTAGGTGTTTTGCCCTTTCTCTTATATCCCTTGTGTCCATCTGGTATAAATGATTGAGTAACTGGATTTTTTTAAAGAACATGCTGTGCATTCCTACAGTGAGCAAATGAGTTACCTGACTTTATTCAGAGGTTTATCTTTTAAAGGAAAAAGGAGCCACTATCTGGTAGACATCTCTGTAGGTGGCTGGTATTTGAAGAAGGATCTGTAAAGGCATTAGGGACAAAGATTGGGATGAGGGGGAAGACACTGAGTTTAGAAGATTATCTTTGGTGGCTTCTTCCCTCTCAATTCATCCTCTTAGCTTAGCTTCCTTAGAGACACCTAGGCAGGTGCCCTTCCTGGTTGCTTCGACTGGAAACCTTGTCTATGGGTTAAAACCCACCCCATCAATTCATTCTGGGAGATCAAACAAGAATTTAGATATGCTCATTATGCCATTCTATTTCAAGAGAAATGTTAGGAGTCCAAAATAGAAATTGGCTGCTTGGGGAACAAATGAGGTTTACCTTGTTCACCCTGGAGTTATTCGGCCAGGATATGTCAGATAAGTTTCACATTATGTGACAGAATTTGCATTCCCCCCTTTTCTTTTCCATTTTGTTAAAATTTCAGAAATACAGAGTGGCAGTAGAAATACCAGATGACTTTCTCCTAGTGTTAACAGTTGTTAACATTTTGGTGTATTTGTTTCAGATTTTTATTTAATAAAAGAAATGAAACATCACAGATAAAGTTGAAATATACTTTGTTTCACTTCTCAGTTCAACTTCCCTCTCTCCCCAGAAGCAGTTTCTAATAGGAATTTGTGTATGTCTTTTCATCTTTTTCTAAATGTACTTTTACTATATATGGATTTCAATTAAAAATTATTATATGTTGACAAACTGTAAGCTATACAAAGTAATGTTATGATTTTTGAATAGTGTGGAATGACAAAATCAAGCCAACCAATTCATCTAGCATTTCAAACATTGACATCTTCAGTGATGAGAATGTTTGAGATCCACCCTCCAGTGAAACTGAAATAATTACATGTATTTAACATTGTTGTGCAACATCTTAAAAAAAAATCACACTTGGTTCTCTATTTAATTGAGGCTTTATACCCTATGATTATCATCTTCCCGTGTTTCATTAATTTGAGGACATGTATTGTGTTAAGTGTTCATTAACATAAATGACATACTGCATGCTACTTGCGTTTTCAATTTGTCTACTTTGATAGTATCTAGTCATGTTGATAAAAAGACCAGATGACATTTTCACTTCTAGTTTTTGTGTTGTGTGCAATGTCTTTTTTAATATACCTGGTTGCTAGTATAAGTCCATTGTTGTTTCCTTAACGTTTAGTAAAAATCCTAATTTGTTTGCATGACATAAATTGATTTGAAATTTAAGAATTGACACTGACAGTAAGTTGAAATCTAACATTTGGCTGAACTTTCCGTATTTATACTAGCGCACAGTCTCAATACTTTGTGTTCCAAAATAAGCTGCACTGGTATTGCAATGGGTATGGGATGATTTGCAAGGGACTTGAGTAGGTGGCAGGGAGTTTTTGGCTCAATTAACATATGCAGAAGTGCTGTTGCTAGGGCCACTTTGGGAACTTATTATTGTGGCGGGAAGTGTTGTTATTTTAAAAGTTTTAAAAATTTCTTTTGGTAACAGTTGTTTGTTTTTAATATTTAAAAAAAATATATTTTTTTTAGTTGTAGATGGACACAATATTTTTGTTTATTTGTTTTTATGTGGTGCTGAGGATCTAACCTAGTGTCCCACATGTGTGAGGCAAGCGCCCGACCACTGAGCTACAGCCCCAGCCCTTTTTTTCAATATTAAAGCAATGTTTCCATTAATTTGAGAAAGTTACATAAAGTGAATATCTGTAATATTAGTTTATCCCCATCTTCTAGTTAGGTCTCATTGCTCCTGTTGCCTGTGGGGTGTTTTCATGTGAATATCTCATATTTACCTCATTCAGAGGTCCTAAAATGGAACAACACATCCATTTTTCATTTGACCCAATTCCCATTTATGGGACCACAATGCTTTTCATGAAACTTAAAGTTTAATCCTAACAGCTCTTTCAAGTTTCTATTTTCAGGCTTGCGTTTCCCCCTTAATGTCTCTCTTGCACTAATCTCTTCTAATCTCATTCTATCTTCTTGGTCTAATTATGCTCACCTCTGGACCAGGTGACCATTGCTGTTGCTTTGCTAAATGTGCAGCCTGCAGTTTACCCTGTTCCCTGTTAGAGTTTTAAACCATTACTAACAGCACACTATTTTCACAGAGGTCTTCCTCTGGACTTATAAGGGCTCTGAAATTGCTATAGTCAAACTCAGATTCTCCCACTTACCAGCTGAATGACCTTCAGATTGTAAATGCTTCTTAGACTCAATTTCTGCTGTGTAAACTGAAGTAGTAATAATGGTAGTTATATGGTAGTAGGAGGCTTAAACCAGAGACTATACCTCCTATTCTGTAGCTGGCATGATGGATTTACCCAGATTTCATTGTTCATAATATTGTGCTGCTCTTGAAGCATTCAGCCTTAATATTTAAAAAACAAACCTGTTTTGTAATCAGATCAGTTTCTTTGGTCTTTTACCCTCCTCCCTTCAAGTCAAACCTGTACATGCGTGATATGTGCTCCTGTAAGTGTACACACCCCAGGTTTGGGTCCTTTCATAGTTTTTCATTTATACTGTTCTCCTGTTCTATTTTTATTTTGGGTGCTGGGCATTGAACTCAGGAGCTTGCACAGGCTAAGCACGATTCTACCACTGAGCTACACCCCTGCCTCCTTGTAGTGGCTCCTTTTTGTTTATGTTCTTCTCATCTTCTAACAATCTAACTTATACACACCCCCTTTCATTTGTTTGCTTCTTGCAACACTAACTTACAATGATATATTCCTTTATTCGTCTTATGCAGTGCCACTTGTTAGTTTATTACTTTGCATGTAGAAGCTCTTTTTTCATCTCAATTACAAGTCCCTTCTGGTCTGGCCCTCTATTTTGGAGTCAATCTGTAGCCTAATCATGGTTAAGGCTTATTTAATAATAACTCAGTAAAGCTTGTTACTTGGTAATGTTTATGCTTGGTGTGAAAAGGACATGAGAGTGTGATCAGGAAAGTTTGACAAACAAATAGGCATTCATATTTATTTATTGTGGACTGTGTGCTCGGTACTCCAAAAAATATAGTGATACATAAGATATACAAGGTTTCTGCATGTACACACACACACACACACACACACACAGACATATATACACTTGTGCTGTGCACACACAATTTTTAATTTAATCATTACTTTTTCGAATTTCTCTGTGACCTGGGTGTTGGAGGCAGATAATTATAGATCCATGGTGAGATTGGTTAAGAAATTGTTTAGATGTTAGAGAGTGGTGGCTTGGACTAGCGTGTTGGTGACAATGCAGATGTAGAGAAAAGGACCAATTTAAAAAAAAAATCATTTGTGCTGCTATGAACATCGATGTGGCAGTATCCCTGTAGCATGCTTTTTTAAGGTCTTCAGGGAATAGTCCGAGAAGGGCAATAGCTGGGTCAAATGGTGGTTCCATTCCCAGCTTTCCCAGGAATCTCCAAACTGCTTTCCAAATTGGCCGCACCAATTTGCAGTCCCACCAGCAATGTACCCTTTTCTCCACATCCTCGCCAGCACTTGTTGTTGTTTGACTTCATAGTGGCTGCCAATCTTACTGGGGTGAGATGGTATCTTAGTGTGGTTTTGATTTGCATTTCTCTGACTGCTAGAGATGGAGAGCATTTTTTCATGTACTTGTTGATTGATTGTATATCCTCCTCTGAGAAGTGTCTGTTCAGGTCCTTGGCCCATTTGTTGATTGGGTTATTTGTTATCTTATTGTCTAATTTTTTGAGTTCTTTGTATACTCTGGATATTAGGGCTCTATCTGAGGTGTGAGGAGTAAAAATTTGTTCCCAGGATGTAGGCTCCCTATTTACCTCTCTTATTGTTTCTTTTGCTGAGAAAAAACTTTTAAGTTTAATTAAGTCCCATTTGTTGATTCTAGTTGTTAACTCTTGTGCTATGGGTGTCCTATTAAGGAATTTGGAGCCCGACCCCACAATCTGTAGGTCGGAGCCAACTTTTTCTTCTATCAGACGCAGAGTTTCTGATTTGATATCAAGCTCCTTGATCCATTTTGAGTTAACTTTTGTGCATGGCGAGAGAAAGGGATTCAGTTTCATTTTGTTGCATATGGATTTCCAGTTTTCCCAACACCATTTGTTAAAGATGCTATCCTTCCTCCATTGCATGCTTATAGCCCCTTTATCAAATATAAGATAGTTGTAGCTTTGTGGATTAGTCTCTGTGTCCTCTATTTTATACCATTGGTCCACCCGTCTGTTTTGGTACCAGTACCATGCTGTTTTTGTCACTATTGCTCTGTAATATAGTTTGAAATCTGGTATTGCTATACCGCCTGATTCACACTTTCTGCTTAGAATGATGTTCATAGCAGCACAATTCACAATAGCTAGACTGTGGAACCAACCCAGATGCCCTTCAATAGATGAATGGATAAAAAAAATGTGGCATCTATACACAATGGAGTACTATGCAGCAATAAAAAATGACAAAATCATAGAATTTTCAGGGAAATGGATGGCACTAGAGCAGATTATGCTTAGTGAAGCTAGCCAATCCCTAAAAAACAAATACCAAATGTCTTCTTTGATATAATGAGAGCAACTATGAACAGAGCAGGGAGGGAGAGCAGGAAGAAAAGATTAACTTTAAACAGAGACATGAGATGGGAGGGAAAGGGAGAGAAAAGGGAAATTGCATGGAAATGGAGGGAGACCCTCATTGCTATACAAAATTACATATAAGAGGTTGTGAGGGGAATGGGAAAATAAACAAGGAGAGAAATGAACTACAGTAGATGGGGTAGAGAGAGAAGTTGGGAGGGGAGGGGAGGGGGGGTAGTAGGGGATAGGAAAGGTAGCAGAATACAACAATTACTAATAGGGCATTATGTAAAATTGTGGATGTGTAACCGATGTGATTCTGCAATCTGCATTTGGGGTAAAATTGGGGGTTCATAACCCACTTCAATCTAATGTATGAAATATGATATGTCAAGAGCTTTGTAATGTTGTGAACAACCAATAAAAAATTAAAAAAAATAAATAAATATTAAAAATTCAAAAAAAAAATAAAAAATGAAAAAAAAATCAGGAAGATGACAGGATGTGGTGATTGATTGGATGTAATAAGGTAAAAGGGAGATAAGACTCAACCTGGACTATAAGATTTCTGACAGAGACATCTGGGTGGATGGCCATGCCGTTCCATGCCGTTCACAGAGGGCATGCTGGGAGGAGCAGCTGTGGGGAGGTAGTTAAAAGGTATAATTGTGTTTAAATGTGTTGAGTTTAAGGTTTGTGCACATTAAGTGAGAACTACACTTGGTTGTCTGGTGGATCTGGGATGGGGACAGAAAATTGGAGTCATCAGCTTGAAGGTGACAACTGCAGCTGGATTTGTTATTCTTTAGTGGCAACATTTTCAGATTAGACAGTACCTCTTAAGTCTGTACTGTAAACATTTTGGCTGAATGATTTCATCAAGTTTTATTAGATTCCTATTATTTGAAAGGCACAATGTGGGTTCTGGGCAGATACAAAGATGAATACTATCTACTTTCTCTCTTGGAACCTCAGATTCTATGGGTAAACTAAATAAAAATTGAAAGCAGAATGAACTATGAATAGAAAGGCAAATGAGGATAGCTTATGGTTGCTGATTTATAATGCAGAATTTGATGGCATGGAGAAAATTAGGAGAGGATGGTGTTGAAGATAGTTTATTTTGAAAGGCATTTATTTTTCTTTACCAGTAGCAGAGAGTGGGGGAAGAGATTGTCCAGGCAGACTCCTTCGTGCTGTGCGATTTGAGCCATGTTATACTTCCGTTGATGTAGGGTAGGCACTGTTTAAACATTGGGTGGGGTGGGTATGATTGTTCTGCAAATCTGTATATTTGGTTTTGTTGGTTCTGGGAGCCAAAGAATCTTTTAATTTATTAGAAGGCCATTAAAAATGGGTTAATGCTATAAAACCATATTATCTTAATTTGTTTTGTTTCCATGGCATTAATACTGTATGAAATGCTTGCTTTTGATTGTTGGAGAATATGGGGCCGAGTTTAGGAGTGCCTTGGTAGCTATGAGTTTACTACTTTTAATGAACATTCTGAGATATATGCCGTTCTTATTATTTCTTCAGGACTAGGAATAAAAATCTGAGGTCTAACAAATCCAGACATTTATTTGTTAATGGCAAAGAAGAATTGTGTTCTGCAAAGAAATGGAATTTCTTCCACTGTTTGCATTTGTCTTGTTTTGTGGTGCTGGGGATTGAACCTGGGGCATCCTGCATGCTAAGCAAACACTCTATCATTGAACTACAACCCCCACACTGTGTTTGCATTTTTTGATAGCCCCCTTGATGTTATTTGTCTTAAAACAGACAAAATACTTTTGAACTCTTTGCTTTTCTAGATTCTGAATGCTTATCTCTTAAGCATTAAGGTATGTGTGAGTGAGTGACCTGGAATGTAAGGGAGGGTGGATTTTCTTTCTGCGTGATCAGAGGATATGCTGAGTGACTGCTTATGTAGGTTTCCAGTTACCTTGTAATTGTACCTATGTGAAGACACTGAAGAAATGTTGACAAAATACATTGATCTGAGTGCTTGTACTTTTTCTCAGGCTATGATCTTTTTTAAAGATAGAATTCTGTTGTACTTGTTTTTATTTTCCTGGTTCTGGGATTAAACCTAGGGCCTCCTGCTTACTAGGCAAGTGCTCTATCCCTGGGCTATACTCCCAGCCCCAGAGTTCTTTTGTAATTGTACCAGAAGACACAGAAAGACTTTCTAATTAATTTGAGGTTTGCTGACTTACAGTCTTTTTAAAGACTACTTCAGATTCCTTTTGAACTGTTCATATCAGCTAATTTTGTTAATGATATAAAATGACATTTTGGGTTGTTCCTCTTCATTTGTAATGAAATAATTTTTTTTTTTTTTTTGGGTAGGACGTAGAAACGAATGAGAAGATTTAATAAGTAAGTGCATCAACTTCAAAATTGAAGCTATTCTGATATCTCTAAGCATCAGCATCCATATATCTTTTTTCCTTTCCTCTTCCTCTTCCCTCTTTCCCTTTCTCTATTTATTTACTTTTTAAATTTTGTGGTACTGAGGATTGAAGACGGGGACTCACACACTGAAGTACATCTCCTGCCTTTTAATTTATTATTTTCAGAGGGTAATTCTCAGTTGCTCAGGCTGGCCTCAGTCTTGCAGTTTTCCTGCGTTAGCTGGGATTATAGGTGTGAGCCACCATGTCTGGTTTATTTCAATTTTTGTTGCTGGGGATTGAACCCAGGGCCTTGCACTGCTAAACCACTGGGCTGTATCCCCAGTTATCTTGTTACATTTTTCTTTAAAAAATTTTTTTCTCTTGACACATTATTAAAAGTACGAACATATATAAAATGAAAATCTAAGAAAATCTTTGTCTTTTTTTTGGTGGTGCTGCGGATTGAACCCAGGGCCTTGTGCATGTGAGGCAAGGACTCTACTAACTGAGCTATAACCCCATCCCTCTAAGGAAATCTTTGTGAAAACTCAGTTAATGAGAAGGCAAAATCTAGTTGAGAGAGTTATTTAGCTATATGTGATTATTCATCAGCAATTGCTACTGGAACTAAGTTATTTCCTATTATTTTTCTAGCCTTTCAATGGTTGTAAGTAACAATTCTGTGGAAGTATCACCTCTTCATTGTTTGAGGATCTATCAATATCTTATATTACCTTGGTTTTATATGTATATAAACAAATGTACTTACTATGTTTATGGATGTAAACAAAACTTTTAGCAGTAAAATACAGAACAGACAGTGTGCATGTAAGTGTATAGCTTAATGCATTTTTGTGAATTGGACATACTTGTTGAAATAGCCATTTTGTAGTTTATTTTGCAAGTAATTTTTCTAGGTTTGTGTGATGGGAAGAGATGTTTGTCTAAACCTTGAATCTAGAGGTACATTTTATTTATTTATTTAAAAATATTTTTATTAGTTGTTGATTCACCTTTATTTTATTCATTTACATGTGGTGCTGAGAATCAAACTCAGTGCCCCACACATGGTAGGCAAGCGCTCTACCACACAACTCCAGCTAGAGGTATATTTTAGTTTGGCAGAAGATGTGTGGCTGTTCTTCCCTATATTAATCAACTTTCATTATTCTATCGAATATCTAAGATAATCAATTTATAAAGACAAAGCTCTTAGTTTTGGAGTCTTCAGTTGCTTTTGGGCCTGTGACCAGGTATCATAGTGTGGTGGGAAGTATGTGGTGAAGCCAGTTGTTCCTCTGATGGCCAGGAAGTAAGAGAGGAGAGCCTGAGGTCTTAAGGTCCAATTGAGGACACACCGCCCAATGACCTGACATTCTCCCACTAGATTTCACCTCTTAAAGGTTCTACTACCTCACAGTAGCTGGGCGGGGGGCAGGCATTCTAGATTCAAACTATAGCATCACCTCAGGTGTCTTCAGGCTTAGCTGTTCATGGTCATGCTCTACAGACCACAACACTGAGGACTTGAGATCCTTCAGTCTGCCTAATTTTCAGACAGGAATCAGGATCTTGCCCTCTTCAGCTTCCACAGAGCCACAGCAGGTTGCCTTTTTATTCACGTCTGCATCCTTGTAAAGGCCTCATTTTTCACAGAAGAACCTCAGGTGCATATGTAGGAATCCAGCAACTCAAGTAGGTGCTCTCCCTGCTGTTCAGTATTTGCCAAAGTCTTTGTTTGAAAGGAGTGGTATTTAGGAAGGAGTGTATAAAGCATGTATAGAAAGCTCAACACTGTACCAGTATCAGCTGAACTAGAAACGTAATTACAGGAACAAGTGTATGACCTTGTTATGACCTGCAACTCTCCTATTGCAATTTTTTAAATTAATTAAAATAGTTCATGTGCATTTTAAAATATACTAGTTATTTTAAAATATACTCCTGGATCAAGCAGATTAGCAAGAGAAAGTGTCCTTATTTTATGTAGTTTTTTTGGCATACCAAACAGACTTCTATTGAATCATTAACTGGCGTGATTTTTGTTGGTGTTGTCATGGCCAACTCTTGGAAATCCCCTAATGGTGTTATGATCACCTAGCCCCACCACCCACTATTTTTTCCTTCTTAAGTAGAGCAACAGGTTCAGAGCCAGTGATTGTTGCCCATCTTTTTTTTTTTTTAATTTTTATTTTTAAAGAGAGAGTGAGAGACAGTGAGAGGGAGGGAGAGAGAGAATTTTAATATTTATTTTTTAGTATTTGGTGGATACAACATCTTTGTTTGTATGTGGTGCTGAGGATCGAACCCGGGCCGCACGCATGCCAGACGAGCGCGCTACCGCTTAAGCCACATCCCCAGCCCTGTTGCCCATCTTAAGTGAATTTTCCCTTAGGTTTCTCTGTTCCTTCCGAACAGGCTGCACATCTGCAAAGAGGGTAAGGCACATTCAAATCTCGCTTAAATCCCTTTTGCTAGGAAACCATGTTTGTGAGCTCTTTTGTGTCTTTTTAAATTATGCACACAAACTATTTTAATTAATTTAAAAAAATGACAATACACAAGTTGCAGGTCATAACAAGGTCATACGCTTGTTCCTTTAATTACTTGTTTCTAGTTCAGCTGATATTGGTACAGTGTTGAGCTTTCTATTGTGCCAAACAGTCCAAATGTCCCACAAAGAGATCCTGACGTCATTTAATGGCAGTAAAGGCAGAGCAGCACGTACTTATTTCAAAGGGTTGTGGTCTTCAAAGCAGCTCCCCAGCTTCATAACTCCCTCTCCACAACTGCAGCCCAAGCTGTGCAGCTGGTGGTCTCTGATAAACTATTCAGCAAGTTCTCCAAAGACATTTTTAACTTGTGATCATTTGATATTTTTACACATCTTTTACCATAAATATTTTACTTTAATTTCCTACTGAACATTTAAGAAAAACAGGATGGAGGATGTGCATGTCGAGCAGAGTCCCATAGATAGAACTGAGTAGGCGCGCACGTGCCTCCCCTGCACCCAGCTCTACAGGGGAGACGTGGCTGCTATCCATGGACTATCTGGCTTTCTTAAAATAATGTTTCTAAACCTTTAAAGCCTCTGTTCCATTGGGTTTTTGTGTGTGGTGATTATAACCATGAGACAGATTTGGCCTTAGAGAAGATGTTTGATTTTTTTTTTTTTTTGACTAAATAAGGATAAAGGTGTAGTCAGTTGAGATTTGCCTCAACTTCATTCTTCGGTGTGTTGAAGTCCTCATGTTCCTGAAGGACTAGCTCAAATACCTCTTCATCCTGAAGCTTGTCACCCTTTTAGCTGTACTGTAAAGTTCAGTGGCATTATCCTACCGAAAGTCATTGGATAGAGAAGCCGAAGTAGGTCTGGTTCACCTGTTAAGTTTTGCAGATAGGGAAACCTTTAGCCTGCTAGAGTGTGGGCCTGGGCATGTCAGTATTGTTGAGAGGACCCATACCCAGGCTACAGCCTGCTTTCCATCCTGGGAACCTGTCCTTTTAGAATACTTTGGTTGGGGGCTGGGGTTGTGGCATAGTGGTAGAGCACTTGTGTGAGTTTGACTCTCAGCACTGCATATAAATAAAGAAAGAAAGAAAATAAAGGTACATTAATAATTAAAAAAAATTTTTTTAAAAAAGAATGCTCTAATTGGGAATACTCTACAGTAACCCAAGTTTGAATACAGTTTTCTGATTTTATGTAATTTAAACTGCAACTTGCTGATTTCGTATTAAAATATTCAGACTTTGAAAACCAGTTTCTCTGTGTAATCAATCATTTTATATACATGGTAGCTCAGAAGGACAATGACAGAATGACTTATTTTGTGGTACTGTTTGAAGACGTTGGACAAAGTGGTTTTACAAGTTGGGGATCCCACAAATTAGACCCAGACTCAAGGAATTTAGTTAAAATCTATCAGCTTATTGAGAATCAGTCATTGCTGTGGGCATTGAAGACATGGCCTTGAGCCAGCTTTGTATAGTACCTGCTGTCATGGAGCTTACTTGGTAAGGGAAGAACAATTTCTAACTTGAATATCAAATTATTCCATTCTTTGGCTAGAGCAGTGGGATTTAAACAGCAGAAAAGTTCTTCACCTGCCTTTATAGAAGGTCCTAAATAAGTCAGATGAACATATTTTATACAAATAAAGTATTATATAACCACAGATTCCATGGACTTAGCCATACAGAGAAAGCTGTCTTGATCCATAAATAGCATATGGAATAATCAGAACAGGAGCTTTGGAATGAAGGCACTTGATTTCTCAGATCTCATTTTGTATATATGTGAATTGGTACTAATTATAGTTTGTAAATAGCCAATGAGATTACTAAGGTAAAGTGACTGACCTAGCATATAAGATATGTTCAATAAATGGTTGCTGCTATTATTACTGCTATCTTATTGCTATGTGTATTTAAGGAAGTAAATAACAGATGTGCTTAGGTTTCTTAGATACCTTATTTTTTTTTCTACCACCACAGTTCTTAACCTTCTCTCAGTATTTGTTTTCTTGTGGCACCATAGATAATTAAGTTCATGGGAATCATGACATGCTGCCAAGAACATACCTGGGAAATTAAGTGAAATTGCACTCCAAAATGCAAATCAGTGAGAGTGATATTACTTTTAGGAGGCACTGTGCCCAGTGGTTAGTACCCTGGGCTGGGTTACCTTGGCAGCTTGCTTTACCTATCAGTACCTGAATGTTCTTATTTGTAAAATAGATGTACAAATATGTCCCAGTTTTACAAAGTTATGGAGAGTGAATGAGTTTACATGGGTGAGGTGCTTAGAACACTTTTTAAAAACTAATTCTATTAATTTTTATTTATTATTCTCTCAAGTAGTATTGTCTACTTGTTCTTTGCTGTTGATCACATTTAATTGAGAGTCTTGATTCTGATTTGCAATTAAATGTGATCAACAGCAAAGAACAAGTAGACAATATTACTTGAAAAAAACCTTTCATTTGTTTGTAACAAATCTGAGTCTCATTTTAATTTACCAGTTGTGTAATAAACACTTGATTTTGTATTTTTATTATGAAAAGTAGTTATGAGTATGTTAGTTAGCCAACACTTTTGCACCTGTTATAAAAATGTGTCAGTCTGAAACTAGGGACAAAAGGTTGCCTTTGCAACAGTGGATTTGTTGGAGAGACTGAGTATCTTGTTAATCATAACTATGGGGTAATAAGTAAAGGTAATCAAAATGTTTAAGGAAGTGTAGATAGTTATGGAAAAAGAAAGTCCTTACTCTTGAGTAATTAGAGTTGGACTTGGTATTGTTATTGTTGTGAATATTCTTGAAGGAAGAGCAATTTTGTGAATCTGAATTAATTGTTTTTATAATAAAAGTGTTTTAATCAGATTTTTTTTTTCTCCTGTGACCAAAACACATAACAAGAACAATCTTGGAGGAGGAAAGTTTATTTCATGGCTCAGAATTTCAGAGGTCTCAGTCCATAGAAAGCCGGCTCCATTGCTCTGTGCCCAAGGTGAGGCAGAATATCAAGGTGGAAGAGTGTGGTAGAGGAAGATGGCTCAGGACATGGCACCAGGAAGCAGAAAGAGCTCCACTCTCCAGGGACAAAGGCACACCCCCAATGACCCACCTCCTCCAGCCACACCCCACCTGCTGATAGCTACCACCCAGGTTATCCTTCTCAGTGGGTTAATGCACTGATTATGTTGAGGCTTTCATAATTTTTTAGAAATTTAAAAGTGAAAGTTCAGATGGCAAATGGCTTGCAAGGTGCTGTGTGATGTAGCCTGTCTTGCTTTCCCACTTTGTTTCAGTCAGCGTTTCCTTCAGACTCATTGTGTTCTAGCTGCACCTCCTTTGAACATCTTAGGCCCATTTCTTCCTCAGAGTCTAAGCTCATGAAGGACCTTCCACTGTTCTTCTCTCACCAGTGAATCAATGATTTGGGTCTCAGTTTAATTTCATCTTCTTAAAGAAATTTCCTCTTTTACCCAAAGACAAATATCCTCCTCTTTACTTATAGTCATTATTCTTTCAAGTAGTATTGTCTATTTATTCTTTGCTGTTGATCACATTTAATAGTATTTATTGGCTATTTATCTATTTGGGTACTTGTATTTTGGCTTTTTTTTGCTTGATGGACTATAAGCTCTGTAAAGGCCAGGGGTGGTGCCTGTGTTGTTCACCACAACAAACCTACCATCTAAAGGCAGTGGCTGGCTCAGAGTAAATAGTAAATATTCTTAATGTTTAATGACTTATCAAATGGATACAAAAATGGGGAGGTTAGCAAATGTTTTCTATAAATTAGTAATTATATTAAATTAGAAATTACATTAAATTAGCAATTATATCAAACTTTGCAGGCCTTGTGGTCTCCTGTTGCAAGTATGATGTTATTGTAACACAAAGGTGATCATAGATAATACATAAATGAGTGAATATGGCTGGGCTCCAGTGAAGCTTTATTGCTGGAAGAAGGTGCTGGGCCAACTGGTTGCAATTTGCTGACCTCAGAACTAATGCATCTAGCAGAACAGATTGCATATGGGATACCTGAACTCATTCACCTCTGGAATCATGTTATTGGGCCTAATGACTAAGGTTTCAAAGGGCAGGCAACCTAAACAGATAGAACACTTGGGCTACATGTGAATCAGAATTAATATTTATTGAGAACTTACTACATGCCACATATATGGAAACTAGGGACTAAAAACTGATGATGGGCAAAAGCTTTAGTCCTTAAAGCTAAGAACTGCCTATAGCTACCATGCAGGTTATCCTACTCATTGGGAAGTAGACAAGCCAGCAATTATGTTACATGGTTTTAGTAATGTATGTATAACATCTTGGGAATAAAGATGAGGCATAGAACAGAAAGATGAGTTTTAAGAAGTTGCTTACAAAAATAGAGGACAGAGAGAAGGAAACCAGCTTCACTGAGCACCTTCTCCTTGTATTATTTTTTTCTGCTTCTTGGCAAAACTCTAAAGAAGGTGTTATGAGGACCTGGAGCTCAGAGAGTCAAGAGAGGTAATAGCATGTGACATTAGGATTTGAGGACATAAAAACATTTGTTTTTAAAGTCAGACTGAAGTCCAGATCCCTGTCCTACCTCTGTCTTTACTGACTTGGGTAAGTTGTTGAGTTTCTTAAGAAGGCTCTTGTGAAGATCAGATGTGAGTCTTATAGATCACAGAGCAGGGAATTATGTAAGTGTTTAAGCAATGACGCGGTTTTATCAATGTTAAAAATATGGTTCAGACGCAGATCTGGATAATTCAAAAACTCATTCTTTACCCTTCCTATTGTACTTACTCTGCTCATTACATTTCATTAAAAGAACACACTTTCTGTCAAAATTTGTTAATTGCCTTAATTAAGTTAAATACATACCATGATGTGTATTTCATGGTTTTTGGACATTGGAATAGACACATTGTTAGCACTGAATAGTTTGTAGAGGTTTTATCCTGAGAAATCATTCATTAGAAAAGGATTCAAAGTGAATTCTTTTTTTAGGTATGAAGACATTTTGATGTGACCCAAGCTCATAATTTTGTTCTTTTTAAACATCCTTTGCTTATCATTTACCTAGTTTCATTTCATGCATCTTTCATCTGATAGCTTAGGTCTCCAGATCTTTAAAAATGCCAACAAAAACTGTGCCTCTGTTAGGAACCTAGGGAATTTGTCTTGCTGTCCTTTTACACATGGTTCCCTTGATGAGATGTATGTATCAGAGAGTATATCTGTTTCTTTGGCACTTACAGTGCATGGTACTGGTTAAGTTTTTCCCTTTCTGACCACTTAGTTCTTTTGCTTTCCTTGGTTCTGCCCTTGACCTATCTTCCTACCCTACAACCTCCACTTTAATTAGTCTGGTGGAGAGGATGCCTTCTGATAGCAATTTTACATTTCTTAATATCAGTAGCATGTGGTGTGATGATTATGCTTTCTTCCTGAATTCATTCTCCCTTGGCTGGCTTCTGCAATGGTGCTGATGAATTAATTTTCTAAGTCATAATTCTTTTTTTTAATATATATATTTTTAGTTGTAGTTGGACACAATACATTTATTTTGTTTTTATATGATGCTGAGGATCAAACCCAGCGCCTCCCAACTTGAATTTATAATCCTCCTTCCTCAGCCTCCCAAGTCACAGGGATCACAGACAATTCTAATCTTATCTCCCACTTTTCATTCCAACATTTACCTTGTGTTTTATCCCAACTGTAATAAACAGTTTCCTTAACATGTTCTGTGCTTCCCACTTCCATATGTTTGCTCAATCTGTTGGGTGGCAGCTTAGATTAATGCTTGGTCTCTTCAGTCAGAGTCTTGGTACTTTGATAGTTTGAAATAACATTTTATTAAAAAAACTCCCTGGGCCGGAGTTGGTGTCCATTTTGCTTCTCTCTACTCTAATTCCTTGATTGATCAAGGTGGTCACCAGGGAGGTGGAATTTAAAGCTCAGCCTCCTCATGCTGCAGGGTTTATTGTCCGCCATCATCCTGCCCTAGATTTCTTGCTTGCATTGTACAGTGGATCCTCTTTATCCAGGAGTTCTGCATTCATGGATCCAACCAACCATGGCTCAAAAACATTGGGAAAAAAGTTGCATCTGCATTGAACGTGCATAGAACACTCTTTTCATGTCATTATTCCATGAACAATGCAGAAAACACCTTTTAACTTACTTTTTTCATTGAATTGGATATTATAAGTAGTCTAGAGATGATTTAGGGTATACAGGAGGAGGATGGGTGTAGGTTCTATGCAAATCCTATACCATTTTATATAAGGGACTTGAGCATGTATGGGTTTTGATATCCTCTGGGTCCTGGAATGAATATCCCACAGATACTAAGGGGTAAGTACAAATACCATAATCATTTCAGTTTCCTGTCAGCCCAGGCCCTGGTGCTTCTATGTGTCTCCTTTGGTTCCTGCAACCCTGTCTATCTCAAGTCTCCCTTTCTGGGGATGAAAGCCTTGCCCCTGGAGTCGAGTCCAGGGCCAGTGGCTCCATAGGATGCCTTCCTTGATGGTGAGCCACCCTATCTACCTGATTCCCAAGCACCCCAGGTTTCCTTGTCCCCTCACCTGAGTCCTGTCCTCATCTCCACATTCGTGGGATGGTTGTCTTCCTCCTCCAGCTATAGGTGGCCTCTCCTCTCCATCCTCCCCTCCCATCCTTTCTGGTTTGCAGATTATGGACCAGCTCCAGGATCCCTCCCCTTCCTTGTAGCTGCTTAGATCATGCTTCACAGCCAAGTTCTGAGAAGGGGAAATACTTCAGTGATGATTTTATACAGAGAGTCTTCTGTATGTGGCTCATGAGCCAATTTACTTTCTCATCACAGCCAACATTGGTGGAAAAATGAAGCTCTGTAGAACTTTAAAGATCTGACAGTGGTGGACCAAAGTTAAGAGGGACATTTTGGGGCTTTATCCCTTCCATAATACCGACTCCCCTTTTTTTAAGATATGAACAATTGCTGTTTTCTGAATATTTATTTCAGGAATTGTGCAAGCACAACTTGAATATTGTGACTTTACCCTCCTTCACTCCATCAAGTCATATTCCTAATTTCTCAAATTCAAGAGCTACTACTGTTAGTTGGTAGAACTTGTTAAATTTCTCAAATTTAAGAGCTGCTGTTGTTAGTTGGTACAAGGTATTTCATGGTGCCTAAGAATTTGAATATACTACTAGTACAGAATTTTGGATTTTCTTTAAAGTTTTTCATAATGGCGTGTGACTTAGATGTACTTGGTCCTTTGACCCCCTATATAAGCAGGTTCATTGTGAGGTTTTACCTTGTATTAGCCTTCTCAAGCCATCAGGGCAAGAGTTCATGAGCTGATAGGTGATCAGACTTCTATCTTCTAAACTCATGACCTGTTTATACTTCAGTACAGGTTGAATATCCCTTATCCAAGATGGGTTTTGGATTTTTCAAAGTATGGAACATTTTTGTTTACATTATATCTTGGGGAAGAAATCCAAGTCAACACACAAAATTCATTTATGCTTCATATACAATTTATACATCTAGCTGGAAGGTAATTTAAGATAACATTTTTAATAATTTTATGTAGGAAGCAGAGTTTTATGGTGTAGAACTTCCCACTTGTGATATCCCATAGTACTCAAAGTTTTGGATTTCAGAAGATTTTGAACTCATATATTCAGATTAGAAATGCTGAAGCTGTATTATTTATGCAATTTAAACAATAACTAAAACATAAATGTCAGCTTTTTAAAATAAAAAGTACCGGTGATAATGGATACCCAGCTTAATGCATGGTGCTGAAGTTTAAGCTCTATTTCACCAGCATTTACTAGTTCCGTAAAACTTTTACAAGGAGATACAGAAAGTAAGACAAACCAGTGTCTGTGTGTGTGTGTCTCAGGATAGAATAACTTGTTTTTTTTTTTAGTATATTATGTGACCAGAGGATTTCCTTAAAAAGTTGGATGGTATTCTGCATTACTACCATTGGCATGTTCCTGATTCCTACCCCCTGTCTACTTAAGGGACATCTGATGGAGAACAGTCTAGGAGAGATACATATTGGGAGGTAAGGGGAAAAATGAATGTACTGTTGGCATTGAATAAGTACTGAGGGTTTCTCACAGGTGTTCCTATTGTGACCACTTCCAGGATATGATGGCAGAGAATGCTTTGCCATACTTAAATCCTTGTCGGAGTATAGTGATTGCTGTGGATCTTGTCTGCCACCCATTTCATCATCAAAAGCAGTGTCTGGTAGAGTGTGAAGCCCCTGTGCTGGGGTTGGTACATTTATGATAAACATCAGAGAGTTCCTGCCCTGTGAACCAGTTGGCAGTCTTACATAAATGGTGGTTCAGTAAATTGCTGGTGAGGAAAGTGTTCAAGGTTAGTTCTTTGTCTCATCTGTGTACAAGATCTGCTTTTGCTGGTGAACCTACATTATCTCGCTGTTAAAATGGCTAATTCTGGACAGGGAACTATTGAGACAAAGTCAGTGAGAACAGTTTTTTCTTGGTTGAGAGATAAAAGATAATTAATTAAATTTGGGCTCCCTATGGCTGATTTGCTGGATTGACATAAGAAAACTTTGATAAGGTGCGCCAGTCTGGCTGCACACAATTCATGAGCCACTTATGAAGCAGGAACGCACTTTATTTTCAGACCGCAGAAGCTGTGCAAGCTCTCCAGGAATTCCCTCAGAGCACCACCAGCTCTTCCTGCGAGCACCTCAACCCCCACTCCTCCCCCCACTCCTCCCGCTCTTGAGGCCGATTGGCTGGGTCGCATGGGCGGAGCCAAAAGAGTCCCCCAATGAGCAGCTCTGTGGTCTGAAAGGACCGGAAAGAGCCCAATCAGTGTCACTGCAGAGGAGCCAATCAGCTGGAAGTTTGCTGGGGCAGCGGTGAGCCAATCAGCTGGAAGTTTGCTGGGGCTGCTTCCACCGTGGCTCTCAACAATAAGGAGCTAAAGAATAATTTTACAGTATAAATTTTAAGTCATCTAAACTTGCAAAAACCATTGAAATTCTTTCTGTCATAGAAAATTGGGAATAAACTAAACCTTTCACTGAGCTGAAATGTATCATGTAGAAAATAGCCTTTTCGGTTCATTTTAAATTGGATCAGAAGAGAGTTACTAGCTACTTGGCTAGAACATAGGTAAATATGATACATGATGTTTTTACTTGTTTTTAATTTCTTTATCTTTACAATTGATTGAAGGGAAGAACCCAGAGTTATCTGTAGGCATAAGGGAAATTTGTATTACTGCTTCAGATCACTAACTAATTACTAGATGTAGACAATCTGTTCATTTATAGAGAATCAGGGCGATTGGAATGGAATGGATTTCCTTTGGGAATAATTGAGTCCTTTTTTAGGTAATTAAGTATAAAGTAATTCACAAGTAGAAAAAGGGATGTCAGTGATATTCATGATCATGTTACAAGCACTCTATGAAACAGAATTTATAAATAGTTGCTATATAGTGGTTTGTGTTTTTAATGCCACTTTTCCATAAGTATGGACATGTTAGGGTTATTTTAGAACTGTTGTAGTGAATTTTTTTTTTGTTTTAAGTACTATGCCTGTATTTTCATGTGTATTAGAAAAACATAACTAGTTCTTCAAACACATGGTTGCACTATATTTGTTTTAAGAGATTCAAAAGTAGGTATTTAAGTTAAAAAGTTGGATTTAAGAAAAATGTTAAATAAAAAAGTAGTTTTTAATGTAAAAATTGTGAGGACAGAATATACAGGAAAGTTGGAACTACTGATGAAGATTATTGATGATGTAGCAGCTTCTGTTTAACTTTGTTGAGTTGGTGTATTTGAGAGTACAAGTAACCTGGGAAGCAGTGTTTATAGTGGAGGAATAAGTTTGCCTGGAAGGTTGAACCGTAAGCCTTCTCACTGAGTGGGTGACGTGATAATGTTGCACTGAGGCTTTTCTGATTTCCTTTTATTCACTGTTTAGCAGAGTGTGGGGCCCTCTCTCCCCCACTACCCAGTGTGCTCCTCAGAGCAAGGAAAGGATCCCTCTCTCTGTGATCCTAGCCCAGGCCTGATAGTTGCTCAGTAAATGTTCTTTGGATACAGCGCAGTTACCATTCATTCAGTCTAACCAGAGTAAAGCCGTATGTTTAATGAGTCCTCATAGAAAATTTACCAGATAGCTTTATGTGTAGACCAGCTATAGATTTTTGGTGCAGATAGCTTTAAAATATTACATTTTTAAAATAAGAACTTGTTTTTCTTCTTGGTGGTATAACTGTGGCTCTACCTAGAAAGGAATCATGAGTCAGATGGGGTAGAAGGACAGTGGGATTGAGACCTGGGTCTGTGTGGTTCTCACATAAGCAGGAAGAGTAAGATGGAGCTGCAGCTTGCCTTCGAGGGCTGTGGGTCAGATGAAACAATAGTTGTATAAGCACCAATGTTGTCAAGTTCTACAGAGTGATTTTTTTATGTGCCATAGGTATCAGCACATGATATAAAACCTAATGTAGAGGCTTTTGTATTTAACGCTCACCCGCTCTCTGCTGCCCCACCTCCACCACCCACCCTCCATCACTTGATTCCCACTTTCTCACTTAAAAAGCAAACTAAAAAAAAACTCATCAACAAAGAGCAGAAGCCTGGCTTCTTGTTTACCTCAGCTCTTTTTTGGGGAAAGGATATAAATTAATACTTTTGTGCTGTTTATAAAATACTTTTTCTGACATGCATTGTTAGTTCCAGAATACATTCTTGGTGATTAAAAACATAGGAAAAGAAAAATAGATAGGATTTTTTTCACTTGATACTATTTTTTTAAAGCAGTTGATAGTAGTATATGATTCTGCTACATTGAAAGAAAAGTATGCAAAGAAACATGGTCAGATAATTCTGATCTCACATTTATTGACTCTCACACATGACAAGGTTTATAGAGTATTATCACCTGCCAGTGTGTCAGTTTTCCATCTCTGTGACAATGCCTGAGATAAAACAACTTCGAAGGAGGAGATGTTTATTTTGGTCCCCATTTCAGAAGTTGTAGTCCATGGTTGCTTGGCTTCATTGGTTTTGGTTTTAGGGCAAGTTAGTACATTGTGGCAGAAGGCAAGTGCTCACCTCATGGTGTCCAGCAAGCAAAAAGAGGAAGGTGCTCGAGTTGCAATATCCACCTCATGGCTGTGCCTCCAATGACCTAACTTCCTTCTTCTAGGCTCCGCCTCCTAATGACTTTACCACTTCCCAGTAGGGCCATTGCCAGGTGACCAAGCCTGGTGACACATGAGCCCTTGGAGGGACTTTTAAAAAGATCCAAACCATAATGGCCAGATACTGTGAAAGGCATTTAATTGTCCTAGTAACATTAGGAGGAAGACATTATCTCTGTTAATGGGGGGAAGAAATCTGATAAATGTCAGAGCTTGAATTTGAATCTAGGTATGATTGACTCCAAAGCCTAATGGTTGTCAACCATGTCTGTTCATTTCATTCCTTATAGGTGTTGTTGAAATTCTCCATGTTTTAACATTTTTTTCAACATACACTGTGATTAGTGTCCTTATCAGGTGATTTTAGCATCTGGATTACTTGTAATTTTTTTTTTCTTTTGGTGCTAGTGATTGGACCCGGGAGTGCTTTACCATCAAGCTATATCCCTACCTCTTTTTATTTTTTTAAAATAAAAATGAGAAGTTCTCCTAATTCAGAGTCTTACTGAGTTGCTTAGGTCCTTGCTAAGTTGATGAAGCTGGCCTTGAATCTGTGATCCTCCTGCTTCAGCCTCTTGTGACACTGAGATTACAGGCATGTGCCACCAAGTCTGACAGTTTTTTTTTCCTCCTCCCATTGGTTCTATCTCTTGGTATGTATAGTAATTTTTGATTGAATATTGGACATTATATATGGAAAATTGCAGAGGCTCTGATGATACCTTCCCACATAGGATTTTCTTTAGGCAGTTGGAAGCTGAAGAACTTCTGTGAGGGATTGAGCTGATTGAAAGACTATGTTTAGTCCCGTTTATTTTGAGTTCTCCCTTTCCCTATTGGTGGAATTCTTTAGAGGTCTCAACTGGGTATAGACCTTTAGGGGTCCCACTAAAATATGGTAGAATTTACCAGGGTCCTTCTTACTTGCTGGAGCCTGAACTCTAATGTTCACCTTCCCAGTATGTTGAGACAGACTATATCTCTGCTCAGTTTTTCATTCCCTTAGCAACTTCATTCTACCCAGTGGTTTGGTTGGCTTTGCTGATGAATCTGTGAATACTGTGAGAAGAAAGGCAGCTCAGATTACTAGGCTCACTTCTTCGTGCTTTTCCTTTCTCTAGAATCTTGACCCCTCAAGTCCTAGCTCCCTTCAGAGTGCAGTTTTTGTCATCCTACCCATGTCAAACTGACAAAGCCCTGCTCAGCTTCTGTCTTCTAACAGTTGTCTTCTCTGTGCCTTCTTAACCTCTCATCTCCACTGCTTGTGAATCCGGAAAGGTATTGGGGAGGCTGTATAGAATATTGAGTGCATCCCAAGAATAGTTCCCTTTATCTCCATGATCTTGGCCATTCTAATTCTGCTTTGGAAGCTTTTAAACTTTTTTTTTTTTGTTTTTTAAATCTGTCCACATTTAATGGTTGTGATTTTTTTCTCCTCCTCCATCCCCTCCTCTTCCTCCTTACCTCTCCATCATCATCATCATCATCATCATCATCATCATCATCATCAATTATGTGTTAGGTACAGCATGAATTAATCTTGCTTGTTTTCTTAATTGTTGCATTTATATGTGTTCGGCTTTTGAAGTTAACAGTTAGCCAGAGTCTGATTTTGGTAGAATTTTATAATGACATTTTTTTCAAAGAAGTAAATGATATTTATTTCTAAAAACAAATAGTTGAGTCTAATTAAATTTAATTAAAGGGACCATTAACTTAAAGCTTTAGAAAAATAATTTTCCCACTTTTGATTACAGAGAGGAATGTAGTTCTGTAATTTATTTTTTTCAGAATTTTATTAAGGTAAATGAAAATTAACATTTTATATCTTTCTGTTTTGCTTATTGAGTAATATGGGTTGTCCTCTCCCTCTCCCTCCCACCCCTGCCCTCTGTGGAATTATTTAGAATAGTCATAGAAGGAAGTTAGCCTAAACCATTTTGAAAAATTTACATTTTTCAGCTGTAAATACCCAAAGTTCCTTTGAGTACTTCATATATTAATGATTTCAGTGGAAGACACTCATTTTCTTGCTACAATGAGAAACTTTTAAAGTTGAAAGTAAATAGACTAACAAGATAAACATAAAAGCCTAAAAATTGTTTTCCATTAATTAATATAATAAAAGATGATCTCACATCCGAACTTGTATACCTTGATAATTCTTCTCTTTCTCAATCTAAATGCCTCACTTGTGTGGAATGTTATTACATGATGTGGTGGTACCAAGCAGGTGATTCCAGTACCTCAAAACATATTGCCTATCTTGTACTGCATAAGATTTTTGATTTTTTAAAGGTTTGCAAGGACAGAATTAAAAGCAAAATTATTTTATAAGTTTAGTTATAACACATTGAATTATAAAATGAATGATAAGGACACACAGTTAGTTAAAAATGAGTTATCAGCCCGTATGCATTATGGAATTCAGAGTTGCTTGTCTCACCAGCCTGCCAAGAACCTTTGAATACTGTGTTAGAAACCAGTGAAGAAAGAAACATTCAATATGTTTTATTTCTAAAAAATATTTTTTTCTAAGCCTGTTGATGGACAAGTAAGATTAGATAATGACAACTCTTATCTAAGAGTTTACTACATCACAAATGTTCCATCTAAGATGACCAACAGGAGTTTTAGCAACTGAGATTTACTAATAGCATTTCCTAGAATTCTTAAAGACAAATGCTTGAAAGAATGAAGAACAGGGCTGGGGGGATGGCTGGGGCTGTGGGAGGCCTTGGGTCTGATCCTCAGCACCATTTAAAAATAAATAAATAAAGGTATTGTGTCCAACTAAACTAAAAAATAAATATTAAAAAAAAAGAATGAAAAAGGCGTTTTATTCTGAAAGAAATACTTGCACTTAGTACTAAGTTTTGAAGTATTCAGAGTGACAAATTAATAGTTTGAAGCAAATAACATGTTACAGAATTACTGACATTTGTTATTTTTTTTTTGGGAAAAACTTCAAGTCTTATGTTTTACTTAAAGAGAAGCTTTTATATAAAAGTTTCCTGTAAATCTTATTTCTTTATTCAATGATGCTATAAAAGTAGTGAATCTAACAACATCCTAGCCCTTGAGGTTGAATTTAACCTGCACCCTTCATCCTTTAGTTTTAATGCAAAGGAATGGGGTCAGCATACCAGTCTCTTCTTTTTTATACTTTATTAGTAGACCAAAAGAATATAGGTGAAGGGTTTGAGAATTTGTTTTTGTTTTTGTTTTTTTTTGAATGATCTCACTTTGTAGATTTGCGGAGGGGTGGTTGTCATGTAACTGAAAGATAGTAGCCAGGTGCAGAGGCATATGTCTGTAATCCCAGCAGGGTCTGGAGGCTGAGGCAGGAGGATCCCAAATTCAAAGCCAGCCTCAGCAACTTAATGAGGCCTATGTAACTTAGCAAGACCTGTCTGAAAATAAAAAAAAGATAAATAAGGGCAGAGGATGTGGCTCAGTGGATAATCCCCAGTACCAAAAAAAAAAAAAAAAAAAGATAGTTTACTTAAGTAAAATATTGTAATTCAATATCTTAATGAACTTAATAGAAAATTGGGAGAACTGTGTAGGTATATTTTACTTTTTATTGACAGTTTATTAGTTCAAAGCAAAAACTCAAGAAAAATGAGATTAAAAATGATGTTTTATAGATGTTGAATACAAAATAATTATAGACTAACAGCATATATTGTTTGAAGGAAAACATTAAACAACCTGATACAAAAAAATGTGAATTTAAAGTCTATTTGCTTTTATTATAAGACACATTTTTAATGAAAGAACCAGAGAATGAACTTTAATAGCATCTTTGATTATAAAAAGGATTTACATTTTGTATTACTTTAGGTACTCAAATTTTATTATTAATTGGGATCCAGCCAAAACATGAAGATAGCATCTTTTTTTTTGTTAGTTGTGGATGGACACAATACTTTATTTTATTCATTTTTATGTGTTATTGAGAACTAAATCCATTGCCTCACATGTGCTAGGTGAGCGCTCTACAACTGAGCCACAACTCCTGCTCTAAGCATCTGTCTTGATCAGTAATTTCATGTAGCCACCATAAGTAGAGTTCAATGAAAGATATTTATGCTCATGGAAACAAGCTTTTGTTTCTATGAAAGTATCAGAGATTTTCTTTGTAAGCTTTAAGTTAATTCATATTTTATACTTTAATACTTGTTTTTTTTGTTTTTTGTTTTTGGTACCAGGGATTGAACTCAGGGCTCTTAATCACTGACCCACATCCCCAGCCCTATTTTGTATTTTATTTAGAGACAGGGTCTCACTGAGTTGCTCAGTGCCTTTCTGTTACTGAGGCTGACTTTGAACTCTCAATCCTCCTGTCTCAGCCTCCCAAGCCTATACTTTAATACTTTATTTTAGAGTTTTAAAATCATGATAATATACAAGGAAAATATAACCAATTTGTTTCTCACAACCTAGACTTTCGTTCCAGATACCAGGTAAGTGATATTATTTCCAATTCATTCTGTGACACAAAACCCTTAACTTTACCTATGGCTTTTTAATACTGTGAAGACTTCACTGCTACAACTTAGTTTGTTTTTATTTTTTAGTTTCTGATATTTTTAATTTCTTGGTGGGGATTGAATCCAGGACCTTACCCATGCTAAACATGTGCTCTAAACTGACCTACATCCCCAGGATCATTGCTGTCACTTAATTTTTAATATAGTGTGGGTAATATTGTGATGAGTTAGTTTGATCTAGGTGACCTCTAGATCCTTACAAAGGATTGTAGAATCTTCTGAAATTCATGTTTTCTGAGAACCATCTTTATCTTCCCCACGGTCAGGCCGACTGCTCAGAGGACTTCTGATCAGGACTGTAGCTAAGTGTGTTTTCCTGTGTTAGCCTTAGGTCAAATGTGTATTTTGTCTGTTCATCAATCACTCACCATGCATTTAATGAGCATCTCTGTGCCAGGCATTATAAAAGATAATTTTTATTTATTTTTGTTCCAAAATAATTTATAGTCTAATGGAGGAGAGAGATACAGATACTTGCATAAAGGTATTAAATATGGTGATAGATTAAATAGGCCTTGAGATCTACAATGGAATTGTGGGCCATGGCTGCCATTTGATTTCTTAAACATTGTAATAGTATGTATGGTTTTTCTCTGTTTTTAATTATACAAAACTTCAATGAATATTAACTGTTAAATTTAAAAAGTGCCAAGAATAGAGGCTAAGAATTAATCCTATTTTATATCCCAACCCTCCTCTGTTTTTTTTTTCATTATTTCATTCATTATTAATTTTTCAAGAACTATTGCCTAATTGATAGACATTTTAGGTCATTCTTCTTTTTTTCCCCTGTCATTAATGATGCTTGGTGAGTTTTCTTGTCCATGTGATGTGTATAAATTATGTGTATCATGAAAATTCCCACAAGTAGAATTCTGGCTAAAGTTTATTTCTCTGGAGTGTATTTGCTGATTACTAAAATCCTTAGAATTAATAGGCTTTGCTTTGATAACCAAAACCTTGGAAGGCTCATGGGTGTTTGCAGTTGGCAGTAGGCTGGAAGACAAGTCATCTTAAAGGTTTAGCTGCAGCATCTGCAGAGGTCTGTCTCAGAGAAAGAATTCTGGGTAGTTGCATTTGATTCCTCCTTAGCTCTCTGCCCCAGTGCCCCACCTCCTCGCCTTGCCCCTGGAGCCACGTCTGCCCACCTGTCCTCCTTATCTAGACATGCCCTCTCCAGATTGTTTCGTATTCTATTTTTTTTTTTTTTTTTTTGGCACAGTGTGTCCTGTTGACCTCAGGCATAGTTCTGATAGTTAGAGCAAAGAAAATTGACAATGGGAGACTCTGCTGAGTAGCGTTTTCAGGGTCTTCCATGAGCTCCAAAGGAATGACTAATGTGGAGTGAGAGTTCTCTAGTTTTTAAATTGACATGCCTTTACTTGATTGCCATATGTCTTATCACTTCTCATCATCTCCCTCTGCTTCCCTTCCAACATTTTAGAATGCCACCAAGGACCAGTAGAAATACTCATGGTTACTCCACTCCACATAAATGAGAGTGCTCTTGGAAACGAATGAATATCCATCATTGATCTCTGTGACTAGAACTTTATGAGTTTGTAGAGTTGACCAGTAAAAAAAAAAAAAAAAATCAATAATTAAGTTGTAGAATTAAGGAGAAATGAATTTCCATCTCTCTTTCTTTTTTATAAATACACTTTCCCCAGAATTCCAATGCACCAAATTAGAACAAGTACAAAAGAGAACAAAAGGGGAGGAAAGGTGAAAATTCAGTGATTTCCAGTTTTCAGTTCTATAGTACTTTGACAAATAACTAGAAAAACTGGATGAATTCATGTTTCATTATTTGATGCCAGCTTCCTGTCCCTACCATTATATAATCATTTTCACAGCCATCATACATAGCAAATGACTCTCGAGGTCTCAATAGGCTTTCTTAATTTGTGCAGGTTCCCTTGTTGCCTGAATTCAGCTATTCTCCCTGAGGTGGTCATTAAGTTGTTTGCGTGTCTGGGCAGGACAGCTGCTTTTCTAGCCAGCTCTTCACTCTCGATGAGTAAGATGGCAGGTTGCACCTTGCTACCCTCTCAGCCATTCCTGTTGGTTTGATTGTGAGACCTATCTAGGGTGTAGGTCGAGTAATGACTCAGTTAAGTATACTCTCCCTGGGTTTTTACTTTGAGATGAATCTGTTTTTGTGGTTTTCTGTGTAATACTTTTTATTTGCATTTGGGATAATTCTGTTGGGTAGGTTTTAAGTAATTAGCTCTGGTCTCTTTTTATTGACTGTTTAAGGTCTTAGTTCAGCTTGACTAATCTTGGAAATCCTTATATTAAAAAGATAAGATCAGATTATTAATGCAGGGTGATTCAGTGCTATTTTATTATCTGCATTTGTCATACCTTTGCAAAATTAGTAGTTCAGAACAGGAAGCCAAAAGGCTTTTGGCTCACTAAAATGTGTTACTGATTCCTGACTCTAAACCCTTTATTTTATTAGGTCCTTGAGTTTCTTCTTTCTTTTCCATAACATTTGACTCTAGGAATTAGGGCAAAGAAATGCAATCCTTGTTCCATAAGACACATTTAGCAAGATTTTAAGAACTTCTGCAACTATGATTTTACTCTTCAAAGTCTTGGCTAATTTGTGATCTTAATGGTTTTGAAATGTTCTCAAGTGTCATAAGTAAGAGTATGAGGAATCTTTTGAGACATTGTCACATGTTAATCTGAGAAATTTATAATGCAACTGAAGAGAATTCACAAAGGACCAGATAAAGAAAAAGTATATATTTTTTAAATAATTGGGAAATGATGTCTTAAACAGCCACATAGAAACAGTGACTTTGCTCACTTTGTATAATGTGTAAAAATTTAGGGAAGATGATTTTTCATTTCAAATTTTATAAAGCTTATCAAGTGGGAAGGAAAAGTATTAGTAAATATTTCTTATGATATTTATAGGTCTCCTTGATGTTGAAATAGAGTTAACATAGATTTATTAATTTTTGTCTTTCTGTTTATCCTACCTTTGGGTTTGGATCTGGTTCTTAGGCTGCACGGAAGTCAAAGTCCTTATCTTTTATAAAATGTTCTTTTTTCTTTTGCATGTATTTGGTTAACCACTTGGGCATACCCAACAACCTTTAAAATTCTTTAATCGTAGTCCTAAGCACCCTAGTCTGCTTTTGGGTGGCAATAATTTCCTCCCTGCCAACTTATCTTTTACCAAAACCCTCCAACTAGTCTTATGTTTAAAGAAATGAAGCTGAGAACAGACTCTTTATAGACAACCCAGTTGTGATGTGAGTGAGGTTTTTATCTGACGTATATGTCAGTAATGTAAGCTTTTATTTTCAAATTATTTGCTGGTCAGTGTTACTTAAGTAGGTTCAGATTTCAAGAGTCTATTGAGTTTCCACTAGTAAGACTTGAGTTTGCCAAGTTGGAAAAAAAAATCTTATCTGGTTGCCTTTTACTGCCTCTGTTTGATATTAGATATAGGCTTATTTTTTGACTTTTACATATCACACAAAACAGTGAGTGGTTGCAGATTGTCTAGAAATGGGGGGCTGTGATAGGGAGAGATTGGACATGAAAGTTGATGCCAGCTTCTCGTATTACAACTTAGACTTGAGTAATAGCTGATTTTTAATTCTTTACAGAAAGCTGGATAGATTCCCAAGTATGTTGGTTCTATTCTTGTTCAATCCCATCTCTTCTGTTTTTCAGATAAGACCATCTCTTCTGTTTTTCAGATAAGAAATCTAGCCATCATTATAATGTACACAGTGGAATGTCTTGAATGCTCTTGGTATAGCATGTTTTCAGGAGTCCCTGAGGTTAATGAGAATAACTGCAGAATAAAATATATACACATAGATTTAGCATTTTAGAATTGGATTTGATTTAAAAAGTGAAATCTAGGTGTGTTTATAATTTGGTATTCTGTAACATCTCTAGCATAGTACTATGCAAATACATGAGTTTGTTAATTGTTTTATAATTATAAGCAATATGTAAGTCATAAAATGTCATGATTCATGTTGAAAGTATCAGTAAACTCTAGGTTTTATTGTTCTATCAAAAATGTGTTAAGTATCAGTAAACTCTAGGTTTTCTGTCCTTTCAAATTGTGGTCACTCAATTGTCAGCTCCTTTCTGAAATATAAAAACACCAAAGCTGAAAACAGACCGAAAACTAGCTTAGGTAGAACATACTAGAAAGCCAAAAGTGAAACAGATTGCATGAGTTGTGCTAGGGAATGGAGACTTCCTTGTTGGTGCAGGTATATTGAAGGAGAAATATCTAGAGCTCATTTCACATTGATGTTGTGAATGACATAGTAACTGCAGTCAAAATAGTGCCATTAAAAACTTGAGCATTCTTTTGTTATGGTTTAGTGTAAATGGATTGACTTATAGTTGCATACTTGATTTATTTCTTAGGGTAAATTCCTTGCAGGTGAAATTATTGGTTCAGAGAGTAAATCACACTTAGAACTTTGATACATTATCAGACAGTTTCTTTTTTGCTAAATAAAGATGCATGTTCGGATTCAATTCATATCAGATATTTATTCTTTTGATTCCTCTTTTATTGGAAATATATTTTTGAGATTTTTTTTTTAACAGTCCGAAACTGTAAGTTTGTTAAGGTGACCTTCATTTTCCTTTGTATAAATAAAAGTGTGGCACCCTCTGCTGATTTTGAAAGGAATTGCTGAATAGTAATTTTCAGGATTGAAAAAAAGAATGATGATTCAAATGTTTGAATTGTCAAGATCATTGTAATGTCATGTGTAGCTAATAAAAAAAAAAAAGAATGCATGTTTATATTTCGGCCTTATTGTCCCTCAGTCTTGCTACTATGATGCTCCTTTTTGCTCATCATTAAGCAGTGTGACATTATACATGCAAATTAAACCCATATTTTGAAACAGGCTGAGGAACTCAAGTTGAGCAAATACCTCAAGAGTTGAAAGATACAGCGCGGTGCGTTCTATTCATTATGGAATTTTTTGGGGGCAAGTTTCAGTATGATTTTTGCAGAGAAAAAAGGCAGCTATTTCAGAGGGCACATGTAATTTTATGGAATTTAAAACTTATCACGGAAGTGCCATTGATTCATCAGGTAGTTTTACTTAGAGCAATCATGTGATCATGTATATATCTGAGAGGCTGTTGGCAGCTGCAAGCAGTATGGGCTGGAGGTGGGGACAGTCTAGTGTGACAGTCATTGCATTTGCTAAGTTGGCTGATTAAGACCCTCAGGAGACACAGCTCTGAGGTACAGGAGACTGAGAGAGAAATTATTTGTTTTCCAAAGACAGCATAAAAATCAAGACACAAATATTGAAAGAACAGTAGAATGAATAACTATATACCTTTGTTAAATCCAGCAATTTATAACGTTTGGCCATGTGCAGGCTTGTGCTGTCTCTCTCTCTCTTCACTGAACATTTTTGAGTGACTCACAGAAATCATTACATACTTAAATACTTTAACAAGTATCTTTCCAAAATTGGGATGTCAGGGGAGGGATTTTTAGGGAGATATAATCAGAAAAGTTTGGATTTGAGACTTTAGATACTAGGTTTTGTCATATCTCAAAAAACAACTGTACAAGCTTGGTTTGACTGATATTAATTTGTAGTTATACAGTATTTCCCTTCCTTGACCCTTCTGAGATTTTTGGGAAGTGAATGTATAGCAAATGCTATTGAATTTGAGATCAAAGCTTTTTATAAAACTTAGAAAACTTTTTTGATTAGAGCAAAATATCAAATGCACACAAAAGTAGTATTGGAAATTGTTCTTGGCCAAGGCAGTGACCCATGGGAGGCTTCTCTATGGGAAGAGAAAGGGGCATTAGAGAGATGGTCAGACTTCTCCTACCAGGGAAGGAGGGCCTGGCTCTATATTCAACCCAGAGGAGAGGAAGTTTCAGAAAGCAGGTGCACAGGGAGAACAATTATGGTCCAGCCACATGCCGTGGTAAGAGTGAGCAGGATGCAAGTCACTGGCACAAGCATGGACCACTTGCAGGAGAAGTGATCAGGAAATGCCAAGGGCAGTGGGCATGGGCACTGACCTTTAATTAGAGACTTTGCTGGCCTTACCTTTGGTCTGGTGAATGTTACAGATTATGATAAATGAGATTGGCTTCCTTCCTCCATTGACCAGGAGAACTAGGAAGGGGGTGAGCGGAGTGGTATAAGATGAATAACAATGTCACACATAAAACACTTGATATTATCATAACTAAAATTGGCAGGGGTTCCGCTTTACTCATTCATTTCTTTATCCATTTAAAAAATAGCTTATGGAACCACCTGTTACTCTGTGAAGGATTATTCTCAGACACCAAGGATCCAGCAGTGAACAAGACAAACAAAAGAGTTCCTGCCTGTGGTTTGTACCCAAGACAGAGAGCAGACAAGACACCCGGCATATATGTAGTGTATTAGATGGTGGTGAGCACAGTGAAGACACAGTGGGAATGGGGGTATGTGTGTGTAGACAGTAGACAGGGTAGCCAAGGAGGTTCCCCAGAGAAGATGCCCTCTGAAACCTGAACCACAGTAGTCATGTTCCTGTGTGAAAAGTGTCCTGCTCAGAGTTGGCATTATTTGCTGGTGCATCGTGTAGGCATGTCTCAAGAACTCGTGCATAGGAAGTGACTTACAGCTGGTTTCCAAATAATCTTTAAATTATTTTGTGTCCCAATATGTCCCCCCACCCTTCTCTTTTTTCATTCAAGTCCTAACCCTCAAATTTCTTGACATTAAATTCATTGGAAAGTGAGTTTCTCTTACCCAGACTCATTCCAGAGGATGTTAGTAGGAAGGAGTTTGCCTACTAGCCCTCCAAGAGGTGATACATAGTTCTGTGAAATGCTCTCTTGTGTAAACATTTCCCATGGCTATTGGACAGTGATTGGCATGTTACTTTCCATAGCAACTTAACTTTACTTCTGTCTTCACAGGAGACTTTGGAGATGTTGACTTTTTCCCCTTATAGTCTTGTTCAGACAGGCAAATTAAAACTTACAAAGTTAGTCAATAGATCCCAGCATCTAACACAAATGAAGTTTATTGAGGTTATTGAAGAAAATAACATAAAAACTTTTATGGACAATGCAGTCCTCTTAAGAATTTGCTTGTCTTTTAACTAACTGACAATGAGTGTCTTCACTATTTAATACATAAAGGGCCAACATAGACTACATTCTCTTTTAACTTAGCATTCTCTATTCTGCTCCACAAATACAACATTAGAGTTGTCTGAGGAGCTTCTCCCAGTATGCTTTTAGCTTCAGAAATCATTAAAATAGGGGCTGGGATTGTGGCTCAGTGGTGGTAGAGTGCATGCCTAGCACATGGGAGGAACTGAGTTCAAACCTCAGCACCGTGTAAAGGTGAAATAAAGATACTGTATCCACCTACAACTAAAAAATAAATATTTAAAAAAATGAAATCATAAAATAGATGATGTGTTTGAATACAGAAAAAAAAATGGACATAAGCTCGTGTATAGGGGAGTGAGGATCCTTTAATAGTGTGAAAGTAGAACACCAGGGAGAAAAATCAAAGTTTACATTGAGTTGTTCATATTCTAAATCAACAGTGCTTTTGAATCTCATATTTTCTTTTGTTATCATCTATTTTTAATAGCTTCAAAAATACATATGTAAATATGCATGAACATAGCAACTGCGTATTAAATTTATTTTGACTGTTGCTGTACTTAATTTAAAATGTGACTAATTTTGGTATCATGACATTTTATAATGAAAATGCATTTTTGGAAAGCTTATTTATGGTGGTTCTGACACAGGGCCTAAGAAACTAAAAAAGCTAGACAGTTTGCATGATTTTTGTTGTCAAATTAGTATTAACAAGTGAAATCATGTTTATAAATATCCAGATTCTTTGTAGGTATTTCTCGTAGGAAATAACGATTGATTTGTTTTTTTAAAATCATAGTATTAGTTTGTACATATGAGCTATGTATAAGGTTTAATGTGCTAAGTTGCACTTCAATAGCAAACAGTCCCAAAAACAAATGTTTATTTCTTGCTCAAGCTATATGTCCCTCACATGTTGGTGGGGTGTTCTGTTCTATGTCTGGGACTTGAGCTGATGGAGGTGCTATTATGTGGAATAGTAGACAGTTCGAGAGGATAGAGATGTGGAATCCTGCATGGGCTCTTAAATGTATCTTCAGAAAGTGACAAACCTGTCACTCTTATTTATTAGTCAAGCCAAGCTGTAAGACCTCAGCTAACCTCAAGGGGATGGTGACACATACTTACATCTTCTCTGCACTTGGAAGAGAGAAGTCACAGAAATATCCTTGAGTTGAACCATTGTCTAACCACAATTAGGAACATTTCCAAAGTAAATTACTAGAGTTGGGTTCTCTGCACTGTGTGCCTTGGCATACTAGTTGAGTCATCATTGGTAGTGATATTTGAAACCATCTACTATACTGCAAACTTGTAGCATAATTACTTGTTATTAATGTGCCCTTTTTGACAAAGTGTGTGTGAGTTTTAATGCAACAGTGACTCATGTCTTTCAAAACTGACTTCCAGAATGGTTCCACGCACCATCATGTAAAGACTGGATTGTGTGTGCAGCTATTTTTAAAATCAGTTCACTTGTAGTTCTGGTGTTGTTTCTCATCTCTGAGTGCTGCTTACCAGACTCTTAGGCGACTGTTCTGGCTCCTATTAGTTGGTAGTTAACTCCTTCTTGGCAAAGTATTATGCTAATTGTTTTAAAATTATGACAAAAACTCCCATTTAGCATTTGTTTTACTTTTTAATTGGTGCCAGGGATTGAAACCATGGGTGCTAAACCATTGAGCCACACCCCCAGCCCTTTTTATTTTGAGATGGGGTCTCATAAGTTGCTGATGCTGGCTTTGGAATTCTGATCCTCCTGTCTCAGCCTCTTGATGTCTTTTGTTTTAAATTTATGTATTTATTTTAATTAGGTATATCTGACAGCAGAATGCATTTTGATTCATTGTCACAATTGCAGCACAATTTTTCATGTCTCTGATTATACACAAAGTAGAGTCACACTGTTCATGTCTTCATACATGTGCTTAGGGTAATGATGTCCATCTCATTCCACTGTCTTTCCTGCTCCCCTACCCGCTCCCTTTCCGTCCCATCCCCCCTTTATTCTATCTAAAGTTTGTCTTTTCCTCCCATGCTCCCCCCTCCCCAGTCCCCATTATGAATTGGCATCCTTATATCAGAGAAAACATTCGGCATTTGGTTTTTCGGGATTGGCTCACTTCACGTAGTGTGATATTCTCCAACTCCATCCATTTTCTTGCAAATGCCATAATTTTATTCTCTTTTAATGCTGAGTAATATTCCATTGTGTATATATATATGCCACACTTTCTTTATTCATTCATCTCTTGAAGAGATCTAGTTGCTTCCACAGTTTAACTATTGTGAATTGAGCTGCTAAGAACATTGATGTGGCTGTATTACTATAGTATGCTGATTTTAAGTCCTTTGGGTATAGACCAAGGAGTGGGATGGCTGGGTCAAATGGTGGTTCCATTCCAAGTTTTCTAAGGATTTTCCATACAGCTTTCCAGAGTGGTTGCACCAATTTGCAGTCCCACCAGCAATGTATGAGTGTGCCTTTTCCCCCCACATCCTCGCCAAAACTTATTGTTGCATGTATTCTTGATAATTGCCATTCTGATTGGAGTAAGATGAAATCTTAGAGTAGTTTTGATTTGCATTTCTCTAATTACTGGAGACATGGAACATTTTTTCATATATTTGTTGATTGATTATATATCTTTTTCTGAGAAGTGTTTGTTCAGCTCCTTTAGTCCATTGATTGATTGAGTTGTTTGTATTTTTGGTGTCAAGTTTTTGAGTTCTTTATATGTCCTGGAGATTAGTGCTTTATCTGATGAGCGTGTGGTAAAAGTTTGCTGCCAAAATGTAGGCTCTCTTTTCACCTCATTGATTGTTTCTTTTGCCGAGAAGAAGCTTTTTAGTTGGAATCCATCCCATTTATTAATTCTTGATTTTATTTCTTGTGCATTAGGGGTCTTGTTAAGGAAGTTGGGGCTTAATCCGACATGAAGAAGATTTGGGCCTACTTTTTCCTCTATTACAGCCTTGTGACATCTTAATTTTTTTTAAATGTATGATTCAGAAGTGTTAAATATATTCATATTGTAGTGAAACAAACAGATCTCCAGGACCTTTTCCTTGCAAGATTAAAATTCTGTAGATATTGAACAATAACCCATTTCTCCTTCCCCACAGTCACTGGCAACCACCATTCTACTTTCTGTTTTTATGCTTTCAACTACTTTGAATACTACATATAAGTGGAACCATACAATATTTGTCTTTGGGTGACTGGCTTTTTTCTTTTTGATAGCTGAATAATATTCCATTGTAGGTATATACCACATTTTGTCTGTTCATTCATTTGTCATGGACATTTGGCTTACTTCTATCCTTTGTCTGTTGTGAATAATGCTGTAGTAAGTATAGGTGTGCAAATATTTCTTTGAGATCTGTGTTCAGTTTTGCTGGATGTATACCAGCAAAAGGCTGGCTTGAATTTATGATCCTCTTACCTCAACCTCCTGAGCTGCTGGGATTATAGGTGTGCACCACCCTTCCCAGAATTTTTAGATTTTTGAGGAGTTGCTTTACGTCTTTCCCCTAGTTCCTGCACCATTTCACATTCCACCAATAGTGTACAAAGGGTTTCAGTTTTTTCACATCCTCCCCAACATTTGTTATTTTTTATTGTACCCATTTTAGGTATGAAGTGATCTTATTGTGATCTTGATTTGCATTTTTCTAATGATCAATGATCTTAAGGATCTTTTCATATGCTTCTTGGCCCTGTGTGTGTCTTTTTTTTTTTTTTTTTTTTTTTTTGAGAAATATCTGGTCAGTTTCTTTTTATGGTTGAGTTGTAGGAAGCCCTTATGGATTCTGGATGTTAATCTCTTATCAGATTTATGATTTACAAATATTTTCTTCCATTCTGTGGATTCCCACTTCACTCTTTTCATTGTTTCTTTAGATGCTCATAATAAGTTTCTGTTTAATCTGGTACTATTTGGTCTCTCTGTTCTTGTCTTTTTTTTTTTTTTTTAAAGAAATGGTTTATTTTTGTTAAGTTTATATGAGTTTGTGTATGTGTGTGGTACAGAGGATTTAACCATGGCATTGGGCAAGCAAGTCATGCACCCTATTGCTGAGCTGCATCCCCAGACCCCTCTGTTCTTGTTGCCTGTGCTTTTGGTATCATATTCAAGAAATCAGGGCTGCATCTGTTGTCAGTAAACTTTTCCCCTGTGTTTGCTTCTCAGAGTTATAAAATATTTGGTCTTATATTTAGGCTTTAAATCCATTTTGTTTTAAATAATATGAATTATATAAAGCATGGGCCCAATCTTATTCTTTTGTATGGGGACATTAATTTCCCAACAGTATTTGTTGAAGAAGATGTCCATTTTCCATTAAATGATTTTGCATCTTTGTCAAAGATTACTTGAATGTGCACATGAAGGTTAATTTCTGTGCTTCTGTTGTGTCCTATTGGTCTTTTTGTCTATCTTTTTGGATATACTACACTGATTTGATTAATGTAGGAATCAAGAAGTGTAACACAATCTCCAGTTTTGTTCTTTTTTTTAAAAAAAGATTTTTTTTGGCTTATTTTGAATGTGTTGAGATTTCTTGGACTTTAATATGATCTTTAATTCTGTAAAAAATGTCATTTGAATTTGTATGGATCTCATTGAACTTTTATGTCACTTTAGGTAGTATAGACATTTAACAATATTAAGTCTTCCAATCCATGAACATGGGATATCTTTGCATTTATTTGTGTTATCTTTTTTTTTTTTTTCTCAGTGTTTATAGTGTTTAGACTTTGCTTTCTTGGGTAAGCTTATTTCTAAAGTATTTTATTTGTTATCATGAATAGGATTTAAAAAATTTCTTTAAAAATTGTTAATTATGTAGAGAAATGTAATTTTGTATCTTGCAGTTTTGTTGAATTCTTTTATTAGTTTGAACTGTTTATTTTGTGTGTGTTTGTGAGTGTGTGTGTAGTATTTAGCATTTTCTACATAATAGATTGTACCATTTGCAAATAAAGATAAAATCTTTCTTTCTACTTGAATGCCTTTTATTTATGTTTCTTGCCTAATTATTGTGGCTAGAACTTCCAGTACTGTGTCAAATAGAAATGGTAAGAGTAGGAATCCTTGTCTTTTTCCTGATCTGAGGGGAAAAGCTGTCATTGTTTCATCATTGAATATGATGTTAACTGTTGACTTTTCATATATGGACTTTATTATGTTGAGATAATTACTTTTTACTCCTAGTTTGTTGAATATTTTTTTAATGGAAAGGAGATTTATTCTATTTTTATGCATGTTAATCTGTATAGAAAGTGATACATAATTTTAATAAAACTAGCTAGTTGGGTGATCTATTTTTAGACCCTTTATGATATTTTGGAAATTACTAACTACAAATGTTTAGTAATACTGTGGTGACATTTTGTTTTTAAGAAAGATTCAAAAGAGTCTGAATCTTATTCTTGAGCTTCTGATTTACTCTATTATTATTTTATTATAGCTGTGTTCAATATAGACGTTATCTTTGGCTACCATGCAGGATTTTTCTATAGACTTTAGAAATATCTGTGGCTCTTGTAGGTTATGAAACTTTAGGTGTGTTTTAGACTTAAGTATTGGTGATAAAAAGATTGAAGACTGAGAAGATTATTTTCTGAACCAGCTTGGTGTTTTGGATTAATCAGAGAAGGCATGATAATAAGGTGCCTAAGGAGCAAACTAGAGGATGTGGATGTGAACTGGGAAGCTTTAAACATGTTAAACTCAAGGATATTAATGGAAAGGTTTATTTTGTTTATTTTTTGTGTGAGTGTGTGTGTGTGTGAAATCTTATGTGAGAGATATAAGTTGGAAATAAGGAAATCTTATGAGGGAATATAAGTTGAACAAAACCATTAGGTCATTCACATAACATCTGAGCATCTTGCAAGTTTTGTTTAGTCATCACAATAAGTGAATGAGGCATAGATATTAATTCTACTTGATAAACAAGAAAACTGATTGAGGGAGTTTAGAGTTAAGAGGCAGCATTGTGTAGTGTAATGAACAAGTGTGAGCACTGAATTCATATTATCTGACATTAGAATCCTTTCAAGCTGGGGCATAGGACAAATTTCTCAAAATTCAGTTTCCTCATCTGTAAGACATGAAATTGTGTTTTCTAAACAGGATTATTATGAGAATTCAATAATATATGTTGAATTTTTAAGCTAATGTCTGGGAAATATATGTACTTAGAAAATGAAAGCCATCACCAACATTCCTATGTGTATTCTAAATGATTTTATATGGTTTTCTAACCTTTCATAATTTGTAACTTGTACATGTAATAAGTGGTAGAGTCCGTTTTTTTTTTCCCCCAGTACTGAGGATTGAACCCATGGGTGCTCTACTACTAAGCTGTATCTCCAGCCTCTCTTATTTTTTATTTTGAGATAGGATATCAATAAGTTGCCTAGCTGTCCTTGAACTTGTGATTCTCATGCTTCAGCTTCCCAAGCAGTTGGGATTGCAGGTGTGAGCCACTATGCCCCAAATTCACATTTTAAAACTAAGGTCTGTTTCCTACCAAAGCATGTATTCTTTGCATCATAGGATCCTAAAAGTTTGCTAGATTAGAGGAAGTGGGAAATAGTGGTGAAAACGAGATTGGAAAGTGTTAATAGAAATTATCATCTGTTGACTTACAATTATATAAGCATAATTTCATTTCATTAAGTGTGGCCAGGGTCATATAGTAAGTAAGGCAGAGCTGGGATATGATCTTAGGTCTGTCTAATTTCAAAATCTGTGCTGTTATTATTCTGCTTTACTAACTCCCCATAAGCAAAAGAATTAGGCCACTTTGACCTGAAAGATAAAGGTTTTGGAAGGTTGGAGTTGGCCACATATTGAAATATTTATAAATGGGAACCTGTGTTAGTCCAGGTCCCTGTGTTATGTGTTGCTATATCAAATTACCCAAAGCCAGGTGCTCTATAAAGTGAAGAGTTTCATTTACCTCACAGTGTTGGTTACATTTCAGCCTCTGGTGGGCTTGCTTTATCAAAACCTCTTCCTGTGGGAAGTCACTTACTATAAGAAATCAATATTGATTTCTTCCAAGGGTGATGCCTCCAATGACCTAATTATCTCCACGAGGCAAATACCTCTTAAATGTTTACTGCTTCATACATCCGCATGGGGACCAAGCTTCTGTCAGGTGAACACTTGGGGACCATGCTCAAAACATTCAGATCATAGCAGGACCATTGTGCAGTTTTTAGGGATGTGTAACACAGGTTCCCTCTTCAAGGAAATCTTATGAGGGATATAAGTTGAACAAAACATAAAATTACATTTGTGTACCTTAATTATAAAAAAGGGTTGTAAAAATTGGTTTCTCCAATAGAGAAGATCTAACAGAATGCCGGTGGAATGCTGAGATGGATCTGGAATTGAGAATTATTCAAACAACATGTAACAAAGGAGCTGTATTATTCTTCCCTGCCCCCAACAATGAAAAAGCCAAAATTAGAAGAAACCACGACACAGTGAAAATAGCAGTCATTGATGGCTAACAGTGTAATCTTGAAGAAGAAGAAGCCAAGACATTTTAGTGCTAGGTGGTAGGAAGTGAACCCAGTGACAGTGGTCGTCATCAGAAAGAGCATTGTCTCTGGTGAGGAGAGGGGAATAAAACTGGAGTCCTCATGCACTGGCTATTGTGCTAGAGGTCATCCATTCCACCTCTGCCTCCAGGAAGGACAGCTGAATGAGGCAGGCAGTGTATACCTTCTCCAGAAAGCGCTTCTGGTGGATGGCCTTCCTTGTGAGTGGACCAGGGCTCCTGGCCGACTTTCCTATGGAAACCCGGGTCTCTCAAGTTTATAAAGCAGCTTATCCTCCCTTTCCTCTTTTCAGTCTTTAAATCTTTATAAAGATTATAAAGATTCTTTGAATGAGATGCTCCTCTTCTGTTGCTTTGGTATTTCCCTTTCCATTTGTGGGAAGAAGATACGTTAGTTTCACATTCCATAACATTTGAACCCTGTTGAGTTTGTAAAAATGTGGGGCATTTTAATCTTTCACAGTTGTTCCTCCCCCCCCCCCCCCCCCCTTAAAACTAGGATTTTGGGTTTGGGTTGTATAAGGCATATTTTCTTACAAACAACATCTGAACACTTTGGCAGCTGTAAGCAGATTTAAAGGTTCCTACATATACAGATAATTCTCAACTTAGGATAATTCACTTCATAAAACTTCACTTTTCTACTTACAGTGGTGTGAAAGTGATATGCCTTGTTTAGAATCCGTACTTCACACTTTGAATTTGGATGTCTTCCTGGGCTAGCAACATGCGGGGCGATCCTCTGTTAGCATGCTGGACAGTGACCGTGAGCACAAGATTCTTAGGATAGCCAAAATTGGAGTCTAATTTTGTTGATGATTAGAAAGTGCATCTTTAAAAATTCCATCCCTCTTATTTTGCATCTGGTTTTATATCACACTGTTATTATTATTTCCATGATAACCAATAAAAATGTTACAAGCATGTTGCTTTTAGATCTTGAAGTCACTGGCAGGTAGGATGCAAGCATATAGAACTGTGGTCAGCACACCCCATTTCTGGCAATGAATGGGTTATGGGAACATAATCACGCTCACATGCCTGTTATTTATGCTGAGACAGAAGCCATATGGGTTTCAAAGCCCGAAATGTTTCCTGTCTGATCCTTCCCAGAAAATGTTTGCTGGGTTTTGGCTTAGAATAGCCATTCTCAACACTTTCGGATTCCAGATCTTTTGACACTCTTAAAGTTATTGAAGACTCTGAAGAGGTTTGATTATGTGGGCTATATTGATCAATATTAAACATTGGAAGTTAAACTAGGTTCATTTTTTAAAAAAATATTAAACTTGTTACTTGTTAACACAAATAACATTTTTATAAAAAAATAACTATTTTCCCCCAAACAAACAAAAAAATATTAGCGAGTTGCAAGTTTATTTAATTTCTGGCTTAACAGGAGACAGTTATTTTCTCATTTGTCGATGCTCAATTTGTATTACGTGTTTTGGTTGAAAGATATGAGGAAAGCCAACCTAACTCAGAACTGTAGGATCATTTTGGTAGCCTCTTCAAATTTGGTAGCCTAGTCAATTGTGGATATATTTTTCTATTACACCAAAAAACGGCATGTGGCACGGTAAGCTGCAGTGTAGAATTGGAAAACACCATAAACTTATTGTGTTGGAACTTTAAATCTAACTTGTGCTTTACATAAATTTATTCATGAATGATTTTCTAATGTGTTACTGGAAAACAGGAAAATATAAGTTCGCTGAGTTATATAGGTCTTCCAAATGTTGCCTCAGTACCAAAAAAAAAAAAAAAAAAAAAATCACATTGGTTTTAGTACCACCACTGATTTTCTCAGAAAAGCCTGTGATTTTGAAACACTGATAGAACCAGGCAAAGTGGAGACTCATTTACCTATATTTTGCATTTGTTTTGGTTAACTTGGTGCATACCATGCAAAGAGAGGGCCATCTCTGGTAGATGCAAGCTTTATAAAATTTTTGCTTGGAAGCTCACGTTTTATCATTAGCAACACATACTGCTAGTTTCTTTGAAGTTACAGACTCATTTCATTCATGTTCAAGAAAATGCCTGTCAAATGCCCAATTACTAAGGTTTAGCATTCATTAGATCTTTTAAAAATGGCACCCATGAAACAAGTGACTAGTTAGTTTACAACTGAAATCATCACACAGATGTTTCTTGAGATAGCCTTTGCTTTATTCCCAGCAATAGCACTTTATGTGTACTTTCCATTTCATCACAGAGAATATTAAAAAGAAGTTAAGAGTCCATTAATTTTTAATTTTCATTATTCCATTAAGGATAATCTACAGCAAACCCTTTTCCTCTTCCCTTCCCACCTGTGCTACCCCTCCGGTACTGGGAAGTGAACCATGAATAGCTTCAGTTTGGTGCCACTGTATTCATTCATACTGAGTGCCAGTGGTCTCACCACTATCACTTTTCACCATTGGTGCACACATTGACAGTGCAAAAGGCAGATAACATCTCACTATATTTCTAGAAATAATTTGACCTTGAGAAGCACTAGGGTATCAGCTATAAATACCATTTCATGTAAGCAGATTTATGCCACTTAGTTATATGTTGCTTCCTTCATATTCTTACAGATAGAATTTATGAAGCGTCAAGTAAAGTTAACAGATGTCAGTCTGCTTTTGCATTGGAAAATATAGCTAATGAATCTTTCAAATTGAACTTTCAAGAAAAAATTTGCCCACTTGATTCTAATGTTTGAAATATGATATGTCAAGAGCTTTGTAATGTTGTGAACAACCAAGAAAAAAAGAAAAAATTTGTGATGATAGATTTATATTTTGTTGTGTTATTTTATTGCTGTTTAAAAATGTAACTCTAGAGTACTTTTACCTTGTGATAAAATCTGCAGTTGGATTACTGAGTATAGTTGTTGTCTTGTGAAGCGATAGCCTCTTAATATAATTCTTTTTTAAAAATTTTTATTGTTGGTTGTTCAAAACATTACATAGTTCTTGATATATCATATTTCACATTTTGATTCAAGTGGGTTATGAACTCCCATTTTTACCCCGTATACAGATTGCAGAATCACATCGGTTACCCATCCATTGATTTACATATTGCCATACTAGTGTCTGTTGTATTCTGCTGCCTTTCCTATCCTCTACTATCCCCCCTCCCCTCCCCTCCCTTAATATAATTCTTAAAGAGGTTATTTGTGATGACATTTAATTAAAAGTTTTCATATTCTTGAACACCCCCTCCCCAATTGAGAGGGAATATGCTTGGAGATTTTTCAATTTATTATTCGTATTCATTAACTGTGTGTGTTCACATTAATGAAAAAATTGCAAATGACTATGTCACTGGATGGAATGAAATAAATTCTTGAATTACTGAAAAAACGCAAACCACTTCCTGTTCCAGATACTTGCACTTCTGTAGTTGGCCACTAGGTGTCATGAGCGGCACAGGAGCATTGAGGGTTAGCCAGGGACAGTAGAAATTTGAACATTGAAAGCTCGTAGACCTTCACATAGTTCACTGTTTCCACGTGATCAATGCCAGAAGAACCTGATACAGTGTGATATATAGAAGCAAGGTACAACTGGAATAATGAAATTTCAAAAATAAGCCTTTTAAAAGGAAGGTTGTAATAGTTCTGTTGGGTATTGTAAATGCTTCAGGTGCACTTGATACAGCTGTTATGTTCCTGGCTTTGAGTCTTTCTCTTTTTTATGGAATGATGGATTGAACTTCAATTTAAGAATATTCAGTAATCCCTCTCAGGACATACTGTAACAGCTGGTATTTTTGTATTGTAGTAAATCGATTCCATACAACAGTCAGTAATAATTATGGCTAGGTTCTGACAAATTCCAAAGCATTTTCAATAAATTTAGCCAAAGAAAATAACATTGTTACACAAAAATTTAACTCAATTTGAAAGTTAAACCCGGCAATCGCAACTCTGTTCTACAAAATGTTAAGTATTTTGCTGATTAGGATTCTATCAAACCATTTTAAAAATCTACATGTATGTTCTGAGAAGATAATTACTTGGCAGTATATATACTTAGATGATAATTAAAGTGTAGTAAATACACAGATTTGGAAAAATTTACCCTGAATGTTCATTATGAAAAAAATTAGAAGAGATTAAGTTCTTTCACATGTGGCAGTATCTGCTCAAAGAGATGTTTTGGTGTGGATTGTAAGGTTTTCTTTAGTGTTAATGCAATGAAATGTTCCCCACTGTTCACATTTTAATTATTTGATAAAAGCACTTTAGTTTATGTGACATATATGGATTATAAAAGCAAAATATTATAAATTCTTTAAGCCATTAAGAAAACTGTAGGTTGTATAGTATTGATTGTATATTATATACCCATTTCTATACTCACAGTGGCAATCTATACCATACAAATTATGGCTTTTCTCAAGGCATAAAGAGCTTAAATTAGACACATATGCACATACAATAAATGCCTGCCAATGTACATACATACATATTGCTCTAATGATAGAAATGTATGTGCATATGCTTTTCAAATTTTAACTGTTTTAAATTTCTTTTTCCTTTGAGCAAATAAAAGTCCATTAATTGATTGCTTTCTTTAAATTATATGTAGTCTTTTTGGACTTGCTTTGTGTATGAATTATTTCATTTCTACCCTTGCTTTCTATAAGGAATATTTTCATGTAGTTGAATCTTAGTCCTGATTAGAATAATTTATGCAACCAAAGCAAAGTTGCTTTTTAAAATCATTGGGAAAATATCTTCTGAGCTGAGCATTAATGAAACCTTGCTTTGTCTTTTTTCTCTCATTTAAAATTTTTAGTTTAGTGATTTATATTTTCATTTGGTATTTAAAATAACTGCCCTCATATTTTTAATTAGCACTCATCTTTGTATGAATTTGTGTGCATGTTTTAACTACATGAGTCTTTGTTATATGAAGCAGATTTCAAGACATCACAGCAGATAGTTTAGTCTAAGAAAGACTATTTGGTGAATTTTTTTATAGTGAGTTTCACTTTGACAATTAAAAAGTTAATTTGGAAGGCTTTAATGGGATTTTTACAGTTGGATTTTTTTCAAGTAAAATTTGGCAAACTCATTTTCTTTATTCTGTAATATGAATCAGCAATTTTAAAAGGTTTTAGGAATTAAAGTGAGCCAGTTTTTCCAGTGTTTACAGTGTCTGTTTTTCCTGTTGTCCTGACTGACTTTGTTATAGAGATTTGGGGCAAAAGCATTTAAAAAACGAACATAAGTGCATTGTGTAGTTAGTTCCGAGTTCTACAAAAGTGTAAATGGAGTGTATTTTCCGTTATTAGGCAGCAGTGATCCAAATTTAAACCACATGGCCTCCTTCTAGGTGTTAGGTCAGTGTAAATTTTAATCTTGCTACTTTCTTTTATGTTTGAATTTTATAATTAGATTACCTGAATTTAAAAAAAGCCCTGGACATATTACATTTATTGTTTGTTTACAGTGTGTGAAACACTATGTTGTATGTCTTAGCATATTCAATTATCAACAGTTCTATGAGGACGATAATTCCTCATTTGTAAGGAAATTAAGGCTTATTTGATAAGATTAAAAACTTGTGCAAAATTACAGAGCTAGCAGGATTAGAGATTAAACCAAACTCTATACTGCCTATTTTGGGATAAACTTAGGATAGTTATTGGGAAAAAAAAGTTGACATTTTTCAAGATACATCAAAGCCTAGTTTTTACTAAAAGAATTTACTTATTAGCTTGGATCATTAAGTTTAGTTTAAATTACTAACACTTTGGAAATCTATAATAATTTCTTGCTTCAATTTTAGTAACAAAAAGGCTTTCAAGGTTCTTTGCAAGACCTCAGTTAGAAAACTTTGCAGTCATCATATTAGAATGAGCTTTTTAAAAATATAATTAGTTATAGGTTGCTGACAATTCATATGGTCTTGGTTATGCGTTTAAGAATTATAGCTTGAATTATGATAACAGAGGAAAGGAATTTTATTGAGAATGGCATCGACTTACAGAAGCTTCTTAAAGTTCTCCATCTGTCTCATCAGCGGCCCCCAGACCAAATGTAAAAATCTTTAAGGAAGCCTTGGTACATGCGTGAAGCGCATTCATGTTTTCAATTAGAAATTGCACATCAGAATCAGAAGCTTTCTCACTGAATAACTGCATGTTGTCTGTAGAAGAAATTCTGTTAGAATTCTTGTGATCTCGTTGGTAGTGTGTGGTAATAAGAATTTAGAATTAGTTTTTGAATGTTGCCTTTTAATGATATTCTTTTTTTAAAATATCTAAACGTTTCTTTTCTTTCTAGAAAGGGCTCACATAACATATAAATCCTGGGCGACAGCGTGGCTGCAGGCAGTTGAACTGGAGCTCCCCGTGGCTTTCTGAGGCGTGAGTGTGTGGAGGGCGTTTCCTCACCCGCAGCCTGCATCATGCCAGCCCTGTCCACAGGATCTACTAGTGACACAGGTATGCCAAGCCAAGAGGGGCAGATTTCCTTCCACCCCTACTTCAATCTTGTTTGTGGTGAGAGGCAGCATTGCTATAAGAAAGCACCAACAGCTCATGCCTGTTTCTCTGCGACCAACACGAGGGGCATGAAACCAACTTAGACGTGTCCTTGGTAGAAAAGCTACTGGAGGCCTCTCTCTGGCTGCTTCTCTGTCTAGGTTGTGGTGCCCTGTGGTGGTCTGTGTCGGTGTTCTCCCATTGTCTTGCTTTTGGAGTAGTGCTGTGCATTTGATTTTTAAAAATGAGGTATTTTAAATATACAGAAAATTCTGGCAAATACCATGATTATCTACCTGTATTGCCCTTCACACAGATTTAATAAACTTTTTGCTGCCTTTGCTTCAGACCTCTCACTTTTACTTTTTCTTTAAAAACAAAACAAAACAAAACATCCTCTCTATTCCATTCCTCTATTTTCTTCCAGACGTGATGCCTATCTCTAAATTGATTGATGTCATTGAGGGATTCAATTAAAACTCATAAACACATTTCATCTTATCAGTTCTAAGATTTACAGAGGCATAGAGTGAATATTTCTAAGAAAAGAAAAAATATCCCACATGTGTATGTAAAATTTCCCCTTTCTGATCTAATTTAGGGAATGCAGTGGGGGTGGCAGATGCCCCTTGAAGGTCCTGGTATTCCTCAGATTTGGTGCTTTTGCCCCTGGATGCCTATAGTATGTGTGTCTGGGAGACAGGGGGGGGGGCATACTCAGGCATAGAGTGTTTGCTTAGCATGTGTGAGACACTGGGTTAGATCCTCAGTATCCTCCCCGCCTCCCAACCCCACAACCAAAAAAAAAAAAAAAAAAAAAGTGCACATGGCTCTGGTTTGCATTTTGAAGACCCCTTGAAAGAAGTGGTGGCATACTGTGACTAAAAAAATTTCCTCTCTGTCACACTGGCTGTGCTGAATTTGGTCCTACTGGTCCTATTTTCCAACCAGCTGACATAGCTGTTTCAGCCTATACCATTCCAATCATTTGCTCTTTATCTTCAGAAACAGCTGAGTTACAAATGTAATTTTGTGTTGTTATTATGTTACACTGGCATTTTTATTTGCACAGTTTGCAGATATCATTCTTTGCTATTTTCTGGCATTTCCATACTTACAGTTTGGAAAGTTTTGTCTCATCTTTATCTATTAAGAATTACCCCCCCCCCCCAATGAGATTTACACTAGCTTTTGTCAGGAAGAAATTTTGATTGTTAAGTTATATAAAATATTTCTTTGTCAAGATATTAATATGGAAAACAGCTCCTTTGGAATTTTTTCCTCTTTTTAGTTATTATATATTCTCGCATTTGTGTTCTTCTATATAAAAATGAATGATTTAAACTTTCCGTAGTGGTTTCAGAATTATAGATAAAATTTATTTGAACCATAAATTTACTATAGTTGTGTTTTATGCCCTGCTGTTCATCAAAAAAAGTGTTATTTTAACTGAATGCAAAGTGTTTTTGCTTACATATAACTCAAAACATGATTAAAAAGGTGTATTTATGATTTATTAGGCAGTTTAGGTGTCAGTCATGAAAAATGGCACAGACTACTTAGTATTTACAAAGAGCTTTTCCACACATAGCCATCTCACTTAGTGCGTATCTAAAGTACCATCCGATTGACATTCTGTTTTATGGTATTTTTTGATCTATGTCCCAGTAGGGTTGGAATCAGGCACAGAAGGTTAGTGCACTTAAGAGAGCGCTTAAGTGTGGTATTCTCATCAGATGTTTGTAGTTCCCTCATAGGTCCTCCTTGTCCAGATGCACTTGGCCATCTGGGGTCATTTTTACCATAAGCCCTGTTGCTTAGCAATATGGTTGATGTTGACCCTCATCGGGTCTCCAGGAGAACAGAGTGTAACTGACAGAAGAGCACCCAAGGAACAGCATGCCCCAACCTCTCAGTACTTATTTGGGAAGATGCTTTCGATGTAACACTTTTACCACTCATTCCTCACTCTTCCCCTTCTTGCTTATTTCACTAAGAAGAAAGAATTAATTATACAAGTACAACATGGTAATAACTACTTTTCCTCAGTCTCTTTGTCATTTTGATAGAAGCTTCCAAGAATTTTCTATGCATTAAACACATCGTTTGGATGTAGCTCAGTGGTAGAGCACATGTTAGCATGCAGAAAGCCCTGCATTTGATCCCCATCACCAGCAAAACCACGAACTAACAAAAAATTAATTCGATATGAGTGTACATAAATACATTGTTTTGAATTTTTTAAAGTCATGGATTTTTTATATGCCATGGCTTGTTATATTATTTTCTGTATCAAGCAGTATGTCTTGGAGAGGTACTTCCATGGTGTATAGACACTGTAAAAGTGTGTGTGTTTATGTATATTTATCTATGTATCCATTCCTGTACACATCTATATATCTACCTCATTCTTTTGAACTAGTCCATAGTTTCTCACAGTGTCACAAAGTAGTGGACCATACTTCTATTAATGAAACCCTGGTTCTGCTTCTTTGTAAATATTTTGGGAGAAAAGATGTGCACATTTAACGATACCATCAAATTGTACCATCAAATCGTCCTCCAGACGAGTTAAACCAGTTAATGATTTATGGACAGTGCATTAAAGTTCCTTTCTCCCACATTCTTGCTAATATTCAGCCTCTATAATTTTTACCATCTAATGGTAAAAACAGTATTTTAAGTGTTAAAGGTACATTACTACTGACATTGAGGATTTTAACAAATGAAAATACCTGTTCATTCCTGTGTGATTTTATGGTTTAGATGTGAGATATCCCCCAAAGGCTCAAGTGTAAAACAATGCAAGAACATTCAGAGGTGAAATGATTTGGTTATGAGAGCCTTAATCCAATCAGTGAATTAATCTCCTGATAGGGATTAACTGAGTGATAAGTGATGGTGGGTAGGATGTGGCTGGAAGACGTGGGTCGTTGGGGGGCATGTCTTTGTTTTTTTTAATATATATATTTTAAAATATTTTATTAGTTGTTGATGAGCCTTTATTTATTTATATGTGGTGCTGAGAATTGAACTTGGTGCCTCACACATGCTAGGCAAGCACCCTACCACTGAACCCTAGGTTATATATTTTGTATATGGCAAGCTGTCTCTCTTTTTCCTTCCTGATCATTATGTGAGCCGCTTCACTCTGCCACACTCTTCCACCATGATGTTCTGCCTCACCTTAAGCTGCAGGGAATGGAACCAGCCTTCTGTGGACTGAGATCTCTGAAACCATGAGCCTCCCAATAAACTTTTCCTCTTCTAAAATTGTTTTGGTCAGGACTTTTTAGTCACAGCATCAAAAAAGCTGACCTAAACGGTGATTTAGATATTCAAATTCTTTCACCATCTTGGTGTTTGCTTATCATTTTCTAATTTATTGTCAGAACTTGTTCACTTTTATTTTATATATTCTTTGGTTCTTATAGATGGTACACCCATTTCTTCTGGCCAAATGTTTGTCCTTTTTTGCCCCTGAAATAGTATAATTTCTTTCATAGAGTTAGAAATTTTAATGTAGTCAAGTCAGTCTTTAGTTTTTTTTTAATTCTTTTGCCTAGGTAGGCCTTTCCTGTCCAAAGATCATATACATATTCTTCTAATAATTTGAACCCAGTGCCTCACACATGCTAGGCAAGCACCCTACCACGGAGCCACAGCCACAGCCCTAGGTTATACATTTTGTATATGGCAAGTGGTTTTTATACATTTGGAATTTTAATCCAACTGCATGGAGACAATTATTTAATATAATCTTAATTCTAATTTTATTTTCTCATGGATTGTCAGTAGTCCCAGAATCAATTATTCAGTATTTTATTCTTTTCACATAAATTTGTAGTAGCTCCTCTATCACATATCAACATCACGTTCGATCTGGGTTCTCTTTCTTGACTATAATGGTCTACTGATTTTATCTTAAGGCATCTTTTCTTTGCTTTGTTAATGCATTATAGTTATAGGTGATAGTGGGGTTCATTGTGATGTATTCATACATGCATATAATATAATGTGCTCCATTTCTTTCCCTGGTGTCTCCTTTTTGCCTCTCTTCTTCCCTCCACTTATCCCTGTAGAGTCAAAGAAGGGAATCAAAGAGGGAGCGAGGAGGAATGGAAAGGGGGTGAAAGAGTAGAATTGACTAAATTATAAGCATAATATATGTATGAATATATCATAACGAATCCCACTTTTTATGTACAGTTAATAAGTAAATTTAATAAGTAAATTAATAGAAGGCCAATATCTTAAGAAATTTTTAATAAACCAATTTTATAGTAATTTTAGAGTTATAGAAAATTTACAAAGATAGTATAGAAATTTCCGCATCTATATATGAACATCTCTATGTGTAATCAGCTATAGCTATATTAAGCTAATATAAATTCGGACTGAAGACTCCAACTCTGATCTACTAGCAAATGGATCATTCTAGCCTTTTTCTCTTGCTTATCTATAAATTCCTTCTGTAGCAGTTAAAAAACTTGCCCCTCATATTCATCACAAGTCTACTTAATTTTAAGTTCAAGTCCAGTTTACATATCTAGCAATATCAGAGTTGTTAACCCATGGGAAATAGCTTTCATCGGCTAGAGAGTTGATATTATTTTTATTCCTGTAACGGTGCCATACTTTAAAAAAATCTTATGGAATCATTTCTTTCCCACATAACACCCATGTTAGTTTTAGTTTTATAATTTCATTAAATATGATTTGTATAAACATATAATGTGAAATATAATATATGTACAGAAACGTATGTAAAAGTTTTACAAGTGCAGTTTTAAAAGTGTTCATAACATCCATGTGGCCACCACCTAGGTTAAGAAATTGAACACCTTGAAAGCAACTGCTTCTAAGTGGTGACCTCCTTTGAGATGGACAGGGAAAATGGAAAAGATTCCTACTCCACACTATGCATAATGTGCATAGCTTATGATTCCTGGGCAGTATGGTTTAATTTTGCTCATTGTTGAACTTTATAAATGGAATTAAGCTATGTAAATTTTCTTAGGCTGAAAGTATTTATTTAGAATGAGAAAAATTATACCAAATTATAAATATTACAAGTAAATACATATAATTATTTAAAAACCCATGAAAGACCATAATCTTTTTATTAATTAACTGCTTGACACTTTTATATTTTCTGGCTGTCTGCTCTTTGATCACTTCTTCATATATAATATGGTCTTTAAGAGAGAAAAGCAATTCAATCCTTATTTATTATTTTACTCTTGATAGTTTGGAGGTAAACTGCATTCAACTTCACATAGAAATTCTGATTAGTTTTCTTTGCATGATACCCAATTTAAAAATGATCAATGGTGCATTATTGAATATATTCCTGACAGAAGAGAATTTGTTTTGACGAGCTCTAAATGAGAATAGATTCCTCAGCATACAATTTTATAATAAAACTTCAATGATTGATACAAGCTTTACAAACTACCTTTTGGCTTGGTACACATACTTCTGGTGCTGGGGGCTACAGAACAAGGTCATGTAATAGTACATAACTCTGGACCCGCATCCTGTGTTATGAAGCCAACTTAGTCAGCACAGTGGGCTGCTGTAGTAACCCTCAAAATCTTTTTCCACTGGATAGCTAACAATAAGTTAAACATATACAGCACTAAGGAACTATGTAACTAAGCCCACTACATAATTACATTCCCACTAAACCCAAATTAAATTTATCTTCAATGGCAACTCATCCTTAATTAGATTCCCTCAAATACCACCAGCCTTTATGTATTCTTTTGTGGCTTGTCTTCTCACTCTTTATGCTGTCTTCCCTGACTTCCATGCCCAGAAGTTATTAATTTCAATGTAGTTGGGTACCATTTTCCTTTAGCATTAGTGATTCCTATATTTTATGCATGCAATATTTTCTTAAGATCATGGAGTTATTGCTTTCTCCCTCTGTATATTAGTTTTAAGACTTTAGAATTGATTTTAGTGTGAGGTAGGATAATTTTTCCATACAGCTATCCACGTGCTTCATGGTGACTTCTTATAAAGACTGGCCTTTCCTTTTTGCCAGCAATGGCAGCATCTGGGACCTTCATGACAGTGGTGCTAGTGGTAAGAGTATGCATCATTGTTTTTAGTTTTATATCTCAAAAGAATAATTTCAGCATTTCTTTGTCAATGTTCTGTTTTTTTTTCTTCTTGTATATCCTTCTCCCCGTTTCTTGTTGTCATATGATCCTTTATTGCAGTGTGTTCCTTTGTACTTCCTAACTAGCTGAGCATTCCACTGCACCACTGTTGATGTCATTTACTATGTCATGAGATGGTGGCCACCAACATTGAGCCCACAGACTTGGGAAGTCCCCAGGGTCTTTTTAATGGGTCCAGGAGTTCTCTGGGTAAAGATTGGTGTTGTATGCTGGCAGTGTTGACAGTCAGTCTCATCAAAGGGGATATTTCCACTTGTTTTTCTGCTTCTTTCTGTCTCTTGGTGGTTCCTGGAGGGCATTGATGATCAAGGCAGAGGCAATAATAGGTACAATCTCAATATTGGACTATTCTGAAAGGATAGTTTCACTGTGATCCTAAGATCCTTCACTTACCATTGGCCTTGACAGTATCATTAAACTCTCTTGGAGACAGACCCAGGAGTCTGAGTGCACCTCAGTCATACCATTCTGATCTTGTTGGGGTTGAAGGTATAAGATCAACTCAGATTTGGGACACTTGAAGAAGGTTCCACTTTGTCCTCCTCTGAGACAAAACGTGAAAGTCCTGTGTATCCTTTTTAAGGAAGTTTCCTTTGATTTCTAGCTTGCAACATTTTTAAAAAATGATTAGCTATTGAATTTTGCTTTTCATTTATTTACCTTAATGATCCTGTGATTGGTTTCCTGTTAATTTTTTTAACATAGCAAATTATATTGATTTTTTGAACATTAAACCAACTTGCTTTTTTGAGACAGACTTAAATTGGTCATAATTTATTGTCCTTTTTATATACTTCTGGATTTGGTTTGCTCATATTTTGTTCAGATTTCCTGTAATTTCCTTTCTCATTCTTTTATCACATTTTCATAAAGCTATGCCAGCAATGGGTGGAGTCTTTTCTTTTCGTCTTGTGGAAAAGATTGTGAAACACTGAAACTAACTTTTACATGAGTTGGACTTACCTGTTAGGCCACTTGGTTCTGGGAATTTTTTTTGCAATAAGATTTTTAGTAAACAATTCATTTATTTTAAAGGTATTAAGAATATCCTTAAATCTTTCTATTTCTTCTTCTGTCAGTTTTTGGTGAGTTACCTTTTTCAAAGACAGGCCATTTCATAAAAATTTTCAACTTTGTTGTGAAATAAAATTGCTCAGAATATCATTTTATGTTTGCAGTTTCTGTATCGGTTTCTTCTTATTTGGTCCTGATTTTGGTAATTTTGCTCTCTCTTCCCTGCTGCTTAATTTTGTTAGTTTTTTCAGTTCTGTTAGTCTTTTGAGAGATAAAATTTTGGGATTTACTAATTGACTTTGTTCACAACTGTTCAGTCTGCCTTTTTTTTTCTTAATGTTCACCTTTAAAACTATTCATCCCCAGGTTTTGTTTTATCATTTTAAAATATTTTCAGAAAGCTGAATTTGCTTTATTTTAGTCCTTTGAAGCTTCTTTAGGCTTACTTTGTGGTTTGATGCATGGTGAGTTTTAATAAGTATTCTATATGTATGTGTTTAACGGTAGTTGTATTCCTGTATGTGTCTCATACATCAAACTTGTTGATTAAGTCATTCAGATGTTTTTGTATAGGTATACCTTGGAGATATTGTGGATTTGGTTCCAGACTGCATTAGAGCAAATATCTCAATAGAGTGAGCCACAAAATTTTTGGTTTCCCAGTGCATATAAAGGTAATGTTTGCTCCATATTGTGGTCTCTTAAGTGTGCATTATGTCTAAAGAAGGCCAATGTACATACCTTAATTAGAAATATTTTATTGCTAAAAATTGCTAACAATTATTTGAGCCTTTGGAGAGTTGTATTCTTTTTGCTGATGGAAGATCTCACCTTAGAGTTGATGGCAGCTGCCTCATCAGGTGTTGATGCAGAAGTTTGAGGTGGCTGTGGTACTTTCTTAAAATAAGACAACAGCTAAGTTTGCTTTATAGATTAACTCCTCCTTTCATGAAAAAAATTTCTAGAGCATATGATGCTGTTTGACAGCATTTTCCTAGAACTTCTTTCAGAGTTGGGGTCAATCCTGTCAAATCCTGCTGTTGCTTTATCTACTAAGTTTATGTAATGTTCCAAATCCTTTGTTGTCTTTTCAGCTTCTTCCCACCATCTTCACCTCTCTTCCATTTTATTAATTTTGAGCTACATCTGATCTCTTTTATATGCCAGTATTTTTAATTTTTAGTAATAGATATATTTGTAAGAAATTCTGTTTAGATTTCCTAAAAATGTATAGCCAATATTTAAGTTGTTTGTACCATCCATGAGTCTGATTAGTTAATCTTAACCTTACTTCCAATATCAAAATCATGATGCTTTTATGTTAATTTCAAATTATTGAAGGGACTTGATATGTCACTGAGATTTGCCACTAAAGGAAGCCATTTGAAATAGTAAGAATATGCTTTTATTTTTATTGTCAATGTCATGAAAATATGGTGTTGTCATTTTTCATTTTTAAAAAGTCTCATATGATCCTTCTTTCCCCTTGATAATTTGTTTATTTCATTGTGGAAAAGCAACTCTGAGCTTGGTGTGCTTTTTTTTTTTTTTTTTGTAGTTCCCAGAAAGAATTATCTTCTGCTAATTTGACTTGATCATATTTATATTTTTCACAGTTTCCTTCCAAAACAGGAATGCCAGGCATGTAGCTGCCTGTTAGCTTTTCTCTGTAAACAACAAACAGTATGCACATTAGCATTTGGGAAACTCTATTAGCATTACTATTTTTAGTCAATATATTGATGCTTCTATGAACTAATTCTAAGTATTTGATCTATTTTAGTCAATGGAATATGTATAATTGCAATTGCGTAAAATATTATTTTTCCAAACACAATGGCAGTAAGCAAATACCAGTGGAAGTTGACTAAATGAGCACAGATAAGCCTAAACTCTGCAGTTTGTGTATGGCCTTGAGAGCTTGACTGGAGCTTCTAGCAGGGAGTGCAAACCCTAGTTCACTGGTACCCAAAGAAACACCCTCTTTTTTACCTGGGAAGGTCATTCTCTTTGAACGTACAGCTTTGATGAGTAATATATATGGATCCATGAGAGGGGAGGGGGACATCATCTAGCCAGCCACGTGAGCCAGATCAGCCTTGATGATCAGTGGCTGAGAGCCGTTACAACCAGATGGCTTACCTACCCTTACATCCTTGTACAGCCTCATGTAACGAGAATGAACAGATTTTTGTTAAAGTCATAATTTTGTTGTAAATTTGACCATAACAAAATATTACTGATTTTTTTCCTTCGACAGTGCTAAATTACCAATAGAAATGGGCTGAGGACCACTTGAAAGACCACTGGGACCCTCTAATGTTCCACAGGCCACACCTCAAGGAGCAAGACTCAATCTAATTTCTTGCACAGTTTCCTCAGAGGCTTGGAACCCAGTGAGCGATTTGGAAAATGCCCATCTTTTCTTCCTTAGCAGTTTCTTGCTCAGGAAAAAATGCTATTAAAAGTGTCATTTAAATGAAAGAGAGTGTCAATTAAATTAAATTTTGTGGTCTTATGAAATAAATAGTTATATTGGGAAACTATTTTTATAGCAAAATTTTCCATATACACTTCTGCATAATACTAAAATTGCTAAATTGCTAGGTTTTGTATTATAGTAGGCTTCATTGTCACAACAATATTTTCTTTCTTTCTCAGCACAATATTAGTGTTCCAGAAAGAGTTTGTGATGGTTTCAGGGTCCAAATATATAAAGGATTGTCTTGGTAGATTTCAGATTCCTGTTGATATATAATGTTTCAATATTAAAATGCTCTTTGCTCTTTGGTGATATGAACTTTTTCAGTGAGTTTATATCTGTCACTCAAAAGATATAATTTCTTTTAGAAGTGAAATTTAGGGGTTCATGGTAAACAATTCTGCTAAAAATGGAGATTAAACCTAGAAGACAATTTTATTCTATTAAGATATAATTAAATAGTTATTATAGAGCTATTGAAAATTTTAATAAACATTTTAAAATATTTGGGAGTGGAGCTTACTGAGCGTACGCTGAGCATGCATGAGGCCCTCAGTTTAATTCTCAGCATCATAAGTCAATAAATCAATCAATAATAAAAAATAAAAAATATAAAAATATTTGCCAACACTCATATTAAATATTAAACTTCTTTTCTGACAGAGTGATTTGAATATCCTGGTTTCTTTCTTTTCTTTCTTTCTTTTTTTTTTTTTTTGGCAGTGCTGGGATTTAACAGCAGGCCTCAAGCATACTAGGCAAGTGCTGTACCACTAAACCACGTTGCCAGCCTCTGGAATCACCTAGATTTTTAAGAGTGTTCAGGAAGCTCAAGTGAACATGTTTTAAGATAAGGGTTAGGATAAAGTCTATGTCTTTCCCTCATTTCTTCTTATCAAGTTAGAGATTGTGGAAAATCACCCCTGCAAATATCTGGAGAGGATTTTTACTCTAGCACATGCCTTTTTGGTTGAATTTTCATAAAATTATTTGGATCCTATGAGATTAGTAGGGATGGGCTTTATTATAAAGGCATCTAGTTTATTGGATTTCACTTTTATTGAAATGGTAATCCAAAAGTTCAGTACTCTCAGAAGAACATTTCCCCAGTACTGAACTGATTTGTAATTCCACCTTATTTTTTATTCAGTTCTTTATGTATCCTTAGTCTGTTTGTCAATAAAATTTTTTTGTTTCAGCAGATTTTCCAGGTTACTCTTTTGGTCATTTGGCCAGGGAGAAGTTACCCTGAATATGCATAAATACTATTGCAAGCAAAAGGTCATCTGTTTAGAGAAGACTTGAGTGTGGTTGAAAGAAAGCATTTAGCTTGGTACTTGTTTGTTAGAGGTGAACCACCAACTTGTTACTTTCAACTAAATAAAATAATTTATAGTTTAGATAACTTGTTATTAAAATCCATATAAGGAAGTACCTTAGTTATTATTAGTTGGGAGTTCTCTAACCTGTTACACCTTTTCCTCATTAAAAGTGGGCTTTTGCATCTTAGATAATTAAGATTGTTGAAGATTTCACTCATTACATTCTTGTGTAACCAGTTGTCCTTGGGGGCATTGTAAAGGATATTCGATTGAAGAGAAGGCCATTTAAGATACTTAGATGCATGGAGCTTTGCTAGGAGCTTTTCTTTCACTTCAGTGCTTATTAATAGGCCTCTAAGAACATAGGATAAGGTTGCTGGCAACAGGTCTGTTTATTGCAGGTTAGCCATGTGATGGACATTTTTAGGAGCTATATACTTTTTCATTCTTTTTTTGTCTGTTATTTTATTTTTTGTGGTGCTAGGGATTGAACCCAGGGCCCTATACACGTAAGGCAAGCACTCTACCAACTGAGCTATATCCCCAGCCCTGTGTGTTGGTTATTTTAATAGTCTTAGTATAAAAAGCCTCTCTCTCTTCCTCTGTTTCCACTACTCCATCGCCTACCTCTCTTTCTGTTACATTATTCTGTACAACCAGCACACTGCTTTTCACTTCCTCACTTTCTCTTGCTATTACTTATCTTCCTGATTAAGGTTAATGTTTGTTGATCTTTTACCATTTAATACACTGAAAAGAGGCACAGTAATATGATGAGGTGTCAGATTTAGATTGCTATCCTGCAGTATCAGGTACAATTCAAATTCACTGTCCAGTTTGGTCTAACTAGTGGTATTGGTAAATTCTAAATACACAATAAATATCAAAATTAATTGAAACAATTCCTGTCATACTATAACTACCATGAAGCATGTATAGTGCCTTAGCTTTTATTGCAAACTATTCTATCCTGGTTTGCCCTATAACTGGTAATCTAAATACAGGATAGCTATAGGCCATAATCTGTGTGAGGTTTAGAAGTAATTTGCATTTCATTATTCCTTTATCTTTTGGGTGAGTAATGCTAAAGTCAAACTACATATTTATTTTGGTAGTGGAGAATACTATGCAAAGCTATGGACAACTGGCACTAAGTTAATTACAAATTGGAACCATTTCTAGCTTAGGGATAGCTTCAAAAAATGAAAGTACAGGTATATGTATGCACTTGCCCTCAGTTAACTCAGCCTGATTTTATAGATGTTAAGGCAATTAGATGAATTGTTATTGAGCAAACTGCAATATTATAATTATTTAGACAGTTTTATATATTTAAAAACTTAGCCTGCCAGATGATTTACTAGGTTATTCAGAATAGAGGGATTGTGTAAGAAAGAGATTGCTTGTGTCAGGGTTGAATTAAAGTCTTTTAGTCTTACAGGTACTTATGGAAATAAAACACAACTTTAAATGAGAAAAATTGAGGCCTGTTATGAATGGCACTAAATAGTGCTGATTATTTTACCTTTGACAAAGTGGAAAATTTAAAGCTTGGTGTATCCCATTTTATTAATATAATAAAATTTAATAGTGTTGTTCTGGGCGTCGATATATGTTCTTTAGTGTTTATTAGCCCTAGGTTATAGTAAAACGTTTTGGTCCATTGCCTGTCTATACTGTACAGAATGCACATATCAAAAACTAAGGAAAAAAACCAAATAAATACTTATTTTTGTTTTATCAAGTCTTTTCCTATATGATTTTTAAATGTTTTGGTTGCTTAACTATCAAATATGATTGAACACAGAGGACATATTTTTTTATCATTTAACATAGGTTTATAGCTTCCCCAGACTTGTTCTAATAATGAAGCTATGAAGGATATGACAAGAATGGTGATATTGAATTTCTCTAGACGACCGGTAAATTTTTCCATTCTGATGTCAGGAATGTTGAGCATCTGGAATCTGCAAGAAGAGTGAATTGTTCGCTGTGGGAACACTTTCATCATATTCTGAGCCATTTATTCTCTTAGGAACTACTACTGTCCTGAACAGAATATTGTATTTTTACAGAAGCAATTTTCTGGAACTGGAAAAAATTTTCTCGATCCTGCTTCTGTATTTTTTAATGCTTTCAGGTTTTAGCTGTACCATTGTTTGGAGAATTAATGCTATTTTTAGCATTCAATTTATTTCCTTAGGCTTAATAACAGTAATTTATATTTGATCAAATACAGTGAAAAGCAATAGAAAACGAATGGTTCAAAATAAAGGTATTTTTTTTTTTACAGTTTTTGTAGGTAGATATTTGCTCTATCCTTTTTGTCATCTTTTCCCTTGAATTTCCAGGCTCAACATTGTGTATCTTGACACCTTATATCTTGATTATGACATTTCTTTCTTAGAAAAGTGTTATGGAGGTGGAGGGAAGGAACGTGCAACATCTTCCATTCTCTTCGTTTGTAAAACATTTCCAAAAATCAAGAGTTGAGATTAAAACAAGTATAACTGGTATAAGTTTCCTTTTTTTTTTCCCAAACCTTTTTCTCTATTGAGTGAATTTTTATTCTGAATTGGCCTCGGCAGGGTTTGTATTTATTGTTGGCTGCTCCTTGATTAGAAGATGGCATTGCTATGCTAGATTGTGATTCTGTGCCTAAAATATGGGCTGGATTCCCTGATGAGAAAGGTTGGTGTTAGGTCTCACTCATGTCTTATTGTGCCATGAATATCTAATATGTATTTAAAATTTATTGTTTTGTTTACTTACAATGAGACGCCCTTCTTCTCCTCCATGTGACATCATGTAGTTAGTCTGGCATATCTGTTTCACTTGATGTTCTGTCATCAGCTCAGACTGAATGAGAAACCAGTAAAGCTACATCTTTTATTCCACACCCCATTTTACTATGGGACTGTACAGGAACATGGTTTACCAAATGTGTGCACAGTCCTAGTGTCATCTCGATCCTTTAACCTGAGGACTCATTCCTTTACCACTGAATCATCTTGCTTCCCACTCTGTCCTGCCCCTTCCTCCCCAGCTTCCTGCCTTTTGACTGCAGGATCTTAGTTGAACTGCAGCCACTTTTCTACTGGAGGGTTGTGGTCTCCTCCTTACCCACTTGAAGTTTGTCATCATTGTTACTCTCCATTTTTGGATACTTGACATGTTGATCAGGCTCTCCAGTAACTTTAAATTGTATTTCATGCTGTTATTTCCATTTGAGCTTCAAGTCTGCATAAGCAGATATGAATCATCTTCAATCTGAGTTAGTAAAATCATAGTTCACAAACTTTGCTGCCTAATTCTCTTTGGGCTTTCTGAACCACGAACACTTGGTCAGTTAGAGGCTTTTATTTTTGGCTTTGTCTTCGGGTTGCTTTTGATGTGGTCCAGATGGTTTGTCCCCACTTTATAGGCATTTTGATGAAAAGACCGTTCTCTCATTTGACAGACACAACTTTGGTAATTTTTCTCTTTTATAAAGCATTATGGATTTACTCTTGCCTGTGTAGGAAGTAAATATGTTTCTTTTTTTTCTCCCATCGTTACTTGCTTTTCCTTTTCCCCATCCTATTGAAATGATTGAAAAGATAATTTCTACAATAAAGATGAATTTTGTGGCATTATTCCAACCAAATGGTAAAACCTCTGTGATGGTTTTGGCATGAGTTTTTGGTTGATGCAGTTTTTCTGATTCTGAGCATGTGGCATCCTTGTGTGAAGGATAGCCTTGTTGGCTTTCCAATTCTAGAATCTTTTTTTCCTTTGTTATTAATATATCCTTTGAAATAGAAGATGAAAGTATCACAAATTTTAAACTAACAGGAACCTGTAAGTGGGAATTCTCTATAATTTTCTTATGAATAATGTTCATTGTATCAAGAACTCTTGGGAAAATTGCTGGGAAAACTAATGCTAAAAGGCTTCAAAGCAAGGTCATTAAAATAACTCTACTCCTTGAGATACATTATATTGTTGTTTTTGTAACCATCTCTGAATGTGGCTAAGATTTTCTTAGTTTGGCAAAAAGAATGAGGATAACTGTGCTTATACTTATAAAATATTGATCCTATATCTAATGAACTTGTTTCCACTGTTAGTAGAAGAGTTAAAGGCATAGAGATCCAGAGGAATTAAATAGTTTGAATGAACAATTGTTGATGGACACATTCTCAGTTAAGTGTTTCAGTATGACAGCACGGGTGTGCTATAGTTGACCACCTCCAGTGTGTTTATGATATCCAACACAGGTAGTCTGCAGGGAAGTGAAAGTTATTTATCATCATATCTAAAATGATTAATATCATATTTCTGCATCATTTGAAGGATTTTGTAAGATAAATCCACAATTATTTTAGTGTGCTTAATTTTTTAAAGATGAATCCATAATTATTTTAGTGTGTTTAGTGTTAAAATGACAATCCTGCATTGCCATTTAGTTTATGTAAGCTAATATGGTCAGTACATTGTGAATATATAACATTGATACCCCCCAAATTATTGATATTTCTTGCAAATACATGTTGTACTTTTATCTTGAAAGTTGTTAAGCTGTTTGAAGACAGATAATTTTGTCATTTCCCATTTCCTGTCTATTGTTCTTTATTGTGTAAATGTCTAGCCTGAATCGGGTCAGGGGTGTGTGACCACATTCTTCATATCTACAGTTTACCCAATACATGGGGACCATCATTGCCTATCTGTATTGTCTATGGTGAAATCCTTTTCCCCCTTAATGCATTTCAGCAGGATAAACTTACATTTTGTAATATGTGTACTTAATGCTTGGGCCTAGTCACGTAGTTAGCATTTAGTTTGGAACTTATTTTTGCTTACAAGATGCTTACATAGATTGTTCAGCAAAGTGAGACATCATTTTAAGCTTTACAGATAACTCCAAATAGTCAATTCTCATATCAGTCTTTGTTATTAGTCCATTTTTCTGTTGTTAAAACAAAATACACAAATCAGGGTAATTTATTTAGCTTACAGATCTGGAAGTCTTAGGAGCATGGTACCAGCATCTCCTTAGTTTTGGTGCACAACATGGCAGATGGTATAAGGGTGGAATTACTTGCAAGAGGGAGAGAACACATGGTGAGATAGGAAGGAAGAGGAATTCAGGTGTCAGGCTTGCTCCTTTAATAATAACTGACCTGGCCTTCAGGAACCATATTGATCCCTTCTGAGAGAGTGTCCAGGCTTAATTCTCTTGCAGTGTAGGCCCCATCTCTGGTGGGAGGTTGTGGAAACTCTCAAAATCACCACACTGGGGATGAAGCTTCCAGCACATGAACCTTTAGAGGATGCACTCAAATTAAACTATATCCAAACCATAGCTGTACTACCAAATCTGGTTTACAGATTAAGAAGTGGATGCTCAGAGATCTTAACTAATTTTCCTCGTTGCAAAGTTGGCATTTAAGGTATTTATGTTGTTTGGTTATAGCATCCTAAGCATCCTGTTAAGTGCAATTCTTTTTTTCATGAGGTTTTTCTAATTCCTACTTCAGCAACCCCCTAGCTAATGTTCATACTCTCCTCAGATCTCAGCACTCATCTCTTCCTTGGGGAAACTGTACCTGAAATTATTCACATCCCACTGTTTCATTTTCCTGGTGCCACATCCCTTTCTTGTAGCACCTTTCAGAGTCAATACTTTACCTTTATTATCATGATTATTAATACCTGGTTCTTGCACTTACCCTGGGGAATGGCTTTGTCTGCTCTTTTTTCCTCTCCTATTGTACTCTCAGCCCTTCACAGAGTCTGGTACATAGTGAGGCATCAGTGTTTGTGGAATGAGACTAGGAAATGATCAAGAGGGATTTTAAAACATGGAAGGACTTGGAGTTTGTTCTCTAGATGCACTACCACCTTCGAAGGCCAGGTGTATCATGTTAAATCTACTAATGGAACTTTGATACAAGCATGATACCATGCTTGTTTTGCCTTCTGGATGAACTCGGGGGTCCTGAAGGGAGGGAATATGACAGCAGTATAGTCATGGAGAAATTAATTATCAGGTTGCATGGATCCAGTACTGCTTTCAGGATACAGGAAGTAAAAATACACTGTGGTTGACATATAAGCCCAGGGGAAGTTGTGAATTATGCTCCTGGAAAAGGGTTACATCAGGTTATTACTAAGAAGTAACAGTTTTGAAAATTTTAATGTAATGCCTGTCATGTAAAAACGCTAAGAGTGCAGAAGTACATACAGTAACAATCAAAGTAATGTGTTTGTTAGTCACCTGACTGTAGGTGCTACATATGGCCCTCCTGCCTACCTAGAACTACAATCAATGAGTGAATAAAGGCAAGTGTCCAGACCAAGGAAATGGAAAGTTTAAATGATCTTCTGGTCAGAAATCTATAGTAACTTTCCAGGTTTATTCATTTCTCCCTTCTCATAGAGGACTCTGTCAAACCTTCTAAGTACAAACATATCTTCCCCATCCTTACAGATGACCACATTTCCTAGTTATTGGAAAACACTGGAGAAAACACAAGGGAATTTACCACATGTTCCCTCCATCACATTTGCTCCTGGATGTGCTGCTTCCCTCACTGAGCACCAGGCCAGCTACCCACAGCTCTGTCTAAAGTCATCCCTCCACCTGCACGCTAGACCCCAAACCTGCTCGTCGGCCAAAGGATAGAGCTCTAGAAAATGCTTCCTCCTCCTGCATCATCAGAATTTCTCAGTGGTTGAACATTGCTATTAGCACACAAATATGTCATCAACTTCTTTACCCTTATGCCCTTATATACATCAATTCTCATTTGTACCAAAACTTCTGTTGGTTTTCTCTGTGTTTGCTTTCACTTATGTCTCTATAAGTGAGACTTATATTTAGCACTTTTCATTTTTAGCACTTTTCATTCAGCTTTCTATACCTGTTACCTGCCAAAGCTAAATCATATGGTCAGTTCTCAGTCTTTATTTTCCTGTGTTATCAAGTGCATTTACACTGCAGATTGTTCATTCTTCCTTGATACATTGAATTTCTGGGATGTCACATTCTCCCTGAGTGATTGTGGTCCCTCCTGTCTTCTGCATCTCCTTTGAGTTCTCAGAACTCAGTCCTGGGTTCCTCCTCTCTTTTGTGTCCCTCAATCTCATGCCCTTGGGAATGTCATCCAGGCTCATGGCTTTAATAATTCATATGCCAGTGATTCCCAAGTGTGTATCTTTAGTCCACACTGTTCTGTGGAACTCCTGACGCCTATATCCAACTCTCCACTGCATCTCCACCCAGTATCCAATAGATACTTGAACTCAGTGTCTACGGCTGAACTTCCCCATTATGGGTGATTTATTTCAGAAAATCTTGTTTGTTTTCTTTTTTCCTAATGCCCCTCATTGAATCGTTCCTTTTCTTTTTTTTTCTTTCATGTCCTTCATTGAATCAGACAGAGATTCACATTTATCACTTTCTTCAAAATATATCTAGATTTTGACTGGGGATGTAGCTCAGTGGTAGAGTGCTTGTCTAGTATGCATGAGGCCCTAGGTTTGATCCCCAGCACCACAAAACAAACAAAAAACAAATCCAAAATTTGAATACTTTTAAAAATTAAATTATTTATTTATTCTAATTTGTTACACATGACGACAGAGTGCAATTCATTTCATATTACACATATAGAGCACAATTTTTCAAGTCACTGATTGTACACAAAGTATTTTCACACCATTTGTGTCTTCATACATGTACTTAGGGTAATGATGTCTAACTTATTCCACCATCATTCCTACCCCCTATCTAAAGTTCCTCCATTCCTCCCATGCTCCCCACCCCACATCACCATTGTGAGTCAGCATCTTTATATCAAAGAAAACATTCGGCCTTTGGTTTTTTGGGATTGGCTTGCTTCACTTAGCATTATATTTTCCAACTCCATCCCTTTACCTGCAAATGCCATGATTTTACTCTCTTTTAATGCTGAGTAATGTTCCATTGTGTATATAAACCAAAGTTTACCTATCCATTCGTCTACTGAAGGGCATCTAGGTTGGTTCCACAGTTTAGCTATTGTGGCTTATGCTGCTATAAGCATTGATATGGCTGTGTCCTGTAGTATGCTGTTTTTAAGTCCACTACTACTGCTGGCTAATACCTGAGACTAGGCTACCGTCCCCTGGTGCCTGGATCACTCCATTGACCTTCCAGTATAGCTCTCAGATTCCACCCCTGACTTCCTGCAGTCCACACTCCATTCAGTAGCCAGAGCAGACCTTCTCTCCTGTTAAGTCAGATCTTTCCACATCTTTGTGCACATCCCTTCCAGGCCCTCTTGATCCCTACTCCCCCGCAGCCGTGTCTTCCTCTCTTGTACCACCTCTTATGCTCCCTTTTCTGCAGTAATGCTAGTTACGTTGCCCCTTTTCCTTAGATGCCTTGTCCTGAAAAAAAAATTTGTTTTTAAAAAATTTCTGACAATTCTACTGAGAATTCGGATTTCCTCAGTGGCTAACCACTGTACCTTTGGGCCTGTGCTCCTTTGTTGCCTTCTCCTTGTGGCCCACCCAGGTTACTTTACACGTCACTGCTGTAAGCTGCCCACTGAGCTCTTGGGATCTACCTTATACTGGGCTACTGTTGTCCTTTGCAATTAATGCTTCTCGCCTTGCCACATATGACATGGTTTACTCAGGATGCCTTTTTCAGTTTCAGAATTTTTTCCCCCCAAATATTCTGTGAAGTCTTTCCCTACTACCTTTGTGATTTCACAAATTGAAGTATTTGATCCATCTGTACTTTGGGTCTCAGATAAGGCATTCCATTTTTCTCTTGTAGGAAGCTGATGAAGATATTTTAGTAGATTAACATGATGGAATTATGACAGGAAGCAGAAGCCAGAGCTGAGTTTAAGTTTTGAATATGCTACTTACTAGGGTAAATATGTGTCCTTCTGTAACGTGGAGATGTAATAGCACTAAATGAGATAACCCCTAAAGCATTTAACGTAAGTGTCAGAGCTCTGCAAATATGATGCACGATCAATGCTACTGGGGATTGCTACTGGTAATAATTATTGCTTAGTATTATCTTAGGAAGCTTTATCAGTTGGTGGGTGGGGGTAGATTAAAGGGGAGAGAGGATAGAAAGAGGCATATTTTTTTTTTTTTAAAGAGAGAGTGAGAGAGGAGAGAGGAGAGAGAGAGAGAGAATTTTTTTTTTTAATATTTATTTTTTAGTTCTCGGCGGACACAACATCTTTGTTGGTATGTGGTGCTGAGGATCGAACCCGGGCCGCACGCATGCCAGGCGAGCGCTCTACCGCTTGAGCCACATCCCCAGCCCAAGAGGCATAATTTTTAACAACTAGTTTTATTAGGCAAAATAAAAAATTGATGGGGGTCTACCTGTGATGATGAGACTTTTACTTTCAGTTACAAATACTGTGATAAAGTCCAGTGGGTGAGTAATCTTAAAAAGGTAATGAAATAGGGCTGGGGTTGTGGCTCAGTGGTAGAATACTTGCCTTGCATGCATGGGGCACTGGGTTCAATCCTCAGCACCACATCAATAAATAAATAATAAAGGTATTATGTCCATCTCCAACTAAAAAAAAGGTAATGAAATATAAGCATAAGATGATATACTTTGTGATTAATTGCTGGTTAACTTATTAAAACTCTGGGTAAATTGTTTTATTCAACATGGTTACATGTCCTCATGGGTAAGGTCAGTGTTGTCTGCCTTCCCCAATCTTTGGTGGGATCACACCTATTGCCTATACCTATCCTATATAAAGATAGTAAGATTATGATACAAAATGACTTTAGCTCGACAGTACCTCTCTTATCTAAATATTGCAAACAAAAATTGCAAGACATTTTTTTTTTGAAGTTGTAAAAGCATCAACAGTATTTAAAACTGCTCATCATTCACTACTGCTGATCTTCTGTCCATTAGGTTGCCTGGAGCTTGGGAAGCTTCAACATATTTGGACTACAAGTTGTTGCAGGGAAAAAGCATAGTCTTGTATCTTTAAGAATAATGGCAGTTGTGTTTATTCTTTATCGTAACATGGCTACAGGGAAGTTAGACACAGCATATTTAAGTCCAATCAAATAATTCATTACCTCAAAGCCTATGGTTTTTATCTTCAAGGAAAAGGGACAGATAGATTTAAAACATGGTTATAGGGAAGCCAGCTTTAGCACATTTAAATCTGATCAAATAAGTCAGTGAAGTTAAATTAAGATCATGGTCTATAGAGGACATGGCTTAATGAACTAGCTCACAGAGTGAGCAATTTTTTTTTTTTAAAAGAGAGAGTGAGAGAGGAGAGAGAGAGAGAGAGAGAGAGAGAGAGAGAGAATTTTTTTTTAATATTTATTTTTTAGTTCTCGGCGGACACAACATCTTTGTTGGTATGTGGTGCTGAGGATCGAACCCGGGCCGCTCGCATGCCAGGCGAGCGCGCTACCGCTTGAGCCACATCCCCAGCCCGTGAGCAATTTTTTACTGTCCTGCAAGCCTTCTCATTAGGACTACTTTTAATGATTACATACAGCTAGAATTTGCCATATAAAATTCCTCTGGAAAGAGGAGATGAGGTGACAAGATTTGGTTCCCAAACAGCAGGAGTCAGTGACCTATTTAAAAATCTTCAAACATCTTTGCATCTCTCTGCAGTTAGATCCTGTTATCAGTAACAGGAACTAAATTAGCCCCTAAAAATTTTTGCCCACTTTGTACTTTGTGTTGTTTTCTCCTGCTTAAGAATTATTTATTATTATTGTTAATATAGTGTTGGGAATTGAGGGCCCATATATGCTGGACTAGTGCTCTGTCACTGAGCCATACCTCTAGCTCCTACTTTTTTTTATTTTTAAATTTGTTCTAATTATACATGACAGTAGAGTGCATTTTGACACATTGTACACAAATAGAGCATAACTTCTCCTTCCTCTGGCTGAACATGGTGCAGAGTCACACAGATAGTGTAGTCATACATGTATATATGGTAATGATGTCTGTCTCATTCCACTGTTCTTCCCATCCCCACAACCCCTCCCCTCACTCCCCTCTATCAAAGTCCCTTCATTCTTGCCCCTCCCGCATTATGTATTAGCATCCACTTATCAGAGAAAACTTTCGGCCTTTGGTTTTTTGGGTGTGGCTTATTTTGCTTAGCATGATATTCTCCAGCTCCATCCACTTACCTGCAAATGCTATAATTTCATTCATCTTTAAGGCTGAATTAAATATTCCATTTTGTATACATACCACATTTTCTTTATCCATTCATCTGTTGAAGGGCATCTAGGTTGGTTCCATAGTTTAGCTGTTGTAAATTGAGCTGCTATAAACATTGATGTGGCTGCGTCACTGTAGTATGCTGATTTTGAGTATAAACTGCCCAACTATTAATCACCTTGTGGGTCTTGCCTGTCAGATCCACTGCCATGCTATCACAGTGTTTATGCTCAAGTAACCTTTGTTTTACTCCAGTTGAGGAGTGGGATAACTGGGTCAAATGGTGGTTGTATTCCAGGTTTTCTGAGGAATCTCCATACTGTTTTCCATCTTTTTTTTTTTTTTTTGGAAAATCATGATATGTTTTTGTTAACTTTTTAACTAATATGCTTTGTGAAGAGGCTAACGTTAAAAGAGAGTTAGTTCTCTTTTGATTGGAGTTATATGAAGGTTTCACAAAGAAACAAACACAAAAGAAGATATGTATATCTAAGTATCCATACACCCATAAGCAAACATGCACACGCATATATATGTGTGTGTATTTGTGAGGGGTGATTCATTATGGGAATTGACTCACTTGTTATAGAAACAAGTCCCATGATTCACCATCTGCAAGCTGAAGAACCAGGAAAGCTGGTGGTATAATTCAGCTGGAGGGGAAAGGCTTGAGAAGCAGAGGAGCCAGTGGTGGGAGTGTGAAGGCCCGAGAACTGGGGCTGGAGGCCGGACGGGTGGGGGCTGCTGGAATTGGAAGACCTCAGAACCAGGAGCTCCCATTTCTGAGGTGAGGGCAGAAGACAGTTGTCCCAACTCAAATAAAGAAACGGAATTCATCTTCCCTCCACCTTTTTGTTCCCTCAGTGGATTGGATGATGCCTGACATATTGTTGACTGTGGATCTTCTTTACTCAGTATATTGGATCAAGTGTAAATTCTTTTCAAGAAGCACCTTCGCTGACACATCCAGAAATAATACTTTGTCAGACACCTAGGCATCCTGTAGCCGTTGAGTTGACACATAAAATTAACCATCACAAGAATGTTCATTTGTCATTGTTGAACTTAAAACTTTGACTTACTGTCCTTCAACTGAACTCTTGGGTCCAGGCTTCGCATCCTGTTAAAATAGGCAAATGTTGTAAATACAAACCTTTGATTCAATAGTATTTCCCCTTCAAATAAATCCATATTAGTAAAATATCTACCTTCACTAGTCACTAGATATTTTTCGTTGTATCCCCACTTGCCAAACAACAAAAGGCCACACCAAAACAAAAAGAGACTCCCCCACCCAAAAGAGGCACACACGTTAAATCAATTTGTAGAAGACTGAGCCAGTTATCACTTCTTTGCCTCTTAGCTTCATATCTATTGCCTGATTCTCATTTGCTGCTGGTGTGATGTTAAATTTTGTCATAGAGGGAACTGGAGGGATACTGCAGTAGGAGGACGCTTTTTTCCTCATGGTGGTTTTTCATTTGCTTCCTGGGCTGGTTAACAGCACTATGTGAGGGTGTTCAGTGGCACTCACCCCCCACTTGTGTTTAGTACCATGCCCAGTTGTTGAGAGCCACAGCCAAATGGGTCCCAGCAAACTTCCAGCTGCCGGCTGATGATTGGCTCACAGCGGCCCCAGCAACATCTAGCTGATTGGCTCCTCTGCGGTGATGTTCATTGGGCTGTTTCCCTGCCCTTCAGACTGCCAGCTGATGATTGGCTCACAGCGGCCCCAGCAACATCTAGCTGATTGGCTCCGCCACGGAGCTGCTCATTAGGGGACTTCTTTGGCTCCGCCCACGCAACCCAGCCAATCAGCCTCAAGAGCAGGAGGATTGTGGGAGGTGGTGAGGTTTGTGTGGGGTTGAGAGGCTTGGGGAAGCCGGTGGTGGCAGTTGGGCTCTGAGGGTTTTTTCCTGAGGACCTGTTTTGTTTGGCATGTGTAGTTCTAAAAATAAAGTTAGTTTCTTTTGACAAGTGGCTCCTGAGTTGTGCCAGGCCAGACTGCGGCACCCAGTGACAGATTCCCGGTGAGTCCCATAGACATCCCTCAGGTTGACTTCTAGGCCCCATGTGCTGATACACCAGAGGGCTATTCCTTGCCTGCCAGCCCCTCAGTTTTATGTACCCCTGGAATGTTTCTGTCTCTTCAGTCCCCGGAGAAGGTTTATGATCTCATACTTGAAGGTATTAAAGATTTTTTTTTGGAGGGGGCGCTACCGGGGAATGAACTCAGGGACACTTGATCACTGCACCGCATCCCCAGCCTATTTTGTATTTTATTTAGAGACAGGGTCTCACTGAGTTGCTCAGCATCTTGCTTTTGCTAAGACTGGCTTTTTTTTTAATTGGTTGTTCGCAACATTACAAAGCTCTTGACATATCATATTTCATACATTAGATTGAAGTGAGTTATGAACCCCCAATTTTACCCCAAATGCAGATTGCAGAATCACGTCGGTTACACATCCACAATTTTACATAATGCCCTATTAGTAATTGTTGTATTCTGCTGCCTTTCCTATCCCCTACTATCCCCCCTCTCCTCCCCTCCCATCTTCTCTCTCTACCCCATCTACTGTAATTCATTTCTCTCCTTGTTTATTTTCCCATTCCCCTCACAACCTCTTATATGTAATTTTGTATAGCAATGAGGGTCTCCCTTCATTTCCATGCAATTTCCCTTTTCTCTCCCTTTCCCTCCCATCTCATGTCTCTGTTTAATGTTAATCTTTTCTTCCTGCTCTTCCTCCCTGCTCTGTTCATAGTTGCTCTCATTATATCAAAGAAGACATTTGGTATTTGTTTTTTAGGGATTGGCTAGCTTCACTAAGCATAATCTGCTCTAGTGCCATCCATTTCCTTGCAAATTCTATGATTTTGTCATTTTTTATTGCTGCATAGTACTCCATTGTGTATAGACGCCACATTTTTTTTATCCATTCATCTATTGAAGGGCATCTGGGTTGGTTCCACAGTCTAGCTATTGTGAATTGTGCTGCTATGAACATCGATGTGGCAGTATCCCTGTAGCATGCTCTTTTAAGGTCTTCAGGGAATAGTCCGAGAAGGGCAATAGCAGGGTCAAATGGTGGTTCCATTCCCAGCTTTCCCAGGAATCTCCAAACTGCTTTCCAAATTGGCCGCACCAATTTGCAGTCCCACCAGCAGTGTACAAGTGTACCCTTTTCTCCAAATCCTCGCCAGCACTTGTTGTTGTTTGACTTCATAGTGGCTGCCAATCTTACTGGAGTGAGATGGTATCTTAGGGTGGTTTTGATTTGCATTTCTCTGACTGCTAGAGATGGTGAGCATTTTTTCATGTACTTGTTGATTGATTGTATATCCTCCTCTGAGAAGTGTCTGTTCAGGTCCTTGGCCCATTTGTTGATTGGGTTATTTGTTATCTTATTGTCTAATTTTTTGAGTTCTTTGTATACTCTGAATATTAGAGCTCTGTCTGAAGTGTGAGGAGTAAAAATTTGTTCCCAGGATGTAGGCTCCCTATTTACCTCTCTTATTGTTTCTCTTGCTGAGAAAAAACTTTTTAGTTTAAGTAAGTCCCATTTGTTGATTCTTGTTATTAACTCTTGTGCTATGGGTGTCCTATTAAGGAATTTGGAGCCCGACCCCACAATATGTAGATCGGAGCCAACATTTTCTTCTATCAGACGCAGAGTCTCTGATTTGATATCAAGCTCCTTGATCCATTTTGAGTTAACTTTTGTGCATGGCAAGAGAAAGGGATTCAGATTCATTTTGTTGCATATGGATTTCCAGTTTTCCCAACACCATTTGTTGAAGATGCTATCCTTCCTCCATTGCATGCTTTTAGCCCCTTTATCAAATATAAGATAGTTGTAACTTTGTGGATTATTCTCTGTGTCCTCTGTTCTATACCATTGGTCCACCCGCCTGTTTTGGTACCAGTACCATGCTGTTTTTGTCACTATTGCTCTGTAATATAGTTTGAAATCTGGTATTGCTATACCACCTGATTCACACTTCCTGTTTAGAATTGCTTTTGCTATTCTGGGTCTTTTATTTTTCCATATGAATTTCATGATTGCTTTATCTATTTCTACAAGAAATGCCATTGGGATTTTGATTGGCATTGCATTAAACCTATAGAGAACTTTTGGTAATATCGCCATTTTGATGATGTTAGTTCTGCCTATCCATGAACAGGGTATATTTTTCCATCTTCTAAGATCTTCTTCTACTTCTCTCTTTAGGGTTCTGTAGTTTTCATTGTATAAATCTTTCACCTCTTTTGTTAGGTTGATTCCCAAGTATTTTATTTTTTTGGAGGATATTGTGAATGGAGTGTTTTTCCTCATTTCCGTTTCAGAAGTTTTGTCGCTGATATACAGAAATGCCTTTGATTTATGCGTGTTGATTTTATATCCTGCCACTTTGCTGAATTCATTTATTAGTTCTAGTAGTTTCTTTGTAGACCCTTTTGGGTCTTCTAGGTATAGAATCATGTCATCTGCAAATAGTGATAATTTAAGTTCTTCTTTTCCTATTTTTATGCCTTTAATGTCTTTCGTCTGTCTAATTGCTCTGGCCAGTGTTTCGAGTACTATATTGAATAGAAGTGGTGATAGAGGGCATCCCTGTCTTGTTCCAGATTTTAGAGTGAATGCCTTTAACTTTGTCCATTCAGAATGATGCTAGCCTGAGGCTTAGCATAGATAGCTTTTACAATGTTGAGGTAAGTTGCTGTTATCCCTAGTTTTTCTAATGTTTTGAATATAAAGGGATGCTCTACTTTGTTGAATGCTTTTTCTGCGTCTATTGAGATGATCATATGGTTCTTTAAGTCTATTGATGTGATGAATAACATTTATTGATTTCTGTATATTGAACCATCCTTGCATCCCAGGGATGAATCCTACTTGATCATGGTGCACAATTTTTTTGATGTGTTTTTGTATCCAATTTGCCAGAATTTTATTGATGATTTTTGCATCTAGGTTCATTAGAGATATTGGTCTGTAGTTTTCTTTCTTTGAGGTGTCTTTGTCTGGTTTCGGAATCAGGGTGATGTTGGCCTCATAGAATGAATTTGGAAGAGCTCCCTCTTTTTATATTTCCTGAAATAACTTGAAAAGTATTGGTATTAATTCTTCTTGAAAGGTTTTGTAAAACTCCACTGTATACCCATCCGGTCCTGGGCTTTTCTTGGTTGGTAGTCTTTTGATGGCTTCTTCAATTTCATCCATTGATATTGGTCTGTTCAAATTGTGTGTATCCTCCTGACTGAGTCTGGGCAAATCATATGACTTAAGAAATTTATCGATGTCTTCACTATCTTCTATTTTATTGGAATATAGGTTTTCAAAATAATTTCTAATTGTCTTCTGTATTTCTGTAGCATCTGTTGTGATATTGCCTTTTTCATCCCGTATGTTAGTAATTTGAGTTCTCTCTCCTCTTCGTTAGCATGGCTAAAGGTCTGTTGATCTTATTTATTTTTTCGAAGAACCAACTTTTAGTTTTGTTAATTTTTTCAATAGTTCCTTTATTTCAATTTCATTGATTTCCGCTCTGATTTTAATTATTTCTTGCCTTCTGCTACATTTGCTGTTGTTTTGCTCTTCCTTTTCTAGGGCTTTGAGATGAAGTGTGAGCTCATTTATTTGTTGGTTTTTTCTTTTTTTGAGGAATGACCACCAGGTGATGAATTTTCCTCTTAAAACTGCTTTCATTGTGTCTCATAGATTCCGATATGTTTTGTCTGTATTTTCATTTATCTCTAAGAATTTTTTGATTTCCTCCTTTATGTCTTCTGTAACCCATTGATCATTCAGTAACATATTGTTCATTTTCCATGTGATGTAGGATTTTTTCTTCCTTCTTTTATCATTGATTTCCAGTTTCATTCCATTATGATCAGATAAAATGCAAGGTATTATCTCTACCCCGTTATATTTACTGAGGGTTGCCCTATGGCATATTATATGGTCTATTTTTGAGAAGGATCCATGTGCTGCCTAGTGAAAAGTATATCCATTTGATGATGGTTGATATATTCTATATATGTCAGTTAAGTTTAGGTTATTGATTATGATATTGAGTTCTATAGTTTCTTTATTCAACTTTTGTTTGGAGGATCTGTCCAATGGTGAGAGAGGTGTGTTGAAGTCTCCCATAATTATTGTGTTGTGGTGTATTTGATTCTTGAACTTGAGGAGAATTTGTTTTATGAACGTCGCAGCACCATTATTTGTGGCATAAATATTGATAATTGTTATGTCTTGTTGGTGAATGGTTCCTTTTAACAGTATATAATGTCCTTTCTTATCCCTTTTGAATAACTTAGTATTGAAGTCGATTTTATTCGATATGAGGATGGCCACCCCTGCTTGCTTACGAGGACCGTGTGCATGGTATATTTTTTCCCATCCTTTCACCTTCAGCCTGTGTATGTCTTTTCCAATCAGATGTGTCTCCTGGAGGCAGCATATTGTTGGATTTGTTTTTTTAATCCATGATACCAGCCTATGTCGCTTTATTGGAGAGTTTAAGCCATTAACATTCAGAGTTACTATTGATATATGGTTTGTACTTCCATCCATGCTTGATTATTTATCCTTTTTAAAAAAAATTAGTTTGTTTCTCCATGATTATCTTTCCCCTCGCCCTCTGTCTTTACTGAGGCACTTCCCACTGATGGTTTTGGTTATTGTTTTTCATTTCTCCCTCGTGTAGTGTTTTGCTCAAAATGCTTTGCAATGCTGGTTTTCTGGGTGCAAATTCTTTTAACTTTTGTTTATCATGAAAGATTTTTATTTCGTTGTCATACCTGAAGCTTAATTTTGCTGGATACAGAATTCTTGGTTGGCATCCATTGTCTTTCAGTGTTTGAAATACATTGTTCCATGACCTTCTTGCTTTCAGTGTCTGTGATGGAAAATCCGTTGTTAACCTTATTGGTTTACCCCTGAATGTAATCTGTCTCCTTTCTCTTGTAGCTTTTAATATTTTCTCTTTGTTCTGTATATTGGGTATCTTCATAACAATGTGTCTTGGCGTTGGTCTACTGTGATTTTGTGTGCTCGGTGTCCTGTATGCATCTTGAATTTGTATATCTGTTTCCTTTTTTATTTCTGGAAAGTTTTCTGTAATTATTTCATTCAGCAGGTTACTCATTCCCTTGGTTTGAATCTATGTACCTTCTTCTATCCCGATGACTCGTAAGTTTGGTTTTTTTATGTTATCCCATAACTCTTGGATGTTTTTCTCATGATTTTTTACCAGCCTTTCTGAGTTGGCTAGACTCTTTTCAAGATGATATATTTTCTCTTCATTATCTGACGTTCTGGCTTCTACTTGCTCCACTCTGTTAGTGATACTCTCAATTGAGTTTTTAATTTGGTTTATCGTTTCCTTCATTTCTAGAATTATTGTTTGATTATTTTTTATAATCTCTATCTCCTGATAAAGATGCTTAACTTCTTCTTTTATCTGTTTATGTAATTCATTCTCAATGTGTTCTTTCGCTGCTTGAATTTGCTGTCTTGTATCCTCTTTAAGGTTCCATTCCATCTGTCTAAGGTGTTCCTTGAGTTCTTTATATGACCATTTTTCTGATGACTCTAGGTCCTCCTGAATATTTAGGCTGTCCTGCATTGTTTGTACTCCTTTTCTTCCTTGCTTTTTGAAGCTGCTCATGTTACTTCTTGTTCTGTTTGACTGCTGAGTTATTTATTTGATGCTTGGGAGGAAAGGTATTAGAAGAGAAGGGAAGAAGTCACTAAAGAGAATGAGAGTAAGCAGGTAGAATTCAAGGAAGGGGGGATAAGATAATTGAAAAGAAATGAAAAGACAAAAGAAGAAAAAAATAGGAAATAAAAAAGAAAAAAATTAAAAAAAATAATAAAAAAATTAAAATTAAAATTAGAAGAAAAAAAATTTTTTTTAAAATTAAAAAAAAAACAACAGGAAAGAAAAATGAAAATGAAAGAAAAACCCAAATCAAAAAAAAAGAGAAAAGAAAAAAAGAAAAAAAAAAACTAATAAATGCAGTCTTAGAGTTTGATTAACTTCTCTTCCAGTAGGTGACGCTGTGCCCACGAGGCCAAGGTTCTCCTGTCAATACGCGGGAACCAATCACTGTGCAGCAGCTCCTCCCAGACTGGGCGAGTCTCCAATCCTGAGTGCCTAGGGCCTCCTCTTGTGTCTAGTCACTTCCCACTTTTCCTCTAGCCAGGCCCCTCTCACGGGTGCCGCTCACCACAATACTGGCTACACTCCAGGTCTGCTGCTCCCAGGAGCCCTGTTTTCATGAACGACTGGGCACATTTTTCCAGTTTGCCATTCCCTCAGACCCTAAGTTTGTAGAGCTTGGGGCTGAGAATCCTCAGCGAATTTTACTTGCCCTCCGGTAGCCATGCCCCCGGTAGCTGGTGCAAGAGACCTCAGCTGTCAGCCCTGGTGGGAGTGGTAGTTCTGCTCCGCGGGTCCCGCGCCACCTCTGATTCCCTCGGGATGGCTATTGAGCTCACGGGAGAGCTGGGAGGGGCCCTTACAGGAGAGCTGGGAGGGGCCCTCAATGTTTCCCCGATGTGTGGAGAGGGAAGGCTAGGGAATTACACACCTATAGCCGCAGGTTTCAATGAAGTTATCTCCTCCGCCGCAGTCTGATGACGTCAGTTCTCTGCCATGGTGGTGTCTCTTGCAAATGGCGACAGTTCGTTTCCCTTTGCCGGGCGACCAATGCAATGGGTGGGTCCTTACTGTCTCTCCCAAGCCCCATTTCAAACCTGTGGCCACTACCTATGAAGGCTCGGTAGGCATTTACCTCCGTAGGATCAGAAGGGCTGATCAGTTGTTTCAGCAGGATGGATTAGTGCTGAGTCACAGCTGTTTGTCTGCGGGAAGCAGGCGAACGGGAGCTTGAATTCAGCCGATCCTGGCTCAGTGTGTGTTCTGAGAGGCCCAGACTGTTCGCCCCAGATCCACGTCGGCTCAGCATTGCCTAGTGATCCTGAGCAAACAGATTTAGGTTATTTAAGACTCCCTATGCCTGCACAGCTGAAGAGGTCAGGGACTTGATCTCTCTGCGCCCAGCGCCATGTTGGAATCTCCGCTAAGACTGGCTTTGAACTCAATGATCCTCCTGCCTCAGCCTTCCAAGCCAGTGGGATTACAGGTATGGACCACAGTGCACGGCCATTACAGATACTTTTAAAGTAACTAAGTGGTTCTGTTGTAAAGGCAAACTGTAGGAGTATGTGACAAATGAAATAGTATTCAGCTTTAGGCAGATTCCTATTGATAGCATCTTGTAGGTAATAAAATAAATGTTGTCTCTTACACGGTTCATCTAGAGGTGAAAATGATGTATTCTAACTAACAGTGGAATCAATGATAGGAAGTCATTGTGAAATACAATAAATAAAATGGTTACCTGAAATGTATAAGTAAGGTAAAAACCAGATATCTAGACTAATATATCTCACCTCTTAGGGAATTAAAGTATGTGTTCCTATTTAAATTATAATTTAAATATTATAAGCAGGTATGAACATTTTATCAACATTGTTAAAAATGAATTGTTTGAATTATTAATTTCGTGTAATTGAAAATTAGATATATTTCATTGGTAGCCTAATTTTGTCTTTATTCAGAAAAATATTTTGTGTCATTCCTTGGGCAGATGGGAGATCCTTACATTTAGGATTGTTTTATGCTTGGTCACATCTCTATGTAGTCTGTGTTATCAAAGAGAGAGAGAGAGAATGAGAGAGAGAATGAGGCAATAGTTTTTCTTTTTAGTTGTGTCTCCAATGACTAGCATAGTTCTATGAATATAAGAGCTCAGCAAGTGTTACTTCTTAGGAATATAGCTTTTAAATACTTTCTTAGTCTATTTTGTGCAGCTATAACAAAGTACAGTAATTTCCAAAGATATTGCTTTCTCTAGTTTCCATTATCCGTGGTTAACTGTAGTCCAAAAATATTCTTTGCAAAATTCCAGAAATAAACCATTCATGTGTTTTAAATTGTGCACCATCCTGAGTAGTGTGATGAAACCTTTCCTGGCCCCACCTGGGACACGAATCAGCCCTCTGCCCAGCATGTCCACACTGTGTGTACTGCCCAACTGTTAATCACTTTGTGGGCCTTGCCTGTCAGATCCACTGCCATGCTATCACAGTGTTTATGCTTTGTTTTACTCCATCATGGCCCCAAAGCAAGAGAGTATATAGAGGGAGTGATAGCATACATAGGGTTTGATTTCAGGTTTCCACTGGAGATCTTTGAAAATATCCCCCTTGGATAGAAGGGCATCTTATGTTTCAAAGACTGGGTGATTTATGATGAATAGAAATTTATTTTCTCATAGTTCTAGAAGATGGAAGTTCCAACATTGAGGGGACAGTATGGTAAGGGCCTTCTTAGTGTGGCATTACATGGCAGAAGGGCAAAAAGAGACAGAGATGGAGACAGACAGAAAGACAGAACTTAGCCTTTATAATGAACTCACACGATGAGAAACCTGTTCCTGTGATGAGGATGGAGCCCTCATGGCCTGATCACCTCCCATTAGTCCTCACCTCCTAACACCCTTTCTTTGGGGGATAAATTTCCAAACATGCTTTTTGAAGGACACATTCAAACCATAACTAAGACTCAGGTGTTATCAACTTTTGTAAAGACTTTCCTTATGTCTTCTTCATTTGTAAGAATCGGCCCCTTCGTTTGCCTCTCACTAATAGACCTGTCTGTATTGTCTTCTGTACTATAAACTCCTGAGGATGGGAACCATGTCTGATGGAGCTTGGAACAGTTCCTGTTAGATCTTCAGAGCTTGGAACAGTTCCTGTTCATAGGTCCTGTGCTTTCTGGAATGAAGCATTCATGACCTTGAATGACTGCAAAATGCAGGCTTTCCTTATCACAGTTCTTTATCAAGGACCAAGAAGATTTAGGTAAACATTTCGAAGAATATTTCTTGCTATCTACACTCATTTCTTGCTCTCTGGATTTTCAGGTTCAAAAAGATTTGGATTTTGTAGCATTCTTCACTACTGGAACTCTAGGAACTGAAAATAGGAGTATTTTAAAACATCTCAGAACACAGATCAAGTTTTTTATGTGGACAGAGATGGATTCTAGGGCTTGTAATATTTCCTTGAAAGTGACTGTGTTGCTTTCATTCAGAATGTGCACACCTCTACCCTGTTATTTTTTTTTTTATTTGAGCCATGTCTTTAATTTCTGGTTGACACTGTCCTGTCTCTCTGTCCTGGTTACCAGATATGGTAGCTGAAGGGCAGGGCTTGCTGTTGTCACTAGGATGCCAGCCTGTGGTAGCATACAAATTACAATTGCATAAAGCTAGTTAAACCCAGAAAACTCAGGTTTATGAGCTTCTGCTAACAGAAAAATTATTTTTTTTAACTTTAAGCTTAATATGGCTTATTCCACAAAATGGAAGCAGTATTTGGACAAAGTTAACACTTTCCATATGTAAAAGACTAGGGTGGTTTTATTTCTCAGTGTAGTATTGTATCCAGTTGGAATGTATGGCTAAGCTGTTGTTTTTTGACTTTGAACCATTGAGTTGAAATGGTATTTCATTCTAGAGGGAGAGGTATTAAGGAAATGAGAAGATTACCTTTTATCACGTACCTATTCTGCCAGCCATGACACTAAGTGCTGCCACATGCACTGTTCCGTTCAGTTCTTACAATGATTTTTTTTAAAACCTCTATTTCTGTTTTATATTAATATTTTATTCTTAGGTAATTGTAGATTCGTATATTGATGGAACAGATGATACAGAGAGATCTCTACCTTTCACCCACTTTCCTCCAGGGTTAACTTCCTGGGTAACTACAGCAGAGTGGTGGAGACTAGGAAATTGCCATAGGTATAGACAGCCAGTGGTTTGAATGTGTCTGTGAAAGTTCTTGTATTGAAAACTTTGTCCCCAATACAATGATGTTGGGACCTCAAAAGAGGTGATCAGGTCATAAGGGCTCTGTTCTCACAAGTGGACTGATGCTAATGCAGGAGTGGGCTTGCTGTAAAAGTGAGTCTGGCCCCCTCTTGCTCCCTTGCTCTGCACTTCTGCCTTCCAGCATGAGTTGACACAGCACAAAGGCCCTCACCTGGTCCCAGTCTCCAGAACCATGAGCCAAGTAAATGTGTATTATTTATATCATTTATAAATTACCCTGTCTGTGATATTCTGTGATAGCACCACAGAATGGACTAGGATACCCCATTGACTTTATTCAGATTTCACTAGTTTTCTATGTACTATTGTGTGTGTGTGTGTGTGTGTGTGTGTGTGTGTGTGTGTAGCCTGTGTGGTTTTACCACTTGTCAATTATTTTTTTCCCCCCAGTACTGAGGGTTGAACCCAGGCCCTTATGCGTGCTAGGCAGGCACTCTACCACTGAGCTACGCCTTCTGTCATTTCCTTTTAAACACATGAGGGAAACAAGATTCAGTAACTTATGTGAAATGCTCCAAATATAGACATGGGGTTTGGATCTATGTTTGATCTGAACTTTTGCTTTTCAGTAATAATATGATTAGTAACAATAATTAGTAATAACAATGACTGGATCTGAGTTACATATGGAACATGATGAATACTGACCTATGTAAGTTATATCACAGTTGAAATAGTTATCCTTAATTAAACCCTAACTCATATTACCCCAAGGATAGGTAATTATTTTTATAACTCCTGAAATCAGTAGTAAAAGAATGAAATTCCACTCTTTTAACATGATTTTACATTTTGAACCTCTGACCTTAACTACTGATCTTGGGGCTGTGTGGAGGGGGAGAGACGGAAACAGACAGACAGACAGACACACACACACACACACACACACACACATATTCATGCAGACATTTACACACACATACACACAGACCTATGTTGTTATTGAGTTAGGTTGACATACTTTAAAAACAGTTTTACAAAATGGGAAATAAGAGCCGGCTTAGGCAGTATTCCAGGTATTTAGGGAATAAATGTAAAGCATCAAAAATATTTAAGAATTTAATTGGGAGAAGTGTTTTCTTTTTTTTTAAATAGAGTTTTAGCTTTTTAGTAGGGTCTAAGTACAGCCTTAGGAATGTTTGAATTTAATCAAATCTCCCAAGTTACCCGTCAAACTTTCAGAGTGGTACCTTACGCATTTGCTTGTGAATTATCACTGATTAGCATGGTGTGATCCTGCTTTAGGAAGATAACAGATCTACTAATCAGCAGCCCATAATATACTATTCTTTGCTAGCTGAATATCTTGTAAAGCTGTCCCTGTGATGAACAGCAGCACTTATTCAGATCCAAAATAACAGCAGTCCCGTGTGTTGCTGGTCCCATGAGGTCTTGGTGTTTTTGTAGACAGCAGACAGAAATAAAAGGAATTTTGTCCTTTTTACCTCATGTAATCCCACTGGAAAATGAAACATGTGCTATGAGTTGATACTGACTTCTGCCAGGTCACCTCCCTAAAGAGTCTCGGGCAAGCGCTGTTGCAACATTTCTTGGACAGGAGTCTGACGGCCTGTGATGGAGATGGATGGTTTGTGTAGCATGCTACTGTGGAACACTATGCTACTGTCTGCCCCTAGGAGTCTTCCAGTGAGCAAATGCCATGGGGAACCTGTGTCTGCTATTTTAACTCTTTCAGAGGGGAGTTAGATGAACGTCACATACCCCCAATTTAGACTCAGTCCTGTGTAGCTTTCTCTTTCTTAATTGTTGACTACAATAATGTAGCACCATGGGCAGATTATTTGGTCTTCCTTAGTAGAACTTGATTTTTAATGTTAGGTTAATACACATATTTTTGAAGCTATATGTTATTAGGAACTCTCTGGACAGTGCAAAGCCTTTTTAGTAGACCATTCTATCAATTTTCTGTTCTCCTAAGGAAGTTTTTCCTATTCATGACTCATTTCACTCTTTGGCTAGCAGTGAGGGAAATGTAATAACGATTAAGGAAAGGAATGTATGCGTTTTCTTCTTTTTCTGAAAACCTGTACACATTTTCTGTCTCGGGTTATGTAAACTTGGATGACTGCAGAATGTTGACAACCGTGAAAGGTAAAAGCTTGTCTGTTAATACATACTTCTTTGGAATTGAAAAATCAAAAAACTTTACTTTGCTTCTTTGGCGCAGTGTTTTGCTTGATGACCCAGAATACAAATCCAGTTAAAATGACATGTTCCAGCCGTCATTTACACACACCTTAAGCGAAATTAATGAGATCACTCTAAGATTACGCTTTGTGTTTTATTTTCATTTTATAGGTCTCTATGAGCTGTTGGCTGCTCTGCCAGCCCAGCTGCAGCCACATGTGGATAGCCAGGAAGACCTGACCTTCCTCTGGGATATGTTTGGTGAAAAAAGCCTGCATTCACTGGTAAAGGTAAACCATGCTGATGTCAGATTCTCTTTGCAAAAAAACATATGGAAAAATATTTTGAGCGCCATCTAGTAAACCAGAGATCAAATTGTTGCTCTCTGAAAACAAAACAGCCTTGTTTCATTTCACTGACAGGCGTGGAAGTTGTTAAAGATTCTACCAAAAATACATAGATGATTTCACTTAATGATGGTGATCTGGCTGTGCATACTAATGCAGCAAACATGTGGTTTCCCTTGTTTAGAAAAAGAATATGAAATAGTAGCAGGAAGGTTTAGCCTCCTTCATGGTCAACATTCATGAGCTGGAATTTAACTTAAATAAATAAATGTTCACAGCAAAAATTAGAAGGAATATATTTTCTGAGGTCAAGGATGGCAGCAGTTCAGTAGCCACATTAATTTAAAATAATTTCCTTTAACAAAGTCAACTGAAATTCTAGTAAGCTCTTTTCTTTTATTGGCACAACTCCATTGAAATGGTATTTTGTAGATAAATACACTGAACCTAAATATGAATAAAAACAGTTTTTGGAGACGGTTTTAGTAAAGCATCATGCCATGAAAATGATCAGCCACCAGGAACCAGATCTTGTCTTACAGAAACACTGGGAGTGATCAGAACTCTTAAAATAGTAAAATGAGAACAAGAAACTTACTGGAAAATATGTTACTCTTGCTTCTGGAAATATGAATTGCATTTTCTCTCATTTAATTCAAGCTGAAAGAAATTTAGAGTCTTACTTGAGTCTGTAGGAGGTAGAAACCTTTGCCTCCATGAAATCTGGACCTATGCTTAATTCAGCTAAATTTGTTATGGTTGTCTGTCATGATAGGAGGCTTTTAATTGATGTACAGTATTTGAAAAGGAGCCACTTCTAGTTGCAATTGCATTATGGAACAGAATTCTTCATATATATATATATATTTTTTTTTTTCTTGTTGTGCAATTTACTGAGATTTGTGTGCTCTGAGTAGTAACAGTTCTCGAGAAGTGAAAGCTGATACATGGCATTTCCATGGCAATGCATTTGAAGTTTTATTTGTTCATTTATTTACTTTTTATAATAAGGTAATTGCCAAGGTATCTTTGTGCTCTAAATAATTTTAGGCAGTTTAGTTGCTTTCTTGGGGTTTCTTAGAAATGGTTTTGAGATTACAGTAGATGAAGTTTATGACTTGGTGAGGTAATCATAGAAATATTTCTGTGTTGTATGTATGGGAGTGGAATAGCTATGGATTGATTTATATTGACTTGATCCTTTGATGGGGGAATAGAGTGTATTTGACTTGGCATCATCATCCCTTGATTATTAAATAAAATGTCCCCAAACAATGGCTGTATGTTTGTATTTTTTAAGAGCATGACTACTATATCAATTTACTTATGTAAAATGGAAGTTAGAATATCTGTTGGCAGGGTTGCAAGTTTCAGATAAAATAACTGTAAGTTCTTTGATAGATGTGTAGGTTAGGCAATGTTAAATAGACATTATTAAATACTGAGGCAAAAGATAATTACCCAGCACGTGAAAAACTACAGAGGTGGTTGTTATTTCTATTAAAAGAACAAAACTAAGATATACAACAGATTCTCAAGTTACATTGGCTGGTAACTGTTAAGCATAGGCTGTTTTCCAAAGTATATGTCAGTAACAAGTAGTTAGGAAGCATTCCGGACGGCGTCGATATCTGGTTTGTTAAAAATAGAAGCAAATAAATGGCTGTTGCTGGTATTTAGATAGCATGGTTAATGTGTGCTATTCTAAATATTTTTCAGTAATTACTATAAAATGTCTTTTAAAAATTAGTTTTATTATGTACCTTTAGTACATTCTCAATTTCTTAATACATTCTCCCTACCCCCAACATTGATCAGATGCAGATCTCAAGTGTGTCCTTTGACTGACCCATTCTATTAGTTTCAAATAAGTAAAGTCTAAATGCCTCCACGAGGCAGACTCATGGGATTGTAGCTTTAAACAGCTGGAAAAAACCACTTCTCTGTATTCCAAGTGCCTCTATTCAAGGTTGGAGGATAGAAGCCTTCAGCTTTTGTACATAAATCTTGATAGAGCAGAAGGAATTTGTTTGAAAAGATTTGTTTTAGAGTGAATCAAAATGTGCTTTGGTTTTATGCGCTTTTGCCTGAAGTTAAAGCGGTTAGGCTGTGATTTAAAACTGGGTGAACACAAAATTTGATTTTTATATCCTAGCACAAAATTTTCATCATCCAATTTTGTATATAAAAAAGCTAGTTGTAAATCACCACACAGTTTTAAATACGAATAACCTTTGGAGATAATGTAAAAATAGACTTAAAAAGAGACATTTTGGCATTTCAGTCTGTAACAGGTACAGCATGCCACCTTGGGGTATTGAACTTGTCACTGGAAAGAAATAGGATTATGCTTCCAGGTGGTAAATGAGGATTATTATGATTATTTTTTGGAGATATTAAGTAGAAAAACTGAATAATAAAATCTGTGAGTATGAGATTTTGTAAGTAACAGAAGGAAAATGGTACTGAGAGAGAACCTGGAAAAGGAATAGAAAAATATATATACATGGGGGGGGGTGGAAGAAGCATATTATAATTTACACAATCTAGTGAGTGTGATGGAGCAGCAGTCTTAGGTGTATAGCCACATTTTTGACCCATCATTAGTAAATATACTGGTCCATGAAGCATATATTTTATGTTCTAATATTTGTAGATTTATCTTCTACCCTTTACTTTTTTTTCTTTTGAGATCTCTTGAAATTTAATTTTATTTATTTGTATGTTTGTAATCTGTTTTAATTTCTCTATAGAAAAAATATGTCTAGCTTAGATATTGTATTGCTTTGAAATTGGGTTGTAGTTTCTTCAAGAAATTTCCGTTTTTAACTCATAGTTGTGTTGGATTTCTAGGATAAGAATATCAAATTGTCATTACTTTTTAAATAGTTGCATGTGTTTTCCTTATTTAAATAGCCACATGTGTGTGAGGGCAGGAGCAAAGAAGTTGTTATTTGAATTTTATTCTTTTTTCAGATTCTGAGATATTTCAGCAAACACAAATTGATATTTTAAAGACACAGTTCTTTATGGTTGAATTACTGTGCATATTTTAGTGGTTTCAGCCTTAAAGGAATAATGGTAAATACTCAGCTAGATCCTTGTAATGTTGTTACATAACTTTAACTTTTGATTATTGATTAATTTGTTCACACTGTGTGTGTGGAGTACTTACCATAAACCAGTCACTATAGGGACTGTCAGGGCTGAATATCTAAATATTCAACAAGGAAGGCACAGTCCCCTTCCTTGTTGAATCTCCAGTCTCCCAGAGGACTCAGATGAAAAGGTGGACAATTAAAACATTCTGTGGTAGATCACGTTGAGAGCTTTTATGAGAGGCGTAAGGTGTGTAACTCAACACCGGCCTCAGGGAGGGCCCCCTGGGGGATTTGATATCAGCTAGACCCTGCAAGTGAGTAGGAGTTGTTCAAGTAAGATTTCTGGGGGACAGTGGGAGTTTAGGTCAGAGGAGTGACATGCAGAATGTCTGGAGGTAAGAGCAAGAGTTGTATCCTTAGAATAAGGACTATCTTTTGGCTGGTATGTGAATTAAGAAAGAGTGGACAACATGTGGCAAAAAGTTAAGCAGAGACCTACTCTTAAACTGCCCAAGGTGTACAGACTGATGGAGCCATTGTATTGGAAGGTTTAAAGCAGGGTAGTAAAGAAGTGAACATTTTCTTAGCTGTTATGAACATTTTCTGTACTATTTGTATATCATCTTTAGAAAGATGACTACTTGGGATTTTTTGCCCATTTCTTTCCAATTGAAAGAATACTTTTCTTCCAGAAGCAAATTGGTATGCTGTGCAGACTGATGGAGCATGAGATTCTAGTTCAAGGATGATGGTGACAGAGTATTGGGAAAGGGGAGCTGATTTTTAGTTTGAGAGACAGAGACTGATTCCAGCATGTGTGCTTTACTTAATGTCTCAAAACTCCTGCCCCTGGATCCATCCACTGGGTTTATACCAGGCAATTGGGAGTTGAAAGCAGACTCCAGGAGCCAGACTTAAGGTCCCAGGTACCAGTTCTTATATATTTGCTGGTCCTCAGAGGAAATGAGAGATGATTTTAGTTTGTTTATGTTTGTTTGGTATTTGGAGGATAATCAAATAGACATGCCTATTATATGGTTGGATACATGTACCTAGAAGTGAGGATAATTATGTTCCGGGTTGAGGAAAATTAGTATGGGGGGAGGGCTGCAGTGAAAAGTACAGGACATGTAGTAAAACTTCAGATACATAGTGTGGAAGTTTTTAGTGTAAGCATGAACCATGCAGTATTTGTATTTTTACTTGTGAAACTTGGCGACTCTATTTGGGATTCATTAACATTTAGGTGGTAACTTTTTTTGTTGTTGTTGTTAACATTTGTTGAGATAATTTGTACACTATATAATTCACAAATTGAAAACAAAATTCTGTTATTTTTAGTGTATTTACAAGGTTGTGTGCAACATCTCTATTGTCAACTTTAGGACCTTCTGGTCACCTCAGAAAGAAACCCTGCACCCCTAGTTATTATCTTCTAATCCCTACATCCTCCTGTTCATCAGGTCTAAGCAGCTACTAATCTACTTCCTGTCTTTGTGTATTTGCCCATTCGGATATTTCATAAAGATGGAATCATGTGCTTTTTTGGTGACTGACATCTGTCACTTACTTTAATACCAAGCTCCACCTACACCTGGTGTGTATTTGTACCTCATTCCTTTCTTTTGCAGAATAGTACAGTATAGATATGCTACATTTGTTTATCCACTGATAGACATTTGGGCTGTTGCTACATCTTGACTGTTAAGAATAGTGTTCCTAAGAACATTTGTGTTCAAGTGTTTGTGTAGATATGTTTTCAACTCTCTGGGGTATATGTTTAAGAATAGAATTGTTTGGTCAAATGGTAACTCTGTGTTTAACATTTTAAAGACCTGCCAGAGTATTTTCCAAAGTGATCACACCATTTTATATTTCCACCAGCAGTGTATACCTCCTTATCAACACTTATTTTTAATCTGGGTTCTTTTTGATTCTAGCCATCCTATTGGATATGAAGTGAAGCATGACTAAATAACGTTAAGCATCTTTTCATGAGTTCATTAGCTATTTATGTATTGTCTTTGGAAAAATGGATTCTTGGGATTCTTTGTCTACTGCTTTCCCATTGAATTCTTTTTAACCAATAGAGAACTTTTAAAGAAGAGTTTTGATTTATAGAAAGATTGAGCAAATGATATGAATAGCTTTCCAAGCACTCCCCCCAGTTTCTCTTACTATTAATCTCTTGTGTTAACATGGTATGTTTATCAGTTTAACATTGATACATTATTATTAACTGAAGTTCATAGTTGGCATTAGGACTCTTTGTGTTGAATGATTCTGTAGACTTTGACAAATGCACATTGTCATGTATCCACCATGGCAGTATCACAAAGAATAGTTTCACCTCCCTATAAATCTACCTTGTATACTTTACCCACCTTCTCTCCCTATCTCAGTAACCACTTGATTTTTTTACTGCCTCTATAGTTTTGCATTTTTCAGACTGGCATTTACTTGGCATCATATAGGCCTTTTCAGATTGACTTTTTCAATTTAGCAGTATGTAAGATTTCATCAGGTCTCACGGCTCAATTAATTATTCATTTCCTTTTGTCACTGAATAGTATTTTGTCCATTGTATGCATGTACCACAGTTTTTCTCCTTTCACCAATTGAAGGACATGATCATTGCCTTCAGTTTCAAGTAATTACTGGTAAAGCTCCTATAAATATACATGTGCAGCTTTTTATATGGATATATTTTCAACTCATTTGGGCAAATGATAAGAACATGATTACTGGATCATACAGTAACACTGTGTTTAGTTTTCTAAGAAAACAGATTGTTGTCATCATCTTTTTTTTTTTTTTCTCTTTAGTATTGTGGATTGAACCTAGGGCCTCTTAACCACTGAGCCACGTCCTTAGCCCTTTTTATTTTTGATTTTGACACAGTGTCTCACTAAGTTGCTTAGGGGCCCCCTTGCTGAGGCTGGTCTTGAACTTGCAGTCCTTCTGCCTCAGACTCCTGAGCTGCTGGGATTACAGGTGTGCACCTCCGTGTCCTGCCCAGATTATCATCAAAAGTGACTGTACCATTTTTCATTACCGCCAAAGATGAATGAGAATTCCTGTTGCCCTGTATCCTCATCAGGTATGGTCAAGGTTTTTTTTTTTTTTTTTAATAATTTCCATTATTGTAATAGGTATGTTGTGGTATCTCATTATTATTTCAGTGTGCAATTTCCTTGAAACCTGTTAAGTTTTCATATGTTTTTTCTTTTTGTGTGTTTGTCATCTGTACATCTTCTTTGTTGAGATGTCTCTCCAGAGACATCTTTTAAAATTGTTTTTTTAAATTGTTTTTTTTCCCTCACTGCTGCATTGTATCTTTTACATATGTCTTTATCAGATATGTATTTTGTCAGACTGTGGCTTGTCTTTATATTCTCTTTGTTATCTGATACAGTATAAGTTTCTAATTTTAATATAAAATCCCACATCAGTTTTTCTTTGTTTGTACTTTTGGAGTTAGTCAAAATGTCATTTTTGCCAACAGTGGACTGCATATACAACTGCAGACCCATGAGTTTATGTTGCCTAGTTAGGTCGTTGCTGTCTTAGTTTGTGTTTGCACAAATGAGGACACCATCTCACAGTGCATTTTTTGGAAAGTGTCCCCAATATTAAAATGTATCCCCATCAGTTAGTGATACATGACAGTATCTAAAACTCATCATCAAACTCAAGATCACCTAGTTTTCTCCTCTGTTATCTCCTAGAAATTTTATATAAGTTTTTGTATTTGTTTACATTTGAATCTATGATTCTCTTTAGCTTATTTTTTTTGTGAATGTTGTAAATTCTGTGCCTAAATTAAAAGTTTTCCATATGAATATCCACTTGTTCCAGTGTTGTTGAGAAGACTATCCTTTTTCATTGAATTTCCTTTTCTCATTTGTCAAAGATCAGCTGATTTTATTTGTGCCCATCTGTTTCTGGGCTCTTTTTTCATGTTCCATTGTCTGTTTACCTATTCTTTCACCAGTACCACACCATCTTGATTACCATAGCTTTATGGTAAGTTTTGAGGTAGGGTAGTAGGAATCTTCTACCTTTGCTTGTCTGCAGTACAATGTTGGCTATTTTGGGTCTTTTGCCTTCTCATTTAAACTTTAGAATCAGTTTATCATATTCACAAAATAACTTGCTGGGATTTTGATTGGGATTGTGTGTTCAGTAGATCAAGTTGAAAGAGTTGACATCTTAACACTTACTGTGTTTTCCTGCCCATGTGGGTAGAATCTCATTCCATTCATTGAGATATTTGATTTCTTTTGTTTTTCTTATTTGGATTCTATTCGTATTTTGTTAGATCTGTATCTAGTATTTCATTATTTCATCATATCACTGTAAACAAAGACAGTTTCATTTCTTCCTTTTCTCTTTTTTTCTCCTTCCTTTTCTTATAACATTAACTAGAAATGCCTATGCAGTATGTTACAGCAGTGGTGGGAAGAGACATCATTGCCTTCATATGATCTTATGGGAGAAGAATCTAGTTTCTTATTAGTACGTGTGATGTTAGCCATAGCTATTTCATTGTTGTTCTTTATCAGGTTGAAAAAGTACATTTATTCCCAGTTGGCTGAGAGTTATCATGAATGGGTGCTAGATTTAATTTTTTTTTTTGCATCTGTTGATGTGATTTTATTCTTCATTAGCCTGTTGATGAAATGAATTACATCCTTAATTCCTGAATGTTCAACCGATATTTACATATCTGTAGTAAATCTACTTGGTTGTGATCTATGATGATTTTATACATTGTTAGATTCAATTTGCTAACATTTTCATGAGAATTTTTGCATTGCTGTTTATGAATGATATTATTCTGTAATTTTCCTACTTTGTAATGTCATTTGTCTAGTTTTGCTTGTGGGGTAATGTTGGCCTCATATGAGTTATCCATGGAACGAGAAGTGTACTCTATGCTTTCTACTTGTTTCCAACCCAACATCCTTAGGCAGACATTGTATTTGATTGGTACATTTTACTTCCTTAAATGTTTTGTAGAATTCACTAGTGAAACCAGTTGGGCCTGGTACTTACTATTTTGGAAGTTGACTAATTATTGATTCAATTTCTTTGATAATATAAGTCTATTCAGATTGTCTTTTTCTCTTTTGGTTTTTTTTATCACTAGTTTTTTTTTTTTTTTTTTTTAAGGAATTGGTACATACCATTTAGGTTGTCAAATTTGAGGACAGAATTGTTCATAAGGTTGTCCTTGGGGTAATAGTTATGATCCCTCTTTCATTTCTAATATTTGGTTGTCATTGTCTCATACTATATATTTTTTTCTTTTTCCCTTCTTCCTTCTTTTTCTTTTTTGGCTAGCCTGGTTATAGGATCATCAGTTTTTATTTTTATTTTTTTTTTCTGTTTCAATTTTACTTAATTTTGCTCTAGTTTTATTGTGTCTTGTCTTATGTTTGTTTTTCTTTCTATAGTTGCCAAAGGCGAAAGTTAGATTATGCATATTAGATTTTTCTGTTTTTGAAATGTTTACTTTGTGTTATAAATTTCAGGCTGTTGGTTTTTCGGTATCCACAAACTTTTGTGAGTTCCATTTTCATTTATTTCAAGTTATTCTTGAGAATTCTTTGATGCGTGTGTTATTTAGAATTTTTCAATCTCTAAATATTTAGAGATTTTTTCCTGCTGTCTTTGTTATTGATTTCTCATTTAATTCCATGTAATCTGAACTTCCATGTTGTGTGATTTCCATTCTTTTAGATTTTATGTTTTATGATGCAGAATGTCGTCTGTTTTGGTGAGTGTTCTATGTGAGCTTGAAAAGAATGTCTATGTTGCTATTATTTGATAAAATATTGCATAAATGTCAGATCCAGTTGATTGATGGTGTGATGTTTGTGTTGTATGTGTTGTTTGTGTTGTATGTGTTGTTTGTGTTGTATGTGTTGTTTTATCCTTACTGATGCTTTTGCCTGCTGGATCTGTCAAGTAACTGACAGAGGGATGTTGAAATTTTCAAGGGTGATAGTGGATTTGTCCATTCTTGCAGCTGTATCAGTTATGCTTCGTGAATTTTGACATTCTCTTCTTAGGACCATAAACCTTAAGAATAGTTATGTCTTCTTGGAGAATTGACTTCTTTTTCTGTCCCCTGCTTTGTTTGAAATTGGTATGTGTACTGTAGCATTCTTTTGGTTCATGTTAGTAAGGTTTATCTTTCTCCAGCCTCTTTCTTTTGCTCTGAATTTCCTAGATGACCTATAATTGAGTCTTCCTTTTACCCATACTGTTCTCTTTATTTTATTTAGTATATGCTATGGTTTGAAGGTATATTTGTTTGAAAAATCCCTATTTCTCCTTCACTTTTGCAGTACAATTTCACTGGAGATAAAAATTGAGCTGTACAGTTTTTTCTTCCAACACTTAAAACATATTTCACTCTATTTTCTTCTTGCTTGCATGGTTTCTGTTTTTTTTTAAATCTGATATTCTTTTTTTTTCTTTTTAAATCTGATGGTATTAAATTAAATCTTTCCTATCAGAGGGAAGGTGTTTCCCCCCCTCAGGCTTTCCCCCAATTCTTTCTCTTTGTTTGTGATTTTCTGAAGTTCTAATATTATGTCAAAATGTAGATTTTTTTGGTGTTTCTTCTTTTTGATGTGTTTTCCCCCCCACTGGTTCCTGGATGTGTGATTTGGTATTTGTCATTAATTTCAGGTTATTCTCCGCATTATCACCACAAATATTTCCTCTGATCTTTTTTTCTCTTTTTGTGATTTTCCTTTTATGTGTATATGCTCTTCCTCCTCTTATTGTCCCACAGTTCTTTTATATTTTGTCACCCCACCCTCACCTTTTCATTCATTTTTCTGTTTGCATTTCAGTTGGAAAGTTCTTTTAGCATCTCTTCAAGTTTTCCTTGGCTATGCTCATTCTACTGTTGAGCGCATCAAAGACAATCTTCATTTCCATTATAGTCATTTCTGATTTCTAGCATTTCACTTTGATTCTCTATCAGTTTCCACCTCTCTCCTTACATGACCCATTTCTTGCATGTTGTGTACTTTTTCCATGAGTTGATTTAGCATATTAATGATGCTTATTTTAAATTCCCAACTTCATGATTCCAAATTCTGTCATATCTGAGTCCCGAGTCTGAAGCTTGCTTTAGCTCTTCAGACTATTTTTCTTGCCATTATCATGCCCTGTAATTTTTCGTTGAAAGCTAGACATGATGTATTAGGTAATAGGAACTAAATAATTAGACTTTTGGTGTGAGATTTTATGTTAATATGGCTTGGAACTGGCCTGCGTTTAAGGCTTGCTATAGGCAAGTGCCAGAGGTTTTAGTTTCCTTAATGCTGTCCCCCGCCACTCAATCTGTTGTCTTTGGATTTTCTTCTGAGCTCTTTTTGGAGCCTATGTCTTGTAGCTCTCTGTTACGATCTACTATTACTTACTCTGACACTTGTTGATGGTGATAAGTTATTAAAGAGTGAAGGTATTTTATAATTTTATAATTAAATGTCAGTTTCTTAGTGACCTGAGTCCCTAGGCTGTGATCCTCAGCAGCCCTTATTACCCTGTTCTCCCCCCTCGCCCCTCAATTTCAAATTGGTAAGGGAGGAAAATGCACAGGGGATTTGGGTCGTCTCATTACCCTTTTTTACAGGTTCAGTGTAGCTCTAGTAAAGCAGTTTTCTTTGGATAGGGCAAGCTTTTGTTATGGATAAAGTTCTAGGCCTGTGGAGTTCAAAATAGTCACAGACACCTCTCACTCCTCTTCCCTCTCCAAATGAAACACTGGGAGATTTTTTTCTTCCTAACTCTACCCCTGAGAACTTGGTGAGGCTCCTAGGGGAAAGTGTGTGTGGGTGCTTCTTAGATTGGGTCCACAGAATTTTTTAACTCTCAGACTAGTTTTCACTTGGCCACCATCAGCTCATCAAAATTAGTATTTTCAGTGTTCTATAAGTTCCTGTCTTTAGTAGCTTCTGCTCCTGCTTCCTGAGCTCAGCTGTGATTCTCTGCATTCTCCTTTCTCTCCAGATTTCAGTGTGAAAGTTTGCCCTGTGACTTAAATTCTCTGCTAGATATAAGAAAAATCACTGATATTTGAATTTGTTCCATTTTTTTTTTTGTTATGAGGACTTGAGTGAAGACTTCCAAGCTCTTTATGTTGGAGTTGAGACTAGAAATAAATTTCCCTTTGCCCATACTTTAATTTGGTTATTTTTCTTTCAATTACTGACTTGAAGGAGTTTTTGTTTGTCTTAATACATTCTGGTGCAAGCTTCTTACAAGATCTGATTGGTAAATCACGTCTTTATTTCTAAACTTGCAAATTTTGTAGATTAACCAACATGAACATTATTTGCTTACTGTTTTGATCCATTTTACTCAAGGGAAAACATGAAGCAGACTTCCTTCTTCTTCCATAAAAGATAATCCTGGCCATGCTCTGATTATTCTTCCTTCCCCTACAAATAGACAAGTTCTCTCGTTTGATTATCAGTTTGCTGTAAATCACAATAGTACATACAACCAAGTTCAGGTGACACTTTGAAGTGCCATGATAATCTCTTCGTTGCCCCACCACAAACACTTTGAGGTTAGGTGCATTCCTAGTTTTATTTATTGGTAATTTAAAAGAAATACCCACTCCTCAGTATCAAGGAATAATTTTATTTATAATCCAGAATATCCAATTTCTCTTCTTAAAACATTTCCTGAAATTTTGTTTTTAAAAGGACACATGAAGTCATGGGTGTATTAATTGACTGGTAGAAGTAAAGCACGGGAGGAAAATTAGTGGGAGTTTGTATTGACTCTCTATATTAATGTGAATTTATAAAAATTTTTAGGGCTCATGGATTTAGTTTAATTCTAAAAGTGAAAATCTTCTTAGTTTTTAATCTAAATAAACCCTGAGCAGATGGATGCTCATAGAGAAACCCGTGAATAGAAATGTACTTTTAAAATTTGACATATCCAACCTGGACACTTCAGAAAATGAAAAACTAGTTTGAAGGTAATCTTCAATCTTAGTCTTTTAACAAGATACATTTAATACATTAAATTTTTGTAGTAATTACTACTATGAAATTAGCTTGGAAAATCCTGATTATTTACAGGATAATTGACGTGGTAAAGCAATTAAAAAAGGAAGAGAGCATTTTATTGAGCAATGGTTTTATAAACAGTTACTTGTAAGTTCCTCTCTTATCTAGAAGCAATGAAAAGCATCATACTGGAGGTGGGGGTGATGGTTATAGTGTAATGAATCAGATTCAAGGCTGAAAGACTATTTATAAGGTATTCACAGGTATGGGATCTTTTGGAAAGAAATTGTGCAGTTTGGGATGGGGAGACGGTGTGAAGTTCCGAGTGTAAACCCATCAGGGAGGTTATGTTACTTGCCTCTGAAATATCATTTGCCTTGGGCGGGAGGAAAAAGAAAAAGACAGCCAGACATTGTGAATGATCCATGGCCACCTGGTCTGACAGAGTGGAGAGTTGGGTCTCAACAGCTGGTAATGCTCCTTGGCCAATCAAAGGTAATTGTCCAGCCAGCTCTGTTGGAGAAGCCAGACAAAGTTATTTCTTACGTTATAGTTTACATTTTTTCAGGCACGGAAGCATGTACAGTCTGCTGAAGATAGGAATTCCTGAGGCCCTGAGTAAATTGTTGCCTTTGTAATTCATACTCTCAAAACAGTGGCCATATGCAGCCTTTTTTAGAGATTTGCCGGGAGTAGGGATGAGTGAATAGGAGCCAGGTTTGTGAATACTTGCTGGGGCAGTGTCTTCCTGCCTGGTCTGCATTTAATGGAATGGAACAGGGCCTCCTGGAAGTTATTGTGCATTTAGGTGATTATTAAAATATGCTTCACTTCAGAACCACCATCTTACATTCGTATTTAGTCATAGTTGAATGATAAGGAATTTATGTGCACCGTAAAAATGGTTTCTTATCTAGAACTAGAACTGCCCTAACGATAGTCCATTCATTAGAATGTGTGGAGTCACATCATTTCCCTTGGAGAGGCAATTCCTATTATTCCCTAAATCCAGAGAATAGGAATTTCACTAGGAAAATATTTGGCTTTTCTAGATGTTACACCCAATAGTGGAGTTGCAGAGCCACGGAGATGGCATCTCTTGCTTCATTGAGTGTTGCCAAGTTGCTCTACTCAGTAATTACACCATATCCAGTAGCGGGGACGACTTACTGGCTAGTGAGATATATATTTGCAGTTCTGGCACCAATTAGAATTACTAGTAAACTAATTACATGATCTATTTGATCTAGGTAGTTTAGTTTGGTATATTACACCTTTGGTTAATGAACAGAATGAATACGTAAGTCCATCGTGTGACTGATGGAGAAAAAAGTGGTTTCCAGAGAGAAGCATGTTGTACCTCCAGAAGAATGTTCACGATTCATTCACATCAAGTCGAGACCTTTTGCTATCTCCATAATTATTTTTGTTTTGTTTTCTTTTTCTCTCAATCTCATGAACAATTCTTTCTCATTCTGGCAATACCTCAATCACAGGCAGGTACACTGAATACTGTTCTGCATATCCAGAAATCTAAACTCTATTCTCTGCTAAAAGTCATCTCTAATTGTAGTTCAGAGCAGGCCCTGAGGGGGTCCCATTGCTTGGACTCAGATACTGGCTGGGCCAAGAATAAGAAAATAATAACCTTATGGTATTAGTTAGCTTCACAGTGCCTCATTTGGTGCATAGCGAGGATAGTAGTACCTTCCTTAAATGTTTGTTGTGAGGGTTATGTAGATTAATATGATTTCCTTTAAATAGAGTCTGGGACAGTCGTTATGATGAGGACAGTTGTTACGATCCTTGTCATCTCCCTTTTTTCCCTCCTTTTAGCCATGTTCACTGCTGTATGCCAGGATCTGCACCACTCTTGCTTATATCCCTTTGGCTGCATGGCTCTTTTTTTTCAGGACAGTGTTTTCCAGCCTTAATAAACTTTTGTTCTATTTAAAATTCCAACAAAAATTGATAGTCTGATTAGACTCTTGAAAAAAGTTCTTGAGTTGCTAAGTGTGTCTTGTAACTTTCATTTTAAAAATGTGAGAGCCGGGTACAGTGGCACACGCCTGTAGTCTCAGTGGCTTGGGAGACTGAGGCAGGAGGAACACAGGTTCAAAGCCAGCCTCAGCAACTTATTGAGGCTGTAACCAATCTAGTGAGATCCTGTCTCAAAATAAAAAATGAAAAGGGCTGAGGATATGGCCTAGTGGTTAAGAGCTCTAAGGTTCAATCTCTGGTTATCCCCCCGCAAAAAAAAAAAAAAAAAAAAAAAATGGTGGAATATTTTGGGCATTAAAATGAGAATAATATGCTGAGCATGCACATATTCACCACACGGCTTAAGGAATACAGTATTACAGAGTCGGTTGAAGTCCCTCCTTGTTCCCATTCTTTTCTTTCTCCTGCCAGAGATAAATGCCATTTTGAGTTTGTATTCACAGATATTATTTTGTTATGTTTTAAGAATTTTCATATGTAGAGTCATATTTGACACATTAATTTTTCTGTAGCCTAGTTTTTCATTTAACATTTTGGTTGGGTTTATTTATGGTGCTACAGATAGCTCTAATTCATTCCTCTACATTGCTATATATGGCATTATGTGGCAATATCTTAAATGATCTATGTTCTTTTTAATGGTTATTTCCATTGAGAACCACCCTCTGGGTTCAAGAGCCCTACAGTCAGGAAACCACTTTTCTCTCCAAGTCATTCTTGGCAGCAAATAACTTTTGTGTAGACTGCCCTTTACCACATACAGGACCACTTCTCCAAGTGGTCACACCTGGATAGAGTTTCTGGCCCTAGAGATGTGCATCTCACACTGTATTTGATGTTGCCTAATTCCTCTTCCATGTGATAGTGTTACAGTCTGAGAGTTGCAGTTGGCTCACATACATGTCAACACTTGGAACTATTAGACTTTAATTTTTGCTAAGTGTTGATTTGAAATGCCATCTCCTAGTTGTATATTTACTTGAGTATTAGAAGTTGAACGTGCCTTAATAGGCCATTCCAGTTTCCTTTTTATATCCATTGTCTATCCTCCCCGCTACCCTAGATACTTGCCTTTTTCTAGTTGGTTTGTAGGAATTTCTTTATCTGATTCTGGATCTTTGTTATACAAAATATCTTCATGGTCCATACCTACTCCACTCTAATTTATCATGTTAAAACAAACCCACATAGAAAGTCTTCTGTCCATCAAAAATTGCAGGAGCAAAAGAATCTAACACAAAACTCTCAGTTCAATGAATCTTACTAAGAGTAAGTATCAGAGTCTGAGGTGTGTATAGCTCCCGGTCAAGTCTGAGCACTGGTTTATTTATTTATTTTTGCTGGCTCTAGAGGGGTCCTCAGGGACTGTTTGCACTGATCTCATGTTCCTGTTTGGTTGTAAGCATCTATATAATGTATTTTTAGCACCTAGTACAACTACAGGCATAGTTGTTCATTGAGTAAAGTTCTCTTCAGGCAGGTGGATAATTTATCTCTGCATTTTCCACATTGCTAGAAGTGTGGTAGGTGTTCACAAGAGGTACTTGATTACAGGAGAAAGGGAAACCTTCCATTCCAATCTCTTTCTTGTTCAAACAATTGTTTTCCATTCATTTTGCAACAACTTGAGTGAGTGCTATAGGACACAGTAATGTATGTCCACATCCCATTGCATTTGTTTGTTGAGGTGTTATGCTTAGTCATAGATAACTGACGAATGCAGTTTGTTTTTTCAGGAATGTTGTATCATCTTTCTGACAGATAGAGGATTTTTAAAAAAATACAATTGGTTTCAAGTGAAAGTTATTGTATTTTAGTATTGTTAATTTAGTATTGTAAATGCCAATTATCAATATATCACATTGCTAATGTGTCAATAAAGGCAGGAATTAGGAGAGTTTTTTGGTGATCATGGTTTAGAAATAATATACTTTCAAAAGGAAAAAAACTAAAAAAAATATACTTTCAAAAGGAAGGAATTGAATTAGATGTTTAAATTTTTTTCTATTTTCACATAAAATAACTCATAAAATCTTCATTTCAAGTTATTTATATGTATATATTTTTTAGTTGTTGATAGACCTTTATTTTATTTATTTATATGTGGTGCTGAGAATCGAACCCAATAACTCAAATGTGCCAGGCAAGTGTGCTACCACTGAGCCCGAGCCTCAGCCCCAGCCCCTTGAGTTATTTTAAAGAGTTCCAAGCATTATTTAAAATACTTTATTGTAATTCCATGAATAAGACATTAATATAAACAAAATAATATAAAATCCACAAAAGTGAAATCATAGGCTTTCATATATGTAAAAATTAATTTCAAATGATTCACTCTAAATTTAAAGAACAAAAAAGTATTTTGTATCTTTAACTGCCCACCCACTCACTCATCCACCCACCCATTCATCCATGTACCTGTCCAGTTGTCCTGTGGTCTTCACAGGTACATATAGAATTGGACTTTTCCATCCCTTGACCCTAGTTATGGACATATGATTTGTATAGTAATTAAAGTATGAGCAGAAGTAAAGTACATCACTATTGGGCAGAAGCCTTAAGAGCCAGTGAAACTGTTCACCTCATCTCCTCACCCTTGGCCACTATTGCTGACTGGTGGGGTTCCAGAGGGTGGGAGCTCTCTCACTTGGGTCTGAGCATGTGGGGATGTGGAACAGGGTTCCAGGAGGACGTGAAGTGGACAAAGAGTGCCAGTGTGAATATAAACTTTCACTGTTATAAGCCACTAAGATTTAGGGGTCATTTATTAACAAGGTTTCACGTTTGTAATTCTAACAACTATCTTTACTACATTGCATTTCGAGTCTGTTTTTCAAAGATGGCTTAGTGATGTAGAAATTCAAATAAATGCAATTATTAACATTCCATAAGGTTATTTTTAAGTGGCTGCTATCAATTTGTTGCACTGTAAACAGTTAAAACTCATTCTTTTGTCAGATCTTGTAATTTCTGTGTTTTCTTCCTTGATAGTCAGACATACATCTCTCTCCTCACCACTGTGACAAAGCTGGAGAAAGGGTGATATGATTATAAGATGTCATTATTTTCCATGATTTTTCCAGTGTCATGTAATAGCACAAGAGTATATCATCTGGATCATAGTGCCCTTGATTTCATGTTCTCTTTCATCACAAATAAAATAGAAGACAAATATACATACACTATTTCTTTGTTTTGTTACTAAATTTCACATGATTATTTTTGTTTAACAAGCAAAGACTTCCAATCTCAAAGCATAACACACACACACACACACACACACACACACACAAATTTGCCATCTGATAATTAGCTTTTACTTATTAAGAAAAAGTGGCCTTTAATATGACAAACTGGGATGATAGGATTGACCTCTTAGCCCTTGTTCACCAAGAAATTTTCTAATCCATGTTTGAGACTCAATGCAATTCTCACTTTCTCTGGGAAGACTTTAATTTCTCCCTTCTTTGTGCTATGACTGTCCATATTATATGACTCTGTTATAACATCTTTCAAATGGTTAATATATGTAGCGTGTGTGTGTGTGTGTGTGTGTGTGTGTAAAACTGGGTTTTTCATATGTAATTAGCATTTTATGTGTAGCTTCATTTTCTTTTGAACTTTGGATGCATAACATCTCTAATCACCTTTTTTCCTTATCATGTTCATTTTTGTGTTGAATTACAAGCTAAATTAAATGGCATTAACTGTCAATTTAAAGAATAAATTTTAGTTGTGAATTTGTTTCAGTTAGCATATTATAAATTACATAGATCATAAGGTTTTTGATTTTCATTATATGAAAACTTGACAGTCATCTTTGTCTTTTAATTTGAATAAATATTTGGTTGTTCTCTAAAGTGTGCCTAGTAAATGTAGGTAGTGACTCAAGCTGCTTTTTAATCTTATGTAATTCCACTAGATGGTGCTCATTCCTTTAGGAAATCTGAGACCTTGCTGAAGGAACTTGTCAGTTCTGTCACTGATGGGTTAAAAAAAAAAGAAGCAAATTCAGGCCAAAGCAGTATGAAAAAACTTGTGAAATTTTCGTATGTCATGTAAAGAGCTGTGGAACTCTGTGGCAGATGTATTTATGGTTAATATTGTATTATATTTCCAAAGAATCAGTGATTTTATTATATGACTCATATAAAATGTATTTAAATGCTAATTGTATATTGTGTTAGGTGATGGAGATAGAATGGTTAAAAAACAGGCATGGTGGTCTTTAGCCACATGACTCTTGGAGTCAGTATTCAATCATTTGAAGTGTAAATTTATAACTGAGTATGTAATGGATGGAAAAGGGAGTGTTTGCTCAGATGCTAGGAAATTTTGTTCAAGAATTCACTACTGAGCTGGTTAAATGAGCTCTGAAGAATTGACCAGGTAGAAGTGAGTGAGAGGAGAAATTTCCAAATGTGTTAATGTGGAAGTGGATGTTCTTCATCAGAACCCTGTCAGTCATTAGAATGGTTGATATATGGGCCTTACTAGTACCAGAGACTTTTGTGCTTCAGCTGTCATTCTTTGATATTTTTTTTACCCTCAGCTCTTCTCCATCTTTCTGAATGCTGGATGTTAGGTGGATACTGGTCTTATGGGATTTGTTGTTTAATGTTTTCCTTCTGCTTTTGCTTTCTGAAAGATTTCCTCAACTTTTGCTTTCCATCTTTCTATTTAATATTTTATAGCATAATGGTCTTTATCCACATGACTCTTGGTCAGTATTTTAATTGCAGTAAGTTTGGGTAGGGTGTCTGTTCCTTTTTCATAACATTCTGGTCTTATTCCATGGATACACTCACTGCAGAATCTTTTTGAGGATAATTTAAGCAAACAGAACCTCCTTTCTTATTTATTCATCAGTTAGTATGTTCCATGTGCTTTTCAAAGTTCAAAGTGCCTTGTTCAATTCTTCCTTCTTGTAAATCAGTACATACCCTAATAGATAGGTACTGATTTACAATGGAGGTAAAGAACCAAGGCATTGTTTTGATTGGTTATACAGCCAAAAGGCTGATAGAACTGGCCTTGAACCTAGGTGGTCTGTTTTAAATTCTGTGCTTTTAACATCATGCTGTTCTCCTTATTAGTTGATACTCAATAGAATGGTTTGGGCTTTATAAATTCTTTTCATGCTATTCACAATTCTTGATTACTGTGGGACTTTTCTGTTTGCTTGGTGTTTCTCTTGGTGTGGAGTCTCTTCTCAAACGTCTAATTATTTTTGGTTCTGCATTTTTTATCTACTTATCGTTTTTAAATTTATGGTACTGGGGATTGAACCCAGGGGCACCCTATTACTGAGCTATACCTGAGCCCTTTTTATTTTAATTTTGAAACAGGGTCTTATTAAATTGCAGAGGTTGACCTCAAATGTGTGGTTCTACTGCCTCAGCCTCCTGACTGCTGAGATTGCAGGAGTGTATCGTCATGCCTGGCACCTGCTTGTGTTTAATAGTAAGTGATTAAAAAGATGATTCGGTGGTCTGTGTGCCTGATGGACTCTTTAGAGCAGAAGTTTTCAACCATGGATGGAGGACTTTGTGCACCTGCCCCCTCACCTCTCACCACTTGGCAGCATCTGGAGAGATTTCGATTGCCATAACTTGAGGAGAGGAGTACTTCTGGCATCTAGTGGGTAGTTGCCCCAGAGATGCTACTGAACATCTTTAGTGCACAGGATAGCCTCCTACAGTAAAGAAGGATCTAGCCTAAGATATTTAAACCCAACATTAGGGAGGAGAGTTTGTGTATTTTAAAGTAGACACTTTCTCCTTCATAGCTTTTCAGTTTTTTCATCAAAGAAACCTGGCATCTGCTGCCTGGGACTTAGGTGGCTGGCTGCTTGACATTGATAGTTGGCAAGGAGAAGGAGCCCCTCTCAGTATTATCTTCCTTGCCCTCCACCCCTGACACCCCTGACAGTGTTCTCAGGGCCAAATGGCTCCAAGTTTGTTCTAGTTCAGTTTCCCAACTGCTCCATTCCCATTACTTTGAGTTAAAAAAATCTGGGCTGGGGATGTGGCTCAAGCGGTAGCGCGCTCTCGGGGCTCTGGGTTCCATCCTCAGCACCACATAAAATAAAATAAAGATGTTGTGTCCACCTAAAAACTAAAAAATAAATATTAAAAAATTCTCTCTCTCTCTCAAAAAAAAATTAAAAAAAAATTTTTTGTACCACTTAGGATGGAAGAAGATATTCATATCTGTTATTCATCACTGAATTTTGTAACCATAATGATTAGTGGCCTTTTTTGCAATCTGCCAGCTGTTTATGAGTAATTTACTTAATCTTTTTCTTATAGTTGGACATGAATTTTTCTCATCACTTCTTAGAGTACAATTTACACAGGAGCCATAGGATCAATGCTTGAGTCTTTCCTTTAACTTAATAATTTTAAAAAAAATTATCTTGGTATTCTAGTATCTTGCAGTTAATCAGTAATGGTCTTTTTAGTATCATCATGAACACAAAGATCTTTATATATTGAATGGAGCTCAGGCCATTGCAGTTATTTGATGCTCAAAATTCCTTCATCACTGGGCAGTGGAAGCCCTTCAAGTTGGCTCCTGTGGGGTTTTATTGTTTATTTCTAGTTTTTCAGCACAACTCCATTAGGCTTTGATAACTACTTTACTTTCAGAACTGACAAGGTGTCTCAGGCTTATTTTGTACTTTAAGATAGATTTTTAGTCGAAATTGAGATTTTCTATTTTTCTGACACTATTCCTGATAGTGACCTATAGAAATGCCTTTACCCAGCTCTTCCCAACTTCTAGTTTAAAGCATGAATTTAAAAAAAAAAATCCAGCTAATACCTGTAAGATAATCCATGAGTTCATTTACTTTCCTTATAATATCTCTCTTCTTAACTGTTTTTAGTTGTGCTTAACCTGCACTGCCACATCTCAGATGAGCTGTGATATGCTGTTTTTTACCCCTAGCACCACCATTTAGCTTTGGTTAAATGTAGTAATCGGTAACCACCTTTCCTTATCCAGGGGCTTCTTGTTTGGGAAATTTATTCTCCAGTAGGCTTGTCATGGGTAGGGCTCATGGAAACAATTTTACCTGACCTCTTAGACTTTTTCTGTTGTCTTTGCATTAATATTTGATGATCAGTTTGTCTAAAATTAAAATCATGAATTCATATCTCCTTCCTTCCTTCCTTCCTTCCTTCCTTCCTTTCTTCCCTTCCATCCATCCATCCATCCATCCATCCATCCATCCATCTATCCATCTTAATTGTGTTGCTCCTTCAGCCTCTGGTACAGGTGTTCCAATTATAGTCCCATCCCAATATAACTTTCTTTCCTTGTGTTTTTTGTCTTGATGTTAAAAGGCAATTTTTCTTTTTATCTTCAAATTTTTAAAGAATATTTCTCAATAGTGCAGGTTTTGTGTCAGTTTCCCCAGGTATTCAGTGTGTCCTTTTAACCACATGTGTTCATACACGTTTATTTCATGGTAGTATTTTTAAAAATCTTCCCTTGCGTCCCACCTTAGTTGCTGCCTCACTTCAATTCTCCTTTCTAAGAGTAAATCACTTTTCTGACTTTAAACTGTGTGGATAGTTTTGTCTGTTCTTGGGATTTATTTAAATGGAATGACACAGTATCCTATGTGTTTGTGTCTCCCTACTTTTTCTCAGATTCATTTATGTTATGATTAGATTAATTCATTTTTTATTGCTGTATTCTCTAAGAATTCCTCAATTTGTTCAACTATTGTTGGACATATTTTCTTATTCCATTTTTTGTTTTGTGGTTCTGAGATAAAATCTTGTGCATGCTGGGTAAGCGCTGTACCTCTGGGCTGTACCCCATGCCCTGCATCCTGATTTTTGCCTGTTGTAGATAACACTGCCCTAGGCACTCGTGTCACTTTATACATGTACACCTGTCTGTTGGGTATATACTGAGGAATGAAATCATTGGGAAGTGGGGTTTTCATTCAATTATTTGTATTCTTATTTCTGTAAGAATATATTTGAGAATGGAGTTGCTAGGTAATGGATATTTCTTCAAAATTTTATTGTAGTTTACGTTCCCATCAGCAGGACATGACAGTTATTGCTATTCTGCACACATTTTTGTAGCCCTTAGGATAATAGGATTTGTTTTTTCTTTTGTTTTTGAGCCCACTCTGGGGCGGGGTGGTGTTATAATAGTATTTCATTGATTTTAAATTTGTAACCCAAGCTGGTTGGTCAATAAGGTTGAACACTTTTTCCATATATTTGTGAACCACTTGGAGATTATTTTCAATGAAGTGCTTGTTCAAGATTTCTACCTAGGTGGGGTTTTTTGTTGTTGTTGTTTTTAGGCTGTTTTTTTTTTTTAAATCCATTCGTAGGAATTACTAATAAATGCCTTATAGTACTCAACCATAGATTGAATACTTTGTTGGTTATGTGTATTACAAATGTCTTCTTACTTTTTTTTTTTTTTTTTTTTTTGGTGTTTGTGCTGGGTGAGGATCAGATGCAGGGCCTAATGCATGCTAGACAAGTGCTTTACCACTGAGCTATGCTACCACCCCTCTGTGATTTTTCTTTTAAATGAGGTCTTGATGAACAGAAGTTCTCAGTTGTAACAGTATAGTTTATTAATCTTTTCCTTGTGATCAGCACTTCCTTGTGTCCTGTTTAGGAAAACTTTGTATACCCCCAGATCATGAAGATATTTTCCTGTATTAAATTTTAGAAATTTTATTGTTTACCTTTCACATATAGACGTCCAATTTATTTTGAGTTGATTTTTTTTTCCCTTGGTGGATATTCAGTACTGTGTAAGGGAAGGCCTTCATTTCTCCACAGCCCTAGAGTTCGAACATTATCATTAATCCAGCATCCATATATGTATAATATGGGTCTGTTTCTGGACCATCCCTTTCTGTTGTTCTGTCTTTTTGGCAATGCCACAGTGCCTTACTTAAAAAGAAACCCTTTGATGTGATTATTACTGCATTGAATTTATGGTTCAGTTTGGGTAGAATGGATATCTTTAAAATATAGAGTCTTGCAACTCAAAAATATGGCATTTTTCCCCATTTATTTAGGTTTTTAATTTCTCAGAATACTTTATAATCTTCTTTTATAGGTGTTGCATGTCCTTCATTAGAATTTTTTCTAGGCATTAAGAATTTTATTTTTTACTTGTTTGCTACTGGTACATAGAAATATATCATATTGTTGTAGTGTAGTATTCCTGCATCTTGCCCTTTGCTGAATTCACTTAGAATTTTTATTACTTAATCTGTGCAGTCTTTTGTAATGAATGATAATTTTTTAACAACCATTACTCTGTGAATTTCTCTACCTATCTGTTTTTGCCTTATTGTTTGGTCAAGGACCTCTAGTACATTGTTGAATAAGTATTATAATAATAAATCTCTGTCTCTTTCCCCATATGTAATTTTTTTCAAAATCTGTGTCTTAGTATTTATTCTTGTTCAGTTTTCACCTGAGATTGACTTCTTTTTTTCCATATCTTTTTATTGGTGCATTATAGTTACACATAATGGTGATTCATTGTTAGATATTTGTACGTGCACACAACATAACCATAAAATTGGGCCAATAGCATTCCGTGTATTTTTTTCATTACTACTCACCTGTTCACTCTTAACGCTCTATGCCCTGCCTCCAATGTTCCTGTCCTACTTTAGTTGTGCTTTCAGTAGTTTCTCCTTTCTGGTGGCCTTTTGGAAGGGAGCTTCTGCCACCATCTTGCCCTCTCTTGACTTGTGTTTTATTTTTTAAAAAATTACTCAAATATTTCACTTCATCCTAACCAAACAGATAATATGTAGGTAGTACATAGTACGGGAGTCATAACATCCATAGCATTGTTGAACAGATAGTATAATTGCTGTAAGTTTTTTTTAATTTTTTTTTTATAGTTATACATGGACAGAGAATGCCTTTATTATTTTGTTTTTAAAAATTTTTTTAATGTGGTGCTGAGGATTGCCTACCATGCGTGAAGCACTAGGTTCAAACACTCTGCCACTGAGCTACAGCCCAGCCCTGCTGTAAGTTTTTATAACTGAGAAAGTATTTTTTTGAATGTTAAATTTATTAATGTTATTAGATTTATATTTCATCTTGGGAACTTAATGAAAAGTATTATTTCATTTTAATTAGAAAATGAATGTTCTGCTGCTATTCATTGGCAAATATTTGTTATACCCACCCAGTCCAGGTTAGTGTAGTAAAAATCTCAGTATATCCACAGTAGCTGCTTTGGCAGAAGTAGAAACATAATATATGTATGTCTAGGGCAGAGCAAGTGTCTATAATGAAATAAGTCTTCTCCATGTGCTGCATGGAGCTGTTTGGCTTTCCTATATAAATCAGCAATGAGAGGATTGACTAGGATTGAATCGTGTCTAACTTTTGTGAAGTCTGTCTTTTTGGTATAATTCCAACAGTACCTCTTTCTAAATCACAGATTTTACCTACTGATATTTTTATTTCTACTCAATTTTTAAAATTGACAATATGTTGAGGTCCTAAGTTGCATTTTGGTAAATGTACTCTTGAGATTCATAAGACAATTTGATTTGGTATCTTTCAACTTCATGAAAACATGTTGCCAAAGTCTGTGACATCATCCTCTCTGTAGGCCAATGAAATTACATTGCATCATTCGAGATCTGGCAGTTTGTAAGATTTGCAAAGACTTTAGCACATGCTCTATAGCTGCTGGGATATTGATGACTGCCATTTTTGCAAAATTATTGAGTGCACCCAGGGAACAGCTCACCATCTAGAATAGAAAGAGACCAGCTACCCTCCCTGCCTCCTCTTCCCACAAGGCTGTCTCTTTGGAACATGACCATGGCATGAACCAAAAAAAGACAAAGAAAAAAAAAAGTAAGACAAGCTAGAAAGGGAAAGGCATAACAAAACTATAGAAAGTCTTCTATATAGAAAGAGACTATTCAAAGACTGACTAAAACTATACATAGGCAATGTAAGCATTTGATATCATAACCAAGATTTATTCAGATGATGTGGCTATGTTACAAATGATTGGTTAATCCAAGGATTCCACAAAACACTTACCTTGCCTGCCAAGTTTAAAATACTGATATGCTTAAAACGTCTGGTCTGAAGCATAAACTTTTAACACCATACCTGTCACATAGAAATGATGAATTTTTGAGGTGATGGATGTGCTTGTTATCTTTGATCTTTGTATCTATGTCTTGAATTGTTCTGCTCTATCTCATTAATAAATACAAAAATCATGTCTCAGTGAAAAATAAAAGTTAGAAAAAGTGATTCAGTATGTGTGCAGAGAAGATCCAGATAAAATATAGTTTCTTTTTCCAGTGAGATAGCACATTTTTTTTCTAAATATTTATTTTTAAGTGTAGATGGACACAGCACAATGTCTTTATTTTTATATCGAACCCGGGTCCCGCCCATGCTAGGCGAGCGCTTTACTGCTGAGCCACAATCCCAGCCCCAAGATAGCACAGTTTTTACTTTTTTAAAGTTCTGGGCTTACTTGAAATGCCACTGATCCCACAGTTTAGACTCTTTTACATATCACCACCAAATCTAACTAGCAATTTTTTCTTCAGCTATTAAAATTAAAAACTATAAGGAAAATAGACTTTACCCACAGCGTAAAATTCTGAGGTTAAAAATAAAAAGACATACAAGTGGCTGGTTTTCATTAATTTTCATTTTTCTTTTGCTTAAGACATCTTTTCCCCCCTTTCTTTGAGAAAATAAGGTAAAAAGAAGTTCAAACAGCTGCAAATAGTTGTAATAAGTTGCTTATTGTCAATCCCTTTACCCAGGACACTATGAACATCAAGAAAAAAGGTACCAAATTTGTCTTATATCCCTTCTTGTATCTTCGACGCTAACAGGGCATGTTACTTAATATCTAGTACATGTTTCTTAATTTATATTATTTTTTCAATGACATTTTCAAAATTTTTATAATCTACTTTTTGAAACCATTGTGAAATGCTGAAGTTGTATAAATCAAATGTTTGGTAATTTGGAGTGTGTGGGGTATTATTATATAACTGTTACACTGTTATGTGAGAAAACACCAGTCTAAGTGTGTTACCTGAATCTAAAACTAAAAGGGAGAAAATGAATAAAGACATAAAGGATGTTGTCACAAAAAATGAGCTCCGGTTAGAGGTTATTGAGAGTGAACAAGCATGTATGGTAGAAAATGTGACTTCTAAGAATGTAATTGTTGAAATAAAAAACTGAATGGATTTAATGGCTCAAATTACAGATAAGTGACAGCTGAAGAGAACTGGTGAACTTTTCTATCTAAAGAAAATAGCAAGAAAGCAGACATATCTATAATTGCATATTTTATTATATATTGCATTATATTATGTACTAATAGAGAGTGATAAATAATATGAAAGAAATGCTAACAGCTAGAAAAGTTAGAGTCAAAGTCTGTAGTTCAGCTGGAGAACCAGTTGATTTTGAAAGAGAATGGCTGCAAATTTTCCAGTATTGACAAAAAATCAAGTCTCCTCTTCAGATTCATGAGGTGTAGCATACTGCAATTTTTTTTTTTTTTTTTTTTTTTTGTACCAGGGAGTGAAGTCAGAGATGCTTAACCATTGAGCCATATCCCCAGTTCTTTTTATTTTTTTATTTTGAGACAGGGTCTTGCTAAGTTCCTTAGGGTCTCACTAAGTTGCTGAGGCTGGCTTTGAACTTATGATCCTTCTGTCTCAGCTTCCTGAGCTGCTGGGATTACAAGTGGGTGCCACTGCTCCAAGCTTCAAATAGAATTTTAAAATGTGTGTGTGTGTAAACAGAGGTAGGACTAGACTCTATTGAGTACCACATTTGGACACAACAGCATGGGAGTTGGGAGGGCAGAGAATTATAGTGTCTGTGTAGTGTTTGTGAGGGGGTGAAGATAATGTTTACCTTTTAGACCTTCAGTTATGTGCATGGACAAATTCAAGCTGATGCTCTGCATGATTGTATAAGTTTTGAATCATGCAAGCGAGGAAAGGAAACACTAAAAACAAGGCAGTCGATGCAAAAGTAAAGTCATGATAGTTATGAAAGTGACTAAATTTTTTAGTTAAAAACCTACAGATAAGTTGTTAAAAACAAAATTTAATTACACAGAAAAAAAGACAAAAATAATGAGCTAAGCATTCAGCTTAAATAATAAAAACAAAAACAAAACAAAACAAAAAAAAAACCAGAATAATCACTACCTTTAAGTTGAAGTAAGGGAATAGTATAGGTAGGAGCAGGTATTGGTGAAATTGGGGTCTGGGGGAAGAGTTTCCATGAAGCCAAAATTTGATTCTTTAAATAAATGAATAAAATGGACAATCTTCTGGCTACATTGGTTGAGGGAAAAGAAAAAAAATGCATAAACAACACTAGTAGGAAAGAAAAGAGAGCTGTCATTCCAGGTGCAGGAAAGATTTGAAAGGTCATTAGAGAATATTCTGAATGGCCTCAGGATAATTGAAAATGTAGATGGCACATGAGAATTTCTAGGAAGATATTATTATAAAATTGGCAAGAAGAAATCGCAAGTCAAAAGTAGATAAAACACCAGGCTCTGATGGCTGTTCACTGTTTCCTTCTACGAAACTTTCAAGGAATAGACTATTCTAATCCTCTGCAAATTCTTCCAGAATGTAAAGAAAGTGTGCTTCTCTCATTTCATGGGACTTGATACCAGAACTAGAGGTATCAGTATAAAGAAAATCATAGCCCCATTTCAACTCATGAAAGTAGAAGTCAAAGTGTTAGCAAAGGAAAACCAGCCGTGAAGCTACAGATAGTACACTGCCCTGTTGGAGTAAGTGTCCACCGAAGGCCCATGTGTTGAAAAGCGGGTCCCCTTGGCACTATTGGGAGGTGGTGCAACAAGTGAGGTAGATGGAAGGTCTTGGGTCTTTAAGGGTGTGTCCTTGAAGGGGATTGTGGGACTCTGGTCTCTTCTGCCTCTCTCTTTTGCTTCCTAGCCTCTGTGAGGTGAGTGATTTTGCTGTGCTACATGTTACCCATGATGTTCTGCTTTGCAGCAAGCCTACACCAGCAAGACCTGTCAGGGACTGGATCTTCTGAAACCATGAGTAAAATAAACTTCTTCTCTTAATAAATCGATTATCTCAGATATTTTGTTAAACAGAAAGCTGATTAACTAAGTTGGAGATAACCATTAAGAAAAATCTGTAATTATTGCATACAATTATTTTGATTGATGTAGAAAAGGCAAAGTTGATAAAATTTAAGTCTCATGTCTTTAATTAAAAAGATAAGAAATGCTCTCATAAAATAGGAGGGAGGGGGCTGGAGTTGTAGCTCAGTGATAGAGCTCTTGCCTAGCACATGAGGCATTGGGTTTGAATCTCAGCACCACATAAAAATAAATAAATAAAATAAAGATATTGTGTCCATCTATAACTTAAAAAAAGTTAAAAAGGTTAGAAAAACTTTAGAAAAAAAGAAAATGGGAGGAATAGGAATTAACTTGTACAGTAGTAATTATTCTTAATCAGGAAAATAGCATTTCTTTAAAAATTGGGAACAAATAAAACATGCTTTCTGTCACTACTTTTAAAGATCTTGTAATGAAGATCTCAGTCAGCATTGTAAGACAAGAAGGAGGAGGACAAGGACTGGAGAAGAAGACAGAACAGGTGATATGGTTGTCTGTACATTGGAAAAACCCAAAAGAACTACAGACAAGTTACAGAGAGCCCAGCACTGGGTGGCTCACTACAAAGTCTGTATACAAAAGTCAGTTCTATGTCTAGATCACAGTACCCAATAGAAAATGAAATAAAAATGCTATTTAAAAAAAACCCTGTTCACAATAGCAGTGTAAACCATAAGTTACCTAAACATGAATTTCACAAAGATGTTCAAAATTTATACACAGAACATGGCACAACTTATCAGAGGCACAAATAAGTGGCAAAAGAAGCCCTATTTGTGGATAGGAAGGCTTAGTATCATAAAGATGCCTCTTCTCTTCAAAGTGTTTTGTGGCTTACAAAGACCAGCAAAGCATCATCAAGAGCTGGCAGGCCCTGATGGTATGAGAGTGCGCTCTACTGGATACTGAGGTCATCATAAAGTCTAGATAACAAAGATGGCATGGTATCAGCACAGGGTAGGCAACTGGGACAGAGGAGCAAACAAGCTCCTACTTACAGACCTGCAAGTGCCCGGAACCAAAAGGACCTTGGGAAAAGAAAGATGCCACAGAGATAATTTGCCCATATAAAAATGATAGATTTGGAGCCCTACTTCACATTATAAACAGAAATCAGGGCTGGAGATATAGTTCAATTGGTAGAATGCTTACCTCACTTGTCCAAAGCCCTGGTTTATATCCCCAGCACCACCAAATAAATAATCAATTTTAGATGGATTGTATGTGTAATTTCAAAAGTGGAACTTGAAAACTTGTAGAAGATGAAAGACCATTTTTCTACCTGCCCCCACAAAAGAAGTGTGAAAATTTTATTATGTTAAAACTAAGAACTAGGTTGGTAGAACACTTGCCTAGCACTGAGTTTGATTCTTAGCACCACATAAATAAATAAAGATATTGTCTCCATCTACAACTAAAAATATTTTGAAAAAAACCCCTAAGAACTAAATGCATCAAAGTGTCCCATAAATGAGAAGAAAAACCATAAATTGGGAAATGATAATTGTAAGACATATAATTTTACAAAGGCTTTGTTTCCTGAAAGTATAAAGAACACCACCTACCTACAAAAGAGCAAGAAAACAATTTTTTAAAAATGGATAGAAACATCAGATACATTTAGGACCAGTAGACATAGGAACTGTAATCTTATCAATAAGTACAAGATTAAAATTAATCTGACAGTGATCTAGCTACACATTTGAAACTCTAGATTGGCAAAATTTAAAACATCTGTTAATACTTAGGATCAGTGAGAATCTGGAACAGCTTTTACATTTTGCTAGTATGGGGTATAAATAGGTAATCATGTTAAAAAAATACTTATTCCCTGTGATCTGACACTTCTTATAATAATCATCTCAGGGAATCTCTTACATACGTGTGTCAGGGAACTTTTAAAAGAATGTTCTAGCATCAGAGCTCTCAACAACAATAAATGGGAATAATTCAGATAGCTGTTGACAGAAAAGCAGGTAAATAACTTGTGGGGTTTTTTTCCTACACAATAAAACATTATGCAGCAGTGAAGAAAAAAATGATTTATAGGACATGAAATAAAATCTTCAAAACACATTCAGGGAGAAGGGAAGAAAGTCCCAGAAAATTACTTATAGTTTGATACCTTTTATAAAGCTCAAAAAACTTGAGCAACATAGGGTTGAACCAGTCACAAGAATTTATAAAACCAGCTTTTTAAATGAAAAGATCCTAAAATGATCTGGGTAATGGTTACATTTGGGAGGAGAGCATGAGTGGGGTAGAAAAGAAAGGACAGGATGGTAGATGGGCTTTCTTCAGTGGAAAAGCCTGGATGTTCCTAATTAAACATGCTTTATTAACATTTTGGGAAAATGTTTATGTGCTTTTATAAATACTATATGTTCTTTTATGTATCCAGTGATAAGAAAAAAGAAATGATGCTAACATTACACAGTATAATTAAAGATGTTATATAGATAAGATACATTAGGATTTAGATTTACTTGGTGCTTGAAAAATAAGTACCTTCAGGACCATGTGGGAAACTAAATTCCAAATTTTCTTTTATTCTGATTGGTCTGGCAGGAGTCAGCCCTTATCCAAATGACTTTTGGAAGATGCCATACCCGTGTGTGTGTGTGTGTGTGTGTGTGTGTGTGTGTGTGTGTTATGATTGACTGATGATGGCTGCCTTTAAAATATTTGAAGTTAAAGCCATCTGCTCCATGTACCTTAAGATGAGGCTGTTTTTAAATGTAATCCACTGGGGATCATTTCTTCCAATTGCATTTTTTCTTCTTCATCCTCCTTTGGTTTTCCTCCTCTGTTTAGTGATTATTGGTTTGTGAAAGGAGGATCTAGTTTGACAGAGATGATTGGTTTTGTCAATCTTTCCTTTGGCATGGTGGGTAGAAGCTTCCTGGGGCAAATGGCCCTGAAGAAGTGATCAGACCTCTGGTTCTCATCTGTTGGGTCAAGGTAGGTGGTGGGGATAGGAAGTTTTCAAAACCTAGGTGGTGGTTTGGCATTTGTAACAAGTAAATATTTGAAGCAAGAGCAGTTACACTGACACCCTTCCTAAGCCTCTTTAGTTTGTGACCCATATTAATTTTCTGTTGGAGCTGTAACAAATGACCACAAACTTGCTGGATTAAAAGAGCACAGGCTTATTCTCTTACTGTCTGGAGGTTGGAATGTCTCACAGGGCTCAGATGAAGGGGTCGACAGGGATTGTTCTTTCTGGACCCTCTAAGGAAAATCTATGGCCTGACTCAGTTTCTAGAGCTGTCCTCATTCCTTGGCTTTGTCACCACATCACATTGTTTTCTTCTCCTTCTGTTTCCATTGTCACAAATCCTTCCTCTGTATAATCTTCCTGTATCAAGGATCCTGTTGTAGGGACCCTTGTAATTACATTGGGCCCACCTGGCCAATTACTGGTAATTTTCTCATCTCAGTGTATTTATCTATAAAAAAATGGCTTTATTTTAAAAGGACATCTGCACAGTCCATCATGTAAGGTAACCTATTCACAGGGTTGGGGGTTGGAATACAGGCATGTTTGTAGTACCATTACTCAGCTACCACATGCCCCATTATTATCCCTGGCATATTTTTATCTTAGCCTCTGGAACTGAGGATCATCAGATATCCATGTTCATTCAAAGCCATAGGTGTTCAGTGGGAAGGAGAAGAATTGCCAGATAGGCCAAGAGCATTTTAGAATGCTGTTTTTGTATCGAGCCATTTGTTACTGTGTTCTCCATTACCCCTCTTGCCACTCCGCACCAATTTTTAACGGAAGCCTGTACTTGCAAGGTGACTGCCTTCCTCCTTCAAGTTTCTATGTTGGAGCCCCCCTTTGTAGCGCCCCTACTCACTTAGCAGTTCCCATCAAGGGAAGTCTAAGAGTGAAAAGTTAGCTGCGTATATGAGAAGATAGTAGTTTACTTCTGGAATACCTTCATTTTGTCTCTTCATAAGTATCCTTAAAATACCCTTCTTTAGGATTATGAGATGCGGAGGATCTTTGGGGTTTCTTCCCTGACTTTAGTCTCTCTCACAGGCTCCTCCTTTACCCAGCCTTTGCTGTTGGAGGTACACTGGGCTAAGATAAGCTGCAGATACAGCCCCACTTCTCAACCTGTGCACAGTACTTTCTCCCTGGGAGATTTTATTCACTTTGGCTCATTTCAAGTTACTATTTGCATTCCATGAGTTTTGAAACCTCTGCCTTCAGTTTTGGTCTTTCTTTGGAAAATCAGGCCTATATAAACAATGGCCTGTTTACTTCTCCACTTGGATGTCTCTCAGGACCTTATACTCATGCACCTAAAACTAAAGTCCTAATTATCTCTTTTAACTTTGGTCTTTGTCCTTCAGAATTCTGAATTTCAGTAAATGGCAGCATCTTTCCTCCACTTCTCCTGGAAGTGAAGGACTTGTCCTAGACGTGTCCTTCTCTCACTACAAGCAATCAAACTCCAAGTACTTTTTATTCCACCTGATTTATGAGTCATGTGTTTGAGTATGTGCTAAATCTCCTGCAGTATTCTATACCCTAAGCACATAGGGATGAGCATGACAATACCAAGTTCTCATAGAACGTGTGTTGAAGAAGTGACAAAATAAAACAAGACAACTTCTACACTGTAAGTACTATCAAAGTAATAGAAGAGGGTGATGTGAAAAACAGTTATTCAGATCACAGAAGACATCTCTCAAGAGGTGACATTTTAATTGAGACCTAATGACAAGGAGCCAGCCATTTGGTGGAGAAAGACCTTTTGGGACAGTAGGAATAATAAGTCCCTAAGTTGGGAAAACCTGAAATGATCAGAGTTCAGTGAGTGGGAGGGAAGCAGTGTAAAGGGTGTGTTCTGATAGGAAAGAGGGGAACAGATCACAGGAGAATTGAAAGGTAAGTGTGGTGGGCAGGATAGAGCCTTCCCCTGACTGTGAGGATGTCTGGCTTTATCCCTGGAACCTTTACGTGGCAGAAGGGATTTTGCAGATGTGATCAAATTTAGAATCTTGAAATTGGGAGATCATGCTGGAGTATCCAGGTGAGTCCAGTGTAATCACAAGACCCTTGTAATGGGGAAGCAGGAGGGTCACACTGAGGGAAAGATGTTAGGATGGTGCCACTGGTGGAAGGATGGAGAGGGGCATTATGCACGCGTATGTTAAGACTGAAGTCAGCCTTTTATAACCTCATCTCAGGAGGGACATCACATCACTTCTGCCTATTTCAGTGCATTACAATCCAGTCACCAGATCCAGTCTGCAGAGGGGGACTGGTTCCCCCTGGGAATGAGTGCTGGGAGGGTAGACTCCTTGACAGCCGTGTTAGAGGCAGCTGACCACAGCACTTAGTGGGCTGTGGCTGGATACTGAGTTGATATCCTTCCCCTACTCTCTCTCTGAACCTCTGCTTCTCTGGGCATGGTGAATTTGCATCTCTGATGACTTGTCCACTTCTAAGCAGTGAGAACAGACTTTGAATACAATGACTTAGATGGATTCAGATTTTCCTACAATCTTATCTTCATATTTTCTAGAAATATTCCACTATTTCCTGGCCTTTTAATGGCATTTCTTGCTATTATTATAACATTTTTTTAAAAGTCATTTAATTCTTTTTTTAATCACTTCAGTGGGATTCTGAGTGGGAGTAGGAATAGGTAATAAATCTGTCGGTTCAGTTTACCTTTTGGAACTAGACAACCTTGTTCTTTGTTTTCAAGGTAGCTTTTCTTACCTTTGATGGAGTTGTTAATATTTTCAAACATAGAATGTTAATGTGATGGAAAAATTGTTCTGTTCCTTCAGAGAGTTATCTTTATATTCCTGTGGCCAGAACTTGTCCCATGTAGGTTTTTGTATTAAACTCTGCTTTGGTTTAATTGATCTGAGAGAAAATGTCAGCTTGATTTCAGGATTTGATAGATTTCACCCCCAATGGTTGAATTCACTTGTTTTGTGAATTGTGGTTTGGTTTTCTGGGCTTCTGAACTATACTAATAATGTGTTTTAGCTTTCTGTCATTTGAAAATAATCAAATGTATGAATCTTTGGGTCTGAACCATGAGATTGTTTGGAAGCCAGTAGAAGGACATAGTAATAATTTTACAATTTTATTTCTATAAATGAATTTTAACATATGTACCCATTTGAATCTAAGGACTTAATAGAGTGAAAATTTGGGAAATAATTTTCTTAGAAAATGAGATTTTACTAGAACTAAACTGCACTCATTTTTAAATTTCATTTTTGAAGCCTAGGATGTGTAGCCTTTCAGGTGATAGGAAAATTTGCTTTGGTACAAGATTAAAATGATTAGTTTTGATTCTGAATTTCATCTGTCCACCTAGGAACCATCTTCCTACATGCAAAGTGTCACAAGATTTTATCTTTCTGACTGAGAGGTATATTTGATTACTCGTGCCTGCAGAGCTGCATATATAATGGCAGCTTTGATTTTCTATTAAAAAATGAATTCACAGTGAAAACTGTTTTCCATAGGAAGATAAACATTTTAGGTAACTGCCAGGAATAAGAGGAATGGTAGCTGTGTTTTATATAAGAGTGGGGGAGGGGCAGTACTGTTTTTCAGAATCTACTACCACTACAGACACACACACTCTTGAGTGCCTTAAAATATCCCAACTGTCTGTGATGGCAGCAGTGCAAGCAGATGACATTTTATGTTGTTATACAAAGCAGAAAAATGGAACCACATTTTAGAGCATAAAAATATATGAAAGTTAAAATATACAATTGAAAAACACATGTCGATGTGTGAAAAAAGGGACAGTTTTGAAGAGGTGTAATAAATAAGAGAAGATGATAAAAGCAGTCCTGGGCTGGTGCCAGAAGCACTTGGTCTGGGACACTGTCATAAATTGCTTAGCTTAAGTGACCTTGCTGTTGCAGAAGTAGGTCAGAATGAAAGGCATTGAAGTCAGAACTTTGGGGGAAAAATGTGAATAATGAAACATCAAGGGACAGAGCGAACTTAAATTTCATGAAATGCTAAAACCTGATCTGTGTATGTGAATTCATTAAAATTATGCTAGACTTCCTTAAAGCTTCTTGTCACCACTTTCAGATTTCAGAATTGTGACATTTTATGGAAAAGGGTCACCTGGTTCAGACAGTAATGTACATCACAAACCTGGACTTGTGGTTTCAGGTAAAATGCCAGGTTCTGAAGACAATGTACATCAGACAGAAAGTATTCCTGTCCTAGAGTCATGTAAGTCATGGAGTTATGCAGCCACAAAGAAGTTTTACACTTATTCATTCAGAGTTCATATGTGTAGTGGTGGTTCTCAGAGTGTGATTTGGAGATTTCTGAGGGTCTCAGACTATTTCAGGGGTTCCACAGTGTCAGAACTGTTTTCATGATAATATTGTGATGCAGTTTGTTTCTTTCACTGAGTTGACATTTGTATTGTTGGGTAAAAGCACTGATGGGTGGTACAGCTGGTGCCATCACACAAATGGAGGCCAGGACACCAAATGATACCAAGTGGTACTAGTTAGTACTACTTAAGGACCACCAATGGGTCCTTATGTTCTTTACCACCATACTCTCACATTAAAAAAAAAAAGGAAAAATGCACTGTTTTAATTTAATTAAGAATGTGTTGATGAAGCAGTGAAAATTATTAGTTGCATTAACCTTAACCTTTGAATACATGTCTTTACTGCAAACCAGCTTTCTGGTTGCCTCCTCAAAAAAAACTCCTGTGAGATTTTGTGATTTGTGAACTGTACCACCTGCTTTTTTCATAAGATACCTTTAGAAACTCTAGGTTTCTAAGATAGTTTATTCAGATTGACTGGTGTTTGGAAGACATTTTTTCCCCCAAATGATCAAAGTGAGTGCTGTTCCAAAGACAACAATAAAATATTGTCATCAATGATAAAGTTCCAGCTTTCGTGCAAATATTAGAATTTAGAAAAACTTGTATCTGCTGTACCATGAGGATTGGCAGTTTCCTGGTGTTTAATTTTTTTTTCCCCAATGAGAGTGGTGGTAGTATTAACAAATGTGATCTTTGTTGTTGTACCATGAAATGGGCGAACATTTGGAAAGTCTGCATAACTCAGTGAAGTAATATTTTCCAGATGGACTAGGGCATGATACCACAAGACCATACGTGGGTAAGAGCCATAGAGAATGCAGAAAGACTGATGACGGTAATGTCATGGAGTGTGGAGGGTTCATCGATATAGCTGCAGAGTTCACTTTGCATCTTACCTCTGAGAAATCACCATCTCTTCAATTCTGGTGTAGTATTGTAGGTTTTTTTCTTTTGCTGCTGTGAACTGTACCACCAAACGACCTGAAAGAATAATTTTAGAGAAGGAAAAGTTTATTAGGGGCTCACAGTTTCAGAGGTCTCAGACCATATGTGGCCAACTCCATTGCTGCAGGCAGAACATCAAGGCATAAGAGTGTGGTGGAGGAAAGTAGCTCAGGATATGGCCACCAGGAAACAGGAAGACAAAACTCAGCTCACAAAATATATACTCCAAAGGCACATCCCCAGGGATCCATCTCCTCCAGTCACCCCCTAGCTACATACAGTTATAACTCAGTTAATCCCTGTGAGGAGATTAATACAATGATTAGGTTAAAACTCTTAAAACCTAATCATTTCACCTCTAAACTTTCTTGCATTGTTTCACACATGAGATTTTGGGGGACACATCATGTGTAAACCACAAGTATCAATGAATATCTCCAGTTAGCTTAAAAGGCCACTAAAATGTGTCTTTCTTTTCCAATTGCAAGTCTGTGTGAGGTCAGATTTTTCTCCATATATTCAATACAAGCAATATACACCAAAAAATTGAATGCAGAAGCAGATAGGACAATTTAGGTCTTTCCTTTTCCGCCAAAAATGAAAAATATTTGCAAATCTGTGAAACAGTGCCACTCTTCTGAAATTTTTATTTTGGAGAATACATTTATTTTTTTATAAACATGTTATTTTAACATTTCATTTTGAATAGATTAATCTAAATATTTCTTGGTTTTGATTTTAATGCTAGAATTACCAATAGATACAATGCATATAAGGACTATGGGTTCTAAGTAAATTTTAAGGAGACCATAATGGTTTGAGAACATTCTTGCCAATAAATAATCAAGCAGCTTATTTCAATTAAGAGACAATTTAAATTTTCTTCTTTACTTCACCAAAATGCATTACACTGAAACTAATTTTTCTCTCCTTTAACAAAATTTCTGGCAAAATCTATAACTTCTAAGGCATTTTCAGTAATTACAAGGCCAGTTTAATACTGCTTTGTCTTTGTATCTGACTTAAATCTCAACCTTTTACTCTCCCTGGTGGCAGTCAGGGGTAGGGAATTGACATGGAGATGGGGCCCCCTGTGTTCTTTTATCTTACACTGCCGCACCCTGGGGAGATGGACTAGTTCATTCTGAAAAGAGATCTACTTTTCTAGTGTGTTGGCTGGGAGAATGAAAAAAAAAATTAAAAAGGGAATGGGAAAGTATTTCTTCCTTAGTTAGCCACCTTATTGTTTCTCCTCAAGCCAACTCTGACTGGCATCCTGACTGGCATCCAACACTGACTGGCAAGTGCCCAAGTACCGTGTCTCTTGTAGGGTGCACAGTTGGAGCAACCCAGAGCCTTTTGCAGTGCTGTTGGCTTGGTCCTCAATAAAGTGGTTCAAGCCCAGCTGCCTTCATTGGGGCCCACTTGACCCCCTGGGAAACTCCTGCATCATTTGTGGACCAAACAATAGTCTGCATAATTGGCAGTCCCTTTTTAAAATTCTGCCCTCTCTCCTAATTTCTTTTCTTCCCTTTATTAGGCACCAAAAACCAACCAACCAGTCTGCTGCCTATACATAGGAGCTGGAGAAGACCTTCTCAGTGTTCTTATCTCTACCCCCATTCTCACTCTTCTTTCCCGTTCTTCTTTTTTCCTATTGCAGTAAGATAATTTTCTTTCATCAGTCTCCCTTCCACATACCCCCTCACACAGAGAAAAGTGGCAGATAAGATGATGGAGGAGAAGATACTGGGTGGCGACATTTAATCCATCTCTTAAGTTTTAAAAAGGTTCATATTTTTATTTCTTGTACGTTTTCCTTGGAGTGTGGAATTTAATTCTTTTTCCTCAGCTTTTAGTGTTAGTTATATATTTTGGGGCAAGAAGAATAAAATTACACTCTCCATTCTCTTGTACCATGATCCCAGGGTCTTACCAGTCACCCAACATTGCAAGAATATTTTTCATCATTCATAATAATTATAATTTTTGAGTATCTATTCTATATGGTCTATTGGGCTAGGAGCTAGGGACAAAGTGGTGACCTCTAGGGACCACTGTCCCTAATTTGTGAATTCATAGATTTTCCCTAATCTATGAATTTCATTACCCATAGGAATAGGTGTCAGCATATAAATGCAACAAGAATACAAAGTCTGATAAGAGTAATGAGCAAAAAGAATAGCTATCAGAATCAGTGGTGGGAGAGTTAATTTTGGTTAGATGGGAATTTGGGGGAGAGTTTATTTGTGTAAGTGGCATTAGAGTTGAGACACAGAATTGAGTGTAGACACACACCTCTGCCACCCCCAACCCGCATCAAGGACATTGCAGATAGGAAAGACCTTGAGAGTGAAGGGACCTTGTAGATTTGAGGACCTAGCCTAAGCTCCTTGTGTTTGGAACTTGGAGTAGAGTGGTTTGAAATCGAATTCTATAGGGGTTACACTATACAGAGCCCCAAAGCTAGTTTGAATTTCCCATTGCATGGACAAGTGTACTCATAATCTTCATGCAATGAAAAGCCATTGAAAGACCTAAATAAGGAAGTGACAACTAATTTATGATTCCTGATGTTTTCCATTGTGAATAAAGTCTGGTTCTTTTCCAGTACACATTTTCCATACAGTCACGTTGGAATGCATTCCGCATTCCCTACCCACATACTAGCTCATCTCAAAATGATGTATTTCCACATTGATTCCAGTAGAATTTGGGACTGTGGGCAAAGGGTCTTTAAACTCTTACAGGGAGATGATAGCAGACAACAATGGTAGCTGCCCTTTCATGGTCTCTGAACTCTATGGGGACTCTTTTTTTTTTAAGAGTCTTTCCATCTAGCTGTGATGCTTTTTTCTGTGTGAGGATTTCGTTCCTCTCTCCTTTAGGAATAGGACACTAGAGTGAAGGCTGCTTCAGGACAGGTCCTGTTTGTGTATATAAATCAACATGTAGATTTTTACCTCACAGTCCTCATTCTGACTGGAAATCACACTGTTATTTTCAACGTGCTCTTTCAATCTTTCCATCATTTGCCACGTGGTATGGTCAAAATATATTCCTGCCTTTTCTGTGTTCGTGTCAGGCTTCCTTAAACCCTGCCGTCCTGCCTTTGTTCAGGTTCTCTGTTTCTGTTTTTGTTTCTGTATTTGTAACTTTGACTGCTTTGAAGAAATGTCAAAGGAGATGGCATTTAGTTGGACCCTCAGAAATACATATTCTCTTTGTGAGCACAGATGGTACCAATTCTGCTCTGATTTTTATCTTTAGGTTTTGTTTGTATCTTACATATATAGAATAGCAGTGGAGGGTAGAGGAGGATTTGGGACTTAAAGTACCATTTATTGGATATTTTCTGTTTCCAGGGGTAGCATGAAGCTCTTGTAATGGCAACTTTATTTAATTCTCACCATAACCCTTTGTAGGTGGTACTGTTGTCATCTGTTCCAAGTACAAGGAAATTAAGGTTTAGAAAGTTAATAAGTTGCCTAAAAGCGAGCAAGGGGCAGAACTGGGAATTAAACTCAGATATTGGTTTTCAAGTCTCCCGGTAAACTATTTTGACACTGTTTTTTAATGTTGTAAGTTCTTTGTGATTCTTTTCCTTCATCCTAGTCCTTTTCCCCATGTGGATAGCAATAACATCCCTAAAACACAGTGGGCCTAAATGCTCATCTTGGGAGCAGCAAGGAAAATAGCAGCTGGGAAGAGTACAGCTTATTTCACAGAGGCCACAGGCTGGTACTGAGAGGAGGAGGAAGCTGCCCGAATCCACCTGGCTGCCGAAAAAAAGAAAGGAGAGCTGGAGGCACCTCGGAAGGCACCTACACTGAGCTGTGACAAGTTCTCTTGGAATTTATTCCCACTGGGGCAGTGTCCTCTTGACTGTGGAATGAAGCCCAATTTGAGTTATGTGTCTCCTCCTCTTTAATGCCTTGCTATTCTTTGTAGTGGGTAAGGACCAAACCTTTTCACATGAACCATCCATCTGCATTTTGGATTATTTTCTTAGGGGGCGAAAACATGTAAACAACTTGCATAACATTTCCAGGAAATCCTAGACCATTTGAGAGCCATCCACGAACTCAGTTAGCCCATAGGCCCTAGATATGCAACTTTCTACCAGATAAGTCATTTCCTTCTTTCTTTAGTTACTAAACAATTTTATTTTAAACCTGTAATTTCAGTGCATGTTTGTTAAAGTGTACGTGTGGGAGGCCAACCTTAAGGGTGACTGAGTTACACTCCTCAGCTGGGTGCTGAGGCGCTCAGTCACAGAAGTGGGTGTGTCTTGCTACAGCCCCATGGGTGAAGCTGTGCTCACCTGTTCCTTAGGCAGAAGATGATTGGCTTATGGATATTATCTTGCTGATGTAGATTGACAGGCATGCCCCACTCAAACCCTATAACAGTTGTGTACATTCCAAAAAGAAACTGAGCTACTGGACATTGACTTGAGGTTTGTCACCAGCCAGTTATCACCAGCTCCCGTGACTGAGGTAGCCAAATAGCTGAGCAACAAATTGACCACACCAGTGACAGAAACTTATGGTAGACAGCAGATAAAAAACCCAAGCCAATTATGCTGAGCTTTAGTGACTAAGACTATATTTACCTTTATGGAAAATTGTTGGAAAGATTATTAAAATAGATTTTTCCAAGGGTATTTGTATTACTGACAGACCTAATTAACTCCTTAAATATGAAAGTAAAGAGAAAAAATGATAAATATCCTGTAGCCTATAAGAATACAACTTATTGCCTCATTAATTATTGCCAACTAATATTTCAGAACTATAATATGCTAAAGTTAATATTCAGGCTTTGAAACAGGTGTATGTCTATTAACCAGATCTAGACAAACTGCTGGTCTCATAATCCCTAAAGTGACTACTTTAAATATTATTCCTTGCTTATTCAATTTCGGCCTTTGTGGCTATGTCTTAAAACTTACAATGTATGGATTTTCTTAATGTTTGACTTAAATTACATCCAACTTCCTTCATGGTCAGATAAGTGCTGATGGAAGGATGAGAACTAAGTAATGGTGTTCTAGAAGACAATGTAATGCATAATGTGAGTAAGCCCTTTGCTCTATGGTTTATAGAGAGGCCTAAATGCCATGGCAATGAAAATGTCTGTTACTATGGCCAAAAACAATGGTCCCAATAAAATTGGGAAAAGATTAAAAATCTTCTGATGAGTGTTTGGCAAGGTAAGAATAATCCAGATTATTGTGTTGACTGTTATGAAGATAATATGTTTTCTACTAATTCTTTTTGTGTTTTAATAGCAGATTGTGATGACCTTGGACCAAGAGCCAAGTGACTGAAAGAAAATTTCCCAGTTACATTCTTTTTTTTATATTAAGAAAGGGGGAATATGTGGGAGGCCAACCTTAAGGGTGACTGAGTTACACTCCCCAGCTGGGTGCTGAGGCGCTCAGTCACAGAAGTGGATGTGTCTTGCTGCAGCCCCATGGGTGAAGCTGTGCTCACCTGTTCCTTTGTAATATAACTCCTTGTCCTGTTTAGTATAGAATCTTCCATGGAAGTGCCTTGTGTGTCCCCTCCTCTTACTGTGCCCTTGGGTGTGGCCTACCCAGGTGTCAGTCAACCTGCTGACAGTGGCCATCATGAAGATAGACTTGGCCCCCTGAAACCTGACCCCTTGCCTCATTTGAATAGCTTCTCCTCCTCAATAAAAGGGGTCAGTGCGTGCTCTCTCTCTCTCTCTTTCTTCGGACCCTTAAGGTCAGAGGAGCCATCACAGCAACCCCAAAGAAAAAAGTATTTGTGTCTCTTGTGTGGTTATTTCGTGCAGCCCAGTTAGCCCAGTTTAACTAGAGTGACCCCTGAGCCTTTTAGTCTCGAGAACAGAAACCTGGCATGTACACTTACAGTGGAGCAGGCCTGTATTACCAGCAGATTGGGAGGCTGAGGAAGGTGGATTATGAGTTCAAAGCCAGCCTCAGAAACTTACCAAAATAAAATATAAAAAGGGTTGGGAATGTAGCTCAGTGTTTAAGCACTCCTGGGTTCAATCCCTGGTGTACATGTAATTGATCTCTACGGGTATGTTGAAAGCTGAGTTCCATGACTTCATTTGTAATACCATCCAATACTGCTTTGATTAAAAAAAAAAAAAAATTTAACATTTCCTAATTCTTTGGTAATTGTTAAAATTTAGATTTATTTTTAAATGCTATATCTGATCATTGTACTATGAGAGGAGTGAAAGATACATGTACAGGTCTTGTGTTGTTTTAAAATAAGACAGCTCATATGCTTCTGGATTGGATAATTCAAGTTTAGTTTTTTTTTTTTTTTTTTAAATCAAATCACTAAGATATTTCCATGTAATACCTTGAATATTTTATCTTGAATGTTGTTCTAGGAACTTTGTTAAATTTTGAGATGAACTTTGTTTTTTAAATTTTGCTAATTTGCTGAGGCTGGCCTTGAATTTGTGATCCTTCTACCTCAGCCTCCCAAGTTACTAGGATCACAGGCATGTGCCACTGCGCCTGGCGAAACATTGCTTTTTAACTGTACTTAAGAACATAAGTGCACTCATAGAGCCTTTAATGCAGAAGGCCCATGGACAAAAGCATGAGAATCTTTGTTGTAACTTGAAAAATTAATTCCAAATTACATGAAATATTCAATTTTTTAAAAAGCTGGAAGTATAGCTCAGTGATGGAGCACTTTCCTAGTAGGTGTGAGGCCTTTGGTTTGATCTCCAGCACTATGAAAAAGACCCCCCCCCAAAAAAAAAAAATGCATTGAGTTGAAGTAAAAATGCCCAACAAAATGAATCTCACAAGCCAAATGAACAGAACTCTTGAAATTCCTATATAAATTAACCTAAATTGTTTTCCTGATTATTAAAAAGTCACTTTGCTCCCTTTCATATTGTATAAGTGAACTGGCTGCTGTCTTGTTAAGAGGTGAGAGTTACTTTACAGTAAATAATTAATCTAGCCTTTTTAAAAAATATTTCTTAGTTGTTGATGGACCTTTATTTTACTTATTTGTATGTGGTGCTGAGAATCCAACCCAGTGTCTCACACATGCTAGGCAAGCGCTCTTCCACTGAGCTACAACCCAGCCAATTAATCCAGCCTTTTAAGTACTACGACAAGTACCTAGAAATTCTGGGTAATTGCAAACATTCTTTAATTCTTATTTTTTGGGGTTAATAATTTTCTGTTTGTTAATAAATAGAAAGTACTAGCTTTATATCTTGTCTGAATTGAAAGTTAGTGTGTTTATTACACTACAACATGACTCCCCTATAGCTCTTACCAAAACAGCAATATATATACGTGTAATTTCTTAGTACTGACAAATGTTCCTTTACATGCATTGCCAAGCTTGAAAAAGAAAATAGGCGGAATCCTATAGTTTCAGAAATGAGTGGTAAATTGAATACTGTTCTGGAAACTGCTTAAGCTCTAGTTATATCTCTGTTGTGGAGACTGGGTTGGGGATGTAGCTCACTCCCCTATAATTTAGGCTGACTAAAGGTAGGGAATTGGTACTGAGACACACATAAAATGGCTTCATTTTCTCATCTCAGAAGGTAAGAAAAATTCTAACTATCTGGTAAGAAAAATTCTAACTATCTGTTAGAGAAGTGACAAAGAAGCTGTTTTGTCTGTTCTTGGGATTGGATGGTAACAGAAAATAGTCTACTGTTGAGAGCCACAGCCGAAGGGGCCCCAGCAAACTTCCAGCTGCCAGCAAACTTCCAGCTGCCGGCTTATGATTGGCTCACAGCGGCCCCAGCAACATCTAGCTGATTGGCTCCTCTGCAGTGATGCTCATTGGGGGACTTCTTTGGCTCTGCCCACACGACCCAGCCAATCGGCCTCAAGAGCAGGAGGAGTGGGGGAGGTTGAGAGGCTTGGGGGAAGCCGGTGGTGGCAGTTGGGCTCTGAGGGTTTTTCCTGAGGAGCTGTTTTGTTTTGCATGTGTGGTTCTAAAAATAAAGTTAGTTTCTTTTGACAAGTGGCTCCTGAATCATGCCCAGCCAGACTGTGGCAGTCTACTTTCAGAATCTGTGATGTGGACTGATTGGAGCATAACTTTGGATGTATATTCTTTTAGAAAATATTTTTATTTGCTTCGGATGAGTGACCTTGAAATCTTACCAGCCACTTGCTAATTTCACAGTGTAAATTAAGCAAATAAAAATATTTTCTAAAAGAATATACAACCAACCCCAGGATGACTCTTAAAAAGCCCCATGAAGGTTGCACTGACAACCCCAAATTATAAAACACTTGAGAAAACAGTTTAACCTCAGTCACAACCTACAGGCCTAGCAAGTACCAAGGTTAAAACCTAAGCACCTTATATAATAGAAGTCTCATACCTTTAACATGTATGTTTAAAATGATATCCATAGTGGGGCGGGGACATAGGGAAGAATGAAGGAACTTTGGTTTGTGTAGAGGGGTGTGAGGGGAGAGGGGTGGGGGTTGTGGGGATAGAAAGGACGGTAGAAAAAGATAGACATTACTCTATATACATGTATGATTACACTAGTGGAGTAACTCTGAACTGTGTACAGCCAGAGGAATGAGAAGTTGTGCTCCATTTGTGTACTATATATCAAAATGCATTCTACTGTAAAATAAATTAATTAATTACAAAACTATAGGAAGGCATAAAAGAAAGCCACAACCATTAGGAAAAAGTACTACTAGAAAGAGAACAAAAATATTCATGAAAGAACCAATTTGAACCATAAGAATAATAACCATAATCATCAAAAAGAAAAACACATGTAACTCTGGATAGATTCCTCAGAGATTAGACACAGTTTAAGAGAAAAACAGTGAATTGGAAGATAGATTTAAGTAAAATTTCCCAGAATGTAGAGATAATAATGTTTGGTAGGATAAAGCAACTCAGTTTTCCATGACATGTGGGTAGGTGGTAGACTGATCCTACAAGCCACATGGGAGAATATATGCCTAACAAGCTTTGTCCTACCAGATATTAAGAGGGTACATAAAAATATAGTAATGGTTTTGACTCAGAGAAAGACAAAGAATTGAACAGCATGGAAAGTCCACATAAACTTGTATGTAGGAGTTTATCTTTAATATATTTTTTAATTTTATTCATTTTGTTTTATTTTAATTTTTGAAACAGGCACTCACTATATTTCCCAGGCTGATCCTCCTGCCTCAGCCTCCAGGTAGCTGGTATTATAGGTACCCAGCTATGTGGGAGTTTTTTTTTTTAATTTTTATTGTTGGTTGTTCAAAACATTACATAGTTCTTGATATATCATATTTCACACTTTGATTCAAGTGGGTTATGAACTCCCATTTTTACCCCGTATACAGATTGCAGAGTCACATCAGTTACACTTCGACTGATTTACATATTGCCATACTAGTGTCTGTTGTATTCTGCTGCCTTGCCTATCCTCTACTATCCCCCCTCTCCTCCCCTCCCCTCCCATCTTCTCTCTCTACCACATCTACTGTAATTCATTTCTCCCCCTTGTTTTTTTCCCTTTCCCCTCACTTCCTCTTACATGTAATTTTGTATAACCATGAGGGTCTCCTTCCATTTCCATGCAATTTCCCTTCTCTCTCCCTTTCCCTCCCACCTCTCGTCCCTGTTTAATGTTAATCTTCTTCTCATGCTCTTCCTCCCTACTCTGTTCTTAGTTACTCTCCTTATATCAAAGAAGACATTTGGCATTTGTTTTTCAGGGATTGGCTAGCTTCACTTAGCATAATCTGCTCTAATGCCATTCATTTCCCTGCAAATTTTATGATTTTGTCATTTTTTATTGCTGCATAGTACTCCATTGTGTATAAATTTCACATTGTTTTTTATCCATTCGTCTATTGAAGGGCATCTGGGTTGGTTCCACAGTCTAGCTATTGTGAATTGTGCTGCTATGAACATCGATATAGCAGTGTCCCTGTAGTATGCTCTTTTTAGGTCTTTAGGGAATAGACCGAGAAGGGGAATAGCTGGGTCAAATGGTGGTTCCATTCCCAGCTTTCCAAGAAATCTTCATATTGCTTTCCAAATTGGCTGCACCAATTTGCAGTCCCACCAGCAATGTACAAGTGTACCCTTTTCCCCATATCCTCGCCAGCACTTGTTGTTTGACTTCATAATGGCTGCCAATCTTACTGGAGTGAGATGGTATCTTAGGGTGGTTTTGATTTGCATTTCTCTGACTGCTAGAGATGGTGAGCATTTTTTCATGTACTTGTTGATTGATTGTATGTCCTCCTCTGAGAAGTGTCTGTTCAGGTCCTTGGCCCATTTGTTGATTGGGTTATTTGTTATCTTATTGTCTAATTTTTTGAGTTCTTTGTATACTCTGGATATTAGGGCTCTGTCTGAAGTGTGAGGAGTAAAAATTTGTTCCCAGGATGTAGGCTCCCTATTTACCTCTTATTGTTTCTCTTGCTGAGAAAAAACTTTTTAGTTTGAGTAAGTCCCATTTGTTGATTCTAGTTATTAACTCTTGTGCTATGGGTGTCCTATTAAGGAATTCGGAGCCCGACCCCACAGTACGTAGATTGTAGCCAACTTTTTCTTCTATCAGACGCAGAGTCTCTGATTTGATATCAAGCTCCTTGATCCATTTTGAGTTAACTTTTGTGCATGGTGAGAGAAAGGGATTCAGTTTCATTTTGTTGCATATGGATTTCCAGTTTTTCCAGCACCATTTGTTGAAGATGCTATCCTTCTTCCATTGCATGCTTTTAGCCCCTTTATGAAATATAAGATAGTTGTAGTTTTGTGGATTGGTTTCTGTGTCCTCTATTCTGTACCATTGGTCCACCTGCCTGTTTTGGTACCAGTACCATGCTGTTTTTGTTACTATTGCTCTGTAGTATAGTTTGAAGTCTGGTATCGCTATACCGCCTGATTCATTCTTCCTGCTTAGAATTGCTTTTGCTATTCTGGGTCTTTTATTTTTCCATATTAATTTCATGATTGCTTTATCTATTTCCACAAGAAATGCCGTTGGGATTTTGATTGGCATTGCATTAAACCTATAGAGAACTTTTGGTAATATCGCCATTTTGATGATGTTAGTTCTGCCTATCCATGAACAGGGTGTATTTTTCCATCTTCTAAGATCTTCTATTTCTCTTTAGGGTTCTGTAGTTTTCATTGTATAAGTCTTTCACCTCTTTTGTTAGGTTGATTCCCAAGTATTTCATTTTATTTTATTTTTTTTGAGTATATTGTGAATGGAGTGGTTGTCCTCATTTCCATTTCTGAAGATTTGTCGCTGATATACAGGAATGCCTTTAATTTTTGCGTGTTGATTTTATATCCTGCCACTTTGCTGAATTCATTTATTAGCTCTAATAGTTTCTTTGTAGACCCTTTTGGGTCTGCTAGGTATAGAATCATGTCACCTGCAAATAATGATAATTTAAGTTCTTCTTTTCCTATTTTTATGCCTTTAATTTCTTTCATCTGTCTAATTGCTCTGGCCAGTGTTTCGAGAACTATGTTGAACAGAAGTGGTGATAGAGGGCATCCCTGTCTTGTTCCAGATTTTAGAGGGAATGTCTTCAATTTTTCTCCATTCAGAATGATGCTAGCCTGAGGCTTAGCATAGATAGCTTTTACAATATTGAGGTATGTTCCTGTTATCCCTAGTTTTTCTAATGTTTTGAACATAAAGGGATGCTGTACTTTGTCGAATGCTTTTTCTTCATCTATCGAGATGATCATATGGTTCTTATCTTTAAGTCTATTGATGTGGTGAATAACATTTATTGATTTCCATATATTGAACCATCCTTGCATCCCAGGGATGAATCCTACTTGATCATGGTGCACAATTTTTTTGATGTGTTTTTTGTATCTGATTCGCCAGAATTTTATTGAGGATTTTTGCATCTAGGTTCATTAGAGATATTGGTCTGTATTTTTCTTTCTTTGAAGTGTCTTTGTCTGGTTTCGTAATCAGGGTGATGTTGGCCTCATAGAATGAATTTGGAAGTTCTCCCTCTTTTTCTATTTCCTGAAATAGCTTGACAAGTATTGGTATTAGTTCTTCTTTAAAGGTTTTGTAAAATTCTGCTGTATACTCATCCGGTCCTGGGCTTTTCTTAGTTGGTAGTCTTTTGATGGCTTCTTCTATTTCCTCAATTGATATTGGTCTGTTTAGGTTGTCTATATCCTCCTGACTCAATCTGGGCAGATCACATGACTTAAGAAATTTATCGATGCCTTCACCAACTTTTATTTTATTGGAGTATAAGGATTCAAAATAATTTCTGATTATCTTCTGTATTTCTGAAGTGTCTGTTGTGATATTGCCGTTTTCATCCCGTATGCTAGTAATTTGAGTTCTCTCTCTTCTTTGTTAGCATGGCTAAGGGTCTGTTGATCTTATTTATTTTTTCAAAGAATCAACTTTTAGTTTTGTCATTTTTTTCAATTGTTTCTTTTGTTTAGATTTCATTAATTTCAGCTCTGATTTTAATTATTTCTTGCCTTCTACTTATTTTGCTGCTGTTTTGTTCTTCTTTTTCTAGGATTTTGAAATGAAGTGTGCGATCATTTATTTGTTGGTTTTCTCTTTTTTTAAGGAATGAACTCCAAGCAATGAATTTTCCTCTTAGAACTGCTTTCATTGTGTCCCATAGATTCCGATATGTTGTGTCTGTGTTTTCATTTATCTCTAAGAATTTTTTAATTTCCTCCTTGATGTCTTCTATAACCCATTGATCATTCAGTAACCTATTGTTCATTCTCCAAGTGATGCATGATTTTTCCTTCCTTCTTTTATCGTTGATTTCCAGTTTCATTCCATTATGATCAGATAGGATGCATAGTATTATCTCTACTCCTTTATAATGTCTAAGAGTTGCCCTGTGACATAATATATGATCTATTTTTGAGAAGGATCTATGTGCTGCTGAGAAAAAAGTGTAACTGCTTGATGTTGGGTGGTATATTCTTTATATGTCAATTAAGTCTAGGTTATTAATTGTATTATTGAGTTCTATCGTTTCTTTATTCAACTTTTGTTTGAAAGATCTGTCCAGTGGTGAGAGAGGTGTGTTGAAGTCTCCCATAATTATTGTATGGTGGTCTATTAGACTCTTGAACTTGAGAAGAGTTTGTTTGATGAACATACCTGCACCATTGTTTGGGGCATATATATTTATGATTGTTATGTCTTGTTGGTGTATGGTTGCCTTGAGCAGTATGTAGTGTCCCTCTTTATCCCTTTTGATTAACTTTGTCTTGAAATCTATTTTATTTGATATGAGTATGGACACTTCTGCTTGTTTCCGAAGTCCATATGAGTGATATGATTTTTCCCAACCTTTCACCTTCAGTCTATGTATGTTTTTTCTTATCAAATGCGTCTCCTGTAGGCAGCACATTGTTGGATCTTTTTTTTTTTTTTTTTTTTTTTGATCTATTCTACTAGCCTCTGTCTCTGAATTGGTGAGTTTAAGCCATTAACATTTAGGGTTATTATTGAGATATGGATTGTTCTTTCAGCCATATTTGTGTATTTATGTTACTTAACATGGTTTGTTTTTCCTCTTTGATTATTTTTTCCCTTTACTGTACTTCCTCCCACTGTTGGTTTTCATTGTTATTTTCCATTTCCTCTTCCTGTAATGTTTTGTCGAGGATGTTTTGAAGAGATGGTTTTCTAGATGCAAATTCTCTTAGCTTTTGTTTATCGTGGAAGGTTTTAATTTCATCTTCCATCCTGAAGCTTAATTTTGCTGGATACAGAATTCTTGGTTGGAACCCATTTTCTTTCAGCGTTTGAAATATGTTGTTCCAGGATCTTCTAGCTTTCAGAGTCTGTGTTGAGAGATCAGCTGTTATCCTGATTGGTTTACCCCTAAATGTAATCTGCTTCCTTTCTCTTGTAGCTTTTAAAATTCTCTCCTTATTCTGTATGTTGGGCATCTTCATTATAGTGTGTCTAGGTGTGGATCTCTTATGATTTTGCACATTCGGCGTCCTGTAGGCTTCTAGGATTTGGGATTCTGTCTCATTCTTCAATTCTGGGAAGTTTTCTCTTATTATTTCGTTGAATAGATTGCTCCTTCCTTTGGTTTGGAGCTCTGTACCTTCCTGTATCCCAGTGACTCTTAAGTTTGGTCTCTTTTTATGTTATCCCATATTTCTTGGATGTTCTGCTCATGGTTTCTTAACAGTCTCGCTGAGCTGTCTATGTTCTTTTCAAGTTGAAATACTTTGTCTTCATTGTGTGATGTTCTATCTTCTAAGTGTTCTACTCTGCTGGTAGTATTCTTATTTGAGTTTTTAATTTGGTTTATTGCTTCCTGCATTTCTAGGATTTCTGTTTGTTTTTTATAACCTCTATCTCCCTGTATAGTTGATCTTTTGCTTCTTGGATTTGTTTATGTAATTCATTGTAGAAGTGATCTTTCATTGTCTGATTTTGCTGTCTAATGTCTTCCTTGAGACTCCAGATCATCTGAAGCATGTATATCCTGAATTATTTGTCTGACATCCATCTGCTGCAGATATTACCTCTTGTAAAGTTGAGTTGACCTGCATTGCTTGTGGTACTTTCTTTCCTTGTCTTTTCATACTGCTCGCGTGCTGAGGGCCATTGCCAAGTAGGAATGACGCATCGAAATTTCCTTGCCAGCGTACCCCATGTTAAATGGACTTGCCTTGGAATTTCGCTGTTGACATAGCATGTAAGGTGACCTTGCTCAAGGATCAGGCGGATCCGGGTTTAGAGCTGATCAGGTTTGAGGAAGTATCCCGTTCCTTGGGTTTAGGGCGTTCCCGGTTTAAGACAAGTTTAAGGCGTTCCTGGTTTAAGGCAATATGGGTTTTAGGGAAGTTGGAGGTTGAAGATTATTGCTGCTGGAAATAGGGCGTTCCTGCTGCCTGAGCTCCCGTTGAGTTCTCGAGAGATTCAGAAAGTATTGGAGAAAAAAGCCTCGTGGAGTAGGTGAATTGGGCGGCAGCAGAAATTGGATTTCCCTAGAACATGTGTAGAGGCCGGTGTGAGTTTGGGAATAAAGAAATGCTGTTTGAATCTACTAAGCTGTGAGTGGCTCGTGATCTTGTGCCCAGTCAAGACATTGGCACTCGCGTTTCTTTCTGCTTGGTGAATCTGTTGTGTTATTGAATTATCCCCGTATATATTTATATTGCTCTTGTATAGTTGCAAAGTCTCCCTTGCAGGCGCGGGTGGCGGCTGGGCCCCTCCTCCAATAGGGTTGATCTGTCTACCACGCTGGCGGGCCGCTGGGCCTGTTCTCCAGGTTGCAGGTCTGCCTACCTTGCAGGCGCAGGCAGCGGCTGTGCCCCTCCTCCAATTTGGGTGATCTATTAACTAGGCTGACAGGCCGCTGGGCCCCTTCTCCGGGTCGCGTGGTCTGCCTACCTTGCGGGCGGCAGCTGGGCCCTTCCTCCAATTGGGGTGATGTGTCTACCACGCCAGTGGGCCGCCGGGCCTGTTCTGCCGGTCAGTTGCAGGTCTGCCTACCTTGCAGGCGCGGGCGGCGACTCTGCCCCTCCTCCAATTGGGGTCATGTGTCTACCACGCCGGCGGGCCGCTGGGCCTGTCTGTGTGGGAGTTTTAAATAAATAATAAGTGGAGAAGATTAAATGGTGCTATAAAGTTAGAACCTCTCATGGATGCAAGTTCAGTATACACAGTATAACTATAATACTTTGAAGAAATCACAGGACACCCTCTTATATTAGGATTGAGAATGTTCTTTTAAGAAATGAAATCTAGTCTGGTGCATTTGTTCGTGCCTGTAATTTCACCTACTCAGGAGGCTGAGGAAGAGGATCACAAGTTTGAGGTCAGTATCTGCAATTTAGTGAGGCCCTGTCCTCTCCTTCACCAAAATGGGATGTGGGAGGTCAGTAGTAGAGTGCCCTAGGTTCACTTCCAAGTACAGCAAAAGAAACAAAAAAAATGGACAACCATGAAGAAAAATCTAGATATATTTGGCTACTTTAAATTAACTTCTGTTTGCCCAGGGCCAATATATTTAAGATGGGATAAACAATTGGCAAATAGTGCAAACAAATGTAATGGTAGATACAATGGAAGTTTTTAAAAATTTATTTTTTATTGGAAATGCACAATTTATGTGTTACAGTGTCATAATTCAATATATGTGTACAATGTGTCATGACCAAATCAGGATAGCTAATATTTTCCTCTCATTTATTAAGCATGTTTTTACTTGTATGTACGTGGTACAGTGTGACATTTGGATGCATGCATAAAATATGTTTCTACTCAGTAATCCTTTAGAGTGATATGCCAAACTGATGCATTGATGTTCTCCAGGGGGTATTTTGGAGACCCAAGTTCTTTCCATGTGGTGCTTTGCTGTCTCCTAGTGTCTTGTTGTAATCTGCATTTAGGTGGTGTAAGGAGAAGAGCATGGAGGAAAAGCATACTGTTTTATGTTTGTTTGTGTTTGTTTTTGTTTGCTTTAAAGGCCTTAGCCTGGAAGTGCCATTGGAACTTACACTTAACCTTTCATTCTAGACAACAATAATCCCAGGCACTAACTGAGTTGCAGGAAGAGGGGGAAAGAATGAGCATTATAGGACATGTAGCCCTTGACTAAGCAGCCATGTTCCAGCTGTGATTCTGTTATTGTGGAGGGGAGAATGATATATAGTAAATCCATTGTGTGGTTTCATGTCATAGCCAACTGCCAGTCTGATAGCACCAAGTGTTGGTAAAGGTATAGGGGAACAGAAAACAGTGAACTCCTGTACACATCTATCCTGGTGCAGGAATCTTGTAAAAGGATATTCAATAGCAACAATGTAGAAACAACTGTATTGGCTTTAGGTCAAATTGTGGATACGCAAACACTGTTAATTATTATGGTAGAATGTTATTCAACTATTCAAATGAATCAACTAGTTCTACATGTGCTAGTGTAGATATATCAATATAATATTGAGTGAAAATCTAGTGGTAAAGGAAATAATTCCCCTCTCCGCCTCTCCGCCTCTCCGCCTCGCTTCTTTCTCCCCAGCTGTCTCTCCTCCCAAGCTCAGTCTCTAAATTTAGATCTCAATTTCTTTCCCCCACCCCGCCCGCTCTCCTGTGTGTCTGGCACCCAGACCGCGCGGCCCTGAGGCGCCGCCTCCCCTCCCCCAACCCGCACCCCCTCCCCGGGGGTCCCGAAGGCCGCTGCTGCCGCCGCCGCAGCCGCCGCCGCCTCCCGCGGAGCACCATAGAGCAGACTCTTCACCGCGCGAATGAGCCGCCGAATTATATGAAACAGCTGATAAGATGAGTGACAATTTAAAATCCAAGTGATCCGAGAACAGGCACTGAGCTACGACCCGCTGAATTCAAACTCCCGGTCACCTGCTTCCCGCAGACAAACAGCTATGACTCGGCATTAATTCATCCGGCTGAAACAACTGGTCAGCCCTTCTCATCATACGAAGGTAAATGCCTACCGAGCCTTCATAAGTAGTGGCCACAGGTTTGAAACGGGGCTTGGGAGAGAAGGACCCACCCGTTGAATTGGTCGCCCGGCAAAGGGAAACGACGTCATCAAACTGCTGCGGAGGAGATAACTTCGTGGAAACAGGTGTGTGATCCCATAGCCTTGCCTCTCCACACATCGGGAAAACCTTAAGGGCCCCTCCCAGCTCTCCCGTAAGGGCCCCTCCCAGCTCTCCCATGAGTGCTACAGCCAGCCCGAGGGAATCAGAGGTGGTGCGGGACCCGCGGAGCGGAACTACCGCTCCCACCAGGGCTGACTGCTGAGGTCTCTTGCACCAGCTACGGGGAAGTGGATACCGGAGGGCAAGTAAAATCCGCTGAGGATTCTCAGCCCCAAGCTCTACAAACTTAGGGTCTGAGGGAATGGCAAACTGGAAGAGTGTGCCCAGTCGTTCATGAAAACAGGGCTCCCGGGAGCAGCAGACTTGGCATGTAGCCAGTATTGTGGTGAGAGGGGCCTGGCTAGAGAAAAAGTGGGAAGTGACTAGACACAAGAGGAGGCCCTAGACACTCAGGATTGGAGACTCGCCCAGTCTGGGAGGAGCTGCTGCACAGTGATTGGTTCCCGCGTATTGACAGGAGAAACTTGACCTGGTGGGCACAGCGCCATCTACTGGAAGAGAAGTTAATCAAACTCTATGATGGCATTTATTAGGTTGTTTTTTTTTTAATTTTTTTTTCTCTTTTTCTTTTCTCTTTTTTTTTTGATTTGGATTTTTCTTTCATTTTCATTTTTTTCTCTCTTGTTTTATTAATTTTTAATCTTTTTTACAAAATTTTTTTAAATTTTTTTTCTACTAATTTTAATTTAAATTTTTTTTTAATTATTAGAATTATTTTATTTTTTTTAAATTTTTTTCTTTTTTAGTTCCTATTCTTTTTCTTCTTTAGTCTTTTCATTTTTCTTATCCCCCCTTTTTTCCTTGAATTCTACCTGCCTACTCTCATTCTCTTTAGAGACTTCTTCCCTTCCCTTCAAATACCTTTCCTCCCAAGCATCAAATTAATCTATAGGAGTAAACAGTAACTCAGCAGTCAAACAGAACAAGAAGCAACATGAGCAGCTTCAAAAAACAAGGAAGAAAAGGAGTACAAACAATGCAGGACAGCCTAAATATTCAGGAGGACCTAGAGTCATCAGAAAAATGGTCATATAAAGAACTCAAGGAACACCTAAGACAGATGGAATGGAACCTTAAAGAGGATACAAGACAGCAAATTCAAGCAGCGAAAGAACACATTGAGAATGCATTTCATAAAAAGATAAAAGAAGAAGTTAAGCATCTTTATCAGGAGATAGAGATTATAAAAAATAATCAAACAATAATTCTAGAAATGAAGGAAATGATAAACCAAATTAAAAACTCAATTGAGAGTATCACTAACAGAGTGGAGCAAGTAGAAACCAGAACGTCAGATAATGAAGACAAAATATACCATCTTGAAAAGAGTCTAGCCAACTCAGAAAGGCTGGTAAAAAATCACGAGAAAAACATCCAAGAGTTATGGGATAACATAAAAAAACCAAACTTATGAGTCATCGGGATAGAAGAAGGTACAGAGATTCACACCAAGGGAATGAGAAGCCTGCTGAATGAAATAATTACAGAAAACTTTCCAGAAATAAAAAAGGAAACAGATATACAAATTGAAGATGCATACAGGACACCGAGCACACAAAATCACAGTAGACCCACGCCAAGGAAAAAAAAAAAAAAAAAGGAAATAATGCCATGTATGTGCATCAAAGAAATAAATAATAGTCTATATTGTTCATAGATGTTTATGTTTAAAATCCAAATATCCACCAATTTCTTTTGTAGAATATGTCTAGCAATTCAGCATGATTCTTTTAAGGAAGGAATGGAAGTCTGGGTCTTTAGCAATATCACTAATGATAAAATATAATGAGCTTATCTGAAGCAAATATGCCAGGTTAATGTGTTTGACTTTGATGCTATGTGTGCAGGTGTTTATCATATTTTCTTTTTTAAAAACGTTTAAAGTGTATCAATAACAGGATATTAATCAATAAGGCATTTCAAAAAATTTTAAAGAGTGATGTACTATATACTGTGTGTGCTTTAGGGCCTCACTAAATTACTTGAGGTTGGCCCCAAACTTGTGATCCTCCTGCTTCAACCTCCCAAGTTACTGGGATTACAGGCATGTGCCACAGAGTTGAGCTACTAAAAACTTGTTGATAAATTTAGAATGCATGAATACTGATTTCACATGATAAGTATAGATCTACAGCAATATGAAGTCAAAATTTATCATTAAAGACAGAAGCAAAACCAGGATATGAATTTTACTACTTTTTTGGTAGTTATTAGCCATATGAAAATTAACTACAAGAGAGAGGTTAAGCATATCAAATTGGAAAGGAATATGTGTCATTTGTATTGTTCTTTCTGTCCTCTTTTTTTTTTTAGGTTTCAATTTCCTCTTTATTGTCCCATTTTTCTTTTGACTTCCAATATTTTTCTTTTGGAGAAAGATTAAATTATTATTTTTTAAAAAGAGTCCAGCCATTACATGTAAAAAAAATTATTTTTACACAATATAGTATGTGAATGCCAGCTCTCTTGGCTGTGATTGCGTCTTGTGGGTTTTGTTTATTTAATAAAGAATTATTAAATTATTTATTAAATAAAGAAAAAATCAGAATTCCCCTCACACCCACTTCCATTTTTTAAATAAAGTAGATGGTGTATAAGTGTTCATACAAGTGTTAATTCCAGATTGGTTACTATTGATTAACATAATAGAGATTCAAACTACTAAGCAGTTATTTGCACTGCTTTTTATACTTAGAAACTGGGAAAAGGATTATAGCTTTGATTTATTTAACATAAAATAATTAAAAAAAAACATGGTGGAGTTTTTCAGTGTAAATACCTCTACACATCGTTGACAGGTTTAGTACGAATGACTGTGTTGGGAGTGGTTTCTAAGTCCTATTCATACTCTGACTATGAGAGCTTCATTTAAGAAAGTTGTGTATAACTAAAATTAGATCACTGACACCAAATTCCCTTACTAAAAATAAAAGTTTTAGTAGATATATAAATGAAGGTAACTATAATTTTCTTATAAGAACTGGTTCCACATAGAAATGATTTTCATTTTAACTGACTTTTTCTAATTCCACTGTAACTATAGAAAACAAATTCTTATATAGAAAACATATGCACTGTTTAATACAGCATAATAATATATGTAGATTTTGAAATGTCCTCTTAATAGTATATTTTAAATATTTCAGCATGTCATTATTTTAGGAGCTTTCTGTGAAGCAGGTATGTCTTTCTGTCTTCTCTCCAGACATCTTTTTCCCTAACTCCTTTCCTCCCTGAATTCCTTCCCTTATTCATCATGCTCACCAGAGAAAAGTGAAGCACACTGTTATCATTACATGGTTGGATCTGCTGTGGGAAATATATAGTCAAAAATAAATGAGATTTTTGCCTTCCATTTAATAATAGATGTTGATAATTAAGCTGCCTCTTTGGTTATACATCTGTCTACTGGATTTTAAAATGTTCCTACTCAGGGCAATTTGCCAAGCTATATTAGTGAATTTTTCTGGACTACAAAGGAAAATTATAGAGAGTGTAATGTAAAGCTAGGCTATGTTTTCCAACAGGAAAGCTAGTAGCCACATGTGAGTATTTCAATTTTAATTAATCCAAATGACATAAAATTAAAAATTCAGTTTCCCAAGTACACTAGTCCCAGTTCAAGTGATCAATAGCCATGTGGTTCGTAGCTACCCACGTTGCACAAGTAGCTATAGAGCATTTCAGCCTCACAACAAGTTTTGTTGGCCAGCCTTGAATGGTATCTATAGGTGATACCTGTTTGTTTTATTTATCTTATTAGAATTTTAAAATGATTTTTCCCTGGATATTATAAATACTAATACTAATTTTTAGAAACAAGGAATAGCTCAAAATTATTCATGAGTATATATATATATATATATATATATATATATATATATATATATATATATTTTTTTTTTTTTACTTTCCTCCCAACTTAATTTTTAAGATTTTAAGACTAGTGAAATAAATCATGTATCAACCTGGAATTGCCAGCATTTTGCAATTCTCAACATTTAGAAAATTCTTGATAATAGTACAAAGTCCAGGGATGGGGACGTGAGGATGTAGGCTATTATCTTACTTGGTGCTTACCCAGAAGATGATGGAGGAGGAACTGTTTGTTTTTATAAGACACTCAAAAGAAACAGAGTCAGTTTCTTTGGGGAATATAATTTTAAGGTATAATTACAGTATTAATCCAGGAAAAGTGGGAACCATCAGAAAGAAGAGATAAGGGAGAAGGATGGAGAGGAGCCAGCATGATCCTTTTAGTTGTTGGGGACCTTCACTATTCCTTGCCATCTCTCTCCTGAGTCCTTTCCGTGCCCTGTGTACAGGTCACTTTCACTCAGCACTGAAAGCAGCCAGTGAGGAACACAGGCTCTCGACATATTAGTCTGAGAGGCAGGAAAGTGGGTGATTAAGAACTCTGACAGGGAGCCAGATGGCTGGATCTTGAGAGTCCAGTTCTGGGTTTTACTGTCTGTGAGAGTGTAGCAAGTTATTTAACTCTGTTTATCTGTAAAGTGAGACAATCTTACTATCTTCCTCTTCCTCTTCATGTTCCCATGATGGTTAAGGAATGAAGATATAAACTCATTAAAGACTATATTGTTAGTATTGCTAACAACTGTTACATAGGTAATATGGCACATGGTAAGTGACCAATAAGTATACACTTCTATTTTATTATATCAGGGAAGAAGATATTTAAACAAGTAATTGCAGTAAAGCTGGATGAGTTTTATAGTAGGCTAAGTTCAGTGTTCCATGATCGTATATGTCAAGGTGACCTAATTCTTGACAATTATTTAACCAAATTTAGCTTAGCTTTTAGTTTGGCTGTTTTTTGTTTCAAACTATACTTTCATAGTTTCTTAAATCAGATTTTATTCTTTTTATGGTTTGCGTTCTTTAAAATTTGTTTATTACCCCAATGTGATAAATGTTTGAAGGCTCCAAGATATTAAGTAAAAATGTTGTCCTGATCATTCTGGTAATATCATAACTGTCACAGTTCTTTCCCGGATGCTTTACATTATATACCAGGTTGCCAAAAACGTAATAGAATCCTCTCTTAGCAATAGCCTCTGGCTAATCAAAATAAAATCTATCTTCCAGACTTTTACAGGGGAGTTTGGTTAGCTTCGAGTATAATTAAAGAGTATATTATTTGATACCTATTAAAGACAGGAAATTGTGAGGTGCAACTGGTTTTCATATATTGTGGGACAGTTTTATTTAACTACATATAGAAGCTGCTAAAGTGAGTTTTCAAGTAAAAAATATGTAAGAGCTGAAATAGATTAAACTTAAGTACCAACAGGACACCTTTATTGAAGCATCATTTACTTCTCACTTTCTAGTATGAGATTTTCTTAAGGAACTCAGTTTGCCTCATGTAGCATTAAAATCGATTCTTGCTTTTGTGTTTCTTGGGTCACAATGATAGGAAATGAAGGGCTAAATTCCTTTTAATTAACATAAGTTACATGTTTTGTAATATGGAGAAGGTTATTTAAACTAACTAGTTGTGAGAAATGTCTCTAGTTATGAGGAATCTCTTTGTTTCATTGAAATCTGAATTTGGGGTAAATGTTAGGGAGTTTCAAAAATAAATGAGCAATAGGTAACAGGAACAGAGTGCTTGGTAAGGTGTTTCTGGACTTGATATCCAGGTATGCACCACACCAATTGCTGCTTCTTGGTGGCTCCTGTGTGCCAACCTGTCATAGTGTCACTGCTACTTATTGCTTTGTTTTACTTATGTTTTAAGAAAAATAAACTACAAATAATATGTGAGGTATCCAAGCTATATATTTTAGAAATTATAGAGCTTTAGAAACGTGACATTTTTATTCAGGAGGAAAAGCTAAGGTTTAGTTTCTATGTGGGTCGGTCCTATTTAATAACAATGCTTTTCTATTTCACTCCAAATAGTAAATATTGGATCACAGTAATAGATGAATTTTATATACATATGTGCCACCTATAGGTTTATTTTAACACATGGCTGTAGAAAAAGTCCAAGGAATCCAATTCTATTTACAGTTATAAAAATATTTAAATATCTGTGATTGTTTGCTAGCAGGTAAGCTCACATTTGTTTGATTTTCTTCCAGATTCATGAAAAACTCCACTACTATGAGAAGCAGAGCCCGGTGCCCATTCTACATTCTGCGGCAGCCTTGGCCAATGACGTAAGTGTGCCTTTCTGAGCTCACAGGACGTGTCTGCCTCAGGCCTGGCAGAGGTGGAACTCATCCTAGTGCAGACAGATGTGTGTGATCCTATGAGTGAAAACCAGAAGAAGTTGCAAATGTTTCCAAAAGCCCTGTCATCACTGAGCTTATACTGATATTATGTTGATTTTCATTCACTTTCCTGTTTTAAAAATTGTGCATGCACCTACCCCTGTGTTCTGCCTTGGTAACGACGTAATAGAAATTTTAGGCTTCAAACTCTATGGAGAGAAAGAAGCTGTCAGGCATTGGTGTTCTGAGAAAGTCACAGACAAGGGGAAAGCTTTGGAGAAATAAAGACAAATGAGATAGTTATATTGCTGACAGTACTAAAAAAATGACAGGTACTAGGATAGGAATGAGGCATATGAAATACATAAAAAGACAGAATTGTTTTTAAAATGGATTATAAAGCACAGTGATGATTTATGGATATTAGACCTTTCCAAATTACTTTCATAACCAAAAAATAAATTTTAGAAGCAGTTGGCATTGATGGAGTAGTTAATTTCCTGTAGCTATAATTTTATTTTAAGCCTGGGGGAGGGGAACCTAACTTGCTGATTCCTACTGTTAACTTTCGGATTCGGATGAATTGAGAGCACACCTGGATAAACTATAAAGGACACTCAGCTAGACGAGAAATGTGTTTAGTGTGTGGTAGTGATATCCTGTAACTTATTTGTTGCTCTTAAATTTTTTCCTGTATCACCATAAGGCAAACTGTAATTCAGTTTAGTAAAATGCCAGGACCGTAATATGGTAAGAAAAAAAGAATCGGCTGTCTTCAGAAGTTGATTTTCTTTGATGTTTTGTATCCTAATTTAGAAATTAAAACATATGTAATAACAATCCAGTTATATGTATTGGTTTAGTCCTCAAATATTTTCCATTCTATTTTTATCTCCAGACATATGTTTCAATACATATGTTAATGAGTAAGCTTACTTCTGCATTGTAAAACTAAAACTTTTGAAACAAAGGTGAATAAAAGTGTGTATATAGTTACATAATTAAGCTTCAGCTAACATTTGAAAAAGGCTTTAAAACCAGTTTTCAAACATCTACTGCTGAGGGTTTTAGGAAAAAATTGTGTAGAGATTTATGTAATTGAGCCCCAAGTATAGTACATAGTAATTTTTTTTCAAAAAAATTAGAATATGAGATTGAGATAGAACTCAGGGGTAGAGCACTTGCCTAACATATGGGAAGCCCTAGAGTTGATACCTAGCACTGCAGGAAAAAGTAAAATAAAATAAAATAGTAGACCTTACTATTAAATATGATCAACACAGTATTTTTAATTCACTATAACATTATACTTAAATGTTAAACAAATATTATTATGTATTAAGTGAGTAAAGAATATGAAGAGCCTTTTGTCTCTTTTTGTAAGTTAAAAATTCTATAAAAATGTTACCCTGAAAAAGTAAAAGCAATTTTTGTAATGTTATTTGTCAACTTTCTCTGATTTTATTTTCTGTACAAAAAGTCCATTTCCAAAGATAAGAACTATTGTTTTTAGCATAAAAGAAACAGTAGGGGCAAATGGAAAATTCATGCAGTATTTTAAGATAAAATGCTTTTATATACTTTGAATTATAAACCATATGTTGCATAAACCTTATCTTTTTATATTTGTGTCTTGCTTTTCTTATAGAAATTATATGATCCTTACTGAGAAATTTTGATAGAAAAGTCTCAAATTTTTGTTTGTAACTGGCAAAAGATAATTGTATGTATTTATGGTACACAGTGTGATATTTTGAGACACACACACACACACACACACACACACACACACACACACACACACGATTAATTAGCTTACCCAACTGCTCAAACATATACCATTACTTTGTGGTAAGAACATTCAAAACATTCATATTGGAGAACATGAGGCAGATTCAAAGTTCCAGTTCGTTCTTCATATCAAATTGACAAATGGGAATTCTTGATCATTACAATAAAGTACAGTTAGCATTTTTGGTGCCAGGGTAGTTCTCAAACTATTATGGGTTTATGATTAACTTGGTTTTTATGTAATAGACTTCTTAGTCTGTGTAGATAAACATAATAAAAGTTTCAGGTCATTTACTCTATTAGGATCATTCTAGTTCGTTTTACCCCAGTTCTAAACAGCACAGCTACTGTGGATTTTTGGAAACCCTATGGATTTCACCACCTCATTCAAAAACTCTCCATCTTTTTTATTTTTTTTTTTTGTACGGTGTCAAAACTTGATCCAGTCCTTTTTACAAATGGTCCTTTGTCTACGTGCAAAAGACCATTCACACAGATGAAGTGCTGGGATTTGCCCTCATTGCAATAAATCAGAAGTGATGTGGCTGATATGATCACGCAGGTTGTACTCAGCCCAGAACCTGGGCTTGAATCTGCTCTTCTAAGGACCAGAAAAGAAGAGCACTGATTGATTTCTTTCATGCTGACTTAAACACTGGAAAGTAATAACCTTGAGCAAAATGGATTCTCAGTTCTGCACAGAACCTCACAATGCTCTTGCTAAACGTTACTCATGTCAATGTAATCTTCCTTGCAGCTGGCTGAAGAGCTTCAGAACAAGCTATTAAACAGTGAGATCAGAGAGCTGTTGAAACTACTGTCAAAACCCAATGTGAAGGTGAGGACATGTTACTCCTGTAATAAATACCTTCTGAAAGGGCCACTTTCTGAGTCTTCAGATGAATTGTGTTTCAGGCATCAATTTTCAACTCAATGTATTTTCAAATAGTACACATATTTTATTAACCCGAATCCTAGTAAGGTAAAAGAATTATAATGTTGTGACAAGTACTACCCAGTACTTTAACTGGGAAACTCAGAATTTAAGTTGGGTTAATATAGTGCAGCTTCAAGGTTGTTTTCCTTTACAATGAAATTAAGAATACAAAATACAGAACCACAGTGATTTTGTTTAGGTTTATTTAACTTGGCCAGTTAATGATTATTTTAATATATTTGACAAATATCTCTATTTTTCTGTAGTATTATTTCGGTACTCTTCTCTCCCCCTTCAACTGCCTCATTTTCTATCCTTGTACTAATTCATGTTTCAAAATATCATACCATTTTATAGAATAGAGCAGTTGTCCAGTGTCAAATATCTCTTAAAATATTGATAGACTTCAATTCTGTCCTGCCTGCTTCCTCAGAGTTTATTATTCATTCACTTATTTATTTATTTTCTGAATGTAATTAGTTCTGAGAAGGCATTTCACAATTGTCTTGCTCTTATTCTAAGGTTATCAATACATAAAATCCTATAATGTATACATTGGGAATTTGAAACCACTGCAAACTGTGTGTAAAATGGTTTCCATGAGTCACAATTACATATGAATTTTATATGTAATTTATCATCATAAGATCAGTTGTCTTATGATGAATACTGGTAAGAATAGAGTGTTGAATGAAAACTTATGTTCAGGTACAAAACTGTTTTTTGCCTTCTTGGAGAAATATCCTTTGAAATTGTGCTGTATTTGGTTTTAAAATTTATATTTTTAAAAAGTTTTTGAAATTAGGGCTGAGGTTGTAGCTCAGTGGTAGAGTGCTTGCTTAGCATGTGTGAGGCACCGGGTTGTATTCTGAGCGCCATATATAAATTAATAAGTAAAGGTCCATCAACAACTAAAAAAATTTTTTTATAGTTATTGAAATGAAGTATAAAATGGGCCATAGTATCTAACCCTTATAAGTACATGAATGTATTGAAGTCAGAAGTAAATGGACTATGAATAATAACGTGAGGGTAATTGATTTCTAATGGTTTAGGGGTCTAATTAAATTTTATTTCTAAAAGAACAAAGATCAAATTAGAACAGAAAAGTTGCTTAATATTAAAAAGAAAGGGTGCCACATAGTTAGGCACTCCAAGAAGGAGATTTGTAGAGACCACTGTCATGATTTCTTTAAATCTTGAGATTTAAAGCTGTGTTTAGTATCAACTGTATGTAAAAGGTTAGTGTCAACCAGAGCAGGGTGAGGTGAGCCATGAGAAGCTTGTCAAATCCCTTTCTGAGATTATTAACTTGGTTCAACAACATTAGAAACTAAAGAGGAATGTTTCAGATTTTTTAAAAAGTGACTTTGGTATTCTACTCAACAGTGTTTGAAATGGAATGGCTAAAAATAGATTATACAAGAGGTAGGCTGGCATTTGGTTTAAAATGGAGGTATGACTTAGATGGTATTATGAAGATCCATTTGATAAAATTTAATAATTGGTTAAATTTCATTGTATGGAATGTATTTTATATGCATTATGTTGTTTATTTTTTCATATTTTATAGTGTGACTATAGAATGGATAAGAGGTCAGCATAAAAGATGTATATTAAAGAAATATGAGTAGAAAGCAGATGATATTTCAGATACATGGTGTTTCAGTTGGAAATGACAATCCGTGGTTATCCAGTCTTGGGAAGAACATATCTTTCTTCCATTTTTCACCTAACATATAATACAGCTTTCCTTGAAGTCATTCGTATTAACTGCCATCATTTTGAATGTCACCTATAAGTGATTCTTTAAAAAGCTCAGCCCTAAAATACATGTTGGACTTTTTCAGAATATAATCAGTCAATTCTTTTGGTTCTAGGAATTAAATTAAAAAATTTGCTTTATTTTCCTTCTTTTAAAACAAAGCAAGGTGTAGTAGAATATGTTATCTATTCATGGGCTATTAGTTGAACTGACAGTTGAAATATGAAATATGTAATTCTGGTGTGTTAATTTGAGTGTTGTCTGTCATTTTTAGCAGATAAAAAATTATTTACTGTTTAGACGGTTATTCTATTTTAAATATTTTATTCATAGTAACTGAAAGAAAACCTGACATATGCTTACCAAGTAATATGACCTTTTTTTAATATTCTTATTTGTAGATGGACACAATACCTTTATTTTATTTATTTATTTTTATGTGGTACTGAGGGTCAAACCCAGTACCTCACACGTGTGAGGCAAGCACTCCACCACCAAGACCCTATATGACTTTTTTTTTAAAAAAACACTTAGGTACAAACAACCAGATATGTAGCCACTACAGAAAAATAATATATGTATTCCTCAGATTTGCTAATAACTCTTTTCAAAAATCGTTTGAACTTTTCTTTGGTGATTTATAAATGTTGCTAGAAATAGATATTTTTTCAGATATTTATTCAGTGCCTACTGTGTGCCAGGCCCTCTGGAGATACGATTTGTAGTAAATAGATTAATGAAGGCATAGGAGAAATATTGGGTTTTAAAAAAGGGGGGAGGACAAATGGAAATGATGTGAAACATATAGGATTGGTGCTAAATCCAAACTTTGGTTGAGGAAAACTGTAGAGGAAGGCCTGAAGGTCGAATACGGGGTAACCAGAACAGAACGGGGCATGTGGAATGGGTCGTCGGCAGAGTGTGAAGAATAAAGGTTTTAGGTCAAATGCACAGTATGTGAAGTCTCTTAAAGTTCAGCGTGACTGCACAGTAGCCTGTGAAAGAGGACAGGGCAAGAGTTTGGAGCAGGAAGTCAAGCCTTTTGAGTTGGGCTTATCCCACAGACTCTGGCTTATGCCTGTAGTTAAGGATTATTATTAATAGCTCTTCTTTTACTTTCAGTTGCTTCCTTATTTATATGTTTTATTATGGCCACCCTAATTTTGAACATGATAAGTTTGGATTTCATCCAAAGTATAGTGGAGAGTCATTGAAAGGACTTAAATAGGGCAGTGACACAGTCACTCCATGCGTAGAATATGGAGAAGTTTTGAAGGATGATGGGTGGGTAGAATGGAATACTGCAATCAAGGAAGGTCAGTTGGGAGTCTGTGGAAATAATGGAAGAGGAATATGATTGTGGCCCTGATGAAGGAAATGGGGGACAGGTCATTTTGAGGGATAACTTTAACACGTGATATTTGGGGGAGGAAATAGAAAAGAAAAATCCCCACTAAAATGGATTCCAAATAGGATAAAGCCTGAAGTATAAAAAGAAATTGGACCATGTGCTGGGCATGGTGGCGCATGCCTGTAATCCCAGCGGCTTGGGAGGCTGAAACAGCAGGATCGAGGGTTCAAAACCAGCCTCAGCAATGGTGAGGCACTAAGCAACTCAATGAGACCTTGTCTCTAAATAAAATACAAAATAGGGCTGGGGATGTGGCTTAGTAGTTGAGTGCCCCTGAGTTCAATCCCCAGCACCCCCCCTACCCCTGGACAAAAAAAAAAAAAAAAAGTGGACCATGAGCTCAGAGGTAGAGCTCTTGCCCAGCATGTGTAAGACCCTAGGTTTGATCCCTAGTACTGCAAAAAGAAGAAATTTGCAACAAAACAACAACAACAACAAAAAGATTATTTGATCATGGGATAGAGAAGTGTTCACAAGAATAGAGACTGACAGACACAGACAGAAACATATACACATGCTCATACCCATAGGAGTTTTTAAAAATCCCTGAATGAGTTTAGAAGGAGTACTTTATACAAATGATTTATGATGTTTGTCATTAGTAAAATGGGAAACTTTAATTTTACCTTTTAAAAATTTACTTGATAAAGACAAAAACAAACATATATTCTTTTTTGATGATACATAATTGTGTTTTTAATTCAAACTGGACAAAGTTCAGAAGCCACTCTTCTCATTGCTTTTAGTGAAGATTAATATCTCTTGATATGCATAATCACTTTTTCTTCTGTGAATTAGATGTTCATATACCTTTGGGGAATAACTGTCCTTATCTGGCTGTATTACTTTTCCATTTTTTCTAAATATCAATATTAAATGTACATTTTTCCACATAAATGTGATCATAGAATATACTACTTAACTGTGGGTTTGTTTGGTTTTAACAGTTGGGTATTTTGTGAACTTCTCTTGGGATTAATATAATTATCTCCTTTTTTTGGATTTTTTTTTATTGGTTGTTCACAACATTACAAAGCTCTTGACATATCATATTTCATACATTAGATTGAAGGGGGTTATGAACCCCCAATTTTACTCCAAATGCAGATTGCAGAATCACGTCGGTTACACATCCACAATTTTACATAATGCCCTATTAGTAATTGTTGTATTCTGCTACCTTTCCTATCCCCTACTATCTCCCATCTTCTCTCTCTACCCCATCTACTGTAATTCATTTCTCTCCTTGTTTATTTTCCCATTCCCCTCACAACCTCTTATATGTAATTTTGTATAGCAATGAGGGTCTCCCTTCATTTCCATGCAATTTCCCTTTTCTCTCCCTTTCCCTCCCATCTCATGTCTCTGTTTAATGTTAATCTTTTCTTCCTGCTCTTCCTCCCTGCTCTGTTCATAGTTGCTCTCATTATATCAAAGAAGACATTTGGTATTTGTTTTTTAGGGATTGGCTAGTTCACTAAGCATAATCTGCTCTAGTGCCATCCATTTCCCTGCAAATTCTATGATTTTGTCAATTTTTATTGCTGCATAGTACTCCATTGTGTATAGATGCCACATTTTTTTTATCCATTCATCTATTGAAGGGCATCTGGGTTGGTTCCACAGTCTAGCTATTGTGAATTGTGCTGCTATGAACATCGATGTGGCAGTATCCCTGTAGCATGCTCTTTTAAGGTCTTCAGGGAATAGTCCGAGAAGGGCAATAGCAGGGTCAAATGGTGGTTCCATTCCCAGCTTTCCCAGGAATCTCCAAACTGCTTTCCAAATTGGCTGCACCAATTTGCAGTCCCACCAGCAGTGTACAAGTGTACCCTTTTCTCCACATCCTCGCCAGCACTTGTTGTTGTTTGACTTCATAGTGGCTGCCAATCTTACTGGAGTGAGATGGTATCTTAGGGTGGTTTTGATTTGCATTTCTCTGACTGCTAGAGATGGTGAGCATTTTTTCATGTACTTGTTGATTGATTGTATATCCTCCTCTGAGAAGTGTCTGTTCAGGTCCTTGGCCCATTTGTTGATTGGGTTATTTGTTATCTTATTGTCTAATTTTTTGAGTTCTTTGTATACTCTGGATATTAGGGCTCTGTCTGAAGTGTGAGGAGTAAAAATTTGTTCCCAGGATGTAGGCTCCCTATTTACCTCTCTTATTGTTTCTCTTGCTGAGAAAAAACTTTTTAGTTTAAGTAAGCCCCATTTGTTGATTCTTGTTATTAACACTTGTGCTATGGGTGTCCTATTAAGGAATTTGGAGCCTGACCCCACAATATGTAGATCGGAGCCAACTTTTTCTTCTATCAGACGCAGAGTCACTGATTTGATATCAAGCTCCTTGGTCCATTTTGAGTTAACTTTTGTGCATGGCGAGAGAAAGGGATTCAGTTTCATTTTGTTGCATATGGATTTCTAGTTTCCCAACACCATTTGTTGAAGATGCTATCCTTCCTCCATTGCATGCTTTTAGCCCCTTTATCAAATATAAGATAGTTGTAACTTTGTGGATTAGTCTCTGTGTCCTCTATTCTATACCATTGGTCCACCCGCCTGTTTTGGTACCAGTACCATGCTGTTTTTGTCACTATTGCTCTGTAATATAGTTTGAAATCTGGTATCGCTATACCGCCTGATTCACACTTCCTGCTTAGAATTGCTTTTGCATTTCTGGGTCTTTTATTTTTCCATGTGAATTTCATGATTGCTTTATCTATTTCTACAAGAAATGCCATTGGGATTTTGATTGGCATTGCATTAAACCTATAGAGAACTTTTGGTAATATCGCCATTTTGATGATGTTAGTTCTGCCTATCCATGAACAGGGTATATTTTTCCATCTTCTAAGATCTTCTTCTACTTCTCTCTTTAGGGTTCTGTAGTTTTCATTGTATAAATCTTTCACCTCTTTTGTTAGGTTGATTCCCAAGTATTTTATTTTTTTGGAGGATATTGTGAATGGAGTGTTTTTCCTCATTTCCGTTTCAGAAGTTTTGTCACTGATATACAGAAATGCCTTTGATTTATGCGTGTTGATTTTATATCCTGCCACTTTGCTGAATTCATTTATTAGTTCTAGTAGTTTCTTTGTAGACCCTTTTGGGTCTTCTAGGTATAGAATCATGTCATCTGCAAATAGTGATAATTTAAGTTCTTCTTTTCCTATTTTTATGCCTTTAATTTCTTTCGTCTCTCTAATCGCTCTGGCCAGTGTTTCGAGAACTATATTGAATAGAAGTGGTGATAGAGGGCATCCCTGTCTTGTTCCAGATTTTAGAGGGAATGCCTTTAACTTTTGTGCATTCAGAATGATGCTAGCCTGAGGCTTAGCATAGATAGCTTTTACAATATCGAGGTATGTTCCTGTTATCCCTAGTTTTTCTAATGTTTTGAACATAAAGGGATGCTGTACTTTGTCGAATGCTTTTTCTGCATCTATCGAGATGATCATATGGTTCTTATCTTTAAGTCTATTGATGTGGTGAATAACATTTATTGATTTCCGTATGTTAAACCATCCTTGCATCCCAGGGATGAATCCTACTTGATCATGGTGCACAATTTTTTTGATGTGTTTTTTGTATCTGATTCGCCAGAATTTTATTGAGGATTTTTGCATCTAGGTTCATCAGAGATATTGGTCTGTAGTTTTCTTTCTTTGAGGTGTCTTTATCTGGTTTCGTAATCAGGGTGATGTTGGCCTCATAGAATGAATTTGGAAGAGCTCCCTCTTTTTCTATTTCCTGAAATAACTTGAAAAGTATTGGTATTAATTCTTCTTTAAAGTTTTTGTAAAACTCCGCTGTATACCCATCCGGTCCTGGGCTTTTCTTGGTTGGTAGTCTTTTGATGGCTTCTTCAATTTCATCCATTGATATTGGTCTGTTCAAATTGTGTGTATCCTCCTGACTGAGTCTGGGCAAATCATATGACTTAAGAAATTTATCGATGTCTTCACTATCTTCTATTTTATTGGAATATAGGTTTTCAAAATAATTTCTAATTGTCTTCTGTATTTCTGTAGCATCTGTTGTGATATTGCCTTTTTCATCCCGTATGTTAGTAATTTGAGTTCTCTCTCTTCTTCTCTTCGTTAGCATGGCTAAAGGTGTGTCGATCTTATTTATTTTTTCGAAGAACCAACTTTTAGTTTTGTCATTTTTTTCAACAGTTTCTTTTGTTTCAATTTCATTGATTTCCGCTCTGATTTTAATTATTTCTTGCCTTCTGCTACATTTGCTGTTGTTTTGCTCTTCCTTTTCTAGGGCTTTGAGATGAAGTGTGAGCTCATTTATTTGTTGGTTTTTTCTTTTTTTGAGGAATGATCACCAGGCGATGAATTTTCCTCTTAAAACTGCTTTCATTGTGTCCCATAGATTCCGATATGTTGTGTCTGTATTTTCATTTATCTCTAAGAATTTTTTGATTTCCTCCTTTATGTCTTCTGTAACCCATTGATCATTCAGTAACATATTGTTCATTTTCCATGTGATGTAGGATTTTTCCTTCCTTCTTTTATCATTGATTTCCAGTTTCATTCCATTATGATCAGATAAAATGCAAGGTATTATCTATACCCCTTTATATTACTGAGGGTTGCCCTATGGCATAATATATGGTCTATTTTTGAGAAGGATCCATGTGCTGCTGAGAGAAAAGTATATCCATTTGATGATGGTTGATATATTCTATATATGTCAGTTAAGTTTAGGTTATTGATTATGATATTGAGTTCTATAGTTTCTTTATTCAACTTTTGTTTGGAGGATCTGTCCAATGGTGAGAGAGGTGTGTTGAAGTCACCCATAATTATTGTGTTGTGGTCTATTTGATTCTTGAACTTGAGGAGAATTTGTTTTATGAATGTCGCAGCACAATTATTTGGTGCATAAATATTGATAATTGTTATGTCTTGTTGGTGAATGGTTCCTTTTAACAGTATATAATGTCCTTCTTTATCCCTTTTGATTAACTTAGTCTTGAAGTCAATTTTATTCGATATGAGGATGGCCATCCCTGCTTGCTTACGAGGACCGTGTGCGTGGTATATTTTTTCCCATCCTTTCACCTTCAGCCTGTGTATGTCTTTTCCAATCAGATGTGTCTCCTGGAGGCAGCATATTGTTGGATTTGTTTTTTTAATCCATGATACCAGCCTATGTCGCTTTATTGGAGAGTTTAAGCCATTAACATTCAGAGTTACTATTGATATATGGTTTGTACTTCCATCCATGCTTGATTATTTATCCTTTTTAAAAAAAATTAGTTTGTTTCTCCATGATTATCTTTCCCCTCGCCCTCTGTCTTTACTGAGGCACTTCCCACTGATGGTTTTGGTTATTGTTTTTCATTTCTTCCTCGTGTAGTGTTTTGCTCAAAATGCTTTGCAATGCTGGTTTTCTGGCTGCAAATTCTTTTAACTTTTGTTTATCATGAAAGATTTTTATTTCGTTGCCATACCTGAAGCTTAATTTTGCTGGATACAGAATTCTTGGTTGGCATCCATTGTCTTTCAGTGTTTGAAATACGTTGTTCCATGACCTTCTTGCTTTCAGTGTCTGTGATTAAAAATCCGTTGTTAACCTTTTTGGTTTACCCCTGAATGTAATCTGTCTCCTTTCTCTTGTAGCTTTTAATATTTTCTCTTTGTTCTGTATATTGGATATCTTCATAACAATGTGTCTTGGCGTTGGTCTGCTGTGATTTTGTGTGCTCGGTGTCCTGTATGTATCTTGAATTTGTATATCTGTTTCCTTTTTTCTGGAAAGTTTTCTGTAATTATTTCATTCAGCAGGTTACTCATTCCCTTGGTTTGAATCTCTGTACCTTCTTCTATCCCGATGACTCGTAAGTTTGGTTTTTTTATGTTATCCCATAACTCTTGGATGTTTTTCTCGTGATTTTTTACCAGCCTTTCTGAGTTGGCTAGACTCTTTTCAAGATGATATATTTTGTCTTCATTATCTGACGTTCTGGCTTCTACTTGCTCCACTCTGTTAGTGATACTCTCAATTGAGTTTTTAATTTGGTTTATCGTTTCCTTCATTTCTAGAATTATTGTTTGATTATTTTTTTATAATCTCTATCTCCTGATAAAGATGCTTAACTTCTTCTTTTATCTGTTTATGTAATTCATTCTCAATGTGTTCTTTCGCTGCTTGAATTTGCTGTCTTGTATCCTCTTTAAGGTTCCATTCCATCTGTCTAAGGTGTTCCTTGAGTTCTTTATATGACCATTTTTCTGATGACTCTAGGTCCTCCTGAATATTTAGGCTGTCCTGCATTGTTTGTACTCCTTTTCTTCCTTGCTTTTTGAAGCTGCTCATGTTACTTCTTGTTCTGTTTGACTGATGAGTTACTGTTTACTCCTATAAATTCATTAGATGCTTGGGAGGAAAGGTATTAGAAGGGAAGGGAAGAAGTCACTAAAGAGAATGAGAGTAAGCAGGTAGAATTCAAGGAAGGGGGGATAAGATAATTGAAAAGAAATGAAAAGACAAAAGAAGAAAAAAAATAGGAAATAAAAAAAGAAGATAAAAATTTAAAAAATATAATAAAAACAAAATTAAAATTAAAATTAGAAGAAAAAAATTTTTAAAAATTGTAAAAAAAAATTAAAAATACAACAAGAAAAAAAGGAAAATGAAAGAAAAACCCACATCAAAAAAAAGAGAGAAAAGAAAAAAAAAGAAAAAAAACTAATAAATGGAGTCTTAGAGTTTGATTAACTTCTCTTCCAGTAGGTGGCGCTGTGCCCACGAGGCCAAGGTTCTCCTGTCAATACGTGGGAACCAATCACTGTGCAGCAGCTCCTCCCAGACTGGGCGAGTCTCCAATCCTGAGTGCCTAGGGCCTCCTCTTGTGTCTAGTCACTTCCCACTTTTCCTCTAGCCAGGCCCCTCTCATGGGTGCCGCTCACCACAATACTGGCTACACGCCAGATCTGCTGCTTCCAGGAGCCCTGTTTTCATGAACGACTGGGCACATTTTTCCAGTTTGCCATTCCCTCAGACCCTAAGTTTGTAGAGCTTGGGGCTGAGAATCCTCAGCGAATTTTACTTGCCCTCTGGTAGCCACGCCCCCAGTAGCTGGTGCAAGAGACCTCAGCTGTCAGCAGTGGTGGGAGCTGTAGTTCCGCGCCGCGGGTCCTGCGCCACCTCTGATTCCCTCGGTCTGGCTATCGTGCTCACGGGAGAGCTGGGAGGGGCCCTTATGGGAGAGCTGGGAGGGGCCCTTAAGGTTTCCCCGATGTGTGGAGCGGGAAGGCTAGGGAATTACACACCTGTAGCCTCAGGTTTCAGTGAAGTTATCTCCTCCGCCGCAGTCTGATGACGTCAGTTCTCTGCCATGGTGGTATCTCTTGCAAATGGCGACAGTTCGTTTCCCTTTGCCGGGCGACCAATGCAGCGGGTGCGTCTTTACTGTCTCTCCCAAGCCCCGTTTCAAACCTGTGGCCACTACCTATGAAGGCTCGGTAGACATTTACCTCCGTAGAATGAGAAGGGCTGACCAGTTGTTTCAGCCAGATGAATTAGTACTGAGTCCTATAATTATCTCCTTAATTCATCACTTATAAATGTGTCTTTCTGTCATTTCTGTATTTCTGTTACTTAAAAAAACACTATGATATACATTATTTGTATATTATAGAATTTTTTATTTTGGTACCCGGGACTGAATTCAGGGACATTCAACATTGAGCCACATCCCCAGCCCTATTTTGTACTTTATTTAGAGTCAGGGTCTCAATGAGTTTTTTAGTGTCTTGCTATTTCTGAGGCTGGCTTTGAACTATTGATCCTCCTGCCTCACCCTCCCAAGCTGCTAGGATTATAGGTGTGTGCCACTGCACCTGGCTGTATTACAGAATTTTATGGAATATTGGATAAAAATATATTTTTATCATGTCAGTAAATTGTTGTACATTCGTATTTTCACATTTAAAAATTTTGGTGGTTATTGCTAGCTTGTTCTTTTTTGAAGGGGGTTACTTGGGATTGAACTCAGGGGAACACAACCACTGAGCCACATACCCAGCCCCATTTTGTATTTTATTTAGAGACAGGGTCTCACTGAGTTGCTAAGCACCTCATGTTTGCTGAGGCTGCCAACTTGTTCTTGAGACAGATTCTCCCAATATACAGTATAGTAGTTCATGAAAAGATCAATTTCCCTAGGCAATTTTAATTTATATGCAATTAATCACATATGCCATGTTCAATTAAAGTTCTTTTTTGAACTTCATTAATTGATCATCACTAGAATATAAGCTGCATAAGCACAGGGGTAAAAAGTTCTGGTCATGTAGCAAAAGTTCAGGTAAGTATTGTAGGATCATTTGATAATGATCACTGAAAATCTTGTATTTTCTTCATGGGAGTATTGTAAGAATACATATGTAACCATCATTATATATTTCTAATTTTTGTTTTTAATCTTACTTGCAGTTTTCAAGACAACACAGAAATACATAGCATTCTTTTCCTTTATGACTTCTAGGCATTGAGTTAGTTTAAAGGACTTCTTGTTCCTCATTACAACTTTTGAAAATCATCTTCTATATTTTCCTTTAGGTTTTTAAAAGTTTTATTTCTTTAATTTTTAAGTCATTTATGAAAATTTGGTATATAGCTTAGATATATTTCTAATTTTGTTTTGAAAAAATATATAGCAATTTTCATAACAGTTTAAAATATCTTTATTATATACCGAATCTGTTTTGAACTCTTACTTTGATCAATCTAGTTATGTGATTTTTTTCAGTTGGTATAGACTTATAGCATGATACTCAGTGAGACCCAAATCCTATCATTATTCTTCTAAATTTATTCTTCCACAAGAAATTTAGAATCCTTTTCGTATGTTGTCAAGTATCCTATTGGCATGCAGTTGAGTTTTACAATCTAAGAACATGACAATGTACTCATTTTATATAGTTCTAATAATAATCTTCATATAATTCTTCAATTTTTTTTACCAAATCTGTCCCCAAGCCTGGGGTGTGTCGTGTGTGTGCATCAACACACATATTCACACAACAATAATTCATATATGATAGCAATTTTTCATTCTTATTATTTTGGTAAGTATGTTGTTACTCTATAGCAAAGTGTTGACTTTTAGAATATCTTATACCACTTTACTGAATTATTTTAATTTTCAGGTTTTTTCGCCATGCATTAAATCACATAATTGATGAAAATATTTTATGTTTTCCTTTTTTTAAAGACTTATAATTTTTTTCTTTCCTTTCTTGCCTTAATAATTACTTGCAAGGTGGAAAATGCTCAAAATGTATGGTAATATAGTATATATACTTTTGTTTCTCTATACTGTAGTGAGGACACTTCTCTGTTTAATATGTTTGTTATTATTTTCTGATATAATTCATCTTTTAAAAAAATAAAGTTTTGCGGGGGAGTCGGGGCTGGGGCTGTGGCTCAGTGGTAGAGTGCTCCCCTAGCGCGAGTGAAGCACTGGGTTCAGCACCACCTAAAAATAAATTAAAATAAAAGTAGTGTGTCCACCTACAACTAAAAAAAAAAAAAAAATTAAAGTTTTGGCTTCTCATCTTTTCTTTGTTTTTAAATTTGTTTTTATTTTTTAGCATCAGGGATTGAACCCAAGGGGTGCTTAACTACTGAGCCACATCCCCAGCCCTTTTTGTTTTTTATTTTGAGACAGAGTTAGGTTCCTAAGTTGCTTAGGGCCTTGCTAAGTTCCTGAGGCTGGCTTTGAACTCATGATCCTCCTGCGTGTGCCTCCCAAGCTGGCTTCTTTGTTTTTTAAAATAAATCTGGATTATGTTAAATTTTATCAAATGCCTTCTGGTATTTATTGAAGTGATTATATGAGCTTTTTAATTATCAGCAAGATAATAATGTGCATAAATTTATATTAGGAAGCATTTGTAAGAATTAAACCTTCTTAAAATGCTAACCATATGATTTTCTAATGTAATACTCAGATATTTTTTAAAAATCCACCCTGATGCAAGAGTTGTGGTATTATCATTTTATACATTGTGTTTAGGTTTTATAGTTTGGTTCTGATAGTTTTGAAAAAGAAATTGAAGTCAGACGTGGTGCTGGGCCAATCTGTGCAGTATAGCAAGACACCATCTCTTAAAAGAATTAGAAAAGAGGGGCTTGGATGGTGGCTCAGTGGTAGAGCTTTTGTCTAACATGTGTGAGACACTGGGTTCAATTCTCAGCACTGCATATAAATAAAATAAATGTCCATTGACAATTAAAAATTATTTTAAAAAAAGAATTAGAAAAGAAATCAAAAATATTTTCATGGTTTTCTTGAGTGATGCAATGCTTGTAAGTAGCATAGAAAACATTAATACAGTCCCTTGGTACTAGGACCATCTGGGCAGAAAACTTTCTGATAGTCCTTTCAGTTTCTTTTATTGTCGTTAATCTGGTTTTCATCTTCTTCTAGAGTTGTTTTAATTTTTCCTAGAAAACTTAACATTCTTTTTATAGATTTTCAGATTTATTAGTGGCACTCTGCATTTTTTCCTACTTGATTTATATCTGAAGTTCTATCTTATTTCCCAATACTACCAATGTACATATTTTCTTGTATCTTTTTTTTTTACTGTGCATAGCAAAAACTGTTTGCCTAATCTCTCAAAATAACTGACTATTTAATATCAATTCTGTTTCTCAGTTTTTCTTCTTTTACCTTCCTTTGATTTCTGTTGGTTTGTCTTCCCCTCCAGCTTTTTCAGCTGAGTACTTGGCCTGTTTATTCACACTGTTGAAATATAGAAGCATATATAAATTTTACATGTTATATATGGCATATATAAGCATTATATAAATTAAATATATATGTAACATATAAGCATTACATAAGCTACATAAAAGCATAAATGTTAGATAAAAACATAATATAAAATCATAAAAGCTGAGTTTGACTTTTTGAATTTGATAAGCTTCCATGGTTGTTGTTTATGTCCTATTGGTATTGATGTTAATTTCTCAAAATAGTCTCTAGCAAATATTAATAAGTTTATTATCCTGACTTGTTTAAATTTTCTGGATTTGTTTGGGTTTTCTTCTTGATGTTTTAACTGAATGTTTACTTCTAGTGTGATCAGTATTAATCACAGTATTCAACCTGTTTTATGTAAAATTTGTCAAATATATTTTTGTTTGATCATTTTTTGTAAATGTAATGTAACTATATTAAAGTAATCTTTATATAAACATGGTCCTGTACAAGTTTATGCACAAAAGTTGAATATAACTCTCTTTTAAGTGTTAGGAACACTGAAGCTCAAAAATTTGCATTCAGAAACTAAACTGGACATTTAACATGTTTGTGTGTGTTGTGTTTCAGGGGTGTTCTGTGTTCTGTACTCAACAAAGAATGCAAGTCTGTTTTTCTTATGGATGCACCAGAGAGATGATCTTGTTTGTTTATAGCACATGGCTTGCAACATAGGGGACTCCCAGTAGATTGAAATCAATGGAAATTATTAAACATTTAGAATTTTTATTCTATTATAATCATTTACATCTCTTGTATCTTCATATAAGATAATTCAGCATATTCATATACCCATTAAGGTTTTCATTCATGTTCTTTAATTCATAATAATATAAAGTCATGATCCTATTCATTTCACTCTTTCATAATCCCTTGCTTTGAAGGGTACCAACACTTGTCTCATATAACCTGTTGCTCTTAAGTCTTTAACAGAGAAAATGATTTGCCATTCCATAAAAATAGTGTCAGCTGAGAAGATTTTTAAAGATGATACCAACATAAATTATCAATTAACATATCCAAAAATAAATTATTTTTATAAGTCAAAAGTATCTACCCAATCCTATTGTTTCAATCTTAAAGTCTAGGAAAAACAATAAGATATAAAAGAAATGACAGATGGGGAGAAAAGGAAAAGTTAATGAGTAGCCAGATGCTTCCTGCATTGTGGCAGGAGGCAGAAGCAACAATGTTGGTGTTTAGGAGCATTAATGGAGCAATTTTGGTCTATACAGAAATTTTGTTTCTAGGAAAATCATTGTCACTCACTGACAATTAGGAACCACTTTTAGCCATCAAATTGCTGCAGTAAAGGCAAATTAGCTGGTATGAGTCATCATCCAGGGGCTCATTTGGATAAAATAGTGAAGTGACACTATCTTGAAAACATGGTATTGTAATTTAGGAAGTCAGGGAGAATTTGGTAGGATAAAATAATTTTTTTTTGTAATTTTTTAGCTTTCGAAAGCATTCACTTACCAGAAATTACTCATTGCTAGAGCATGCAGGATGGATGAGGCTTCATTAAAGCATGCTAAAGGAAAAATTTAAGCTTCCTTCTGGAGGGATAAATCAATGTTACCCATCCTTATGAGCTGGATACTCAATTCCATGAACCTGACAGATACTTAGAACTTAGAGTTGACTCCAGGGGGTCTGAGGCAGTGAAAGCTTGTGAGCCAGATGAGTTACAAGGTCTAGTGTTCAATTTCCTGCAGATCCTTCTGAGCAACAGGTAAACCCATCAGTTGTGATTGGTGGTTATGTCATATGGAAACACAATTTTCATTTAAGTATTGCCTTTTGAAAGGAAAATCTATATATTGAAAAATAAAATCATCATAGTTAAGACAGGAAAATGGAATACAAAATGACTTTTAGTTGTCCACAGTAAAAATGTTGCTGAACAACAGTATTTGTAAAGCAGAGCTATTACAAATAATAAACTTGAAATCCATAAAGTTATTCTGGAATCCAGATATCTCCTTAGTTTTGGCTAGTGAGAAAAGATATATAGCTGGTACTCTTAATATTGCATATACTATTGTAACAATGATAATTGCTTTACTTACAGATGTTTTCATTAGCTATTTGTATTGCTCTTACTGCATGCCAGGTAATTGCATAAGTACCCAGATAGTGAATTTTTCTGGTATTCTTCATTCATCTCTGTAGAACCATATTCCCATGTTGTGGTGTTTTTCTCCTGTGTAAAAGACTCCCTATAACATTTTTTGCAATGCAGGTCTGCTACTAATGAATTCTTCAGCTTTTGTATGTCTTTGAAAAGTCTTCACTGCTGAAAGATATTTTTGCTGGGTATAAAATGCTAGGTTAACAATATTTTTCAAGTATTTTGAAGATATTAAAATATTACTCTATTGTCTTGTGGTTCATATTGTTTATGACAAGAAGTATGCTTTCCTTTTTGATAATCATTCTTTCACATGTTGTATACCACGACCCCATTCCGCCATCTTTGGGTGATTTTAATATATTTCTCACTGTGTTTAAGCAATTTGGTCCTATGTTTCTTGTGCTTTGGTACTTTGATCTTGACTATGTGGTTTTTTTTTTTTTTCAATATCAAATTTGGACTATTTTCTGCCATATTTCTTGAAATAGTTTTCATCACTCTACCTTTCTTTGGACATGCCAATTACTATAGTAACTCACTCAGAATTGTCCCATAACTCACTAATATTCCTTTCATCATTTTAAAATATTTCTTCTCTTTTGTGTTTCATTTTGGATAGATTGTATTAATTTGCCTATTAGTTTACTTTTTCAATATCTAACTTACAGTAATCTCATTTGGTGTGCTTTTTCTATTTCATACATTACATTTTTCATCTCTAGAAGCTTGCTTTGAATCTTTTTTTACATATTTCATATCTCCTGTTTCAGTCTCACAGGTATTTGGACATTTAGAATATAACTATAATAACAACTTAATTTCCTTATCCTACTGTCTATCTACCTGTGTAATTTCAGGGTTTGGTTTTATCTAGTTCTGATACCTGTGTAATTTGGGGGCTTGCTTCTATTGTTTTATTTTTTTCCTTCATTATAAGTAATATTTTCTGCTTTCTTTGGATATCTGGCAACTTTTAATTGAATTTCAATCATTATGGGTTTTCTCTCATGTGAAGCTGGGTAATTTTGTGTTTCTGTGAATAAAAATATCAAGAATTTTTCTGTTAAATAGTGAAGTTATTTGGAAACATTTGATCCTTCAGAGGCTTGTGTTTAAGCTTTGCTAGATGACACCATAGCAACACTTAATCTTGGGCCTATTTTTAACTGTTTAAGTCTGTGTGACAACTCTTCTCAATGTGTTGTGTTTTTCCCTCTCTCAGGTGAGAAGAATTCCTGCTTCAGGGATCATTCCTTGTAGTTCAGAATGTATTACTCTGTTTACTGTTGCTATAATAAAATACTTAAAGCTGCATACTTATTAAAAAAAATAGGGTTAGTTAGCTTACAGTTTTGGAAGGTGAAAATCCAAGATTGGGCAGTTCCATTGTTTGGGCTTCTAGTAAGGAACTCCTTGGGCTGCATTATAACAAGTAGATAAGCAAGAAGGGAACATGTCATGTGTAGAAGAGGCCAGGTGCCCAGGGTGGTCTTGATTTTTAACAATCCAGTCTCTCAAGAGCTAACTTCTCTTTTGAGTAGAGAGTAATCTGTTACCATAACAATACCCCCTTTCACCTAATTCCCTCCCAGTAGGCATTAACTCTTAAAGGTTCTGCCACCACTTAATAGCTTTGGGAGGTAGTCCTCTAGCACATGAGCCTTTGGGGTACAAACCACATATCCAAACCATAGCAGAAGAGTTTTTCAACCTTGGCACTGTTGACATTTTTGGCTGGATAATTGTTTTGGGGGTTAGAGGATTGTTCTTTGTGCTGATATTTAGGAGCATCCCCTGCCTCAGTGCACTAGATGGCAGTAGCATCCCCCAAACTGACAATAAAAAATGCCTCCAAACTTGCCAAATGTTCCCTGGAGAACATTTAAAAGTAAAATCACTTTCCCTTAAGAATCATGTATCTAATTCTTTCTGGTAGTATTTATTAAATTAACACACAATTTTACATATTTATGGGCTACAGTGAGATACTGTGATCAAATGGATAATTAGCATGTCCATCACCTTAAACATTATTATTTCTTTGTGTTGGTAATATTCAAAATTCTCTTTTTTTTGTTATTTTGAAATATATAGCACATTATTGTCGATTGCATTCACCCTGCTGCACTATAGAACATTAAAACTTAATCCTCCTAACTATATTTTTGTATCCATTAACCAACCCTTCTCTTCCCAGCTTTTAGTAATCACTGTCCTGCCCACTGCTTCTATGAAGTTAGCTTTTTTAGTTTCCATATATTATTGAAAACATGAAATATTGGTCTTTCTGTGCCTTGCTTATTTAACACTAATGTCCTCCTCACCTGTTGCTCCAAATGACAAAATTTCATTAATTTTTATAGTTGAATAACATTTCATTATGTGTAGATACCACTTATTCAGTGGTGGACACGTAGATTGATACTATACCTTGATTGTTGTTAATATTGCTAAAATAAACAGAGCATACATATATGAAGTAATAATAGTTCAGTGTGGTTTTGATTTTTTTGACTGTTGATTAGTGAAATTGAGCATTTTTTCTATTTCTGTCAACCATTTGCATGTCTTCTTTTGAGAAATGTCTAGTCATATCATTTGCCCATCTTTAAGTCAATTATTTTTTTACTGCATAGTTGTTGAGAATCATATATATATATATATATATATATATATATATATATATATATATATATATATGAATATTAATCAAGCCATCTGGTAGTTTTTGCATATGCATGTTATGGATTAAGGCCTGGCTGTCCTTTATCTCAGGAATTCTGTGTCATAGTCTTCCCTGAGAACTTTAGCTCCTTGACTTTCTTGGATTCATTTCATTTCTACCTCTGTTTTCCCAACTCAGGGAGACCACTGGCAGAATTCTTCGTGGGTTCTTTCTTCTCTGATATTTTTCTGTTTCTCAGTGGTCACTGCCCTTCAATGTTTAATGTCCAGTGTTTTTTTTTTTTTTTTAAAGAAAACAATTGTCTCATTTTCCTTTTGTTTAAAAGGCGCTTTCCAGGTGGCTACTTGTAATCTCGGCCCTCATTATCGTTCTTGAAAGATACTTTTGCTGGATATAAAATGTGGGGCTAGATTTTATTTTTTCAAAGCATTTTCAAAGTATTTCAACTGTTTTCTAGTTTCCATTGTTTCTGCTAGTCAAACTTTCTTTCCTTAATACTTTTTCCTTTTTTTTTTTTTTTTTTTTGGTCATTGGTATTCAGCTGTTTCATTATAATATTTCTGTGCATGGATTTCTTTTTATTTTTCCTGCTACCTAGAAAAATCCTTGGTTTTCTGAATCTCAGGATGTCGCATTAGTTCTCAGAAATTTGTAGCCATTATTTCTAAAAATTTCATCATCTGATACTTTTCATTTTTTTCCCATTGAAGCAAACTCTTATTGAACACAAAAGCATTAATTGAGCTCATTAAAATTAGGATTCTTTATTGATTGAAAAATGCCATTGAGAAAGTGAAAACAAGCTACCAAATGAGAAACTATGTTTATAGCATGTGTAATTGACAAAGATTCTAATCCAGCATATTGTAAAGAACTCTTGCAAATCAATAAGAAAAAGATAGGTGCAATGTAAAAATGGAAAAGGGCCTTGAAGGGGCATCTCACACAAGAATATATATACATGCTTAATCAATGTAGAAGAATTTTGCCTTTTGTCTCATGAGTTATTAGAAAATTTCAACCATAGGAGATGGTACACACTCAGAATGACCCAAATTTAAATTAATAATGTAGAGTGTTGAGGGATGAAAATAATGTAAAATGTTGGGGAAGAAAGTAGATTCATCTATGTTGTTAGTGGGAGTATAATTGAAAAATCGTGTCTACTGATGTTGGCTATACTTATAACTAGTGGCCTAGGCATTTCCATTCTTAAATATACGTAGTCAAAATTATATATCTATGCATCAAAAGACATTAACTATTTACAGGAATATTATTTGTAATTGTCAAGAACTGAAACAATCTATTTGTCCCTCAAAAAATGTAATGGCTAAAGAACTCTGAAATAAGTATTTGGGATACTATTTTTATGAAAAATGAAAACTGCCACTTATGAAAAATGAAAACTACCACCAGTAACAGCTTGGATGAATCTTACTTTACATTAGTGAAAAAATGAATCCACTCTTATAATCCTAATTTTCAAATAGAGTCATCCTTTGGGGGATAGAGAGGCATGATGAATAGTAAAACATTTACATGGGAGCTTCTAGGGTTCACTTCATGTTTCTTTTGGGACATATTCATTTTTTAAATTCATCATCCTGTGCATTTACAAGCTTTACTTTCTGTGTTATGTTGGTACTCCATATCTATGGGTTCTACATCTCAGATTCAACCAACCACAAATTGAAAATATTTGAAAGAAAACATTGCATCTGTAGTATACATATATAGACCTTGGTTTATCTTGTCATTTTTCCCCTAAACAATACAGTATAAAACAACCATTTACATGGATTTTCACTGTTATCAGGTACTATAAGTAATCTAGAGCTGATCTAAAGTGTATGGGAGGTTAGGCATAGGTTATATGCAAATACCACACTATTTTATGTAAGGGACTTGAGCATCTGAGGATTTTGGTATCTGAGGGGAGTCTTGACATCAATCTCCTGTGTATACTGAAGGATGACTGCATATGTAAAGAGTCACTAAAAACGACTAATTAAAAAAGACCATTTTTACTAACTTAGGGCTTGGGTCAGTAGATAGGTATTTTATGGCTATATGTTTAATATTGGCTATGTGATTAAAAGTTGTGAACATTTATGAAGGCAAAGAATAAGGTGCTGAAGTGAAGAAATGGAGGGAACTGCCATTTAATATTTACACTGAATATCTGGGCCATGCCTCTATGAGAAAAAATTACTTGAGTGAAAAAAAAATGTTGTAAGATAAGGTTGGAGAGATACACAAGACTGTTAGAAGATGTCAAAGAGTTTGATCTTCCAAGATCTGTGGGCTTAGAAGGGATATATTTAAAAATAATCAGTCTTGCTACTGTTTGAAGTATGGATATGAAAATGGACCAAAGTTCAATGCTGCTGAACCATTTAGAGGCTATTGCAGTATTCCAAGCCCAAAATGATAGCGTCAGTCATCTAGACTGGGGGTCGCCAATGTTTTAGGTAAGAAATTATCTTTTCCAACTACTGAATTTTTCCATTATACCATGAAAGCAACCATAAATATGTAAATGAATAAGCATGACTATGTTCTAATAAAACTTTATTCACAAAAATAAAAAGTGTTGTACGAATCTCCGATATACAAAGAAGAAAATAAAGTTGAGATATATTTGAGGAGTGGATTTAATAGGGTATAAGATGGGATGTTGCGAGTATAAGTGAGAGGGGAGATTTCAAGGATGATTGGCAGACTTCCAGCTTGAATAAATTATGGTCAGTTATGCTGTTGATTATATTAAGAGACAAGTTAATTGAAAGTCTAAAATGCACTCATCTAAAATAGTAGTGACATGCAAGGTTTCAGTGCTCCCCCCCCCCCCCAATCTTTGGTCTATAAAGACAACATATCTGTGCACTGTGGAGTTTTGTCCCCATACTTATCATAACTAAAGATACTTTTTATTCTTCTAATACACACTTGTTACACAAAACTTGAGGAAAAAAAAGAATCACATTGATAGTTCTTTGTTTTCTGCCAACAGGAGGACAAATATTAAGAAGAAAATATATGTAGTTTTCTCAGATTCCTTTTGGCTCACTGACTATGTATCTATAGCCTCATTTTCTCCCTTCACACACCCACTCCACCTTTGCTTCCAAGTTGCCTTCTTTGTAAGGATAAACCAGCTATAGCTGAGCTAGAGGAAGGTGCGTGCTCATTCTTGTTCTGAATTAATGACCCTGGAGATAGAGGTGCAGCTAGGTAGCGCTGCCAGCTGCAGCTCTGCAGGTTCTGCTTACCATCCTGTTTATAAAAGACCCCTTTCAAGAAGTTGCTTTGCTACCATCATGCCAAAATCATAACACTATTTCTATCTTCTTTACAGTGTGAAGTGTTTGCCTTTTTGTGTTTGATTAATGGTTTTTACCAACTTTTGAATTTTACAGGCTTTGCTCTCTGTACATGATACTGTAGCTCAAAAGAATTACGATCCTGTACTGCCTCCTATGCCTGATGATATTGACGATGAGGAAGACTCTGTAAAAATAATTCGGCTGGTGAAGAATAGAGAACCACTGGTGAGTTTGGCCTACATTGTGCAGTGTACCTTTATATTTCTTTACTTTAAAAAGTTGGTGATGCTATCTTCCAACTCAGCCTCAATTTGATTGCATGTTTCAGGCTAAGTAACTATTTAAAAACAAAAAAAAATTAACTTCTAATACTACCATATAGAAAAACATCCCTTCAACTTGAATGAAGAAATTTAAAAAGTATTTGTTGGTTTTTCCTTTAAAAGAAGTATTAAGATTTTTAAATGTCATTTTCAAATGAGAATATGAAATCAAGTGAGGAAAATTACTCGTCTTGAATTTTTTCTTGTCAAATTTATAGCTAGCATATCAACTTTAGTTTGACAATTATTGTAAAAATAAAGTAAGACTACTGGGTGAACAACATTTTGTTTTTCCTTCCTTCCTTCCTTCCTTTTTTTCTTTTTTATGCAGGGGGTTGAACTCAGGGGCATTTTACCACTGAGCCACACCCTCAGCCCATTTTATTTGTTATTTTGAGTCAAGGGTCTCCCTAAGTTGCTGAGGCTGGCTTCAAACTTCTGGTCCTCCTGCTTCAGTCTGGGATCACAAGCATGTGTCACAGTGCCCAGTTAAAATTTTAATTTTTTAAAAATGTACTAACCAAAAAATTTGAAAGTGTTTATTTTCAATATTAATTGTCAAATGATATCTGTCAGTTTAGGGAGAGATGGTTGTTAGAAGAGACACAAGACTGCAAAGTTCACAAAAACAATAAAATTCCCTAGTAGGTTAAGAGTCAAAGGCATCTTCAGGAGAAGTAATTCTAGTAATATGAATCAGAAATAGGTGTCCTCACACAATAGTCTACAAAGCACTGAATAATCTAGTTCTCTGCTTCCATTTGACACTGCCGTTCCTGATTCTCCCCTTTTTCTTCAACCATACTCCTTATTGTTCCTTATACATTCCATTCATAGGTTCCCCTTAGCACCTTTGAACCAGCCATTTTTTTCTCTCTCCTTTGGCTAACACCCTCCCCTCTTCCTAGTCTTTCTTTACTCACTTCAATGAGGCTGTGTCCTTATAGATTCCTCTCTACCTACCCTGGCATCCGGATCTTTCTTACTCAGCTCTTTCTCCTCCCGCTTCTATAGTGCTTACTACCTTCTAATATAATATATAATATACCAAGTATTTCATCGCTTATATTTTCTCTGTGTCCCTTTTGTTTTGTTCACCAACATATTGCAAGTCCTTGGAACACTGGCACATAGTTCTCAGTTGACATTTGTTGACTTCATTGACTAAATCAGAGGGACCAGCATTAAACACACACAAAAAATTGTGATGGCTCTATACTGAAAAACAGCACACTTCATAATATGAAGAGAGAGTTGTTTTGGTTATCTAGTTGTTTTTTACAAAACATCCCCAAATGTGTGGCTAATAACATATTATTTCTCACAGTTTTCGGGGTTGGTAGGCCCAGCCGGGAGGTTCTCAGTTGAAGTCCCTTATGTGTACTGTCTGATGGTGGCTGAAGTTGAAGTCATCTGAGGGCTTCTTCATTCACATGATTGATGCCTGGGCTGGAAGCCAAAAAATTGGGGATTGGTCCAGTATCTTTTTCTCTAAGTGGCATCTCTATTTGACCAGCTTTGGCTTCCTCACTGCCTGGTGATAGTTATGATTTCTTAAAAGACAGCTGAATTACCATTGAGCAAGTATTTCAAGCCCAGATGGCAGCTACAAAACTTATCATTTCCTTAGAAACCTCAAAACCATGTTCCACATTTGAGATGGGAATGTCACATGCACACACAAGAGGGGAAGGAATTGATCATGTCCACCTTAAATACAAGCCACCATAAGGCTTGTGAACTCATGAACTTGAGGACAAAATGAACTGTCAGCAAAGTTTATGGAAAGATTTAGGATAAGCAACAAATGAATGATAATAATATCTGGTCAGATTGCCAAAGATTCCTGTTCACTTCATATTTGTTATTTTATGTTAGATAAATTATGACCATTTGGAATTTGATTTTTCATCAATAAAATTTAAAGTTAGATTACTAGTCTCTTCTGCAATTTAGCCTACTATGGTGGGAATCTTAAGACACATTCTTAAGGAATGAAAGTTAATGTAATTAAAGTAATTAGTTGTATTACCAGTCATTATGGCCAAGAGTTAGCTATTTAAATAAAAGCAGAAACTACAAGTAATTGGTGGGTCTAATTTTATGACAATGGAGAGATGCTGATTCAAGTACTTGGCCTTGTCTGCATGTATAGATGGTTAAAAAGAAAAAGGCACATCCTCTCACTTAAGTTTTGATTTTTATTGTTAGGTATGTTTATATCTGATAGTTGTCATATATATAAAGTATACTTATTACAAATGGATTAGTATTGTATACATATCTGTTTTTCAGTGAAATGCATGTGCTTATTCAACAAACTTGAGAAAAGTTCCACTTCCTCAGAAAGAATTCTGCCACCACTTCAGGTCTACCTTTTCACTGATGCAGCCTAGATGGCTTTTCTAAACCAATGCCAGTTTCTTGGAAGGAAGCTGATGCAAAAGCTTTCAAAGTAACCATTTGCATCTGATATTTTTACAAAGCAGCATTCTGTTAATTTGTCTCTTTTTGAGATTTTTCTTAACATTATAGCAGAATGTTTGTTTGTTTATATTAGGTACAATCTGAGTTCATTAAAACAGATCTGTCACCCAGTGTGGTGGTGCACGCCTCTAACCTCAGACTCAGGAGGCTGAGGCAGGAGGATCACAAGTTCAAAGCCAGTCTCAGCAACTTAGCAAGGCCCTAAGTAACTTAGTGAGATCCTGTCACTAAATAAAAAATTAAAAGGGCTAGGGATGGGGTTCAGTGGTGAAGCGCCCTTTGCGCCAATTCCTGGAAACAGAAAGGGGAAGAGAAGATATCCATTCATTTACGTTAGCAATAGCAGTAACTGATTACCAGCGTTGTTGTTTTGGTTTGGTTTGGTTTTCTATTTCTTGAATATTATCATGAAGCTTCTTTACTATTGCAGCTTCGTGTAACAGAGGGATCATTAAACTCAAAGTCTGATAACCTGGGCCTTCCTCCCCTCCCTTCCAGTGCTGGGGATCCACACCGAGGCCATGCCCCTAAGCTCAGCAAATGCTCTCCCACTGAGTATACACTCAAATGACCATTTAATTCATTACATGTCCTTTTGCCTGTTGGACATAATTATCAGTATTCCACCTTCATCAAGTATTATTATAAGTATAAAATGAAATGAGAAAGTGCTTTTAAAAAGTAAAAATAATATTCAAATGCAAGGTATTTAATAAAAAATGTTTTTTTATTTCTATAGTTTAAGGAGATTAAAATTTTTTAAAAAACTTAAAATTGTGCTGAAATGCTTAGGTGCTATGTAGATAGAATTTCTTTACCTTGTAAGGAGTGTTTGTGGGACAGATGGCAAGATGTCTCTGCTTCTTGCCTCATTCCTTTAATTTTTTTTTTATAGTTGTTTTCACTTTTTCCAGATGAATGTCCTTATTTCTGTCTCTCCCTTCCTACCAACCAGTGCACATTCACCCACAATTTTTTTTTTTTTTAAGGGAGCTACCATTAAGAAGGATGAGCAGACCGGGGCGATTGTTGTGGCTAGAATCATGAGAGGAGGAGCTGCAGATAGGAGTGGTGAGAGTCTAAATGTTCACTGAATATAGACAGATCACATTGTGTTTCATGACATTCCCAGTATATAACTTAAAAGATGACACTCTTTTAACATAATATGGGAACCTCCATAAATAAATGATGAATTTAACTCTGTGGTCTTAGTGTGCACAGGCTTTCAAAGTTATTTTAAGACCTGTTGCAGTATTTCTGATTTGCAAAATACCATGAAGAGCATGCAGCTTTTTAAATAAAGAAATATTATTTTATGAGATGTCAATAATGTTTGTTTCTAGACAAAGACCCAAGATACTGTTATCATTTTTGCCAGCATTATTATGCTGTATTCTTTGACTCATTGCAATAGAGAGGCATGGAATCCGAAACCTGAGAAGTGTCTCCTTCTCAATCTTTAAATGTGCTAAAGGAGCTAATGATGATTTAATTATGGAAACAATTGAAAATTACAGTTTCTTTTGTGGGTTACGTTGCCTATTTTGTATTTGTCAGGTCTTATTCATGTTGGTGATGAACTTAGAGAAGTGAATGGAATACCAGTGGAGGATAAACGGCCTGAGGAGATAATACAGATTCTGGTAAGCTGTAAATTTATTTTAAAATAACAATGAAAATAAAATCAACTCACTAAATTTCAGGTTTTTCAGACCTGGTTTGAAATGTACAGGATTTGGATTTAGTAGACCAAGTCCCTGTATATCTTTGAAAAATACCTTAATTTATTTGTACCTCGGTGTTTTCATTTGCAGAATGAGAAGAGTTAGTATCTCACATGTGTTAAGGGTTAAATGAGGTAATGTATGTAAAGAGTTTAGGGAAAGGACATGGACTCTCCCAAAGTAGGTATAATCAGTCAGTGAGTGGTATCTATACTGCTAGAGGGGATGAATCCGTCATTGTCCTCCTCTTGAGACAGCCATCTTGCAGGCTGTGAATTCTAGTATGCAAGTCACAAGTCCTGAAACTGATTTAGAAGTCTTTTGAAATCCAAAACTTGAAGGCAATTGTTTTAGGCCTGCACACTGTTAACTCTTAAGTTTGAAGAAACTCCATAAAAGAAATGATAAATATTAAGCAAATATACTTAACTTGATTTGAACATTACACAATACATATATGTATTGAAATATCACATGGTACCTCATAAATATGTACAACCTTTATATTTTTATATATCAGTTGAGAAAATGGATTTAAATTTTAAAAGGAGGGGATTTTATAGGAGCACATAGAAATAATGACAGAGTACATGACAAGACCTCAAAGGGAGATTGTTGTTTCAACCAGGAAAATTCTAGAGACATGTGCCTCATCCATCAGTTCCCTCTCTCATCCACGTGCTTGCACATTGAGTTTAATCACACCCCAGGATCTGGAGCTGAGCCTTAGCATCACCTTCATCATGGAGGGGGTAGGGGGCAGAAAATGAAAGCATTTATAAATCAGAAAAAAAGGACAGTCTCTACTTTACACTACACAGAAAAATAAATTTCCAATACGTTGAGTATTTAAGTGCCAAGCATCACAGAAATTACACAATAAAATACATGTAATTTTTATAATTGTAAGGTACAGGAAGACATTTTAACCTTGATTCAAATTGAAAAATAACAGCTGTTTCTACTGAACTCAAAATTTTCTGTACAGAAAAAAGACACCATATTATAAACTTACGAGGCAAGTGAGATTATAGGGAAATATTTACAATATATATTATAAAAAGATCACATTTTAACATGTATTAAAACCATAAAAATCATTAAGAAAATATTATAAAAATCAGGGATATTTATATGTACAATTTAAAAAAAAAATTGAAAAACACTGGATTTCATTGGACTTAAAAGCTTGCTAATGCACAGAGTTGGCCAGAGTATGGGGAAATAGCTGTTTATGTGCTTCTGGGGATGGGGTAAATTAATAGGGTTTTTGAGATGGCCCTTTAAAACCACCAAAATTTTAAATGTGCATATCCTTTATTTAAAGATTCAACTGTTAGAACTTAATCCTACAGAAATAACTTAGCAAAGGCTTAAAAAAATTTTTTTTAAATATTGGAAACTTTGAAGAAGATTGCAATCATTTAGATGATGATTTACTGGGAAATAATCACAATGGCTGATAGACTTATGTGACTTAAAAATAATAGTACTAATAATAATTGCTAACAGTAACTGATCTCTTAATAAATGACACTGTTCTGAGGGATTTCCCTCCATTTTGGAAAATACACATAAGGTGGGAGTGGTGGCAAATGCCTATAATCCCAGCCATGGGGAGACTGGGGCAGGAGGATCACAAGTTTGAGGCCAGCCTCAGCAACTTAGTGAGGCTCTAAGAAATTTAGTGAGACTCTGTCTCAGAAAATGAAAATGGCTGAGAATATGGCTCCGTGGTTAAGTGCCCCTGGGTTCAATTCCTGGTATCAAAATAAATAAATAAATAAAATATACACATAAAAATTGGAAAAGTCTGAGCGGATTATAAAGAAGATCTTGCTTTCTCTTTACCTGTGTAATTCAGTATTAGACTGAATTCTTAGTAAGATTTGTTAATTATTTTTGTGAATGTAAAAACAGTAATGCCATTGTAACATAAATCACTCCTTTATAAATTGTGTTACTTACTGTGTTGGGCTAAAACTGAGGCCACTGTAGCTTGATAGAGCTGACTCTGTGACATTTTCCTACCCAACTTTCAGAAACTGCCAGTAAGTTGAAATTGGCTAAGGTGGGAGCATTTATACCATGGAAACTGGCCGACAGCATCATCAGCCCCACACCCTTTCAGAGTCTTGACTTACCAGCGCATCACTGATACTTGCATGGGGATGTCTTCCTCCTCTCTTCTCTCCCTCTTTGCCTTCTTTCCTCTCTGCCTGTCTTGTTTTCTTATTCCTTTCTTCCCTTTTTTTCTTCCTTCTTTACCTCTTTTAAACATATGCCAGGCTATTTAGTGCTTTTGTGGAGCTTTAAATTAAGCAGGAGTAACAGATCTTAAGAAAAAATTGCATAAATACTTATGACTGTGATCGATGCTAAAAAGAGAGAGGCAAACAGAATATGAGAGTGTATTTAAAGTGGGGGCCTATCCTCGTCTGAGTCAACAAAGATTGGTGATGCCTGTTTTGATTAAACTTACAATAGACACTCTCTCTCTTCATCTTTTAATGAATCTATTGTATTTGGTATCTTACGAACCAGAACACAACATATTTGAATGTTCCTTATTTTTTCTCGTGGTCATCACTGCTAAATGAATCATGTATTTATAATCATAGTACTACTGACAGTAGAAGTATTTTGTCTCAAAACACATGGATGCCAGTATGTAAATGTAATAGCCTGAACTTTGCACATTATATTTTGCGTTTCTATTTTGAAGTAGCTTGACATGGATGATAATATTGAGGGAGGGATACCTTAGAAGTACACAGAAAGTAAAAGTGAATTTGGTGGTTAATGTTTTTTTAACTTACTTGACAAACGTTAGAGCTTTTTCACATTACCGGAATTTCTACAAAAATAGTTTCCTCAGTTTGGTCTAAGAGCAGTAATCCCAAGCTTGTAAATTTTTAGATGCATTTAGCTTTCTACCTATTTTATCTTATTTTTCCTTGGCAAGAGTTTTCTTATGACTCTTTCTTTCACCCAATATCAGGGTCAGTCTCAGGGAGCAATTACATTTAAGATTATACCCAGCATCAAAGAAGAGACGCCCTCCAAAGAAGGCAAGGTAATCTTTTCTTAAAAATATTTTTGCATGTGGGAAGTAAGTTTTTTTTTCTTTTAATACATATCCACTTTTTCCCCACAAGTTTATTTTCGTATTCTAGTCGTTTGGATCATTATTTCTTAAATATACATTGCAAGAATGTAGGCCATTTCACATTTATTTTTTTATATTTATTCTTCTTCAATGAAACTTTCCTCCAGATGTTTATCAAAGCCCTTTTTGACTACGATCCTAATGAGGATAAGGCAATTCCATGTAAGGAAGCTGGGCTTTCTTTCAAAAAGGGAGATATTCTTCAGATTATGAGCCAAGATGATGCAACGTGGTGGCAAGCAAGGCATGAAGGTGATGCCAACCCCAGAGCTGGCTTGATTCCCTCAAAGCATTTCCAGGAAAGGTGAGCTCCTGGCATGGAATGATGGCCTTACTTCAACTGACCTTTTGTTCTCTGAAAATTTTCATTCCATCATAGTTGCGATAAAATAAGCTCTAAAACCCTGCCTTAGAATTCATTATCCCTTGGGTTTGGATTTCTGTTTTGTCTAAGTAAGTATGAATAATGACCAAAAATAATATGACAGTACCAGGTCATCTTAAGTTTTTGTTACAAAGCAAATGGAAAACAGCCCATTAATATCTGATAGTGTTGTGGTGAAAGGTAGAGAAAAACAGTTGTTTCAGGAGCAGTGCAAATAATTAGAAAAATTTAAAGTAGAAGGTTTGTTATAACTGGAGAAAATTGCATTGTGTTTTTCCCTACCTAACTTGCAAGGTTGGATTTTCTTTTCTTCTTCTTTTTTTTAAGGATTTTTAGTATTTTGCTGCTGCATTAACCTCAGACATATGCTGAAAATTGATAGGCATATTGACCTTTTATTCCTCCAGGAGATTGGCTCTGAGACGACCAGAAATACTAGTTCAGCCCCTGAAAGTTTCCAACAGGAAATCATGTAAGTTTGTTAATAAGAATGCAGAGTAACTAAATCCTGCTATTTATTTTTGACTATTAAAGCAGGTGCTCATGGAAGAAAACAGAATCATATTATCTTGCAATAGCTTTTGGATTATCATTTTTTCAGGAACCAAAGAAGTAAGAAATTCACAGTAGGAATATTAATGTGAATCTTGTGAAGAAAAGTGTGGTTGGAGATGTTTATAATAAACCCATGACTCACTCTTTAAGAAAATAACTCAAAACTACTGCACTCTTTGATTTTCAAAGTTAACTATTTTGTAAATGTAACCTAGACTACAACTCTTCTTTCTCTAAATTCAGGAGATTTGGGCAGGATATTTCCAGATAAAGATTAGTGCAAAAATCCCACCATTTTCTTGGGCACAAAAGCATTTGTGCCTAAGAATAATTATGGTTCATAATTCCTTCCTTATCCACAGATTATATCCACAAATTATAAATTATTAAAACTCTGACCTTTGTTTCATATGATTGGATTTTATCACCAGACTAGATTCCCAGAAAATGTAAGAAAAAGTAAGAAAAAGAATGATGTAGAGCTACTGAAAAACATTGTTTTTTTTTTTTTCTTTCATCTTACCCTTCTCTCAGCTTTTCTTGACTTCCCACCTCATGCCCTCTCAAGTCTCCAGTTCATAAATTTCAGTTTAATCTCCCTAAATGTTTCATGGTTCTGGTTTTCTTTTAATAGTTTTTTTTTTAAAAAAAAAAAGTCCCTTGTTTTAAGCATAGAAATTGTACATTGAAAAGTGAAATGAACAAATAAATGGCCCTGGAATTTTACACCAACATCTGTTTTTAGTATTGTTGCATTTTTCACATCTCCTGTTTTTTCTGTCAGTTTGTAGAATCTTAGAGCCCAGGAATCACATAGTAAGGGAGCCAGACTACAGTTGACTATAAATCCCATAGCAAGCAAATACTTTAAGTAGAACATTGATTCAAAAGCCTGCTTGTTCTTGCTACATTAAATCAGTGCATAAGGAAAAAAAAATTGTCATAATACTCGTGGCATCCTAAGACATTAGATGGCTTAAAATTTAATGGTGCGTTATTTCTAAGCATGGCGACTTTTCATTGGCAACACCCTGCTGAAAGGAACGTTGAGACATTCACCTGACTGGCTCTTTCAGGGAGCATTAAATCAGAGGTGTACCCACATTTAATGGATAAAAATGCGTCACTGAAAAAATGAGGGAAATATGACTACTTAAAGCCGAATGCAGACTAAAGTTTGTTTGAATCATAAGACAACTTAGAAATTTTCTGATTTGTTATAATTATGATTTTTTTGTTTATTTAAAATTTTAAATCAATTGTATTTCTTTGCAAAACTATATACACAAAGGTGATTGGCTTTTCAGTAGCTCTCCCACATTGAATTTGGTATAGATGTGTGTGAATTTAAATGTGAGAAGAGTGTGTGTATATGCGTGTATGTAGACAGCATTAATTGTAATAAAAGTTTTTTCATCTATTGATTTGCACAGTTTCTTTTTGATGTTAACACTTCAGTGTTTAGATCTGAGAAGTATTCATTTTTTGACTTTTTTTTTTTGGCTTCTTGAATGCCATTTAGAAATGTTTCTTGATCTTCTGTTTTCTTACTTCCCTCACTTTTTTCTTTTAAAGTAGGTATTGATTCACTAAAAGATGTATTATTTGTTCTCATATCTAGGTGTTATTAATTTTTAAGTAAAGCTAGCCAAGGATTATCCAAATAAATCTTTAGGCTATGGTAATATGGCCTTGTTCAGAGACAGTATGTTTATGTGAAAATTATAGAAGGCTAGTGTCTTTATTCTGAAAAAAATGAAATTCTGTTTGATCTTTGAATATTGTTTTATAAACTTAAAGTCTGTTCATAAGTCATTGTGTAGGTTCTGAACATTCTTAATGGCATTTAAAAGCATTTTAACCTGTGGATTTAGTAGTGATTCTTTAAATATAGCTGTATCATTTAAAGGTCATCTGACTCACTGCTTCTTAGAGTCAATATTTGGTACTTAGATTTTTGGAATAGGAAGTTTATGTTATCATGCCCTTTGCTAAATTATAATCTATAAGGAAAATAAAAAGTTAGTCTAAAATAATTTTTATGATTTTGAATATTCATGAAAACTTTAAGAAAAGTTTCTGACAGTGCTAAATAAAATGTTAAATTTCTGAAAAATAATTCTTTCATGTTGGTGTTACAACTTTATGAAAAACTTATACTGATGAAAATTTTCCGTGCTTACTTGTACAAGTGCCTTTAAGTGCCAGCAAGATATTATAAGCATTGGGTCTGGAATAATGAACTTAGTCATTAGTAATATGTGTTAAATTGGTTAATTTTTGTTCCTGGGTGATTGCTTATATTGCTATTATTTTACTCTGTATTTAGTTCTTAAGTATATCACCATACTGAAATTTTCCATGGAGAAAAAGTTCATGGAAGATGACTCTGGAACTCTAGAGGTTCAATTAATATCAACATAGAAAGCAAAAAGGAATGGCAAATTCTAATCATGTCATCTTTGCAGTTATATTTGTGCTAGAGCTCTGGTACCTGACTCTAAGGTAAATAAAGTCAGGAGATATGATAATAAGAATCTCTTTAGGCTTTGAAATTAGCATCCTTATGCAAAACTCACAATGTAGGTGGCATTCATCTTTGTAGCTTGGTTTTTATCTCCTCTTAAGAATCTTGGCCTATTTACATATCCAGAAAATAGGCTTCCCAAACAAAATAATTTGCTTCCTAAAATTGAACATTACTAAAATCGAAAAAATGGACTATTTTTTTTAAACAGAGACAAAACAATATAATTTTATTCTTGGTGAATGAAATAAATAACCTCTACCCTAATAAAGTTTATAGTCTTTAAATATTAGACCCAAGTCAACCTTTACTCAGGCCACAATTTCCCCTAACTTCTTTGTTTTTTTTATCTTTAATTTATTTTATTTTTTTAAATACACAACAGCAGTGGAATGCATTACAATTCTTATTACACATATAAAGCACAATTTTTCATATCTCTGTATATAAAGTAAGTTCATGCCAATTTATGCCTTTATACATGTGCTTTGTTTTTTTGCATTACAATTCTTAATACACATATATACAATTTTTCATATCTCTGTATATAAAGTATGTTGACACTTAATTCAAGTCTTCATACATGTACTTTGTATAATGATGTCCATCACATTCCACCATCCTTGCTAATCCCCTGCCTACTTCCCTTTCCCTCCCACCCCTCTGCCCTATCTACAATTCATCCATTCTTCCCATGCTCTCCCTCCCTACCCCACTATGAGTCAACCACCTTTTATCAGAGAAAACATTCGGCATTTGTTTTTTGGGGATTGGGACTCTTAAAATGAAAATATTCTTAAATCTTAGAAGCTTAATATGGGGACTCATCTCCTTTCCTCCCCTTTTCTGCTTTTTGGAGGAATTGCCTTTGCAACAACAACCGCAGCAACAAAAATCTCTAATAGAACTTTATTTTCCTTCCTCCCATCATCTAATGATAGGCTTCCACCTAATATATTTGCATCAGGAACAGAGACAAAAGAGCAGACCTAGATGTCTGATAGACTTTCTTTGATATGATGAATTTTGGTTTATTACATAAAAGAAGGAGTTTAAGTGTTCTGGAAATAAGTATAGGAGAATCTTATGTCTCAAGTCACATACAGGAGTAGTTTTTTATAATGGAAACTTGGCAGCTTACATTTCTGTTTCAAAATACTTTAAAGTAATTACTTTTGTAGTTTTGCATTTATATAGCATGTGATATCACCTGACCTAAAAGAAATGTGAATTTATTTGAAATATTGTTTGTTCCTCTTCTATTGAAATCTAAATGTGTGTGTTAAGAATTGTCTTATTAATTACATTAATACTGACTTCAATAGGATATAATTTATATTTAAATGAAATATAAATGGTATTCAGGAAGGATGGAGAAATAGCTCTTTGTTTATAGTATATATTACAACAGAACATTCAACTATGATTTTTATTTTCAGTACTTATATTTCCTTTTTTAGTTATAAAAGAATAAATACCTGAACATTTCTAATATGACAATTTAAATAACACTAATTTGAAATATTTTAAAAAGTATCTCAGAAAATTTGTCATAAAAGAAATGAGAGTAGTTTTTGACATTTTAAAGCTTAGAACTTAAAACTAAAATTTTATAATTTGTTTCAACCAATTTTAATTGTTTATGTGCATAAAAAGAAAATATTTAAGGGCAGACGCATGATGTCCATTCAAACAAAGTGTTACCTGCTTCTTTCAAGACAAGCACACAATTAAATGCAGATCACTTTATCCAGGGAAAGAATTTTAAGCACTGAAATAATGAATTCCCTGTACATGGTCCCAATATCTTAGAAGGCCACATATGTAAGAAATATATGACAGGAACTCTACAGGTTGTTGTAATAAAGCTTTTCAAGTTGAGTACATTCCTCCTGGCATACTCAATAATGTTTATTCAGTGTTTTCACACATAGAGTTAATTCAGAAACAAATAGATTGCTTATGTTGTGAAAATTAGGTTTGTATGTGTAAACTTTGTGAAACGTTTTCTTAATGGGATTTTCAGTAAACAGAAACACATGGAGTTTTTAAAAAAAATTCTGAAAGTATTTTCCTTTATGGATTAGTCAGCTTTCTGTTATCTTAGCAAATGCCTGAGATAATCAACTTATAAAAGAACAGGTTTACTTTGGCTCAAAACTTTGAAGGCCCCAGCCCATGAATGATGGGGCTTTGCTGTTTTTGAGCCTATGACTAGGCAGTGCACTAGGGTGAGAGCATACAGTGGAGCAAAGCTGCTCCCTGGGTCCCACAATCCCTTTCAAAATCACACCCTCAGTGACTGGAAGACCTCTCACTAGGCACCATCTCCTAAAAAATTCCACCACTTGCTGGTCGTGCCAAACTATTGACCATGCCTCTGTCCAACACATGGAAATGTGGGAGACGTTCCAGATCCAAACTATACTATTTTAATATTTATTAATAACATTTGAAAGACCCAAAAGTTCAAGGTTTGTGTAGAAAGAGGTGCAAATGAACAAGGTGTTGTAAGTCTCATGTGCTATTACTTCCTTGATTATATGGATGAGGTATTATTACCACCTTTTAGTCTCAGTAAACTGCCTTCTCTTTGCATATCTGATAGTGTTGCTTCCAAAACACCCTCAGAGTAGATTCTTCTAGTTTGATGGGTTTTAAAACATTTCTTGGATTTTGTCCTGGGGACCCAGTGCCATGCAGGTAGGAAAGAGTAGGTTAATGGTTAAAAATCTGGTCTGTGGACATGGATTATTGCAGAATTTTAGGGGAGATTTTTAATAGGAGGGTAAAGGAAGTAGAAAAGCAGATTTTGTCTTGCCCATGTGCACAATACTTCAACAGTGTAGACCTAAGATTGCTCCAGTTGTCAAAGAGTGTCAGGTATGTACCACTAAGAGTTGTATCCAGTGGAATGGCCAATTGCAGAGCTCATCTCATGTTCCTCATGAGAGCCTTTCCAGTCCATTCACGGAGACAGTAAATTAATCTCTTCCTCATCTTCTGTTTGTTGGGTCAGGGATTGAAACCAGGGGTACTTTACCACCAAACCATGTCCCCCAGCCCATTAAATGTAACAGGGTCTTCTGAGTTTTTTAAGGTCTCCCAAAGTTGTGGAGGATGACTTTGAATTTGGATCTGAGCCGCTGGGATTATAGGCATATGCCACTGTGCCTGGCTTAAATTTATCTCTTAATGTGCTTTTTGACCTCCTGTGGTTCTCTTTTCTCTCCTGTTCTTCAGTGCTGCAAGTTAGTGGATGGTGGACTCCTGATAACATTGGAAAAAGAACCACTCTTGGGATGTTGTGGGGAAACTTCAATAGGGAAATGTGTTGGAAGGTAATGGGAGTAGACAGGAGACTTGGGAAAAAACCTCATGTCTTTACTTCTCCTCTCATTTTATTTTCTAGCCCAAGGACTGAGTAATCAATGATTTTAGCATGATAATATAGCATTATAATTAGACACTCAGAAGTCTGGAACCAGACTATGTCTACATCCCATATTTGCCACTTAATGAGTATTGTCCCATCTGTAAAAAGGGGATAATAGTATTGGCCTTATAGAGTTGTTGGAGAAATAAATAACTTTATGCATTTAATGTACCTAGAACAGTTCCTTGAACATAGTAAGAACCATGTGGTTGGCTCTCTTCTGTGATCAACTTGTTATATATTTGTTCCTTTTTCTAACTTGCTAATTCTAAGAGAATGTGTTTGTTTTTCCTACTTATGTCTATTAAGCATGAACTTGCTACTGGATACATGTGTGTGGCTTTGTCGTGCTAAAATATATCATTCCTTTTCTAAAGAATTGTATGGGGAAATATTCTTTTGCAAATTTAGCAGCATATTCATGACCTTTTATTAGAGTATAAAATATCTGTATCTGTAATATAGAGTGTTTATTTTTATTGTGGATTGGTCTTGGCATTTTAATTTTTTGTTTTGTGGCATGGTTTTTATCATCTGATTACCATGACATTGAATCTTTAATCAAGGATGCAATACTCAATTTATCCTAATATTCCTATCAAAAAATGTAGATACTGCTTAACAATTCACTTTGTAGCAGAGTCCAGGAGATTTCATGATTATTGGTTGTAACTAACTACTCATTATTTCCCTCATGCCTATATGTCTGGTAGGGTTAATCTATATCATGTAGTTTGCTTCTTATTTTCTGATGATTCATTTTAGGTGCACATCACATTTTGGAGCTACAAGGAAATATGCATATACATTTAAACTCACAACTTGGGTAATTCATAAAATGAGCCTGAATACTATTGGTTTGCTTATCATATTTGCTAATATTTGTCAAGTAGAACCAACACAGTTAGAAGACCCATGTGTATTTGAAAATAAAAATACAATGGTATATACTTTGCCCAAAGCGTTTTCTGACTGCCATTTTGTAGTTGCAGAGAAAGTGAGCAGAGAAGTGTTCTTACTGCTCCTATTTACTCTATATAGTCAAGTTGTAAAATATTTTTTATCTTAACTCATGGTTTGGTTTGGTTTTTTGGATGTTCCCAGAACATTTTTTCACCCATTACTGAAAGTGAGTCTCATCAGATTTAACTATCCAATTAGTAATTTAAGAACTGTTTAGGACTTTCTTTTTTTAAGATACTTTTTATCAGATAATACAGACAGAATGAAAACAAAGGGATGTACCTGACTCATTTGATGTGTATAATAAATTGATCATTATCAGGATATTTAGACATTTTAAGGGCAAAATTTATTGTTTCTAAAATTCCTTCTTCTTTTGACCATATTTATCATGAAATTTCTTCAAATGTCTTAAACATTGATTTATAAAGACAACCAATCTATGAAAATAAATCAAATTCCCTTATTCAAGGTATCATTTTGAAAAATTGCTGAGGATTTTTTTCTGGTTATTTCCCCTTTTGGTTGTTACATGAAGGCTTTAAAAGCGTAAAAGTCATTTTAGACTAAGTCTATACTGCAGTCTAAAATTCTAATTGTTAACTAATAATTTTGAAACATTTAAATACATTTCTTTTTTTCCCTTTGGCTTTTCTAAGATGAGGAAGCAGTTGAGTGTGGTAGGTGTATTTTTTTTTCCCTTGGATGCAACATCTTCCTACTTTAATTGTATTTTCTGCTCATTTAACCATATCCTTTCTCATTTTCTTTGTGCTTCTCAGAGGAAATTAAAGGTACATGTATGAAAGTTTCCCTGAATAGTCTAGTAATTTATTTAGTGATCCTAAGTAATAGGGTTATAGCAAATATACCCAGCAGTTATGAAAGAGAACTTTCTTGTACATCCATACCTCCATCTTGACATTTCAGTACCAAAAGTCATGGTTGTACTTTGTTTTTGAAAGAAATGTACTTTTCATCTGTTTTTATTTTTTGTTTATTTGTTTTTTGCTTCTCATAGAAGAAATATAGGATGTAATCTAAATAGCACATGCCATTTGTCTCTTTTGTCAGTAGTCTTGAAGGTGAATAAAGAATGTATTCAAATATACTGACATATGTTCAGTGTATTTAAATATATTGACAGACTTACTTTGAATAAGGATATAGCAACCATCTTCTCAACTTTATTATTAGTATTATTAGTAGTAAGAGTAGTAGCAGTTTTGGATTGAGCCCAGGGACTCACACGTGCTAGGCAAGTGCTCTACTTCTGAACCATATCTCCAGTCTGTGTTAATCTAGGGGTGTATTTATTTGAATATTGGAGGCTAAAATCTTAAGTACATAATCAGTGTTCCACTGCATGGCACATTGTTTACTTTCAACTATTTTTTAAATAAAAATTGAAATATTATTCCTTTATTCCTTTCCAACATGGAATGAGTACCTGTCAATAGAAAGAATATATTTTAATCTTAACCTTTTTGTCTAATCCAATGAGCCAAAATAAGTGCTATACTTTACATATTGTCCAAGAGCCTGATTTACCAAAGTCAATTTTCTTTGGGCATCAAGTGCTATAGTTTTATTAACTGTAAAAGCAGAAACATTTCAGACAAGTCTTTTATAATAATTTTCTTGGAACTTCATCAAGGAACCTCTGAAGAAGTTGAAAAAAACCCTGCATGATATTTCAAAATATTAAAACTTAAATATAAAACAAAATGTTTTATGTTTAAGAGTGGCATTGTGAAGGCTGTTCTATGCTGTGCTTTACATGATTGTTTTGAGTAATTTATTTTTTGCATCTGTGGCTGGGCTTCTAACTGTTCTGCTTTATTTCTTGGCTTTTGTTCTGTATGCTTTTACACTCCATCCAGAAGATGCTGAATATGCTGGTAACAACAGTGGAACATATATAGGTGAGCAATTGGTCATGGAAGAGGATTTATTTCTTTCTGTTGCTTTCTTCACAATTATTATATTATTTATCTTAAATGAGCATATTTGCATTAGCATGCTCTGATATTAGTGGGGTAGCATGAACCTTTGTATTATTCAGGCTCAGTGGGCTGGACACAAAGGATTTCATAATGTGCCTTGGTTACTAGTAACTCAGGAAGCTTTCTAGACACTCTAGCTTGGTAAAGCATTATATATATTTTGATAGAGGATGAAAATGCATTCCCTTGGTGCCATCCTTGTATTCAAGTAATAATGTCTATACTTTTTAAATCATCTGATTAACTGAATTAATTACTCAAAACTTCTAAAAAAAACCTTTTTTCCTCTTGAATAACTTCTTAATTTTATTTTGTTATGATTTGCTATTCCCATAATGTGGATAAATAACCATTGTCTGAACCCCATATATAACTGGACCTTACCATTAATTTTCTAATCTGTATTGGAAGGAGAAATTTCTAGTTTGGAGATACCAAGGGATGGTCTGAATGGTGGCAAAGATATCTAGAAATCATTAGGGCATCAAAATTATCATCATCTGCATTTCACTTTCAATCTCTCGCATTTTAGTCATCTTTAAGCATGTTGAGAAGTTCTTTCATTACTGATTATAGGTAGTAGTGTGAAAACACAGAGATCAACTGCTTCAGCATCCTTAAGATTAACATTTATATACACAATGATACTATCTCCTGATTAACAAAGAAATTATTTAGATATTGTATGCACCTATGCATATATATTTAAAACATTTTGTCTCCAATACCCTGAAGTTTTTAGTATTATATCCATTTTACAAAATTGAAAATAAGGCCCAGAAAGTTTACAGTATTTACCTAAAACCTAGAAGATAGTAAATGATGCATCCTGAATTCAAATCCACGTTTGTATTAAAATACCTATCCTCTTATCTTTTACCATGTGCTTCCCTCTGGATTTTCATTTTATGAAACAAACTCTGTGCACATATGGAATATTACAGTTTGTAGTGTAGAGAAGATATAAGAGAGAATTGAATGATCATTAATTTTTTACTTGTTTCAGAAAAATTGTGTGTGCTAGATAATTAACACACGCTGTGTTAATGAACACCTCTCCTTACATCCCTGATCAGCCTAAGTTACCAGGAATTTATTCCCATGATTCCGTGGTCAGCTGCTGGTCTTCTGGTCTGGTTCAGCTTGAGGTGCTTTACAGTCTGGTGTGTTGTCTGGGGTCTGGTTGATTTGGCAAGCTCAGCTGGGTAAACTTGTTTGTTTCACATTGTCTTTCACCCTGCACTAAACTCTGCCCACCACGAGTCTTGAGTCTGGAGAGCCACAAGAAAAAGAAGTCTCCAGCCTGTGAGTGCTTTTGAAGCCTTTGCCTGCATCACATCTGCAATGTCCCATTGACCAAAACCAGTTTCCTAGCCAAACAGAATCAGTGTGAGAGCTTGGATACTAGGAGGTATGATAAGATACAGTTATTACTGCTTGCGTCTGCTGATTCAAAAATAGACAGTTGTACCTACTCTGCCTGCTTTAGGATTTTATGCTCAATGAATTAGATAGAATATATACTTCCAATGGATCCTTGTGACACAAAGTAACATGTGGTGAGTACTGTAAAATGCTGATTCCAGAGGAAGAGGATCCATTCAACTGAGGCAGTCAGAGCCTTAATCCTCAAGAGAGAACATTACAACTGGCACCAAAGGTCAAATGAAATTCTAGTTAGCAGCAGGGGATAAAGATGTAAGTGGCATGGTTACATCTTAGTTTGGTTACTTGCCAGTGTGAGATCTTAAACATCAAGCCAAGTAATTTACACATTTCTTGAAGTTTTGCCTAATTTTTATACTCAGCATTATTGGTACATCATAATTATTTATAATAGTGGAATTTGTTATGCCATATTCATATATACATTCATATATATTATTTTATGTATTATATTTCAATTAGTACATTGTAATTATATATAAAAGCAGGATTAATTATAGTATATCTGTATATGGACAAACCATAATTTGGTAAATTCCCCAGTACTTCCCTTTGCCCTTCCCTCCTCTATCCCTCTCAATTTCCTTCCTTTACTCTATTTGTCTTTGTTTTAGTGTGCTTTTTTGCTGATGTGACTTAATCACCCAACCATAACAATTGTAAAGGAGGAAAAGTTTATTTAAGGGTTCATGGTTTCAGAGGTCTCAGTCCATAGAAGTATAGCTGCATTCCTCAGGGCTCTAGAAGAAATCTAGCACCATTCCTCAGGGCTTGAGATAAGGCAGAACATCATGGTGGAAGAGTATGGCAGGGGAACCAGCCCACGTGATGACCAGGAAGCAGAGAAAGAGATCTCCACTCGCCAGATACAAATATATACCTCAAAGCCACACTCCCAATTCCTACCTCCTCTATCCACACCCTACAACTTCAGTTACCACTCAGTTAATCCCTATCAGGGGATTACTTCACTGATTGGGTTAAGACTCTCACAACCCATTCATTTCTCCTCTGAACCTTCTTGCATTGCTCACACATGAGCTTTTGGGGGGATACCTCATATCCAAAGCATAACAGTCTTTCTTCTGTTTTTTGGTGGTCCCCTCCTTTTTTAAAATCCTCACCCACTTCTCTACTTCCTACACATGAGAGAAAACATTCAACTCTTGACTTTCTGAATCTGGTGTATTTAGCATGATGTTCTCCAGATCCATCTACTTACCAGTAAATGACATAATGTCATTCTTATTTGAGTCTGAATAAAGCTCCATTGTGTATAGATACCACATTTTCTTTATCCATTCATCTGTTGAGACACACTTTGGCTGGTTCCATAACTTGGCACCTGTGAATTATGCTTCTATAAGCATTGGTATCAGCATCATTCTTTGTATAAAATTGTAGGCAAATAACAAAATGTAGGTTTTTACTCTGAGTCTCTTTTTAAACATTTAGAAGTTTTTTTAAAATGAATATTTAATCAGTAGATTTGAATTAAAGTCCAAAAGTAAAGAGATGGTCAACAATATGGATTTCTTTACAGAGTATGCAGAAAATGATACACAGTTGGATCTGGTAACTTGGAGTCACTGATAACATCTGAGAAACAGTTTTACTGGGAGCCAAATTGCAAGGTGTCAGGAATAACAGTTGACAGTGAAAGATAGCAATTGAGTTCAAGGCAGTTTTTATAGCTTGAGGATAGGAATATTTTAGTGAGTAAAGATGTATGATTATTTTTGTAAGCAGAGATGATGATTCCTATGGTAGGATTGAATATCTGAGATAGGAAATAATTGCTAAAACAAGCCCAGGACTAGATTGGGTGGAATTAAGAGTTCGTTGGATAAAAGAATTTTGCATGAGCTGGTGAAGTTCAGCATGAAAATATCCCATGACCTAGAAAAATCATTTCTTTGAAAAGACAGCGTTTGTGCCCTTAAAAGACCATTCTATATCACCCAGTTACAGATGAAAATAGGAGACCATATTGGTTTAATGAGAATATCATGAATCATAATATAAAGCTGGTGGCTCACAGACAATTAACAGGCTATGTTTAGACAAAGATATACTTTTGGTTAGACTTGCAAAATGAGCAATTTATATAAAAATTTAGAGCTCCTTTGGCAAAACAAAAGATTTGATCAGACTAGGCCTTCACATCCCAACGTCATTATCTTAATTTGAGCTAAGTTATGGATAACTGCTTAAATGGGACACGGTCTCTCTAGTTATTCAGTACAATCCCCACCACTCCTCTTTATATCGCCAATTTTTACAGGATATCAGTTAACATTCTCCTGTTATATGTGTACTTCATCTGTAGTTTTATCTGTTGAGAAGTAAAAGTAACTCAAGAGGATTTTAGAAAAATAAGACAACTTACTTCTTCAAGGACTGAATATGGTATATTACCATTGGCAGAATGGCACTTGATGATTTTTCTACCTGTCTGGCCTGGATAGGATTTTGGATTTGCAAGCCGTGGTTATGGAGTATAGCAATTCACTGCATTCAACTCCTAGTCTTAGAAACAATTGTTTCCTTTCCATACTTTTCTATGGCAAAGGGAAAAATTCAGCCAATGAAGTGTAATATGTTTGCATTGTGTTAGTCAATTTTTTTCAAAGTAGAAAATGCCTGAGATAATAAACTTAATAAGAGAAAATGTTTATATAGCTCCAGTGTTGGAGATTTGCAGTCCACAATCAATTATTCCTATCACTTTGGGGCCCATAGCGGCACATCATGACAACCACACATGGTAAAACCATTCGCCTAATGGACAAGACACAAGAAGAGACCAGAACCCTACAGTCCCCTTTGATGGTATGGACTAAAGGACTAGACCCCATCTCTTAAATTTTCTACCACCTCCCAATAACACCACTTTGGGGAACAGGACTTTAACATATGGACCTTTAAGGATGTTACAGACCTAAACTCCAGGATGCATTATGATATCATTTGTTCCTGGTCTACATACTTGTTTTAACATACAGCAAGAGACCATCACAAGGGTTATTATGTACATAGAAGTTTCTTTAGATACCACTGAAATAAGAGAATATAAGAAGATATCTGAGAATAGAAACATAACAAAAGAATTCTGTTTAAAAAAGAATGTGTATAAACAAACCATATTTCTGGGGGCGGGGAGGGGGGGAGAGAGAGAGAGGGAGGGAGGGAGGGAGGAAGTTAAGGAATCACTTCAACCAGTGACCACAGATTAGAAGTTGATTCTTTTGTAAATTAAACCAGTTTGATGATTGTCTCTTAGTTTTATTTTATCTTGTTAAGTTCCTTTGTTATAAATAGATTAAACAAATACATTATGTTGTGGAATTCTGATTTCCCTTCAAAAGCCAAATTATTAAAACACCTACAGATCCTGTTTGTTTTAAAAAGAAATCTCATAAGCAACATGCTAACATAAATGGCAAAACTTATTTATGGTAGAAGTATATATTTAACAAACACCTTAAAGTTTGCAGTGATTTAGTGCAACTGTGACTATTTAGTAGTTTTTATTCCTTTTTTTCCTTTAATAGTTTTTCCTCCTGCTGGGTTACTTTGTCAGTTCTGGTTAATTTGGTGAGCCATTTCTCTGTTTTGAATATTAACTTTTCTTCTGTTGCTTCCATTTTCTTCGGGTCTTTTGGTTGTGTTTTACCTTTTTCTGTGCCAACTTTTGCAGCATATAGACATTTTACTGTAACATAGCTAAATCTGTTAATTATTTCCTTTTTTGTCTTCTGAAGTTTCATTTATATTTTCCACAACAAAATTATTTAGAATAATTTAAAATTTTATGTATTTTTAAATGTCTTTATTAGTGCATTATAGTTATACATAGGATTGGGGTTCATTTTAGCATAATCATGCATGCATAGAATATAATAATTTACTCCAGTCTTATCAAAATACTGCATCCATTAGATATGAAATTGTTCTATTGGTGGAAAACCAATAGAATATCAGAAATTCCATATTGCTGTATGAAATAAGTTGTTTGAAAAGTCCAAATAGTATTTCAATTCTGCAAACTAAAGACAGGAGCCCCTACCTTCTTCTTTCCCAGTCCCATGTCCTCTCTTGAGAAGTCTTTTTAGCTTTGGTTGGCAGTTTCTTCTTCTATGTACAAAATATAACTTTCTTATAATGCTATTTCTGGATTTTAAAAAACTATTTCATGTGCCTGTTATGTTTTAGACCCTGTAATGGGCACAGAGTTTCAACTGGGATCAAAGCAAATATCCTTCTTTCCTAGCACTTCCATATTGGGAATAGGGGTGGATACTAAATAAACAGGGGTGTATAACTAAATAAATTATATAATCCATTAATTGGGAGTAAGGGTGGATAACTAAATAAATTATATAATCCACTGGATAGTAATAAGTCCAAAGAAAAAAAGTAAAGCAGGAACGGAATAGTGAAAGAACTTTCAAATTTAAATAGGGTGATTGAACAAGGCCTCCCTGAGAAGGTCATGTTTGAGCAAAAACCTGAATGGAATGTTACAGGAAGCAAGCATGCCAGATAGCACAACATGTTCAACAACCCTGAGGCAGGATGCTTGCTGCACCTGAGGGTCCGTAAGGAGACCAACATGACCAGAGCAGTATGAACAAGAGAGAATTTAAGTGGTTGAGGTAACACATGATTATGGTAAGGAGGGGCAGGTACTTTGTCTTTTACTCTTTGTGAAATAAGAAATAATTGAAGAGTTCTGAGAAGCAGAACATGACCTGACTTGAGTATTTAAGGCTCACACTGACTGATCTGTTGAGAATGTGCTGGAAGAGAGCAAGGGCAGGAACAGAGAGCTACCATAGTAAGTGAGGGAAGAAATGATTGTCCCCTTAAGCCAGGTTATCATCAACGGAGGTGGTGAGAAGGTGTCAGATCCTGAACAAAATTTTTAGATACCTCTCAGGGTGACATTGGCCAAATTATTATTTTTTAAAAAAATTGTTGTTGTTGTTGTTTTATGGATGGACCTTTATTTTATTTATTTATAAGTGGTACTGAGAATCAAACCCAGTGCCTCACACGTGCTAGGCAAGTGCTGTACCTCTGAGCCACAACCCCAGTCCCCAAATTATATTGTTATTTTTGTGTGCATGTATGAATATGTAATAATAAACCCCATCATTATGTACAACTTCACTGCATCAATAAAAAATGTGGAAAAAAATCTTAGACATATTGGAGAACCAAAGATAAGTGTACCATTTTAAGATTTAGGAAATTTAAGAATGGAGTTACTATTTCCTGAGATGGAAAGGACTGTGGAGGAGTGGGTTGCAGTGAGGAAAGTTTAGGTTTTCTGTTTAGGATACATTGGGAATTGAAGCTGGACAGAATCACCAGGGGAGTGTAGATACAGACAACAAAAGAACTTCATGGAGGAGGAAAACCAGGAATGTCATTTTCTGGGAGCTAAGAAAAGGTAAAATTTTAAGGAGGAAAGAATGAGAGGTCAAACAAGATGAAGATGAGGACTGACAATGAACTTAGCAATGTGGAAGTTATTGGTGACCTTAGTGGACATTGTTGATAGCAGTTTGGTTGGATTCAAAGACATATTCAAAAATCCAACACTTTGGTAATAAAAACAAACTAAGAACAGAAAGGAACTTACTTGAACCTGACAAAGCATTTCTAAAGATTGGTCTACTTGCTTTTAATCAGGGAGGTCTTTGTTCCATCAAGACTTTCAACTGACTGGGCAGCGCACATTATGGATGGTACTCTGCTTTACTCATCCCATATTCCAATGTTACTGTCAATCGAGAAACAGAAACATACAAAATAATGTTGACCAAATAAATGTCTGGACACCATGGCCCAATCAATGCGACACATAAAATGACCATCACTTTTTCCTATCATACTTTAAAAATTATATCTATGGTAATTGTTGCATTGGAGGAAAAAACTTTCCTTTGGAGATGTGGTATGTTTTACATAACATGTCTTTCTCATAATTTAAACGGTGTAATTCAACAAGATGGAATGGGCTTGTAACATTTTAGTCATTTACCACATAGCATATGAAGGAATCATAGTATTCTTGGATAGATACATCATATCCCAACAGACACCACCACTTTCCCAAATACATGGTAGTAACACTAGTTTTAAAGAATATCTATCAATCCTTGGCACACGATACTTTTGTCTGATCTTAGAGTAGCTCTGGAAAATAACCAAAGGAGTTCCTAGAAATTCAACCTTCTCTTGAGATCTTTAGCAAGGATTCCTTAAGAGAATTTCTGAAGCTCTTACTTATTTTAGGAACTTATCACTCTCATACCTTGTATTTTCCAAAGAAGAAATAGAAGTGCTCTACCTTATAGACAGAATATCCTTGAACCAAAAAATGAAACTGTCCAGGATTTACTTGTAGAGCCCTTGACTACAGTGGATCTAAATCAAGCCAACAACTCATGGAAGACATTTGATTATTTTCATTTAATTTAAATATTATAAAATCAAGCACAAAACAGCATATATAAATAGCCCTTGACCTGATGACAGATGACATTTTTGAAAAATAAATGTTACATCAACATAACTTGATTTTTGAAAAAAAATGACATGGCACTTCAAGATTTGAATGTCAATTTTCATAGGAATTGTAGTTTAAAAGCATAATTAATAAAGTTTCACTGATGTGGAAGTACTCTCTGTAGTATGATTCTTATTGATATGTCATTTCTTAGAGGTTAAGGTTTGATTGTTCGAAGGAAGGAAAAAGCTCAGTGACTGGGTAATATAAGTTATATGTAGTCTGCATACAATTTTGAAACATGAAGGTTGATAAGTAAATATACTGTAGTATGAATTATAGAAATTTTTTTAAAAATTATACTTTTAAAAGTTTAATCCCTACAAGTCAAGAGCTGCCTATATGGAATGATTGTCATTTACAGATTGATTTGTTATCTATGTATATATACTGTATTTGTGTATATGAATTATTAGAATTAATTCATGTTACCCATCTTGGAAATTTTACTTGTTAGCTTTGGTGAATGGTGTGGAGTTACATGTTTTTGATCTATGTGCGTGGTATTTCTTACAAAGTGTAATTGCTTTATGTAGTTGAATAGTCAGCTTTTAAAGATTCTCCTTTTTCCTATGGCAGAAAAAAATAGTTCATATGAAGAGTTACTATGTTGTTTAACATTAGTAAGAATTGCACAATGTTTTCTTCTGGTTAATTCATTATAGAAAATTTGTTCTAATCAAATCACAAAGCACAGCAAATCAAGCGTCTGTTTTCTGACATTCTTTCTTACAAATGGTTTCCTGAAAAGTGAATTTTTCTCCACTCTTGTCCTTGCTGGAATACTTCATGCATTCCTTTAAAACAAGTTCAGTTTGGGGACTTATGGATGCTTAGACTATTCATCTACTTAACCAAAGTGTTTAGCATAAAGTTAAATAAAAACAAAAATTTTCATTTGCTGTTATTTCTTTTAAAGGTTATTATTTATCCATTCTCTACTTTTGCATTCTTTCCTAATCCTATTCCTTATTTGTCCTCATTCTCCTATATTTAAACACCATTGATCCTCAATAAATTACAGTACTGATTTTGTAAATCTACTAAAAATTCCCATTTACTACAACATCCAACCATTTAGTAGATTGTTGGGTATGTAAGTACAGCTATGTCAGAATATCCTTAATACTTTAAAAATTAAATTCTTTTACAAAGAACATATAGAGGCATTCTTTCGAAAGTTTTACAGGTTCTTTCTTGAATTAAAACAAAACAAAACAAAAACAAAAAAACTCTCCATAATCTAACATGTCTGAAATACTACTTGAAAATATTTTATTTTTCTAACAGGAGGAAGTCATTCCTGCTTGGAGAATTTAAAAATATTAAAATTTTAAACCCAGTTATCTCTTCTGTTCAGAATTATTTTTATATGGAGTTTTATGTATACACACTGTATTTTCTCATAATTTTGAAAGTGTAAATAAGAGCTCATTTCTTTATGAGATGGCTATCAGAAAATTAAATTCTCATACAGCTTTTCTATTTTTTAAGATGATCCTTTGATATACCTTGGAAAATAATTTTTTTAAAAAAATGGTCTATGGTATCAGGAAAACTTTTTAAACTTTTTTTAAACAAAAATATGTAATTTTTCCCTTGGAAACTGTAAGTTGATATGTTAACTTCTATGGTTTTATCAGTTACTTTTGAGTTTTTTATTTTTAGTCTGAGATGAACTGAGCAATTTTGAACCTGTAACTTTCCAGAGGTGAATTTTGAGTTTTTTGTTTGTTTTTTTTTCCTTTGTTCAAAAGCCTATTCCTCCTTTTTATACAAAATTAGCATATCAGTATGGCTGGTTAATAAGGTATTGATAGTGCATCACGGGTTTTGTTTTTGGTAATTTTTTTTCTAACATTGATGATGAATATAGAAACTGATTAATCTAGGCTCTTCAGATCTCATTAACATCTACAGTTGTGTATTGGCATTTTTTTTTCCCCTCAGTTTCAGATTCATCCCCAGAGCTTCACTTGTCACTTTAAGATTGTTTTTAATTATCCTTCATTGTCTTTGTGATAATTTTATGATTGGTACCTTAGGGACAACATTTCAGTAATTTTTGTGTTCAAAGCAGCTGCAGCTGCTTGAGAGACTGAGGCAGGAAGAGAGCAAGTTCAAAGCCAGACTCAGCAGCTTAGTGAGACTATCTCTAAATAAAAATTTTAAAAAGGGCTGGGGATGTGGCTCAGGGGTTAAATACCACTGGGTTCAATCTCTGGTACCAAAAAACAAAAACAACAACAACAAAAAACCCACCAACAACAAAAATTTTGTGGTGATTTGCATCATTACAACAACATTGGCATTATATTCAGAATATTTATTTTCATGAAAATGTTCATTTTATTGTCAGGAAGGAAAGATTGTGTAATTTTAAGCGGTTTCGTTTTTATTAATAATGTGTACATTTTTAAAAAAATGTTCTTAAGTTTTTTTAAAAAGTTTTACTCACTTTTTCCTTGTAATTAAGGCACCTATGAAACCAGTTAAATATTTGTTTGATCAAACTATTCTGATTTTTAAGATGCAGATAATAATTCTCATAAGTTTTTGACAGTACTCCCAATTTTTCAAAAAGAGATCTACATTTTAGTATATTGAAGATGAGAAAAAACAGTTCAAAAAATGTGTCTCATTTTTGGAAATTAAGTAGTTTTCTTGACTATGTTCACATTGAATAAAATATTTCTTAAAAAATAGTAGGAGACCTTCAATGATACATAAAATTATAAGAGGTTATGAGGGGCAAGGGGGAGGGAAAAAAAGGGAGAGAATTGAACAACAGCAGGGGAGGTAGAGAGGGAAGATGGGAGGGGAGGGGAGGGGGGATAGTAGGGGATAGGAAAGGTAGCAGAATACAACAGTCACTAATATGGCATTATGTAAAAATGTGAATATGTAACAGATGTGACTCTGCAATCTGTATTTGGGGTGAAAATGGGAGTTCAAAACACAATTTGAGTCAAATGTATGAAAGATGATATATCATGAGCTATGTAATGCTTTAAATAATCAATTAAAAAAAGAAAAAAAAATTAGGAACTTTATTTCACATGGATCTTTCTATAAGTTTCTAATATTGAATGTACCCGTGACCTATATTTGTTCTGATTTGAGAAAGTTTCATTAAGATATTTTTTCTCTTGCTATAAACATCTATAAAATCTAAACATATTAAAAGCTTACTTAGACATTAGAAATGCACAGTATCTGATGTTACTCGACCAGGTTGGTTGTCTAAAAGAGATGTAATCAAAGATCAAATCTGAATCCCATTTGAAAAATTGCAGGTGGCTGCATAATAATTCAGTGTTTATTTTCTTCGAGTTAACAGAAAGTCAGGACCACTTTTCTCCTGTTCACATGTGTGATTTCTAAGGCCTTTAACTGCTGGTGAGCAAAGTGAGATGTTATGGTTTTTGTGTTAATGGGCATATTTCTATATAATATGATCATGTTTTCAATAAAATACCATATTAAATGTCACGATCTATGAAAAATGAGACTACCGAAACTATAAATATTTATTACATTTTAAATTTACATTGAAGTTACTAATTTGTGGACATCAAAGAATATGATAATTTGTGATTTAAAAAATTTCACATCAGTTTTATTAGTTTGGTTTTAAGTATTTAAAACTTATTTTTTTTGTGTGAGATTGCTGGTTCTGTTTTCCCTGATCTTTAATTCTTATACCACAGTTTCATTTCCATTGTTTTTGCTGTCCTGTCTAGCCTTATATTTGAATTTATTGACTATTTCTAACTATTTTGAACGGGGATACTTGTCTATTGCTATAATCATTCAAAAAATAGGAGATGAAAACCTGCCTCTGAGACATAAACAAAGATATTTTGTATAATGTGTTGGTATAACCACACAAATAAATCTGCCAATAATGGGCTTTATTTGTTTGATTTTTCACATATGAACTCTGTTTTTGTGGTTTCTTTTCCAATTATAAAATCATAAAATGTTGAAAATAAAATAATTGCCCATAGCCTTTGCTACCTGACACAACCATTGTTTTTATTTTATTCTATATTTCTTCATTTATAACAATTTTCATATTCATAGAAAAGTAAAACACATAAATCCTTAGATTATTGTATCCTATCCAGCTTTTTCCAGTTTTATTATACAAAATACATTTCTATGGTGTTATATAGTTTTCTTTATATAATCTTAATGGTTTTAACCCTAATTCTTTGAAGTATTTCGTGATTTAATTAATCATTTCAATACTTCTGCATATTTTGGCTTCTTCCAAGTTTTTTAAAAACTATTATTGCTAACATTTAAAATTATAAGATAGGTGTAATTTTATCTACAATATTGAAGCTTACTTTATTAACTGATTCTTAAAGTTAATATTAAGAATTATGAATATGTAAGAATTAATACTCTTTTTATGAATGTGTTACACAAATTCATTGTAATGAATCAGTTTTGAACAATAACCAAATCACAACTGCCCAGATACTTTTTTATTTGAAAAAAAAATGTGAAAGTCAAATCAGACATTAGAATAGATGCAAAAAATCATATAGTATGGTCCCATGTTGTGAAAACAACTTAAATTACAAGTGTTTGAGAATAATTGTTGTACCCTCTAGCAGATTGGGGGCTTTGTGAGGTGGAATACGCTCTTACATATTCTTTGTAATTTCTACACCATCTGAATATAGAGCAATATAAAAAAGTACTTAATTGTATTTTTTTTTTTATAATTTTTTTTATTGGTTGTTCACAACTTTACAAAGCTCTTGACATATCATACTTCATACATTAGATTGAAGTGGGTTATGAACCCCCAATTTTACCCCAAATGCAGATTGCAGAATCATGTCGGTTACACATCCACAATTTTACATAATGCCCTATTAGTAATTGTTGTATTCTGCTACCTTTCCTATCCCCTACTATCCCCCCTCCCCTCCCTTCTTCTCTCTCTACCCCATCTACTGTAATTCATTTCTCTCCTTGTTTATTTTCCCATTCCCCTCCCAACCTCTTATATGTAATTTTGTATAGCAATGAGGGTCTCCCTTCATTTCCATGCAATTTTCCTCATCTCTCCCTTTCCCTCCCATCTCATGTCACTGATTAATGTTACTCTTTTCTTCCTACTCTTCCTCCCTGCTCTGTTCATATTTGCTCTCATTATATCAAAGAAGACATTTGGCATTTGTTTTTTAGGGATTGGCTAGCTTCACTAAGCATAATCTGCTCTAGTGCCGTCCATTTCCCTGCAAATTCTATGATTTTGTCATTTTTTATTGCTGCATAGTACTCCATTGTGTATAGATGCCACATTTTTTTTATCCATTCATCTACTGAGGGGCATCTGGGTTGGTTCCACAGTCTAGCAATTGTGAATTGTGCTGCTATGAACATCGATGTGGCAGTATCCCTGTAGCATGCTCTTTTAAGGTCTTCAGGGAATAGTCCGAGAAGGGCAATAGCTGGGTAAAATGGTGGTTCCATTCCCAGCTTTCCCAGGAATCTCCAAACTGCTTTCCAAATTGGCCGCACCAATTTGCAGTCCCACCAGCAATGTACAAGTGTACCCTTTTCTCCACAACCTCTCCAGCACTTGTTGTTGTTTGACTTCATAGTGGCTGCCAATCTTACTGGAGTGAAATGGTATCTTAGGGTGGTTTTGATTTGCATTTCTCTGACTGCTAGAGATGGTGAGCATTTTTTCATGTACTTGTTGATTGATTGTATATCCTCCTCTGAGAAGTGTCTGTTCAGGTCCTTGGCCCATTTGTTGATTGGGTTATTTGTTATCTTATTGTCTAATTTTTTGAGTTCTTTGTATACTCTGGATATTAGGGCTCTATCTGAAGTGTGAGGAGTAAAGATTTGTTCCCATGATGTAGGCTCCCTATTTACCTCTCTTATTGTTTCTCTTGCTGAGAAAAAACTTTTAAGTTTAATTAAGTCCCATTTGTTGATTCTTGTTGTTAACTCTTGTGCTATGGGTGTCCTGTTGAGGAATTTGGAGCCTGACCCCACAATATGTAGATCGGAGCCAACTTTTTCTTCTATCAGACGCAGAGTCTCTGGTTTGATATCAAGTTCCTTGATCCATTTTGAGTTAACTTTTGTGCATGGCGAGAGAAAGGGATTCAGTTTCATTTTGTTGCATATGGATTTCCAGTTTTCCCAACACCATTTGTTGAAGATGCTATCCTTCCTCCATTGCATGCTTTTAGCCCCTTTATCAAATATAAGATAGTTGTAACTTTGTGGATTAGTCTCTATGTCCTCTATTCTAAACCATTGGTCCGCCCGCCTGTTTTGGTACCAGTACCATGCTGTTTTTGTCACTATTGCTTTGTAATATAGTTTGAAATCTGGTATCGCTATACCACCTGATTCACACTTCCTGTTTAGAATTGCTTTTGCTATTCTGGGTCTTTTATTTTTCCATATGAATTTCATGATTGCTTTGTCAATTTCTACAATTTCTAATTGTCTTCTGTATTTCTGTAGCATTTGTTGTGATATTGCCTTTTTCATCCCGTATGTTAGTAATTTGAGTTCTTTCTCTTCTTCTCTTCGTTAGCATGGCTAAAGGTCTGTCGATCTTATTTATTTTTTCAAAGAACCAACTTTTAGTTTTGTTAATTTTTTCAATAGTTTCTTTTGTTTCAATTTCATTGATTTCCGCTCTGATTTTAATTATTTCTTGCCTTCTGCTACATTTGCTGTTGTTTTGCTCTTCCTTTTCGCGGGCTTTGAGATGAAGTGTGAGCTCATTTATTTGTTGGTTTTTTCTTTTTTTGAGGAATGACCACCAGGCGATGAATTTTCCTCTTAAAACTGCTTTCATTGTGTCCCATAGATTCCGATATGTTGTGTCTGTATTTTCATTTATCTCTAAGAATTTTTTGATTTCCTCCTTTATGTCTTCTGTAACCCATTGATCATTCAGTAACATATTGTTCATTTTCCATGTGATGTAGGATTTTTACTTCCTTCTTTTATCATTGATTTCCAGTTTCATTCCATTATGATCAGATAAAATGCATGGTATTATCTCCACCCCTTTATATTTACTGAGGGTTGCCCTATGGCATAATATATGGTCTATTTTTGAGAAGGATCCATGTGCTGCTGAGAGAAAAGTATATCCATTTGATGACGGTTGATATATTCTATATATGTCAGTTAAGTCTAGGTTATTGATTGTGATATTGAGTTCTATAGTTTCTTTATTCAATTTTTGTTTGGAGGATCTGTCCAATGGTGAAAGAGGTGTGTTGAAGTCACCCATAATTATTGTGTTGTGGTCTATTTGATTCTTGAACTTGAGGAGAATTTGTTTTATGAATGTTGCAGCACCATTGTTTGGTGCATAAATATTGATAATTGTTATGTCTTGTTGGTGAATGGTTCCTTTTAAGAGCATATAATGTCCTTCTTTATCTCTTTTGATTAACTTAGTCTTGAAATCGATTTTATTCGATATGAGGATGGCCACTCCTGCTTGCTTACGAGAACTGTGTACGTGGTATATTTTTTCCCATCCTTTCACCTTCAGCCTGTGTATGTCTTTTCCAATCAGATGTGTCTCCTGGAGGCAGCATATTGTTGGATTTGTTTTTTTAATCCATGACACCAGCCTATGTCGCTTTATTGGAGAGTTTAGGCCATTAACATTCAGAGTTACTATTGATATATGGTTTGAACTTCCATCCATGTTTGATTGTTTATCCTTTTTTTTTTTTTTAAATTTAGTTTGTTTCTCCATGATTATCTTTCCCCTCGCCCTCTGTCTTTACTGAGGCACTTCCCACTGATGGTTTTGGTTATTGTTTTTCATTTCTTCCTCGTGTAGTGTTTTGCTCAAAATGCTTTGCAATGCAGGTTTTCTGGCTGCAAATTCTTTTAACTTTTGTTTATCATGAAAGATCTTTATTTTGTTGTCATACCTGAAGCTTAATTTTGCTGGATACAGAATTCTTGGTTGGCATCCATTGTCTTTCAGTGTTTGAAATACATTGTTCCATGACCTTCTTGCTTTCAGTGTCTGTGATGAAAAGTCCGTTGTTAACCGTATTGGTTTACCCCTAAATGTAATCTGTCTGCTTTCTCTTGTAGCTTTTAATATTTTCTCTTTGTTCTGTATATTGGATATCTTCATAACAATGTGTCTTGGTGTTGGTCTACTGTGATTTTGTGTGCTCGGTGTCCTGTATGCATCTTTAATTTGTATATCTGTTTCCTTTTTTATTTCTGGAAAGTTTTCTGTAATTATTTCATTCAGCAGGTTTCTCATTCCCTTGGTCTGAATCTCTGTACCTTCTTCTATCCCGATGACTCGTAAGTTTGGTTTCTTCATGTTATCCCATAGCTCTTGGATGTTTTTCTCGTGATTTTTTACCAGCCTTTCTGAGTTGGCTAGACTCTTTTCAAGATGGTATATTTTGTCTTCATTATCTGACGTTCTAGTTTCTACTTGCTCCACTCTGTTAGTGATACTCTCAGTTGAGTTTTTAATTTGGTTTATCGTTTCCTTCATTTCTAGAATTATTGTTTGATTATTTTTTATAATTTCTATCTCCTGATAAAGATGCTTAACTTCTTCTTTTAGCTGTTTATGTAATTCATTCTCAATGTGTTCTTTCGCTGCTTGAATTTGCTGTCTTGAATCCTCTTTAAGGTTCCATTCCATCTGTTTAAGGTGTTCCTTGAGGTCTTTATATGACCATTTTTCTGATGACTCTAGGTCCTCCTGAATATTTATAGGCTGTCCTGCATTGTTTGTACTCCTTTTCTTCCTTGTTTCTTGAAGCTGCTCATGTTGCTTCTTGTTCTGTTTGACTGCTGAGTTACTGTTTATTCCTATAAATTTATTTGATGCTTGGGAGGAAAGGTATTAGAAGGGAAGGGAAGAAGTCACTAAGGAGAATGAGAGTAGGCAGGTAGAATTCAAGGAAGGGGGGATAAGAAAAATGAAAAGACAAAAGAAGAAAGAAATAGGAACTAAAAAAGAAGAAAAATTTTAAAAAATAATAATAATAATTAAAAAAAAGTTAAAATTAAAGTTAGAAGAGAAAGAAGAAGAAAAGAAAAAAAAGATAGAAAAATGAAGATGAAAGAAAAACCCCAATCAAAAACATGAACAAAAACAAAGACAAAGACAAAAACAAAAACAAAAACAAACAAAAAAAAAACTAATAAATGCCGTCTTAGAGTTTGATTAACTTCTCTTCCACTAGGTGGCGCTGTGCCCACCAGGTCAAGTCTTTCCCGTCAGTATGCGGTAACCAATCACTGTGCAGCAGCTCCTCCCAGACTGGGCGAGTCTCCAAACCTGAGTGCCTAGGGCCTCCTCTTGTGTCCAATCACTTCCACTTTTCCTCTAGCCAGGCCCCTCTCACCACAATACTGGCTACAGGCCAGGTCTGCTGCTCCCAGAAGCTCTGTTTTCATGTACAACTGGGCTCACTCCTCCAGATTGCCATTCCCTCAGACCCTAAGTTTGTAGAGCTTGGGGCTGAGAATCCTCAGCGAATTTTACTTGCCCTCCGGTAGCCACACCCCCGTAGCTGGTGCAAGAGACCTCAGCAGTCAGCCCTGGCGGGAGCGGCAGTCCCACACCACCTCTGACTCCCTCGGGCTGGCTGTAGCACTCACAGGAGAGCTGGGAGGGGCCCTTAAGATTTCCCCGATGCGTGGAGAGGGAAAGCCAGGGGTCCACACACCTGTAGCAGCAGGCTTCAATGCAGTTATCTCCTCCGCCGCAGCTCTGCGACACCAGCCCTCCGCCACAGTGGTGTCCCCCGCAAATGGCGACAGTTCGCCTCCCCCTGCCAGGCGACCAACGCCACGGGAGTCCCCACTGTTTCTCCCAAGCCCCGCCTGGACCCTGCGGCCACTACCCACGAAGGCCCGGCAGGCATCCACCTCCGTAGGATGAGAAGGGCTGACCAGCCGCCTCAGCCGGATGGCTTAATGCTGAGTCACAGCTGTCTGTCTCAGCTTTTCAGATGCAGCGGTGTGGGGCGCGGGGCATGGAGAGGCTTACTCACTTCCCGCCGCCATCTTCCTCCGGAAGTCATGTTGTGACTCATGGTCCTGTGACTTATTTTACATTGCTAGGTCCGAGACGGCTCGCCTCCCTGGTTCCCGCCTCCAGCCGCCCAGCGGGGCAGCGAGGATTACTCTGGGCTAGCAGGAGAGAGAGAGCCTTAATTGTATTTAGAAGCTGTCTTTTCCCCCAGAGAAAAAAATTATATTTTTAATTCCTAAATTAAGCTTCTGTTCTCTTTGATAAATTTTCCCCATAAATTATTTTATAAAATCACAGAAGGCTCATCATTTTTTTTCTGTGATGCATCTGTGTATGGCCTTTTAAACATTCTTCTTCACTTCATCATTTGCTACTTAAAGCAAAGCTGCCGTGGCAAGCATTTTTTTATTATACTAAAAGGTCTACTTAAACATGTGGATCATTCTATCTACTGCATAGGGTTGCTGTGAGAACTAAATAAATCCATGTAAAACTAGATAAACTAATCCACATAATATTCTTTGAGCAAAGCATGACATCTAGCAAGTTCTCAATAAATATCAGTGATTACCACACTAATATTGTTTTTCTGGTACTCATATTACTAATAAGAGAATAAGCTCAAACTTAGACCAAGAATCACCTTTTTATGTCATGACATAATAAGTAATCTGTTCAGTAAAAGATGAATATCAACATAAATTAGTAAAAGGCTTGTTCATTTTTCTTGGACCACTGATGAATTATTTAGAAAAACATAAAGTTAAAACCATACTTTATAGGCTTGATCTCATGATTACATTTGATTAATTCCAGATGGGATTAAAATAATTAAACATAAAGCCATGCAAGCCATTTTTTAAAACTTCAGAAATTTTAGGGGAATATTTGTCAGACCTAAGAGTAGGAAAGTCGTTAAAACAGTGGAAGAAATCAGAAGAAAATAAATATGCAGATTCAATCACAGAACCATTTTAAATTTCTTTATGATTAGTGAAAAGTTATAATTAAAAACCTTAAGACGAAGAGCTTATTTATTAAAATTTCTGTGTATTTATGAAGACCATCATCAAAACATAATCAAAATGCATTAACCAACAGTATACAGAAGAAATAAGAACTGTAAGCAATAAACATGAAAATGTCCAACCCTGATACCAGTTAAAATAACAATGATGTACACTTTTTTACTTGTCATATTTAAAGAAGTGAATAGAAGTTTATTTAAGGAAAGAATGGTGAAGTGGGTAAACACGTACTGCTGGTGGAAATGGCAATGGAGATGCATCTGGACAGGATCTAGCTAGCTTCAGCAGTCCTTGCTAATGAAATCAGTGACACATACAGCTATGTACACAGATATTGTTGGAGTCTGTTTCAGATAGCAAGATGCTTTAATGGAGCCCTTTATAGTTTTTTCTTAACTTTAAGCATAGCTATACAATTAAATAATGAATAAACTAGTCATCAAACATTATATCTACTGGAAAATATTAGCCAAGTAATATCTCCTTGTGGTCAGGGGACAACCTGCAGCTGTAGTCTCATTCCAAAGTCACTTTCCTATTGTAACAAAGTGATCCTGATATTCCTTTCAAAAACACAAATGTGTAGCAGCTGTGGGTAAGCTCCCTGGGGGGGGGGGGACCTGTCCATAAAAATGTTGAGCCAATTATAAATTACAAAAATGTGAAATATAATGAAAACATATTTTGTGTAAAACTGGTTCCCTTCCATGTCAGTGCTCCTTTTCCCTTTTTTCTCTTTTAAAGTCAGCTCTTGCTAAGACTTTTGTACTGAAAATTGACTGAAATTAAGTAGGCTCCAGGTTATTTATTCATAGAGCTAAAAGGCCTTTCTGTTCACTCTAAGTTTACAGTTTGGGGGCTCCCTTGTAGTAAGAGAAACAAGATGTAAAGGTAAGAAATTATTAATGTCCCTTTCTGACATAGTTTAATTTCCTTTATGCATAGACTCGACCAAGGTGCATTGACCCATCACTCATTATTTTAGTGAAGATTGAAAATTAGAGACTCTGAATTGTCAAGAAGGGCATGCCAAGTGCACTGTCACCTCTGACTACCCAGGAGGACAGAGTCTAGAAAAATTGCCCTTTTTCTTTTAATCTATAAAATAATCAGAAATGAGGACTCCAGGCTTTATGACTTTTATTAAATTCTTTGTTCTGGCCATGTTATTGGTCACTCTGCGAATTTTTCTTGTTTTCTTACTCTGTGTATGCATATATACTTGCATACTCGTGTGTGTATGTATATGTGTACGAGTGTGTGTGTGTGTGTGTGAATGATGTGGGTGAGTAAATATATCACATGTATGTGGAGCAGTTAAGTAAACAAAAGATATGAGTAAGGGACAGAAGGGAAGGATGCTGTTTCAATTTAGGTAGTAACAAAAATAACATGCATTCCTAGAAAGAAAATCTTGTTGTTTTTCTTTAAATGAAAGAATAGTTTTAAATGCCTTACTAATTAAATAAAGTACTTGAGGTATTTTTAATTAATTAATTAATTTGCTGGAGATTAAACCCATGGCCTGTGCATACTAAGCATGCACTCTACCACTTAGCTGCAAACCAGCCCTGATTAGCATATTTAAATCAGGCTTTCATTTTAATATTGTCTCTTTTATAATATTAGCCAATTTTAGAATAATTAATGTACTTTTCCCTTCTCTCTAGAGTCTGGGTTATGGGAATACTTGTTCCTGCCTTCAAGGTATTTTCAAGTAGGTGGAGACATAATCAAGCATCAGCCTGTTGCTAACATATGGAAGCATTTACCATAGGCTGGGGACTGGCTCAGATGCTCTACCTGAACAATTTAATCTGTAACCACCTGAGAGGTGGATACTGCTGTTATTTGCATTTTAAAATAAAGAAAATGAATCTTAGAGAAGTTTTCTGAAGCTCTCCAAGATACACAGCCGCTGGTAAGTTGGCGGCAGAGACCAGTGCATGTGCAGAATGCCCACCTCCAGCCTTTCTTCCTAACACTCAGTGACTCTCCTGCACTCAGAGGTTCCTGTGGCCAGTTGACCACCTTTGCTCCTGTTTTGTCAAATAAGTATATGGGTCAAGGCATTGAAGCTTCATTTGTAACCTTTGTGTACCCACTTGATTTGAAGTCCCTACTGAAAAACTGGACGGGTATGAGTCTAAGAGTGACAGTCACCAGGGACATCTGTGCCTAGGAGAGGGAGCAGGCCTGGATGACTTCCAGAGTTCCTTCCAGCTCTAAGGTGTTTACAAAGTGTTCTGTTCTTTGATCTACATCTATGAATTTTAACTCTTGTGAAAACATCAAATATGTCATGCTTGCTTTGTTGAATATGGTGAAACAGGAACGACAGGGTTTTGGTCACTGCCTTTTCTAATTACTTTAATTCTGGAAATGTTTATCAAGCATCTCTTCTGTACGGAGCCCTCCACTGCACCAAACTATCCCATGGAACATGGTCTCCATCTTTTGATGTCTGTCAGCACAACCTCACTTAGAAATCTGATCATCATCTCTTTTCCCTACCTTTTCTCCCAACTGTTTATGATGAAAGTTAAAAGCTTCAGTGAATAGTAATTAGATAAATACTTGTTCTGAAATTTAGGATTTAGCTGTGATTCACTGATCAGAAAAAAATTCAGGTTTTACTTTTGGACTTTGTTTGCTTTGGATGAAGCATTTATGTTTTAATTATGTCCATTCCTGTGCCAAAAGTTTGTAGTGATTTAAGGAAAACCCTCCTTCTGTACAAAGAATAATTGTGAAGGAATTTGTAGTTTTACCTGCTTATCCTATAATTGCTTCTCAGGAGTCAAGAACCATGGAAACCTGAAATTAGAACACTGAAATACCCACATTTGACCTTTTCTAACTAGAATAGCTAATGTATAATTTTTGTAGTTTTTCTGGATTCCAGTCTTGAGTCAGCAGTCACAAGTGACGGAGTTAGGGGTAACTGGTGGGTTGGGATAACTAGAGGCTGCAAATTAGGAAGAGACCTGTGTCTGAGAGCCACTGGACTAACACATGGGAGTCATTGTAAGCATCTCATCACCTCTTTTGCTATTGTAAAGATCATCCATAGAAGGGATTCTTTTCCTGGGTTCTCACAAGTCTCTCCCAGTGTCCTAGGAAACAAGAGGAACAGTAGTACTTCCTTGGGCCCTTCCCACAGGGGGTTCCATTTTCTCAGCACAGAGGATTTTGAAAGTCACATATCTTGGTCCATCCCAGAACCAAGGTCGTGCATTTCCCCTTTCGAGTCCTCCTATTTTGTCTCTGGGTTTCATGAATGGGGAGGTGTGCTTCTCCTCTTTACCTCTCTAAGGAACCTTAAGAGAGACTTTCTTCCTCATTTCAAATCCTTCAGATACAATTATTTCCCTGAAGTAATCCAAAGATCCCCTCAACTCAGAGCAACTCTTAGAGAGCCAAAGAAATATATCATCTGATCAAATTTTATTAGTCTATTCTTAATATTTTGACAGATTTTTGTTACACTCTGAATCCATAAGGAGTCATACAACTACATGTTTCCATATTATTTAGTTTACATCCTATTAATTTGTAAACCCAATGGTAATAATTATTTACTTCCTTTATATCCCCCCAAATTCACATAGATCAATTATGTCATTTTTACATTTTGTTTTTAAAAATATGTATTTAAAAAAAGTCTTCTATTTTTCTAGTTTGATGAATATTCTTCTTAAATAAAATATATTTTTATACATTTAAAGGTATACTTAGATTTCATGCTATGAAATCTAATTTTCCCTTACTGATGCTATGGAGCTGATGTAGAATACATACAATGTTTCAATAAGCGAAGTATTTTCTCTCTCCTTAAAGTCTTGATTTTGAGAGACTATCAAGTTGGTTAGAGAGTTCATTGCACATCTTAGTGCATTCTTGAATAGTATGTGTGATGATTATCACATATCTAGAAAGGAAATAAAACTGGACTCATGTGACAGCATGAAGAGTAAACAGAATGAAATTGGCATTAACTAAGAAAAGCAACTTTAGCTGGAATATTCAAGTCCAAGCTGCAGAAAGATAAAGTACACGTGAAATTTTTTAAGTGTTTAAAAATTATTTTAGGGGCTGGGGCTGGATCTCAGCAGTAGAGTGCTCGCTTAGCACGTGCGAGGTGCTGGATTCGATCCTCAGCACCACATAAAAAGAAAGAAAATAAAGATATAAAAAATTTATTTTAGTAAAACATCATATGACCTATTGGAAAGGGGAAATGCACTACCTTGGTCATGGAATGGGCAAAGATGTGTGACTTCCAAATGTCATATGACCTATTATTTTAGTAAAACGTCATATGACTTATCCTGAAACTTATTTCATTTTGTGTGCTTCACATCATAGATGCATAGAGTTTCTATTGGAAGCTCAGTCATTTACTCCACCCCGATAGAATCACATTATTGTTAAATGACTGCTTAGGACTGACCTGTTCTTAACTGAGCCTGATTCTGTCATCCTGATTTGTGCATAGGCATATTCAGTACTATGTTTTCCCTAATTCAGTTTTGTTTTTTATTTAATGATAGATGCTGTCTGTGCCACAGGTATGTTGTTAGGTTTTTACTCAGAATATCACTTTTTTTACTATACTGCATGAAAGAGTTTGTCATTTATGTTTTAAATGCTTGTATAAGATTTTTAACTTTCTCTTATGAAATGTGTTCACCAGTAAGTCCATGATAAATAATCTTTGTGATTTCTGGCTTTTTTTTTTTTTTTTGCTCCATTATACAGTTATTCTACTCACTGATTTTTGAAAAGGGCTCTTCATGATTTAGAACCAAATGGAATTTATTTTATTATTGCTACATAAGTAAATGTTAGATAATCCTCTTATAGATTTTCTATTTTGATGAAATTGCTTAGTATCTAAGTTGTTTCCCTTACTAAATGCACTTGTAACAATTACGGTGATTAAAATTCGACACAACTTGGAAGAATATTTTTTGTTTTGTTTTGGGTCTTTATGGTGCTGGGGATCAAACCCAGCGCCTCACACATTCTGGGCATACACTCCCCAAGCTACAGCCCCAACTTTGAGGGTTTTGTTTTGTTTGGGTTTTTTAAAAAATTATTACATATGTTATATGCGTGTGTGTATACACACACACACATATATGTATATATGTACATAATTATACACACACTTTTTTTATTTGCAGCTGGTTTTAGAAGAAGTTTTCGTCTTAGCAGAAAAGATAAGAAAACAAATAAATCCATGTATGAATGCAAGAAAAGCGATCAGTATGATACAGCAGACGTACCCACATATGAAGAAGTGACACCATATCGGCGACAAACTAACGAGAAATACAGACTTGTTGTCTTGGTTGGTAAGTGTTTTTGAATGTAATTCTGCAAAAATGTGCAAAATAATAAACATTTAACTTTGAAATGTATCATAGTTGACATTTACAAGCTAAAAATCCCATCTTGAACAGTCTTTGCTTAGTCTCTAAAATGAAATCTTTTTAGTCTTTCATACTTACATGCCATTCAGATACTTTTAAGTCTTCTATGAGGTTTAGTCCTGGCAAGCTGGGGAAGCCTCTCTGGGAGAGGTGATAGCAGACATCACTGCAATGATAGTTGTATCAGAGTAACTAAATAATAGAAATGGATATTTTAAAATATAATGCAAGTTATTTTCTATTCATTTTGAGCAGTCACCGTGGTAGAAGGTTCTTACCACTTTTAGAGCTTCAGCAAAACAAATTATTAACACAGAGTTCTAGGGTATTCCAAGCAGGGCTGTCAGTTAATAAAAGTGACTTGAGGTAGTAAGTACAAGCTGGTCTTTCGCATCTATCTTGTCCAGTTTCACAGACATCCCAGCCTTGTGCTGCTCCACCCCACCTCCACTGTGGTTCCTTAAAAATGTGGTAAGAGCCATGTCAGTTTCCAGGATCCAAGCCAATAATTTTGGAAATGTTTTCAGAATAAAGGAGCATGGTGTCTCTTGTTAATTGGCTTTTTATAAACTCAAAATGACAGTTACAGGGAAGAGAATAAATGGAAAGCCAAGGAATTGCCCCATTTCAGTAAGGTGAAGGCCTTTGAAAGGTTACAAAACATTAATTCAAACAGATGGTGGGTGAATCTTGGGAAATGATGCAGTTGCTCACTTCAAATGGCACTGGAAGTGATCATTAGCACCATCAGGCATTAACTCCAAGGAAATTCCAGTTTTTCTTTATTAGCAGTATCCATATCTCCTCACCTGAACCTCCCCATACCACACCTCTGTAAGTATTGATGTTAGGTAGAACTCACAGCATCTGAACTTCTAGCCCTGGTAGAGTCACGCTGATGAGTAAGAACATACCATGACTCATACGGTGCTGGTGGTCATGGATAAATCCTGTGGTCCCTCATTGACCTTATGCCTGTCTCCCTCTCTTTGTCCCCACTGTGGCCCTCCATCATGGCACTGATCCCTGCAGCATCTCTTTTGTTCCCATTGCCTCTCCTCCTCAGCCCAGAGGAGATTCACTGTAATAAATGGGCAGAGATAACATGATAGTGTAACTCTTCATTGCCCTAACATCAAGGTGACCCCCACAGCTAGGCATGTGGTGCAGGCCTGTAATCCCAGCTACTCAGGAGGCTGAGGCAGGAGGATCACAAGTTTGAGGTCAGGTGGGTAACATATCGAGATGATTGTCTCAGAATAAAAAAAGTTTGGAGTGTAGCTGAGTGATAAAATGTCCCTGGGTTTAGTCCCCAGCACTGGTGGAAAAAAAAAATGACCATCACTTCTTGGAGTTATGATTGTGAGCTTTGACCTTTCCATAGGAGATCTGATTAAAATAGGAATTTTACCTTTTTTTCCCCTCCCTGTAAGTGCTAACAATTAAAACCCTTTCCTTAGGGGTAAGAATAGTAGGTGGATGAGGCTAAACTATAAGTCTGTGTACCCAGGTAATAATAAAAGGAAGTCATTGTCTGAAGCAGATATAGGTGGTTGATGGCTATGGAAAAGAAATAGCCAACCTGTAGACTCTTCCAAAGGAAACAGGATGCAGTCATCTTGTGTGTGGGACTGTTCATTGTGTTCTGCCCCAGGGTACAGATGAATGTAGTTCATCACCCCTCCCTACAGTCCCCTTAGGGTATAAAGAGGAAGAATGCTGTGTTATCAGCTGTCCAACACCAAAACAAAATATTTTGGATAATTATAAAAAGAAAAGCTCGTTTTGGCTCGTGGTTTTTGAGTGCCAACATGATTCTTTCTACAAGGAACCTCACACCTGACTTCATGTGGTAGGTTGTAGCCAGAGCACAGGCACACTGAAAATCTTATGAAAAATTATCCTCAGGCTATGTATATAAAGTGTATATGAAACACCAAGGAATTTCATCTGACCCCATCACTTTGAGCCTGTGGTAAGGCAGCATATCATGCCAAGAGCAGGAAGTGGAACAAAACTGCTCACCTCATCATCAGGAAAGCAAAGAGAGAGAAGGAGAAAGGAACCAAGGTCCCTCAATTCCCCTGGGGGTTGTACACCTCCAGTGACCTAAGGACCTCCCATCATGCCCCAGTTCTCAAAGGTTCCACCTCCCAAAAGCTACCCAGAAGTCCAGACCTTTAACATGTGGACTTTGTGGGGAACATTTAAGATCCTAATCATAGCAAATGCCAAAGGAAAATAAAGCTGTTATTGAGCTGCAGTAGGTGCAAGAGTCCTAACCAGGGCTCATTAACTGGGATAAAACACAAGGGGATCACCATCTGAGCTACCAAGCTCAAAAACCCTTGTCCTTGATTTCGCACACCCATTGGCACTGGAATGCCAATAGCAAATACATTAGATCCTCCAATATTGCCTCACAGTCCCTGAGGCTCTGGTTATATTTTTCTGGTACTTTTTTTTTCTCTTTTTCAAATTCAATAGTGTCTATTGGTTTATCTCCAGAATCCCCAACTCTTTCCATTATCATCTAGGTATTTAGTCCCCCAAGTCAATTTTCTCCTTTACATATTGATTTCTTTCTGTTGTTACATTGCCAATTAATTCCTTTCCATGGTTGCTGTTGGTCTGCCCAGGATTTTATTTTTCCGACAGTTACAAGTGTGTTTTATCTTTAGCTCACAGGGCTGAGTTAAACTGATGCTTTATTGTTTTGTACTCTAGCTTCAGAGACATCTTGGGGATGGCAACTGTTGGATTTTTTCTTAAGAATTGGTCGCCTTTATCTTGTTCTTTGTATGTTGCATATTTTCTATACCTCATATGTTTTTGCATTTTACTGACTGGGAGTGTTATCCCCCACCGCCTCCCAAACACACATACTCACACACACACTCAAAAACATGGGCTGCTTTGTAGGCTGCACCAGTGAATTCCTGAAGCCATTCTCCGCCGATTTCCCTGGTCTTTCCCTCTGGTGTCGCTCACACTTGCAGCAGCCCACCTGGGGTGACCCTCTTAGTCACCAAGAAAGGTTAGGTTAGGAAAGGTCAGCTTCCAGTGTCTGCCTTGGGTGTGTTCCCTGCATGTGGCACTTGGGTTAGTCAGAGACGTGCACAGTGACTCACACTGAGTTCATTTCTCAAAGCCTTCATTGTCCTTCTCTGGATTCATGACATTGGTACCCAGCCCAGGGGTGAACCCAGAACCTTTGTGGAGACTGAGCTTCTCTGAGTCTCTTCGTGGAGACTGCCACTGCTCCCCTCTACGACTTTGAGATGGGTCCTCACCATGTTTAGGCAAAGCCCAAGATAGGAAGAAAAAGTAAAATAGGAACTGCCCCCCTCTTGGGGGATCACCTGTCACATCAAGTTCCTCTCATTATCTGGCTGCTTTCATTTACATTTTAGAGTACTAAGGTTATTGTGTTTTATGCTTCATCCAGAGAGTTTGGTTATATTCAGTGGAGAGATAGGTGGGCTCCCCACCACTGTGGTACCAGAACTCCTAAAACTGTAATCTCACAGGCACAACCTGGCCTCTCTCTCTGGTGTACTTCAATCAGCATCCTCAGACTTGAGCAATGAACCCCAGTACTCATGTCTCCCCGTTAAGAGTTTATCACAGTGTCATCCCAAATACCTTTGTAGGTTAAAAAAAAATACCCCCAGAAACAGATCAAACTTTCCATTGTCAGCCCCAAGTCGCACAGTAACCTAAGGTATTTTGGCTTCTGCTCTATATGAATGCTGTTGTCTAGATCGGCAGTCGTTGAACTAAAATTCTTCTGGCTGAAACCTTGAGCAAATAAGTTAATTTATTCCTATGCACTTCAGTTGCCCTATTTACCCTTGCCTTTCAGTTCTCTGGGTTCCTGGCACTTGAATTCTGAGCTGAGTATGGACTCTGCTTTTTGGGAGATGCCAGACCTTTCCAACAGACAAATCATCTCCCTCTTCTCACTAAATTTTTATTTCCAACAGGATCCTAAAGCTTTGTTTTCTATCCTATGGTGTCAGCCCTGCTGCCATGATTACTCTTCCTCTGTCTTCTGCTGGCAGTTCTTAACATGCTGACTGAGCCCGGATCCTCAGTGGAGATGCACTCTTGATCTCCTGGTGGGAGCTTTACCCTCAGGATGTTCCTAAGCCAGAACTAAATGTAGCTTCTCCCAAGGGCACAGTCAGGAAGGGCTCATCTTTCCTTGCCGTGTGTCTCTCCTCCACTCGTGTATCCTCACTCTGCAGATACTTCTGGGCCTTGAGTAAATAGCAGTTCAGTTACTTCAGTAACAATCCTATTCTGTCTTTTTGTTGCTTTTTACTACTTAGCAGGTTTCTTTACTACTAAGATCTAGCTATATTGTTTCACCACCCTCTCCTGTTTCTGGCTCCTTTCTAATAATCCCCCTGAGTTTTTAAGTTTTAATTAGTTTCTCAAGTGGGGCCTTTCCTTCTCCATGATATGGAATGCCATTAGCTAAAGGCTATGCATATATTATTGCCTTCAGTCATCAACATGACAGTGTAGTAAATACTTTTATGCACCCATTTTTATAGATGGAGAAATAAAGTACAGAGAGAAGTAATAAGTAATCTGTCCCAGGTCCCACAGTTGTTAAGCTGTGGTGTGATCAGACTCAAGCAGCTGGAGACCAAAATCCACTTTTTTTTTTTCTTGTACCAGGTAATTTAGTCAGCTTTTTTGCTGCTGTGACTGAAAGACCCAACTTGAACAACTGTAGATGAGCAAAGGTTTGTTTAGGGACTCATGGTTTCAGAGGTTTTAGTTCATAGAAAGTCAGCTCTATTCCTTGGGGCTCAAGGTGAGGCAGAACATAGAACATTCTTGCAGAAGACTCTGGTAGAGGGAACCATCTCATGTGATGATGAGAAAGCAGAGAGAGAGATACAACTCTCCATGTACAAAATATATACCCCGTAGCCACACTCCCAATGAACCCCTTCCTCCAACCACACCCCACCTGCCACCAGTTACCACTCAGTTAATCCCACTAGGGATTAATTCACTGATTAGGTAAAGGCCATGACTCCATCATTTCTCCTCCAAAGCTTGTTGCATTATCTCACATGTGAGCTTTTGGGGGGACACCATATCTAAACCATAACACGAGATATTGAACCCAGAGTCACTTAACCATTGAGCCATATCGCCAGCCCTTTTTTTTTAAATTATTTTTTATTTTGAGACAGCATCTCACGAAGTTACCTCTGGCTTTACTAAATTGCTAAGTCCACCTTTGAACTTACTATCTTCCTGCCTCAGCTTCCTGAGCTGCTGGGATTACAGGGATGCACCGCTGTACCCAGCTAAAACCCTCTTATTTCACTATGGAGTATGACTTCCAATCTGTAACATCAAGGATATTCTTTACCTCCATTCTATATCTAAATATTTTATTTTTCTTTTTTCCTCTTTGACTTAGGCTCTATGCATTCTTTTTCCTGACAAATAACTTCTCATTTTGTGAACATTTGGATCTGAGTCTACCAAAAGCATCTATCATTCCCCTAAATCCAGCCCCCTTCACTACCCTCAGATTCTCTACTGCAGCCCCCAGGTTGGTCCAGCAGGCTTGCCAGGCTCTTCTCCCTCTTCCTCACATTCATTCTGCATACTACCTAGGGGGAATCCCTGTATTGCACACATTATTGTTTCACTGTCCCTCTTCACAACACTGATGAATTTCTTAAGTATTCTAGGCTGGTTTTCCTGGGATTTCCCTATCAAATCTGCAGCCTTCTTGGAGTAATTCTCCTGATACCAAGGAAGGTTCTGTTTGTGCCAGAGCTATTTGATCCGTCTTCAGAGTTGAGAACTTACCTCTTAGTTCTTTTTTCATAGCCTCAGACAGAGGCAGCTTTGGAGAATACACCAAGGAAAGAGCCCAACTAACCTTTCCCCTCTGATCTCCAGCCCCTCCTCCAGGGCTTCTCAGACTGTATGTAACATGCATTCCAGTCACCTAGGGATCTTACTGATATGCAGTTTCTTGCTAGTCTGAGACATGGTTTGAGAGTTTGTGTTTCTAACAAGTTTCCAGATGCTGCTGGCCCCCTTAATGAGGCCATGCATTGAGCTTTTTACCTGTCGCTACTGGTGATAATTCAAGTGCCACAAGGCACTAGTACTGTGCATGCAGGGGGCAAAAAAGCCTCATTGCTGTGGTCCAGCAATGTGTTTGAGTGTGTTCAGTTGCCATTAACCTCTCTGGTGGGTCTTTGCAAACTGGCTGCCGATTATTTTGCCCTTATTGGGCATCACCTTTCAGTTTTGTGCTCTCTTGTGCCTGTGTTATGATGATGGCTAAACCTTTTGGTTTTATCCTAATCTGTTCATAATTTGCTCGGTGATATTTTGGGTTTGCTTTGTTGGTTTTGATCAATTGATTCATTATTATTTTTAGCTTTTATTTTGAAAGCCCTGAAGGAAAAATAACTGAAATTCTGTAGCCCCATTTTGGAGAAGTGGCTGATATAATGGAGTATTTAAATTGATAACAGTGGCGTTGCAACAGAACAGACTGAATGAAGAATATTAATCTTATTCTTTTTTGTCACATCATATTACATATCATAGCCGGGGAATAATATATATCTTGTGTCTATGAAAAATTAAGAGAAAGATGTAAACATGTTATGTTCATGTAAACTTCTTAGGAATGTTTCTATTTATGGAAGACTTGTAAACCTGCCAAAATGCCTGTACAGGTGGAGGCTTGCACAACTTCCCTGGTGCTACTGAGGAGCCTCAGAGTGTGTCCTTCCACTTCTGTGCACTCTGTGGCCTTCCATGCAAAATGACATTCTGCAGTGGAATCCGGTGACTGCTCAGGATAGTTTTATGAAACTTTCCTTCCAGAGCGTTCCCTATAATTAGAGTTCTTCCATATAGTCACTGCTCAGAAAACCTTTCTGCTGTGTGTCTGGCATCTTTGATGTAGCAGAAGTTTAGAGTTTGTTGCCTGAGGAAATCTGCATCTGTGAGGCAAAGTAGCATAGAAGGAAAGAAACAGGCCTTTGGGGGCCTTACAGGCAGAGCCCCAATTCTATTCTGCCCGATCATGTGACACCTGTGTCATTCACATTCTCTCTGTCCTTCAGTTTCTCCATCTGAAAAGTACCAATAATAAGAACACTTGTTTTCTAGACTTGAAGGTGAAACTCAATAATCTTTGCAAAGACTTAAACCAGTTCCTAGCGGCTAGTAAGGTTTTAATAAAAAGCCGTTCTTGTATATTATCTAAAAATACTAGCAAGATAAACATGAAATCAAGTGTGAGCGGGCTCCAGCTGACTTTGATCTTCAGTGTTCAAAACTCTTATAAGTTAGATCATTTAGCAGTTTATCATCCGAAATAGGTAAGCAAGCAGGAGATACATGTTTTGGAAGCTCTATCTTGCTCTTGAGTTGACCGTTTACTTTCATGATCTTGTAAAAAAAAAAAAATTCTATACTTGGGATATATTTCCATGACTTCTACAGCAGAAATATATCCAGTCTGTCTCTACCCAGTGTTTTCAAAACCATTGGGAGTAATGACATTTACTCCCTTTACTTTCATGATCTTGTAAAAAAAAAAAAATTCTATACTTGGGATATATTTCCATGACTTCTACAGCAGAAATATATCCAGTCTGTCTCTACCCAGTGTTTTCAAAACCATTGGGAGTAATGACATTTGCCTTGAAACTGTTATATGAACATCATTGGGGAGGTGCACACTATTTTATTTATATTATTACTATAATAATGCATAATTTTTATTCTTGGATCCTATGTTCAAGAAATAAAGAGAGACCGAGTTGTTACTGTGGCATCATCATGGCATCAGAAGACTTTGAACTTTGATTAGAGGCATTTGATTTTTCCTTCATTTTGTAAACGTATTATTCCTGAGGCACATTTAAGCCATAAAACATGTCCATGATAGTTTTCTGTTAAATTTTCTGCTTTTTATTTTCTAAAAAGTGTTGAGAAAACTGTCAGGCATTTAGTACGTTTTCCTACATGACAAGTTTTATCTTTAGTAAAATCTGACTTTTTTCATAGTGAAGTAATAAAGTCAAATAATGAGGGGGCACTGGGGAGAGGAGCAGGAAGAAAGTCTTGGTGTTAAAAAGCTACTAAAACACTTTCTGTGGTCTAAGCCAAAACTAGAGCTGAAATTCATCTTGTGGATATTCAGACAATTTGCGACTTGTTCTGTCTGGTTATAAGAGGAAACTAATAATAAATCTTTAATAAATAAATCTTTCTGTATATTTCACATTTCTAACTTGAGCATTAAGTACTGTTCTGCCCTCCTTTTGTGCTGGATCTTACATGCTGCCTGAAGACTGCTTTTCAGAGGTCATTTGAATAAATAGACATTTATAAGACTGTCATCGTTTTTCCATAAAACCATGATGTAACACAGTCTCCCACATAAAGCAGAGACGAAAAGTACTCTCTCAGAACTAAACGTGAAGGTTAATAGGTGTCTTAGAATTTTCATTGCTTTTGTTGAACTTCCATCGAAAGCTTGTAGGAATTAGTCTGCTCTGGAGGATTTTTTGTAGATAACCATAAAACCAAAAGTCATAATTAAATTTATGAGTGTGTGATGCATTTAAAATTATAATCTTTGTCTAGAAGAAGCAAATGTGCTCTTCATTAGAATCACAGTTGGCTTTTGATGCCATTGGTCTTTTTATACTCAGGCTTAATATCTGGGCCTAAGTCATAGTGCTGTTCATTCAGCTGATTTTCACAGAAGACTGACTGCCAGCCTTTGTTCTGGACATGTGGGCTCCTTAGTGAACACCACAAGCATTCTTGCCCTCAAGCCATTTACATTCTAGTGGAAGAAGATAGACCAAAACCATATTTGTAATAAATTAATGATAATGATAGAGCCACTTCTATAGCTGTTAGAAGGTGGTAAGTGCTGTCGAGGAAATAATAGGGCAGCTGGTTATGGGGGAATTAGGATTTTGGAACCAGGACATGACAGATTTTGATTCAGGATTCCTGTTGCCCTACTAAAAGGTTACATTCAGAGCAGGTTTGAAGGAAGGTACTCAAGCCCTCTTCTACTTAGCTAAGGAAGATGGGCATGATTGTATCTTGACCTTTTAATTTTATTCTCCCTCTTACCGTAGCTCTGAGATAGAGGTAAGGCACATACTTACGCCAGTCTCTGTAAGTCTAGGGCAGATAGCTGGTGTGGAGAAAATGATGCTCTTTCAGCAAGCTTTCTGCTCCCTGTTTGTGTCCTTTTTTCCTTCTTTTCTGGACACTAGCATTACAAACTGATGCTTCATTATTAACATTTTTTTCCCATTTTGAATGCAACAGAGGCAAGGAAATCTGAATTTCTATCAAGGCTTCTTAGAACAGCCAAGTAGCTATACTTATAGAGTTCGATTCCAAAGGAACTTTAAATTTAGTTTTATAAACAGACTTGTCACTCTCAAATGCAATAATCCAGCCACCCACTAATATGATAATTCAAAGACTGGGTCAAATGTACTAGCGTGTATTTTTTTTTAATGCCTAGAGCAACCAGATAGTAGTGCTACAATATGATAAGTATACTACAACACATGTCTGATCTGAGGGATACCTAGAGATTTTGTTTGATATATCTTATAGTAAATCAAATGAATAAGTATGCATTTTCAGGTAACAAGGCAGTTTGGATATTTATTGCAGACTCTAGTAATTCTTCTACTTTTCTCTGGATTGTAAGAGCAACAAGTCTGGCCAATATCATAAAAATGTCTATAGAGAATTGTGGAAGCATTTTCATGTGAAGCAGTACAGATACACGGGCGGTGAGCACATAATAAAACCTACATTGATGTCAGTAGCCTTCCACATAATGTGCTCTTTTTATGTTTACAACAAGATGTACAAAGATCCTAAGATCTGAATAGTATTTTGTCAGACCAACAGATATCCCTCCAATATACAACTTAATATTGAACTTAAACCCTTGAGTTGTTCAATTCAATACTCACCAGCTATCAGAAAAACTATACCTAAATTCTAAGCCAGACATTTACAAATAAAAAATACTTTATGCTCATTGTTTGTAGACAGCATGTCATTTGAAATATAACATACATAAATATATATCTCACATTTCATTGATTGCAATAAAAGTATTTTCACAATAGTAATAATAATAGTTGCTATTCTAGCAAATACTTATTCACTTAGGGTGTGCATGAACATATTAATATGTAGGTGATTGAAGCTCCAAAGTACAGTGCACAGGCATGGCCTGAGACATTTTTTTTCTTTCATGTAAGAATGTTGAACAATATTTTAAAGCCCTCTCAGGGCACTTACAGTAGTTTGAAAGTACTTGTCTAGGTACAGGTTTTATTGCCTCAGTGCTTTTTGTACTCACTTAGATTTTTCATTTTTTAAATTATCTATGTCTGTTTCAGATTCAGAAAGTAGATCTCTTTGGGAACCATATTACAGAATGAAAAACACATCAACTATGAATTAATTTTGAAAGTGTATTGTGCCAGCATTCTAATAAAAATATTCACCCATAGCGTTTGTTACAAATAATAAACACACATATTTGTGGTATGAAAAGATAAAAATCTGAAATAAAAATATTTAACCTCCTATAACAACAATAATATTAGCTGATTTAGGGGGTCCTTTGTGGAAAAGGTGTCATGTGTCTAAATTACCTTTCTATATAAGTGAAATCTGAGAATTTGTATATGATTTTTTAACTTTTTAAGATATAAATGAATGTTTGCAGATTGTTAACAGTGACTGTTTCCTTAAATGTAACATTTAAAGGGAACTTTACTAGCATTATTTTATTGACACTTTAAGTGGGCTATATTTCTTTGGCTAAAATGAACTTTGTTTTTAAATAAACTCACACTTGACACATTTGTCTGCTTTCAATAAGGAGTTACTAATTAAATTGAAATCATCATCATTCTTTTGAAAAGATCATAGAGTAAAAAAAAGAAAGACTCAAATTTTTGAGCAAACAGAAAGGCTTTTTAATACTACCTAAGCCACATTCCAGATGTGTGACCTTCTGAAAATTACCTAACCTTTTGTTGTCTCCGTTTTCTCATCTGTGAAACAAGGATAATGATAGCTTTCTTTTAGGGATATTTTGAAGATTAGTAAGGGTGTATGAAACCATGTAACGCATGCTTGCCACATGAAAGGGCCTCACCTTGTCCTTGTCATCCTCATCATCATTCCAAAGCCTTCTGTCTGCACTTTAAAGATGTGTTATGTAGATTCTCTCCTCTGCTTCACTTTACCATTAGCAAGTGCAGTTGAAAACAAACTGAAATCTATTCACCTGTGTACATACAAATATATTTCCCCTATTGTAAAAAAAAAATGTTATGTAATGAAGGGTGAATTGAAGCCATCCCATTGAGGAGTCATATGAATGAACCTCAGTTTACATCCCTAAATTGCCTACAGTGTAAACAGCCTTTGTATTCTATATAAAAAATGGCCACTAAAATTATTGCAAAAAAAATGAGAGTCTAACCACAGAAGGGGGGGATACAGAACAGGAATGTTGTGGTTCTTTCAAAGTCAAGATAAACTGCTAAACTTCTCTAGTATGGGTGGCAGAATTGATTCAAGGTCCCTGCAGGGAAAATGCTATTTTTAGGTCTGCAAGACAGTTTTATAGTGAAAATGATTGAAATTATGTCCCTATTTTAAGCTTTTTGCAACAGTGCTTCTACCTTTGAAAGTGACAATCTAGAATAACAATCTTGACATATATGAATGTGTATTCCATGAAAGGGCAATAAAGTAAATTCATTTGTAAGGGCTAAATTATAAAATTAACATATGGAGGCCAAAATTGAATACCATCAAAATCTAAGGGTATCGCATTGGAGACGGCATACTTTTTCCTGTAAATGCAAACACTTGTAGTTTTTTTTCTCCACAGTTAAATTAAATCTCTCTTCTTTTAATGTGGATATTAGATAAGAAGAATATGCTAGTCACTGAGCAAAGTACCTACACTCCTCTGGAAAGTACTCCAGAGCTGAGACCTACTAAAGAAATGCTAAATTCACATCACTTCAGGATATCAATGGGATGCTGTAGTGTCTAAAAGGTAGTGTTGAGAGCCACTGTCTTATGGAGTAAGGGGAAGTTGCTAGAGAATTGATACCTGGCAACAGTATGGGGAAAGGTATTGAATGACCACTAGGGGGACAGGTGTTTCTGTACAGGGTGCTGGACTGAGAAGTATAGTAGAGAAGGAAGGTGCAATTCCCAACTCTGCCTCTTTGTCTTTGTTCACACTCTTCCCTCCACCCAGAATGCCCACAAATACTCTTCTCTGTCCATCTGTAAGTCCTTCTGTGTTAGTCAGCTTTTCATTAATAGGACCAAAATACCTGACCAGAAACAACTTAGAAGAGGAAAAGTTTATTTCAGACATTCAGTGCATGTCCAGCCAGCTCCATTGCTCTGTCCTGAAGCGAGTGGCATATCATAACAGAAAAGCATGCAGAGGAAAGCTGTTAGCCCTTGGCAGCCAGGAAGCAGAGAGAAGAGAGGGCCTAGGCACAGGATATAAGCCCCCAGTGACCTCCTTCTTCCAGTTATGCTGCACCTGCCTAAAGTTATCCAGTATTCCATTCAGATTATTAATCTACCCAATGGATCGGTCCACAGATGAGGTTGCAGCTTTCATAATTGCCCCAGAACCCCACCACTGCACCTTGCTGTATTAGGGACCATGCTTCCAAAGCATGAGCTTTTGGGGGAACACTTCACATCCATACCAAAACACCATCATTGTCTGACTTTAAACAGTGTTCTTTTTCAAAGAATCTTCTGACCCACCAGGTTGGAAGAAGAGGTAGGCAGTGGGATAATCTCAAGTACCTGGGCTCTATGCTAGGCACTGTACATAAGATCTCATTCATTTCACCCAAGAACGGAACATTACCACTCAGAATAACATCTGCACAGGTTCAGTGTACTCCCAGGAGCACAGGAGAGGGAATACTGAGTGGAAGAGATGGGAAACCCAGCTCAGGCCAGGTGGGCCCTATAACCTGTATTCTCTTTGCTGCAGTACATAGTCCTTAAATGGACCCTAATGGCAGTGCTGTGAAAAGTATTTCAATAGAAAAGTAATGCTGGCTATTTGGGGCTTATGCCCGTCTAACTTTGATTTCAGTCTCCTTTTTGAAACTGCCCTTTGATTTTTAGTATTTTAACTGGTTACTTTCTTGGAAAGTAGAGTTTGTTTAGTATCTATTATTATTACAACATTTACCATATGCCTTTTGCTTGTTGTTGATGTTCAGTATGTGTGGGTTGCTTGATTTAAATGTGTAAGGTCTTTGCAAGTTTTGAAATGCTTAAGGACTAACCAAAAATATATATACTTCTCTTATACTAAGAGAAGGTCTTGGCAAAGGTAAATGTGGCCATAGTTTTGCAAATTTAAAATGCATAGTGGAATTTACATCCCAAATAAAGTCAAGGTCAAAGGTCGTCTTTTATTAAAACTTAAAGATACTTAGAATTGAAATTATCACTATGGGAACCATTGACCAGTTTTTTTAGGTGCACTTATTTTTTAGGATCTTATGCATACCATTAATTGTTAATATATTCAGATACCTTGGTATTTTTCATGTAAAGCATTTTTATCCTTTTTGAGGGAGAGATCAAGATTTAAGTTTTAAAAGTAAAAAGGCAAGGGAAGAAATCCTAGTTTGTTTGTTTGTTTTATGTACAACTTAACTGGAAATACCTTTTTACTTGGAGTGCAGGATTGGGTCTATATTCTCAGTCTAACATACAGATTCAGATCAGTTATAGAAATGTTTAAATAATATTTCATTTAATAAATTTCTCTTGTGCTGTTTTTCAGGTCCTGTAGGAGTGGGTCTGAATGAACTGAAACGGAAGCTGCTGATCAGTGATACACAGCACTATGGTGTAACAGTGCCCCGTGAGTTTTGTACTTTTCAATGCTACTGTGACTGCACTAGTAGGGATTGCTGAACACTTAGAGAGCATGCACCCTCTGAACCTCCCATCGGCCCCTAGAAGTGTACAGTGACATTATCCACGTTGTACAGAGGAGGTAACAGAGGTACCATGGGTTAAGGAATTGTCCCTAGATGACACAGATGATTGGTGGGATATTTGTTAATTGCAGCTTCCCTACTTTTAGAATTTTATGAGGAATTTTACCTCACAGATAACATCAACTTATTATTTACAAATTTTCTTCTAAGTAAAAGACTCACTTTTCTATTTCCTAAAATAAGTGCTAATGTTTTCCAGAGTTTTTCTCTAGTTTTACGATTAGAAGGACCAAACCACAGAGAACTGAAGGAGACTTCTCATAATATGAACCTTTCTTAATTACCTTTTATATGTAGTAATTGGCAGATAGTGTTAAGTGGGCTTTTCATGGCCATATAGACCAAATATGGTAGGCTTCTTTTCATCACACAGAATTAGATCTATTTTTATAAAAGTGGTTTTCATAGGCATTCTTACAAATGAAATATGATGCTTGAAACATTTTGATCTCCAGAATAAATGCCATTTGACTACTTAATATGTTGATGTTAGAAAACTGTCTAAAAGGCTAAATTGAAATGTTGGCTTTTTCAAGTGGTTTTAGTAATGTCAAAAAAAAAAATCATTTGTCTATTGCCCTTAGCAATGTTCTCTAGTTTTGGAAGAGTTCAACTTTATTTTAAAATTATAGTTTTCTATTACCTCAAGTTACATCTTGTTACTACATTTTTCCAAATTATTGTTTGTAATCATTTTCAGCCGTAAGTTATAGGACTGCTGGTTTCCACCAGGGAAATGTGGAATTAGACAGTTTTTAATTCACTTTTAATTCACTTCTCTTACCGAAGTTGAATTTCAATTTACAGGTAACTAGAAAAGTATACAAATGATTGTTAAGCTTATAGGTGAGCAACTATAGAAGAAACCTGAGATGCAAAAACAGATTACAAAGGAAAAACAAACAAACTTCAATTTTCTACTGTAGATTCATCTCCATTGTTCATCTTAAATTATATAACCCTCCCAACAATGGTATAAGATGGGTGATATTTTCTCTATTCCACAGAGAAGGAAAGAGTGCAAAGAGTACCTGGACTCATTCATAGCTCAGTTGATGATAGTTGCACTTGGATTTGAAATCAGGTGTTTTGACAGCACTGCTTATGTTCTTCTCCTGCTTTTCTTTAGCAGTGCTTTCAAACTATTTACAATGAAAGCCCAGTGAGCAGTAAAAACTGTAGTGAAGATGATAAATATCAATAAGGCCATCTATCAAATGTAACCTTCTGCATTGGTTTTGGTGTTACCAAAAGCCCTAGAACAAAGCACTTTGGCTTCAGTTTATCTAACTGCTGAGATAACCTGTCTCCAAAATTGTTACAGAATCAGAAAATATCTAGAAAGATCCTGGGGCTCAGACTCTGAAAAAAATTCTCAGAGTATTTATTTTCCACTCTGATTCACTTTAAACAGGTGTTAATGTCACAGGGTCCCCAAATACCAATGGTTTCAGACATGCCTGATGATAAGAATCTCTTTGGGGTTGCAAGAAAATATATGCCTGAGACTGTGTTTATAGCAAGCATCCCAGATCATTCATAAGATCACACATGTTTGGAAAATATAACTAAAGCATCAATTAAGAATGAGGTAGTTAAGAAAAATATATTTTAAGAGTAATTTTGAAATTTCATTGTTTTGCTTTCTAAAATACTTTGGGGCAGACTCTTGAATATTATAGAAAAAATATTGGATATTAGGGAAAATTATTGCTTTGATGATTACTAGTACTGTTTGATGCTTAATGCTACAATTTTCCTTTCTGAAACATATAACATCCACGAGAATAGGTAGAATGAAAGAGATGGAACTCTTGTACATGGCTGATCAGAGTATAAATTACCATTTCAGCAAACTAAGTGGTCATATCTATGAAAGCTTCTCAAACACACTGTATGACCCAGCAATTCCATTCCCAGATATACACCCAACAGAACTGCATATGTACAAAAGACATATATTCAAATATTCTTAGAAACATATTTATCAGAGATAAAATTAGAAACTACCCAAACACCTATCAGAAGTAGAATGGAAGCCAGGCAAGGTGACACATGCCTGTAATCCTAGCAGCTCAGGAGATGGAGGCAGGAGGATTGCAAGTTCAAAGCCAGCCTCAGCAACTTGGTAAGGCCCTGAACAACTTAGCAAGACCCTGTCTCAAAATAAAATATAAAAAAGGTGTGGGGATGTGTCTCAGTTGTTAAGAGCCCCTGGGTTCAATCCTGGTACCAAAAAAAGAAAAAGGAAAAGTAGTAGTAGAATGTATAATAAATTAAGGCATATTTACACAATGAAATACTAGAACACAGAAAAAAGTAGTCCACAAGTACACAGACCCATACAAATGAACCCCACAGACATCATGTGAGTTAAAGAAGCAAGCACAGGGGCTGGGGATGTGGCTCAAGCAGTAGAGGGCTCGTCTGGCATGCGTGTGGCCCGGGTTCGATCCTCAGCACCACATACAAACAACGATGTTGTGTCCGCCGATAACTAAAAAATAAATATTAAAAATTCTCTCTCTCTCCCTCTCCCTCTATCACTCTCTCTTTAAAAAAAAAAAAAAAAAAAAAGAAGCAAGCACAGAAGAGGACCGACCTGCATTATTTCTCCATGCTTATAAATACAAAAGAACACAGCAATATGTGCTCTTCGAAATTTTGAGGAGGGAAAATTGGCCAGTAATTTGTGAGTGCTGGCAATTTTCTGCTTCTGTTAGAAGTGTTCATTACACAGGCATGTTTGAAGTGTGAAAATTCCTCAAGATATACATTTATAAGTGTATATATAACTTTATGTGAACTTTTCTTTCTGTATATCATACTCGGGTCAACCTCGCTACTGAGTCACTTTCTATGGTTTCCTCTGAAAGCAAATATCTCAAATTTTGTGTTTTTATGGATTTCCAAGTACCTGTGTTTTAGAACACTCCTTTGTCTATAGGATGCCTTACTTAAAGTTTCCAAACTATAAATGTTTTGAACTAGGATACCAGTTTTTAATTTTTTTTTTAATTTCACCATGGTGATTATTCTGGGATTTTGTTGGGGACAAGGAGGAGAGGCTAGAACTTGTTCCATATGCATTTGATTTTTGTCTTAACCTATAAGTGTAGTAGGTCAGCAGTCACAAAGTAGTGGCCTGCAATGGCCCATCTTTCCCTTTGAATCCCCTTGTCCTGTGAATTTCTAGGTCCTTCATTCAGAATCCCTCATTGTTACTGAGTTCATGAGATTCCCAAGGATGCTCATTTTAATTAGATGCTGAAATTCTTCATCAGTAAAATAGCATCAGACCTAGCTAGTTCAGGTTTGTTTATGATACACAAACACTTTGGTTGTAGACATGTACCTATGTAGTATGTTCAGCAACATCATAAATATCTTAATTACTACTTCATGCAGTTCTAAAAATATTTTTAACCCTCTAAAGAGACTCCATATGTTGGGAAAGTGATGTTTAACTGTTGTAGATTTTCAGTCAGCATGTTCTGCCAGTACAATTGGATAAAGTCTTTGCTTAGTTAATGAGAAACAAATGTGTAGAAAATTCTATTTTGATTTTCCGCAAGACTTTATCTTACGCCTACCATTTGCTCAGGGAACAATAACAAATGGTGGTAATAAAAAGGATTAAGTAATAAATAAATATAAGCCTTAATTCTAAAGCATGGTATCGTGCTAATTTTAATCTTTCAAAGTCTTAGATACTTATACATACACCCAACAGAACATTTTTGTGCTATGAAACTTATTCTTAGTTTTTATGATAGAATAAAATGTATCAGTATCAGTCCTTCATCCAGTTCCTGTAAAGGGTGTGACATTCCATAAAAAATAGCACTGCTTCTGGGTGCGCCACACGTGAAAATAAGTGTGAAAACTGTTTTCAAGAAATAAGAACTTTGTAGTAAAATGTGCTTGCTAACTAAACAAAAGGGAGTTAAAATTTTGGATATAATTTAAATTAATTGGGTTTTATGAATCCATTGCTGTTTGAATTAGCTTACTGTTTCCCAGACTTGTCACATTTTTATAACATTATTTAAATACAATTAAAATAACTGCACATACTTTAAATATGATATGATCAGTCTTAAATACATATGCACAGTCAACATAACAAAGCATTTTTATCTCCTCAAAGAGGTCCATGTGCTCTTTGCAACCCATCCCTCTCTACTCCTATTGCCAGGCTCCTGCTGGTCTGCATTTGGCTGCTGTGGGTCAATAGGAATCGTTAGTACTTTACGTTGAATTACACAGCATATACCTACTTTTTTCTTTGCCCAATGTTTCTATTCAACATGAGCTTGGGACTCATTCATGTTGTTTCATAGATCAATAATTGATCCATTTGCACTGTTGAATAATTTTTATTATGGAAATACTGATTTTTTAAAATCTATTTACCTATTGATGGATATTTAGAAGTTTCTTTCCCCACCTCATTTTTGGCCACTGCAAATAAAGGTATTATGAGGTTTGTATACAGGATTTTTGATGGTCATATGTTTTGTTTCTCTTAGGCAAGTAAGTAGGAGAATGACCATGTATCTGTGTCTTTATATGTAATATGTCACTCTTATAGGCTTATCAGTAGAAATGTATTAAGGTATTTATCTTTTACCCATTTTAGGGTAAATCTCTGCCTTTTAATGGGTGTATAGAGACCTTAACCATTTATTGAACTATGAAAATGATTTCATTATTTGTTTTTTAACTCATTATTTGTTTTCTGTTTATGTTTTCTGTATTTCATTTTCTTTTTCTTCCTTTTCTGCCTTCCTTTAGATTATCTGAAGTTTTTTTTTTTTAGTATTTCATTTTAATCTACCTATTGGCACTCTGGTTATATCTCTTTGCAATAGTTTTTTACTGGTTGCTTTACGGGATTATAATTCCATATCTAACCATTTACCATCTAAGTGGAGTTAACTTGGCATTGTTTCCCATAAAATATACAAGACTTGCAACCATGTAATTCCTTTACCCCTACCTTAATCTGCTGTAGTTATTGAATATATTATATTTGCATACATTGAAAATTCTATCAATCAGTAGTAAAACTTTTACTGAAATAGTCATATATATTTTAATGGACTTAAGAGGGTAAAGGTAGACTTCGATTTGTATTCAACTATTTGTTCTTTCTTCATTCTTGAAGATCCAAGTTTCCTTCTTACCATTTCACTTCAGCATTTAAAAATGTCCATTTTTCCTTTTAGAACAAAAGGCTAATGAATTCTATGTTTCTCCTCATCTTTATGTTGCCTTTATTTCTGAAAGATATTTTGGTTGATTTATTTCATTTCATTTATTTCTTGTTTTTATGATTTATGAAAAGAAATCTGTGATGATTTTAAATAATTCTTCCCTTATAGGTATTATATTTTCCAGCTGATTTCAAAATTTTTTAGTTACATTTGACTTTTACTGATGTGATTATATGTGTAGGCATGATCTTTTTTTTCTGAATTTATCCTGTTTGGGATCTGCCAGTCTTCTGAAATCTGTAAGTTTATATCTTTCACCAAATTTTAGAATTCCAGAATCTGCTCCAATATAATTTTTCCTCTCCTTCTAGGACCTAATTACACATACAATAGACATTTCAGCATTGGGATACATTCATGTTGTTTCATAGATCAATAATTGATTCATTTTCATTCTTGATATGGAAATACCAATATTTTTCTGTCTATTTGCCTATTGAATCCAAGTCCCTGGAGTTCCATTTATATTTTTTTCAGTCTTTGTTTTTGTTGTTGTTCAGATTATACAATTTTTTAAATATATATTTTTTTAGTCATGAACGGACACAACACCTTTATTTTTTTATGTGGTGCTAAGGATCAAACCCAGTGCTTCAGGCATGCTAGGTAAGCACTCTACCACTGAGCCACAACCCCAACCCCAGATTATATAATTTTTATTGATCATCTTCAGGTCACTGGCTCTTTTATCTATTATCTTCATTCTGCTATTGAAACCATCTTGTGATTTGTTTCTGTCAGATATCTTTTCAGTTCTAAAATTCTCACTTGGTTCTTCTTTTATAATTTCTATTTCTCTGCTAAGACTTGCATTTTCATTGAATTCAGGTGTTTCCTTTTACTTTATGAAGCATAGTTATGATAGTTGCATTAGAGTCTATGTTTTAACTTCTGGGTCTTTCAGTTTCCATCTGTTATCTTTCTTCTTGAAAATGGTCATATTTCCTTGGTTACTTTATATTGAACAATTTTAGATTGCATTGTAGGTATTGTGTTATGTTATATTAACACTAGGTCCTGATCTAAATTCTGGAGAATGTTGATGTATTTATCTTAGCAGGTAAACAACTGCCTGACACTAAGTTCTATCTCATTTATCTTTGCTCTGTTGATTTGGATCTGTCCTGGTTGAAAGACTAGTCTGAGACTGTATGCATAGATTCAAATCCAGCTCAGTTGTCCAAGGCTTTCCTACACTGTTAAGGGTGTGTTCAGTGTTTTCTATTATGCAGGGTTTAGACCTAGATTTCTTAAAAACTTCTTAAAAACTTTACTATGCTGATTTGAATCTGAACTGCATGCGTAAGGGCAAGAGTTATTCTTAGACTAATGGTTGTTCATATATAGAATTAAAGTATTTCCTTCTCGACTTTCTCCCCTCCTGGATTTCCTACATACTCTTTAACCCAAAATGACTTGGTTTCTCCCCATCCCCTTTTTTCTAGTTCTTTCACTGAATTGGCAGGACATCTATTGGAGTTTAGGCACACATTCCACTATGATTCCCTTGGAGTGATTCCTACCCTTGAGGCAAACCTAGAAAAAAAATAAAACCAAACTTTTCCCCATGCAGGTTGACCCCCTTCCACAATCTTACCTGTTTTATTTATTTTTCAGAGTACTCAGACAGTTGTCTTGGTTTCAGAGGTTTTCATTGTAATCAGTAGGACTGTGGTGTGTTTTTTATTTGCCATATCAGTGCAAAACCTTGTGTTTTGTTTGTAATTAATCCTGCATTTTCTGCTCCATTACAGTTTACTAAAAAATAATTAGAAAAAATTACTGGAATATTAGAAGTTCAATAATATTCTAAGAGGGTGCTGCTTATAACTTTGCCAAGGATAATGAATAGCACATAGAAGTATTTGACTTTATCCAGTGAAATATAAAGCACTGATGCCATAGTGCTGTGTTAGGAATGAAATAAGGTAATTTCATAATTTATAACCTAGTGGGCATCAGATTTTCTTCAGTGAATGAGGATCAATAAATAAAGATGATGAGCATATTATTTGCAAAAGAAAGGAATTTTCCTCAAAGTGTTTACCACTTTTATTTAATTATATTAAAGAACCTTCAAAATAATGAGTAATAGCACAGACACACAATGTAATTGAATTTTACCCAGTTTTCAAATTTTAATATCAGTAGTAAAATCTGAATTTATGACACTTTACTATATTTTATTAGCTAATTTGCTTATTTATAAGTTTTTAAATTCCATGTAAGATAACTGCTTCGAGTACATATTATCATTTCTTTAATATTTTCTATACTCTTTTTTTTAAAGTATGAGCTTTTCTAAACTTCTTTTTTTTAATTAACTCACAGATACCACCAGAGCAAGAAGAAGCCAGGAGAGTGATGGTGTTGAATATATTTTCATTTCCAAACATTTGTTTGAGACAGATGTACAAAATAACAAGTATGTAGAAATTTTGTGCAAGTTTTATATGACTATTGTTTTTAAGCATGTGCCTATATAGCCAGCCTGTATATCCACTTAGAGTTTTGCTGCATTTGAAAATGTATTTTACTTACCACAATAATATTTGAAGCCCATATAAAGTGACAATTCAGTTATTATTTTTTACTAATATTTACCCCTTTTAATAACTAGAGCTGTTCCATTTCTGTTAAATTGAACACATAGGTATTATTTTGCAGTATGAGGGAAGGTGACTGGTGTCTTATTGTAACTTCTTTCCAGTCCACTGATTTAATCTTAACATGTAATTTGGGTGGAATTTTATTTTTTAAATTCATGGACAGGTACTCACTATATCCCTAATCCTACAATCTGTTCCATACACACACATTTCATTCTTACATTGACACTTCAAGAAATTGAAATAAGGTTAAAGTTGTACACATACCATCTCCTCAAGCAAGCTCTAAAATCCCCCCCAACCCTGCTTGGGTTTTCCATTTGCTTAAGCATGACTATTTTAGGATGATATCAAAAGCAATGTGTGTTTTAATGCAGGATTGTGGGATTTTATTGAAACATCGAAATGCTTTCTTCGCGTTTGGCGCAATGATTGTGTTTTTATAGCACATAATCGGCTGCCCTGATTCCATTAGCCACCACCCGGCTCCTGTAGTTCTGAAGCTAAGCTTGGTTACTCCGTAGTATGCAATGAAATTTCAGTAGTTTCTATTGTTTGGCTGATTCATGGTTTTATTGCATTGCATTAGTTCTGAAAAAGGGGTGATGGAAAACATTAGAGCTCTACTGGACTGAAGTACTTTTTTTCTGCTTAAGTGTAATACAAGCAAGTGTTACTGATTTGAAAATGTAGAATAGAAGATTTTTTAAAATTGACATTCTAAAGTAGTTGGCCCTATTTATTCTATTAAACATGGTAAAAAATTAAATGTTAAGCAAAAATGTCATTTACCTATGAATTATATCTTGCCACCTATAAATTTAACTCGCAAATGATTCTGATGAGCCTCTAATTTTCCACAGGTTTATTGAATATGGTGAATATAAGAACAACTACTATGGCACAAGTATAGACTCAGTTCGATCTGTCCTAGCTAAAAACAAAGTTTGTTTGTTGGATGTTCAGCCTCATGTAAGTAAACAGTGAATATCTATAACACTGATAATTGTTTCAGGCTATAAGGAAACTGATTTGAATATTGTTTATTTAAACCTTGTTTAAATACATGCTTATTGTAAATATATCTTTGACATGATATTAATCTTGAATAAAGAAGAGTAGCAATTAAAAAAAAGAAATATTCAGAACACTTGCAACCCATGTACTATACTGCACTTCATGTGAGCATTTCGGTATAAGGTAAATATAAAGTCTACTCATATCAGTGTAATTTAATATATCTTTGGTGGTGGTGGAGGAAGCCCACAATATAATTAGGAAATATTAGTGGAGGGAGCTTAAAGATCTGTGTTTGTAACTCTCATTCATTTCCAGTCAAGTTCAGTGACTTTTAAATATTTCTGTGTATTTCATATTTTTAAAGAATAGATTAATTCACATATGATGTATTTTTATGTTATGTATTATTCTAAGTGTTTATCATTTTTAACAGTGGACATTTGGTTCTCAGTCCTCTGTCTTTGATTTGAGTTTTGTAAATGTCCTAGAAACCTAAAACCCTTGCTAGAGTTATGAGACTTTTCCCAGGAATTGTGCTGGGCAAGATCCCTTTAACAGTTGATCTTTGTCACCCTGGGTTTTTTGTTTTGTTTTGTTGTTTTGGTTTCTTTTTTCTTTTTCTTTTTTTTTGTACTGGGGATTGAACCTAGGAGCACTTAACCACTGAGCCATATCTCCAGCCCTTTTTGTATTTTATTTAGAGACAGGGTCTTGCAGAATTACTAAGGAACTCGCTAAGTTTGCTGAGGTTGGCTTTGAATTTGTGATCCACCTGTCTCAGCCTCCCAATCCACTGGGATTACAGGCATGTGCTGCCTCACACAGCACCAGGGAACTCTTAAGAACATTCCAGACTGAGGATGCCAAACCCAAAGCATTTTCCTGGTCCTCCAGGAGCCCTAGATTGTCCTTCTACCAGTGGTGGCACCCTGAGGCACACAGCCTCCACTGGGTCTGTTTATTCCTGGAAGCTCACAGTGTAGTTTCTGCCTCTCCTCCTAGTGCCTGTAGTACCCCTCCGTCCCCTGCCACCTGCACTACCCCCACTCCCCACACTCCCTCTGCTGCCCACACATAGCCCATTGCCTAACCTTTAGGTGATGCCTATCATTTATATTCATATTTTGGAAGGACCTGACACACAGTTCAAGAACATTCCTCAGCCCTCACCCTTCTGTCGGTTACCCTTGATGACAGGTGAGTCCCCAGAAGCAGAGTGTAAACAACATAAGACCCTTGCTGAGGGAATGCTGATGCCATCACAGACAGCAGGGGCCACCCTTATCACTCCCTCTGAGGGGCAGGTGTGAAGGACTCCTGCTTGAGATCAGGAGAGAGCCATAGGGATGGTCAGGTGACTTATTATATTATTAGTACTGTTATTATCATTTACCCCGTCACATCTTTTGGTATTTGCTCTAAAAGCCAGATCCGTGGTGTTTGTAGCTACTTGTGTTCAACATTTGTGATGATGTATTTCAGACATTTTAAAATGAAAGTTGCATTTTCCAGCTTTTTTAGAGAGGGACATTTGTCACCTTCAATTGTCAATAACTGAATAATAATAATACATCAAAAGACCTACTGACCTTAATTAGAGAATAGGTTTAGAAATAAGTTAAGAAAATGAAATAATTCATAAGGTTATGAGGAAATACAAGAAAAAAAATTATTTTCTTCCTTGTAGACAGTGAAGCATTTAAGGACACTAGAATTTAAACCCTATGTGATATTTATAAAACCACCATCAATAGAGCGTCTGAGAGAGACAAGGAAAAATGCAAAGATTATTTCAAGCAGAGACGACCAGGGTGCTGCAAAGCCCTTTACGGTGAGTACAAAGATGTTAGATGGTTTCTAAGCAGTGCGTAAAAGCATACGTGCATCTGTGGCTACTCAGGAAGGCTATTAAAGACAAAGCTGTGATACAAAAATCTGTAAAAGGTAGAATTGTATTTAGGTACATATTTTGAATTATTGCACTATTAATTTCTTTTTGTAATTCTGTGAATGCAGCTTCATATTAAATTAACTATTTTAGTATGTTATTATATGTATATATTAGATTTTTCTAGGCCAGACATTTATTAAAATTAGGTTAATTATTTTTCAGATTAGCCTTACATTTAAAGATAAAAGTATCCAAATCAGTTACTGCTCTTTCTTAATAGTCTAAATGAAAAACATAATAACTTGCCTATTCTCCTGGTATCATATTTAGCACTATAAAAAGAAAAGGCACCATTTGAGGAGAATACTAGTAGACTATGTTATTATCTAACAGTGCTATTCGTATTTCGTAGGAGTGTTATTGGAAATGGTGACTGTGATATGTCAGTGGTTACACTGACTTCTGGCAAGGCTTTTTATTGTTTTTGTTTTTAATGTTCTCAAGATAATGTATTCTACCTTTGGATCAAAATAAGTAAAGAAGTTAAATGTTAAGAACACCCCCCCTTCTATTTAACTTTAGTCTCTATTAATCTGTATACTTTTAATTGTGATTATAAATACAGATTATGTTTATGATTCCCAATATTTGATCTTTTTTCAAAATGCTAACAGTATCTATTTATGCTGAGTAAATGTTAACATATGATATTAGTTACTCAAGGTTTTTGATTAACACTAACGTTAAATTTTCTATTGGGAAATCATAGGTGATATTGCAATGTGGATTCTTAAATTATTTCAGTATGTGGCAATAAAGAATTATTATCTTGTTATAAATTTAAAGGTTTTCTTGGTAAAGATAAATGATAATATGTTCTTGGGATTTGTCCCACTACCTTTATGTATATACTTACATAGCCTTAAATTTTATAGCCAGGTAAAATAACTTCCTGATGTCAAAAAATGTGGTTCTTGAAGCACTTCGAATGAGCCAAAAGAGGGATATACTAACTATTCTTTTATAACGTATCCATCCATGAAAATGTTTGTGTTGTAAATTCCTTCCTATGCATAAACATAAATAATGCCACAAACCAATGCATAAGAGTCAGCAGTTCTTTTTTCCTCAAGTAGCTATTTTAATAACCACATGACCATGAAATGATAAGTTAGTGACTATATATCCTGAAATTTAGTTAAGGTGGGAGTTTTGGATCTTCTCAGAGGAGTTTAGTTATAAGCAGATCAGAGAAAAGAATATTAGAGGTTATGACATCTGAAGAACTAGTGGTTAAAGAAGGTAATTTTTATTGCTGGATGAGGTGAAAGGCTAAACCCAGAACAGTATTAGGTAAGGATACTAATGCTAAAAACAGTATTAGGTAAGAACTGTAGAATGTTTACAATGGTGTGAAATGATGTAAGTGCCTGGTTAACCAATTTTTTAAAAAAATACTTCCTTTTGTAGGAAGAAGACTTTCAAGAAATGATTAAATCTGCACAGATAATGGAAAGTCAATATGGTCATCTTTTTGACAAAATTATAATAAATGATGATCTCACCGTGGCATTTAATGAGCTCAAAACAACTTTTGACAAATTAGAGACAGATACCCATTGGGTACCAGTGAGCTGGTTACATTCATAATTACAGGAAGTTTCCACACTTGTGTGTGTATGTGTTTTGTTTTTAATAGAATGCATGATTAAATCAGTTGCCATTTTGGTGGTAGAGTTTTTTAATTATATCACTATCATAGATGTATAATCTTTGTAAAAATTGAATACTGGTTTAGTTTGTATCTTTTCACGGCCTTATTTAAAATACGCGTGACTCTAAAATCTAAGAATCCACCTTTGCTCAGTACTATATTCTGAGCAAAACTTTGGACCTTCCAGTTCTCTTTAATATATCTCTATCTGCAAAGGGAGGTTGAATTTTTTAAAGAGATATAGCTAGAGACAATATATATAGACCTTCTGTACTTCAGAAGGTCTCAGACGTGGCCACTGCTATTTAATCTGTATGTCCGTAGTTGAAGGTATTAACTGAACAGTTTCAAGAACCTCTACAGACATGTCAGCTCTGAATTTTCAGGTGGTCACCATGGACTTAACTGGGCTGGCAATAAGACATAGTCTTCTTACTACTTTAAGAATGCAAACTTTTTCTTATGTCTACAAAATACGTTCACAGTGTGTACATTTTAAAATCTTAGAGGAGTAACTGAAAATTTACCTTGAGTGAGTGACCTCATATTATAATTTTAGAATAGTCCTTACAAGTATGTATCAGTGACATAACACGTAAGAAGGGAAAACAGAGGTTTTTTTTGTTTTGTTTTGTTTTTTAATACAGGGGTCTCTCTCTATAACCCAGGCTGGCCTAGAATTTACCATCCTCCTGCCTCACACTCCCAAGTAGCTGGCATTACAGGTGTGTGCCACTACACCTGGCACAGACAGTAGACTTTTAAAACTTATTATAAATATAACTCATAACCTTTCCATATGGTATTAAGAGTGGGGAAGAAATAATTATAAAGGACAGTTTTATTTGTAAATTCTCAGAATACATTGCTGGAGTCACCAAAAAGGTATTTTGAGAAGGCTTTGGATTTTCCCAATAAATTATAAAAATGTTATTCCTTTTCTAAACTATGTAAAATATGTTTTATATGTTAGTGATACAGTTAAAAAATGATCATTTTTTCAATTTGTGCAGTTGATCACCATATATGTAAATTGTGCTCTGTTTTAGAAAACTTTTTGTGTAATGTAACTTTTGTCACCAGATGATTCTTAACACTGGCCATATACCATCTTAACCTAAAGAAGTATAAGAAGGGCTGGGGATGTAACTCAGAGGAAGAGCACTTAGCTAGCATGCACAAGGCCTTGGGTTTGATCCCCAGCACCACAAATAATAATATTAATAATAAAAGAAGAAGTAGTAGTAAAAGAAAGACCCTTATGTTGTAAAATATTTAGATAGTATCTCTCGTCTTTCTTTGGTACTATTGATCTTCAGAAAGTGAATTATATAATTCAAAATACTACAAATGTCTATAAGTTCTGTAAGAAAACATGTCCTGCTATTCTTGCATGTAGAAAGATCTTGCCAATCAAAACTCACTGCATCTACGACTTTCATACAAAAGAATTATTTTTGTCACTTTGTAAAGAATTTAGATGTCACATTTAAAAAATATAGAATGTAGTAAAATTTTATATATTTATGAAATATTTGAAAGGCATATTTTTTTAATTATCAAATGGGGCTCTCCATAAAATAAATTGACTATATGTAAAGATATCATAATTTAAAATAGTAGTTTTATAGATCAAGGTCAACATTCCATGTAAATATTTGACCTTTACACAGTTAGATTCACAAGTACATTATATATACACTGCACATTTGGTAGCATTCATCACTGGATTTATTTCAGACATGTCTAATTACATACTAGAAACAGGAACAAAAACTACTTCAATAGCCCTAATACATAGTCACATCCGAGGTAGTCAGATATTCAGACTAAATCGTATTTAACAACATAAACCGGGTGAGTTCTAAATTTATTAAATACCAAGCCATTTCATTAAAAAAAATGAGGGAAAGGTTACCAGATCTCACATTGTAGCCATTCTTAAAGGTATATGGCTCCTCTAAGAGAAGTGCAAGTCTGGTTTGGGTAGAAAGCATGGAATCATGCTTTGAACATTGGCTAAAATTTCCAGTGAAATGAGACTTCCTATAAAAAGAATGGTGGGAAATGTATAATAGTATAGGCAATCTTCTAAATAATTTATTCATCCTAATTTCTTTACTCTGAAATATCTACATTTTTTCCCCTGCATTTCCAGATAAATGTCTCAATTCATTACTTTAGGGATAGAGATAGTGGAGGGTAGTGGAAACTGAATCCTTCCAGGTGGTGGTGGTGATGGCTACATTAGGAAACTACAACTCTACAGATCTTTGTCCTTTTTTGGACCAGAACTGAAAAAAATGTTTTTAAAATAATGAAAAGAAGGACAATTTGAAAAATCAGGTAGTATACATAGCCTTATAAGTGGTGTTTGTGGGTGCTTAGAGATTGGATTAAAATTTAATAAGGCAGGCCAGCTCCAAGGACTTGTTGATAACTGTAGCAAAAAGGGCCTGGATTCTGTCCTTCACCCTCATCCACCATTGCCCCTGAGGAAAAGATCACTGTACTCCCAACATGGAATGTCAGCCACTATTTGACAGAAGGGGATGATTAATTTTCAACTGTGTGTTTTAAAATCCAGAACCAAGAAGGAAATTCTTTTTTCTCATGATTGACAAATTAGTTAAAAATAAAAAAGGTACAATTGAAATACAAGTTTTTGCTATGGTTTTACTAGTCAGTGTAGAAATTCTTAGTATCTTTAAGGCTGACATTTCTTGTATTGAGTAATGATTGAATGTATCTAAATCTGACAAACTGTAAACTCAGATTTATGAAACTATGTTGTTAAAATATTCCTGAAGATAGATTTTTATTATTTATTTTCTTTTGGATAAGAAAGGACAATGGAAAGCCCTTGGTTTTAATAAAGTATCTATAAACAGTATGTGTACTTGAAAATTCTTTTTGCACTTGAATATTCAATTTATACTGTTTTCCATGGTAGGACAAATTCTTTTCTGCTGTGATATGAAGTGATTTATTTCAATTTGGCATGTCTAAAATTAAGTTTTCTGTTTTTTCAAACAATGCTCTTATCAAAGTTGTTGGAGACACCAGATTCACTAGTCTTGATCTTACCCATAAATACCACAGCATAAAGATGTGGAGAAATAGAGTGGTTTGGATGATCCGGGACCATCCATGATGGGAACACACCTCTCCTTCCCCACTGCCTTTTCCCCCACCCCATCAGGACTGTTACATCTTCTTCCTGACCCAGTTATGCAAAACTGAACTTGTTCAGCTATACCTATAAGAACACACTATCTTCTCTTATACAGGCAGATATTGTTCTTGCTGCAATAGTTCAAGCCCTGCTTCTACATAAAGATTTTATAATGACGTACCAAATAAAAGTTTGGGATTTGCCAGGCACTAAAGCATATACCTGCAATCTCAACTACTCAGGAGGCTGAGGCCAGGAGAATTGCAACTTTGGTCCCAGCCTGAACAACTTTGCAAGACCCTGTCTCTAAATAAATTTTAAAAAGGGATAGGAATGAAAACTTGTTTGTAGAACACTTGCTTAACATGCATGAGGACCTGGGTTCAGTCCCCAGTTTTGTTGAGAAGCAAGGATATATATTTTTTCATATATATTTTATGTATAATTAATTTATAAATATGTGTGTGTTCATATACATATGAATGAACTTGGGATCTGAAGCCAGAATTCTTGAGTTGAAATTCTGGTTTTTGCCCATTACCAGTGTTGCGACCTTGGGAACCAAAAAAAAAAAAAAAAAAAAAAATCAAATGTCTCTGGTCTTTATTTTCTCATCAGGAAAATATAGGTAATAAATAGATATTTCCTCATAGGATTGTTGTAGGCATCAAATGACAGAATCCATATTAAGTACTTAGAGCTAAATCTGGAATTGTGAGCTCCTGTTTTTTATAATGGTCATTATCACATCACACAATTTAAAAATGGGTATGTAAGTATTCTTAATCACCCTAAATAGTTCCCTTATTATAATAGTGAACTCATTAGAAGTTCCTAATAATTTCTATTATAACTTTATTCTTTTAAAAAATTCCATTGCTTCCAACCAAATATAGGAACTAATTAGGCAATACCCAAAAGAAAACCAAGTCAAATTTTATTTTTAAACACTGAATATGATGCAATATGCTTGATAATAGTTTGAAAGAAATACCTCTTGTTTCGTTGCTCTTTCTTCTGCTGCCACCTTTCCTCAATGTTTGCTTGGTTACGGAAGCTTCTGGAAGCTATTTTTTAGAATAGCTGTCTTAGAGACACATATTAGCCTAATCATTGCCTGATCAAATTGCACTGTATTAATCTTGGAAGGTCTGTGTGATTTCCATGCACTATCTCATTTAAGTCTCACAATGATCTTATGTGGATGATATATTATCTTCATATTTAACAGATGAGAGAACTGAAAGCTTGAGTACTGTGCCCAAGGCCACATAGGAGATGAGTAGTAGAATCAGGGTTTGAATCATTGTCTGGCTTCCTCCATCTCCATGAGATTTTTACTCAATTGTGCTTCCCTGTGTTGATAGAACTTGAGATAAAGCTGGAAACTTGTGTAAGAGATGAATAATTAGGAGAACAATTATGCATCTTTACTTTTGAATGCACCTGCCTAACAGTTTTCTCAGAACACTACTGCTTTGATCAGATATACCTTAAAGTATCTATGCCTGTTTGAGTAGGTCAATCACGACTAGTGGCTATGATCAGAAGCATACAAAGACATGTACTAAGTTGCTCTAAGTACTTTACATAGTAGGCAATTGTTTGTTTAGTCTCAGTCCCAGCCCTTAGTGATGATTCATGATTTGTAAGTCAGTCAATCTCCTATGGTGAATGATCTGGGCTGGTCATGCTACCAGCTCCAGATAATGCGTTGTCTGTTGGAGGAGGAAGACACATTTCTCTGATTTAAACAACTACATGAAGTGAAAATACTTTATGTTCCTGCCCCCATCCTTCCTGCTTGAGATGCCTTGGTTATGTTGTGTTGCTAGGACAGCCATAATTCTACCCCTACACTAGAGAGGATGGTAAAGCCCATCATCATCTGAGGATGACTGAATAGAGAAGAGAAAAGCCCTAAATCCATTAAACCATTGAGCTGCTGAATCAATCCGAAGGATTCTTTCCTATAATTGTTGAAGAAAAAAATGTTATGATGGTTTAAGTCATTGTTGGGCTTTTTGTTTTTCTTGCGCTGAAAACACTCAAAAGTAGTACCCATGAGCAATGTAGACCACTGTCAATATCTGCTTTCACTTACCAAGCTTGTCATATGCACTCCTGGATATAATTCTTTAATTTTAAAACATCCTAGAAAGACACTGCATTCAAAATGTGTTTTTCTTGGGTTTTACTATTTTTTCCTGTACAACATGAATGGGAAACCTTAAAATTCAAGTTAGAACAAATTTGTTCTTCAGTGTTTGGACTTATAAATTTATCATGGTTTGGTTCTAATTTTATCAGTTGCTCAAAATATTATATAAACTAAAAGGCTAACCAAACACTACCCGAGTCTGCCATTTTGAAAGAAGTATGTCATTTTTAATCTGATTTGGGCAATAAAAATGTGAAAAGTTTCCATTCATTGAGCCTTTGCTCTATATACTATCACCTTACTGATTAATACATGTAAGCTGTTTGTGCACATCCACCTAAATATAGAAAAGTTCTAAATAGAAATATATTTAGATAATTCTAGGAACTATGGCTACAAAATGAAGCGATTCCTATAAATGTTAAAGCTGGATATGAAAATGGGTAAATATTAGAAATCTAGAAGATACCCAAATAACAGGTTGAAAGAGGGAAGCAATACTGAATCATTGTTTCTTAAGATTTTGGAAGCAATCACCCACGGAACTCTAGAGTAAACACTAGGAGAATCAAAGAGAATCCCTAAAGTGAGATAATGGAAACAAGATCATGTGTATCTCTTAACAACAGTTTTAATTGGCATAAACTCATGTATATTGAGACAACTTGAAAAGTTGCACCACATCAGAAAATGAAACCAGCCATTTGCTTCTAAAAGAAAAGTTTCAAGTTAACAAGATTGGTGACAATATGAAACAGAGAGGATATTAATAATACCAGCATTGAGTTCAGTGTTCACCAATTGGGTCAAAAAGTCAATCTTCAGTCATCAGTAGTGTAAGTCATAAAAAGAAGAACATTGAATACGTTAAGTAAAAACTCAATAAGCAACCAATAAAGCCACATTACTTGTTAATCTGTAAAATGTTCTCATAGACCTTGAACAGAAATGGTTATAAAGGGTCGTTGTTCCTCAGGTTGATCTCATACGTGTGGAAAGACTATTTTGTCCTGAAAACTGTGATTACACTATATTCAAGAGTTTCATTGAGCATTTACAAAATATAGTCCTTAAAGTAGGCCACTAGGAAAGACTCATTAAGTTCCAAATTATTTACCTCAAATTACATTTTCTGACCATGGTCCAATAGAACTAGAAATGAAGGAACAACAATCATAAAGACCTAGAAAGATTTTTTTTTCAATTTTAAGATATTTTGGTCAATGAGGAAACAAAAATGAAATTGCAGATTATATAGAAAATAATGAAACTAACAGTCTGTGGAATAGGACTGAAACTGAGTTCAGGAAAATTTGTCACTTTTAAAACTTATAAAAAATAAAAATAAACATTGGCTCAAAGAACTCGGAAAAGAATAACATGAGTAGTATTTTGGCTACGTTATTATATACACTGAATTTTCCAGGAATGCACTACCATGTAAATCAAAGGAAGATTATGCTTTATTTTTTTTTCAGGACTTTACCTAGAGCTTTTCACAATTTTGGAACATCATGTCACTAATGACCATGCCACTGGAGGTGTTTGGGTCTTTAACAGTGCACATCTGTACCAGACTGACAATGGCCTACACAATGTCTTCCTGCATTTGATTACTGTTGCCTGCCAGGGAAGTGCAAGCCAAAATATATATTTTTTTCAGTATCATTCCTTTTATTTTCCCCCTTTCATTGCAATAGAATTTCTTTTAATTAAGCAGATTATAGTATTTGTGGATTTCATTTCAGGATAGAGAAAAAAAAGGATCCTACAAAATTCTCTTTCAGAAAGGGACTATATTAGGGTAGAGAATCACTGCTTAAGATGCAGGTTCATTCAAGCCCCACCTATTTCATACACTAAAGCTTGTTTGTTAGCTTTGCATTTACTATTACAAAATGCTTAAGAAAATCAATAGAAATAAGAGTTTATTTTGGCTTACAATTTTAGAGGTTTCAGTTCATAGTCCTTTGGCCTCGTTGCTTTTGGGCCTGTGATGAGGCAGCACATGATGGCAGGAGTACGTGGCAGAGGAAGCTGTTCAGATAAGGGCAGCGGGGAAGCAGAGAGGGAGAAGGAGACCAGCATACAACAATCCCCTTCTAACACACATCCCCAGTGAAAACCTCCCACCAGGCTCCATCTCATAAGGTTTCCATCACCATTCATTGCCCAAGCTGGGAATTAGATCTTTAACCCCTGGGCTTTTGTAGGGGACATCAAGATCCAAACTATAGCAGAGCTTCACTGCCCATCCTTTCTTAATATGATATTTTATGTGATTAATATGTCATAGCATAAATAGTATACTCAAATAATATTGCTACAAACAGATGATGAAGAACAAAATTCCTTTAAAGTTATTCTCAAAAAAAATATCTAATAGGATTGAATAAAACAATGGACATTACTATAGTCCTAAATATTTAAGCTAAAAGAGCAGGCTGACGAAGAGTCTCCTGGAACATAATTTATAAAGGGTAAGGAATGAAAAGTGTGGAGACATGGATAATAGATCCAAAAGGTTCAACTTCCACCTAATATGATTTCCCATAAGAAAAAAAAAGTAAGCTAATGATGTGAAATAATAATAGAATAAATTTGAATAAAAAATAAAATTGAAGATAAATAAAATCCTCATTCAGTGGCCTACCATAATGTTATAAAAAGATCCAGATAGTTCCTAAAATTTTTGAACCCTGGAAAAAAGAATTCTATAATGAGAGAGAGAATGCACTCCTCAGATAATGGCATTAATCTGTTCATGAGGGGAGATTTCCGAAATGCTTCTAAGGTCCCACTTCCCAATACTATTACATGAATTTTAACATGAGTTTTAGAGGAAACAAACATTCAAACCATCGCAATAGGTATTTGGTATTATGTATATTTTTCTTGCATTCGAGATCTTCATTTCCAATGGAATTGAATGTCTTCCCTCTTGATTAACTCTCACATGGAAACATGGCCACCAGCACCTATGAGTTATATCTCAAAAATGTCTCCTAACCCACTGCCAGGGACCAATTCTAATTGGACCTATTCTAATATCTCTCAACTGATCCCTGTTCTGCACTTAAATACCCTGGGGTAATTCATCCTCAATATTTCCAGCTTGCTTGATTTTCTAAAACATAAATTTGTGACACTCTCTTGCTTGAATTTCTTCAGTGTCTTAAATAATAAAAAATGGGCAAGAGATTTAAACATTTTATAAAAGAAAATAGATGTCTCATAAGCATATAAAAAGATGTTCTACATCATTAGTCAAAAGAGAAATGGAAATGGAAACCACAATGAAATACCAGTATTCACCCATTAGGTTGACTAAAATTAAAGAGATTGGCCATGTTAAGTTTTGACAAGGCTGTAAAGCAACTGAAATTCTCTTACTTTGCCGGAGGGGAGGAAAATAGTGCAGCCACTTTGAAAAACAATTTTGCAGTTCTTAAACATCTTTCTACCATGTAATGCAACCAATCCATTCCTAAATGTTTACCAAAAACACATGGAAGGCTATGGTCACATAAAATCTTACACAAACATTGATATTTGCATTATTTTAATGGCTCCAAACTGGAAGCAACCTAAACGTCTATCAACAGGTGGAAGGATAAACAAATTATAATACATTCCATACAACGGAATAGAACCCCACACTAAAAAGGAATAAAATAATGAAATGTACAACAATATGGATGAATCTCAAAATCATATTGGACATATAGAAAATTATAAAAAATTCAAAGCAATCTGTAATGACACAGCAGATTACCAGGGTATGCAATAGGGGGATAGGAAGAAAGCACAAAGAAACTTCAGGGAAGTGGACATGTTTCTTATTTAAATTATATTAATGACTTGATGGATAACTTGTCAAAATGAATCAAGTTTTACACTATAAAATTGTATAGTTTCTTGTACTTAATTTTAAATTAACATTTATTTTATTTTATTTTTTTTGCTACTTTTTTTTATTGGTTGTTCACAACATTACAAAGCTCTTGACATATCATATTTCATACATTAGATTGAAGTGGGTTATGAACCCCCAATTTTACCCCAAATGCAGATTGCAGAATCACGTCGGTTACACAAGCACAATTTTACATAATGCCCTATTATTAACTGTTGTATTCTGCTACCTTTCCTATCCCCTACTATACCCCCTCCCCTCCCCTCCCATCTTCTCTCTCTACCCCATCTACTGTAATTCATTTCTCCCCTTGTTTATTTTCCCATTCCGCTCACAACCTCTTATATGTAATTTTGTATAGCAATGAGGGTCTCCCTTCATTTCCATGCAATTTCCCTTTTCTCTCCCTTTCCCTCCCACCTCATGTCTCTGTTTAATGTTAATCTTTTCTTCCTGCTCTTCCTCCCTGCTCTGTTCATAGTTGCTCTCATTATATCAAAGAAGACATTTGGTATTTGTTTTTTAGGGATTGGCTAGCTTCACTAAGCATAATCTGCTCTAGTGCCATCCATTTCCCTGAAAATTCTATGATTTTGTCATTTTTTATTGCTGCATAGTACTCCATTGTGTATAGATGCCACATTTTTTTTATCCATTCATCTATTGAAGGGCATCTGGGTTGGTTCCACAGTCTAGCTATTGTGAATTGTGCTGCTATGAACATCAATGTGGCAGTATCCCTGTAGCATGCTCTTTTAAGGTCTTCAGGGAATAGTCCAAGAAGGGCAATAGCAGGGTCAAATGGTGGTTCCATTCCCAGCTTTCCCAGGAATCTCCATACTGCTTTCCAAATTGGCCTCACCAATTTGCAGTCCCACAAGCAGTGTACAAGTGTACCCTTTTCTCCACATCCTCGCCAGCACTTGTTGTTGTTTGACTTCATAGTGGCTGCCAATCTTACTGGAGTGAGATGGTATCTCAGGGTGGTTTTGATTTGCATTTCTCTGACTGCTAGAGATGGTGAGCATTTTTTCATGTACTTGTTGATTGATTGTATATCCTCCTCTGAGAAGTGTCTGTTCAGGTCCTTGGCACATTTGTTGATTGGGTTATTTGTTATCTTATTGTCTAATTTTTTGAGTTCTTTGTATACTCTGGATATTAGGGCTCTGTCTGAAGTGTGAGGAGTAAAAATTTGTTCCCAGGATGTAGGCTCCCTATTTACCTCTCTTATTGTTTCTCTTGCTGAGAAAAAACTTTTTAGTTTAAGTAAGTCCCATTTGTTGATTCTTGTTATTAACTCTTGTGCTATGGGTGTCCTATTAAGGAATTTGGAGCCTGACCCCACAATATGTAGATTGGAGCCAACTTTTTCTTCTATCAGACGCAGAGTCTCTGATTTGATATCAAGCTCCTTGATCCATTTTGAGTTAACTTTTGTGCATGGCAAGAGAAAGGGATTCAGTTTCATTTTGTTGCATATGGATTTCCAGTTTTCCCAACACCATTTGTTGAAGATGCTATCCTTCCTCCATTGCATGCTTTTAGCCCCTTTATCAAATATAAGATAGTTGTAACTTTGTGGATTAGTCTCTGTGTCCTCTATTCTGTACCAATGGTCCATCCGCCTGTTTTTTTACCAGTACCATGCTGTTTTTGTCACTATTGCTCTGTAATATAGTTTGAAATCTGGTATCGCTATACCGCCTGATTCACACTTCCTGCTTAGCATTGTTTTTGCTATTCTGGGTCTTTTATTTTTCCATATGAGTTTCATGATTGCTTTATCTATTTCTACAAGAAATGCCCTTGAGATTTTGATTGGCATTGCATTAAACCTATAGAGAACTTTTGGTAATATCGCCATTTTGATAATGTTAGTTCTGCCTATCCATGAACAGGGTATATTTTTCCATCTTCTAAGATCTTCTTCTACTTCTCTCTTTAGGGTTCTGTAGTTTTCATTGTATAAATCTTTCACCTCTTTTGTTAGGTTGATTCCCAAGTATTTTATTTTTTTTTTTGAGGATATTGTGAATGGAGTGTTTTTCCTCATTTCCATTTCAGAAGTTTTGTCGCTGATATACAGAAATGCCTTTGATTTATGCGTGTTGATTTTATATCCTGCCACTTTGCTGAATTCATTTATTAGTTCTAGTAGTTTCTTTGTAGACCCTTTTGGGTGTTCTAGGTATAGAATCATGTCATCTGCAAATAGTGATAATTTAAGTTCTTCTTTTCCTACTTTTATGCCTTTAATTTCTTTTGTCTGTCTAATTGCTCTGGCCAGTGTTTCTAGAACTATATTGAATAGAAGTGGTGATAGAGGGCATCCCTGTCTTGTTCCAGATTTTAGAGGGAATGCCTTCAACTTTTGTCCATTCAGAATGATGCTAGCCTGAGGCTTAGCATAGATAGCTTTTACCATGTCAAGGTAAGTTCCTGTTATCCCTAGTTTTTCTAATGTTTTGAACATAAAGGGATGCTGTACTTTGTCGAATGCTTTCTCTGCATCTATTGAGATGATCATATGGTTCTTATCTTTAAGTCTATTGATGTGGTGAATAACATTTATTGATTTCCATATATTGAACCATCCTTGCATCCCTGGGATGAATCCTACTTGATCATGGTGCACAATTTTTTTGATGTGTTTTTGTATTCGATTCGCCAGAATTTTATTGAGGATTTTTGCATCTAGGTTCATTAGAGATATTGGTCTGTAGTTTTCTTTCTTTGAGGTGTCTTTGTCTGGTTTCGGAATCAGGGTGATGTTGGCCTCGTAGAATGAATTTGGAAGAGCTCCTTCTTTTTATATTTCCTGAAATAACTTGAAAAGTATTGGTATTAATTCTTCTTTAAAGGTTTTGTAAAACTCCACTGTATACCCATCCGGTCCTGGGCTTTTCTTGGTTGGTAGTCTTTTGATGGCTTCTTCAATTTCATCCATTGATATTGGTCGGTTCAAATTGTGTGTATCCTCCTGACTGAGTCTGGGCAAATCATATGACTTAAGAAATTTATCGATGTCTTCACTATCTTCTATTTTATTGGAGTATAGGTTTTTAAAATAATTTCTAATTGTCTTCTGTATTTCTGTAGCATCTGTTGTGATATTGCCTTTTTCATCCCATATGTTAGTAATTTGAGTTCTCTCTCTTCTTCTCTTCGTTAGCATGGCTAAAGGTCTGTCGATCTTATTTATTTTTTCAAAGAACCAACTTTTAGTTTTGTTAATTTTTTCAATAGTTTCTTTTGTTTCAATTTCATTGATTTCCGCTCTGATTTTAATTATTTCTTACCTTCTGCTACATTTGCTGTTGTTTTGCTCTTCCTTTTCTAGGGCTTTGAGATGAAGTGTGAGCTCATTTATTTGTTTTTTTTTTTTTTTTTTTTTTTAGGAATGACCACCAGGCGATGAATTTCCCTCTTAAAACTGCTTTCATTGTGTCCCATAGATTCTGATATGTTGTGTCTGTATTTTCATTTATCTCTAAGATTTTTTTTATTTCCTCCTTTATGTCTTCTATGACCCATTGATCATTCAGTAACATATTGTTCATTTTCCATGTGATGTAGGATTTTTACTTCCTTCTTTTATCATTGATTTCCAGTTTCATTCCATTATGATCAAATAAAATGCATGGTATTATCTCCATCCCTTTATATTTACTGAGGGTTGCCCTATGGCATAATATATGGTCTATTTTTGAGAAGGATCCATGTGCTGCTGAGAAAAAAGTATATCCATTTGATGATGGTTGATATATTCTATATATGTCAGTTAAGGCTAGGTTATTGATTGTGGTATTGAGTTCTATAGTTTCTTTATTCATCTTTTGTTTGGAGGATCTGTCCAATGGTGAGAGAGGTGTGTTGAAGTCACCCATAATTATTGTGTTGTGGTCTATTTGATTCTTGAACTTGAGGAGAATTTGTTTTATGAATGTCGCAGCACCATTATTTGGTGCATAAATATTGATAATTGTTATGTCTTGTTGGTGAATGGTTCCTTTCAACAGTATATAATGTCCCTCCTTATCCCTTTTGATTAACTTAGTCTTGAAGTCGATTTTATTCGATATGAGGATGGCCACCCCTGCTTGCTTACGAGGACCATATGCGTGGTATATTTTTTCCCATCCTTTCACGTTCAGCCTGTGTATGTCTTTTCCAATCAGATGTGTCTCCTGGAGGCAGCATATTGTTGGATTTGTTTTTTTAATCCATGATACCAGCCTATGTCGCTTTATTGGAGAGTTTAAGCCATTAACATTCAGAGTTACTATTGATATATGGTTTGTACTTCCAGCCATGTTTGATTATTTATCTTTTAAAAAAATTTAGTTTGTTTCTCCATGATTATCTTTTCCCTTGCCCTCTCTTTACCGAGGCACTTCCCACTGATGGTTTTGGTTATTGTTTTTCATTTCTTCCTCGTGTAGTGTTTTGCTCAAAATGCTTTGCAATGCTGGTTTTCTGGCTGCAAATTCTTTTAACTTTTGTTTATCATGAAAGATTTTTATTTTGTTGTCATACCTGAAGCTTAATTTTGCTGGATACAGAATTCTTGGTTGGCATCCATTGTCTTTCAGTGTTTGAAATACATTGTTCCATGACCTTCTTGCTTTTAGCATCTATGATGTAAAATCCATTGTTAACCTTATTGGTTTACCCCTGAATGTAATCTGTCTCCTTTCTCTTGTAGCTTTTAATATTTTCTCTTTGTTCTGTATATTGGATATCTTCATAACAATGTGTCTTGTCGTTGGTCTACTGTGATTTTGTGTGCTCGGTGTCCTGTATGCATCTTCAATTTGTATATCTGTTTCGTTTTTTATTTCTGGAAAGTTTTCTGTAATTATTTCATTCAGCAGGTTACTTATTCCCTTGGTTTGAATCTCTGTACCTTCTTCTATCCTGATGACTCGTAAGTTTGGTTTTTTTATGTTATCCCATAATTCTTGGATGTTTTTCTTGTGATTTTTTACCAGCCTTTCTGAGTTGGCTAGACTCTTTTCAAGATGATATATTTTGTCTTCATTATCTGACGTTCTGGCTTCTACTTGCTCCACTCTGTTAGTGATACTCTCAGTTGAGTTTTTAATTTGGTTTATCGTTTCCTTCATTTCTAGAATTATTGTTTGATTATTTTTTATAATTTCTGTCTCCTCATAAAGATGCTTAACTTCTTCTTTTATCTGTTTATGTAATTCATTCTCAATGTGTTCTTTTGCTGCTTGAATTTGCTGTCTCGTATCCTCTTTAAGGTTCCATTCCATCTGTCTTAGGTGTTCCTTGAGTTCTTTATATGACCATTTTTCTGATGACTCTAGGTCCTCCTGAATATTTAGGCTGTCCTGCATTGTTTGTACTCCTTTTCTTCCTTGCATTTTGAAGCTGCTCATGTTACTTCTTGTTCTGTTTGACTACTGAGTTACTGTTTACTCCTATAAATTTATTAGATGCTTGGAAGGAAAGGTATTAGAAGGGAAGGGAAGAAGTCACTAAAGAGAATGAGAGTAAGCAGGTAGAATTCAAGGAAGGGGGGATAAGATAATTGAAAAGAAATGAAAAGACAAAAGAAGAAAAAAATAGGAAATAAAAAAAGAAGAAAAAAACTTAAAAAAATAATAAAAACAAAATTAAAATTAAAATTAGAAGAAAAAAATTATTAAAAAATTGTAAAAAAATTTTTAAATACAACAGGAAAAAAAAAGAAAATGAAAGAAAAACCCAAATCAAAGAAAAAGAGAGAAAAGAAAAAAAAAGAAAAAAAAACCTAATAAATGCAGTCTTAGAGTTTGATTAACTTCTCTTCCAGTAGGTGGCGCTGTGCCCACCAGGCCAAGTTTCTCCTGTCAATACGCGGGAACCAATCACTGTGCAGCAGTTCCTCCCAGACTGGGCGAGTCTCCAATCCTGAGTGCCTAGGGCCTCCTCTTGTGACTAGGCACTTCCCACTTTTCCTCTAGCCAGGCCCCTCTCACGGGTGCCGCTCACCACAATACTGGCTACACACCAGGTCTGCTGCTCCCGGGAGCCCTGTTTTCATGAACGACTGGGCACACTCTTCCAGTTTGCCATTCCCTCAGACCCTAAGTTTGTAGAGCTTGGGGCTGAGAATCCTCAGCGAATTTTACTTGCCCTCCGGTAGCCACTCCCCCGGTAGCTGGTGCAAGAGACCTCAGCTGTCAGCCCTGGTGGGAGTGGTAGTTCTGCTCCGCGGGTCCCGCGCCACCTCTGATTCCCTGGGTCTGGCTATCATGCTCACGGGAGAGCTGGGAGGGGCCCTTAAGGTTTCCCCGATGTGTGGAGAGGGAAGGCTAGGGAATTACACACCTGTAGCCGCAGGTTTCAATGAAGTTATCTCCTCCGCCGCAGTCTGATGAAGTCAGTTCTCTGCCATGGTGGTATCTCTTGCAAATGGCGACAGTTCATTTCCCTTTGCCGGGTGACCAATGCAACGGGTGGGTCCTTACTGTCTCTTCCAAGCCCCGTTTCAAACCTGTGACCACTACCTATGAAGGCCTATGAAGGCTCGGTTGGCATTTACCTCCGTAGGAAGAGAAGGGCTGACCAGTTGTTTCAGCCGGATGGATTAGTGCTGAGTCACAGCTGTTTGTCTGCAGGAAGCAGGTGAACCGGACCTTGAATTCAGGTGATCCGGGCTCAGAGTGTGTTCAACATTCATTTTAATTGGGTATATACAACAGCAGAATGGATTTTGATTCATTGTACACAATTGCAGCACAACTTCTCATTTCTCTGGTTGTACATAATATAGTGTTGTACCATATGTGCAAAATAATACATGTATCTAGGGTAATGATGTCCATATCAACCTACCATTTTTCATGCTCCTACAAGCCCTCCCCACCCCTCATTCCCCTTTGCTCAAAGTTCCTCCATTTTTCCCATGCCCCACCCCACCCCACCCCACCCCATAGATCGGCATCCACTTATCAGAGAGAACATTTGGCCTTTGGTTTTTTGGGATTGGCTTACTTCTCTTAGCATGATATTCTCCAACTCCAGCCATTTGCTTGCAAATGCCATAATTTTATTCTCTTTTCATGCTAAGTAGTATTCCAGTGTGTATATATACCACAGTTTCTTTATCCATTCATCTATTAAAGATCATCTAGTTTACTTCCACAGTTTAGCTATTGTGAATTGAACAGCTATGAACATCAATGTGGCTACATTAACTATAGTATGCTGATTTTAAGTCTTTTGGGTATAGACTAAGGAGTGGAATAGCTGGGTCAAATGGTGGTTCCATCCCAAGTTTTCTAAGGAATCTTCATACTGCTTTCCAGAGTGGTTGCACCAATTTGCAGTCTCACCAGCAATGTATGAGTGTGCCTTTTTCCCCACATCCTCACTAACATTTATTGTTGTCTGTATTTATGATAACTGCGATTCTGACTGGAGTGAGACACAATCTTAGAGTAGTTTTGATTTGTATTTCTCTAATTACTAGAGATGTTTCATATATTTATTGATCAAATGTATATCTTCTTCTGAGAAGTGTCTGTTCAGTTCCTTAGCCCATTTATTGATTGGATTGTTTGTTTTTTTGGTGTTAAGTTTTTTCAGTTCTTTCTATATCCCGGAAATATATATATCTGACATGCATGTGGCAAAAATTTTCTCCCAAAATGTAGGCTCTCTCTTTACCTCATTGATTATTTCTTTTGTTGAGAAGAAGCTTTTTAGTTTGGGCCCATCCCATTTATTAATTCTTGTTTTTATTTCTTGCTCTTTAGGAGTCTTGTTAAGAAAGTTGGGGCTTAATCTGACATGACGAAGATTTGGCGTACTTTTTTCTCTATTAGGCTCAGGGTCTCTGGACTAATTCCTAGGTCCTTGATCCAATTTGAATTGAGTTTTGGGAATGGTGAGAGATAGGAGTTTAATTTCATTCTCTTGCACATGGATTTCCAGTCTCCCAGCACCATTTGTTGAAGAGGCTATCTTTTCTCCAATATATGGTTTTTGGCACCTTTGTGAATATGAGATAACTATATTTGTGTGGGGTTTTCTCTATATCTTCTATTCTGTACCATTGGTCTACATGTTTATTTTTGTGCCAATATCATGCTATTTTTGTTACTAAAGCTTTGTCATATAGTTTAAGCTCTGATATTGTGATGCCTCCTGCTTCACTCTTTTTGTTAAGGATTGCTTTGGCTATTCTGGGTCTCTTATTTTTCCAAATGAATTTCTTGATTGTTTATTATATTTCTGTGAGGAATGATGTTGGGATTTTGATTGGAATTGCATTGAATCTGTATAGCACTTTGGGTAGTATGGCCATTTTGACAATATTAATTTTGCCTATCCAGGAGATCTTTCAATCTTCTAAAGTCTTCTTCAGTTTCTTTCATTAGTGTTCATTAGTTTTCATTGTAGAGGTCATTCATCTCTTTTGTTGATTCCAAAGTTTTTTTTTTTTTTTTTTGAGGCTATTGTGAATGGGGTAGTTTTCCTAATTTCTCCTTTAGAGGATTCATCACTGATATATAGAAATGCATTTTATTTATGGGCATTGATTTTATGTCCTGATACTTTGCTGATTTCATTAATTAATTCTAGAAGTTTTCTGGTGGAGGTTTTTGAATCCTCTAAGCATAGAATCATGTCATCAGCAAATATTGATAGTTTGAGTTCTGCTTTTCCTATTCATATTCTTTAATTTCCTTCATCTGTCTATAATTACTCTGGCTAGAGTTTCAAGGATTATGTTTAATAGAAGTGGTGAAAGAGGGCATCCCTGCCTTGTTTCAGTTTTTAGAGGGAATGCTTCCAATTTTTCTCCATTTAGAATGATGTTGGCCATGGGTTTAACAAAGACAGCTTTTACAATCTTGAGGTATGTTCCTACTATCCCTAGTTTTTCTAGTGTTTTGAACATGAAAGGGTGCTATATTTTGTCAAACACTTTACCTGTATCAATTGATATAATCATATGATTCTTATCTTTAAGTCTATTGATGTGATGAATTATATTTATTGAATTCTGTGTGTTGAATCAACCTTGCATCCTTGAAATGAACCCCACTTGAACATGGTTCACTATTTTTGATATGTTTTTATATGCAATTTGCCAGAATTTTATTGAGGATTTTTGCGTCCATGTTCATCAGGGGTATTGATCTGAAATTTTCTTTCCTTAATGTGTCTCTGCCTGGTTTTGTATCAGTTTGATACTAGCTACATAGAATGAGTTTGGAAGGGTTCCTTTCTTTTCTATTTCATGGAATAATCTGAGGAGTATTGGTATTAATTCTTCTTTGTAGGTCTTGTAGAACTCAGCTGTGAATCCATCTGGTCCCGAGCTTTTCTTTGTTGGTAGGCTTTTTTGGTATCCTTTCCTCTATATTTTATTTATTTTTATTTTTTATTTATTTTTAAAATTTTTTTTATTGGTTGTTCAAAACATTACATAGCTCTTGACATATCATATTTCACACATTTGATTCAAGTGGGTTATGAACTCCCATTTTTACTCTGTATACAGATTGCAGAATCACATCGGTTACACATCCACGTTTTTACATACTGCCATACTAGTATCTGTTGTGTTCTGTTGCCTTTCCTATCCTCTACTATCCCCCCTCCCCTCCCATCTTCTCTCTCTACCCCATCTACTACAATTCATTTCTCTGCCTTGTTTTTTTTTCTTTCCCCTCACTTCCTCTTATATGTAATTTTGTATAACAATGAGGGTCTCCTTCCATTTCCATGCAATTTCCCTTCTCTCTCCTTTTCCCTCCCACCTCTTGTCCCTGTTTAATGTTAATCTTCTTCTCATGCTCTTCCTCCCTGCTCTGTTCTTAGTTGTTCTCCTTATATCAAAGTAGACATTTGGCATTTGTTTTTTAGGGATTGGCTAGCTTCACTTAGCATAATCTGCTCTAATGCCATCCATTTCCCTGCAAATTCCATGATTTTGTCATTTTTTAGTGCAGAGTAATACTCCATTGTGTATAAATGCCACATTTTTTTTATCCATTCATCTATTGAAGGGCATCTAGGTTGGTTCCATAGTCTAGCTCTTGTGAATTGTGCTGCTATGAACATCGATGTAGCAGTATCCCTGTAGTATGCTCTTTTTAGGTCTTTAGGGAATAGACCGAGAAGGGCAATAGCAGGGTCAAATGGTGGTTCCATTCCCAGCTTTCCAAGAAATCTCCATACTGCTTTCCAAATTGGCCACAACAATTTGCAGTCCCACCAGCAATGTGCAAGTGTACCCTTTTCTCCACATCCTCGCCAGCACTTGTTGTTGTTTGACTTCATAATGGCTGCCAATCTTACTGGAGTGAGATGGTATCTTAGGGTGGTTTTGATTTGCATTTCTCTGACTGCTAGAGATGGTGAGCATTTTTTCATGTACTTGTTGATTGATTGTATGTCCTCCTCTGAGAAGTGTCTGTTCAGGTCCTTGGCCCATTTGTTGATTGGGTTATTTGTTATCTTATTGTCTAATTTTTTGAGTTCTTTGTATACTCTGGATATTAGGGCTCTATCTGAAGTGTGAGGAGTAAAAATTTGTTCCCATGATGTAGGCTCCCTATTTACCTCTGTTATTGTTTCTCTTGCTGAGAAAAAACTTTTTAGTTTGAGTAAGTCCCATTTGTTGATTCTAGTTATTAACTCTTGTGCTATGGGTGTCCTATTAAGGAATTTGGAGCCCAACCCCACAATATGTAGATCGGAGCCAACTTTTTCTTCTATTAGATGCAGAGTCTCTGATTTGATATCAAGCTCCTTGATCAATTTTGAGTTAACTTTTGTGCATAGCGAGAGAAAGGGATTCAGTTTCATTTTGTTGCATATGGATTTCCAGTTTTCCCAGCACCATTTGTTGAAGATGCTATCCTTCCTCCATTGCATGCTTTTAGCCCCTTTATCACATATAAGATAGTTGTAATTTTGTGGATTAGTCTCTGTGTCCTCTATTCTGTACCACTGGTCCACCCACCTGTTTTGGTACCAGTACCATGCTGTTGTTACTATTGCTCTGTAGTATAGTTTGAAGTCTGGTATCGGTATACCGCCTGATTCACACTTCCTGCTTAGAATTGTTTTTGCTATTCTGGGTCTTTTATTTTTCCATATAAATTTCATGATTGCTTTATCTATTTCTAGAAGAAATGCCATTGGGATTTTGATTGCCATTGCATTAAACCTATAGAGAACTTTTGGTAATATCGCCATTTTGATGATGTTAGTTCTGCCTATCCATGAACAGTATAATTTTCCATCTTCTAAGATCTTCTTCTATTTCTCTCTTTAGGGTTCTGTAGTTTTCATTGTATAAGTCTTTCACCTCTTTTGTTAGGTTGATTCCCAAGTATTTTATTTTATTATTTTGAGGATATTGTGAATGGAGTGGTTGTCCTCATTTCCATTTCAGAAGTTTTGTCGCTGATATACAGAAATGCCTTTGATTTATGCATGTTGATTTTATATCCTGCCACTTTGCTGAATTCATTTATTAGCTCTAGTAGTTTCTTTTTAGACCCTTTTGGGTCTTCTAGGTATAGAATCATGTCACCTGCAAATAGTGATAATTTAAGTTCTTCTTTTCCTATTTTTATGCCTTTAATTTCTTTCGTCTGTCTAGTTGCTCTGGCCAGTGTTTTGAGAACTATGTTGAACAGAAGTGGTGATAGAGGGCATCCCTGTCTTGTTCCAGATTTTAGAGGGAATGCCTTCAATTTTTCTCCATTCAGAATGATGCTAGCCTGAGGCTTAGCATAGATAGCTTTTACAATATTGAGGTATGTTCCTGTTGTCCCTAGTTTTTCTAGAGTTTTGTACATAAAGGGATGCTGTACTTTGTCGAATGCTTTTTCTGCATCTTTCGAGATATGGTTCTTATCTTTAAGTCTATTGATATGATGAATAACATTTATTGATTTCCGTATATTGAACCAGCCTTGCATCCCAGGGATGAATCCTACTTGATCATGATGCATGATCTTTTTTATCTTTCTGTATCCGATTTGCCAGAATTTTATTGAGGATTTTTGCATCTTTGTTCATTAGAGATATTGGTCTGTAGTTTTCTTTCTTTGAAGTGTCTTTGTCTGGTTTAGGAATCAGGGTGATATTGGCCTCGTAGAATGAATTTGGAAGTTCTCCCTCTTTTTCTATTTCCTGAAATAGCTTGAAAAGTATTGGTATTAGTTCTTCTTTAAAGATGTCATAAAACTCTGCTGTATACCCATCCAGTCCTGGGCTTTTCTTAGTTGGTAGTCTTTTGATGGCTTCTTCTATTTCCTCAATTGATATTGGTCGGTTTAGGTTGTGTGTATCCTCCTGAATCAATCTGGGCAGATCATATGACAAGAAATTTATTGATGCCTTCACTATCTTCTATTTTATTGGAGTATAAGGATTCAAAATAATTTCTAATTATCTTCTGTATTTCTGAAGTGTCTGTTGTGATGTTGCCTTTTTCATCCTGTATGCTAGTAATTTGAGTTCTCTCTCTTCTTCTCTTCATTAGCATGGCTAAGGGTCTGTCCATCTTATTTATTTTTTCAAAGAACCAACTTTTAGTTTTGTCAATTTTTTCAATTGTTTCTTTTGCTTCAATTTCATGATTTCAGCTCTGATCTTAATTATTTCTTGCCTTCTACTACTTTTGCTGTTGTTTTGCTCTTCTTTTTCTAGGGTTTTGAGGTGAAGTGTGAGATCATTTATTTGTTGGTTTTTTTTTTTTTTTAAGGAATGAACTCCAAGCAATGAATTTTCCTCTTAGAACTGCTTTCATTGTGTCCCATAGATTCCGATACGTTGTGTCTGTGTTTTCATTTATCTCTAAGAATTTTTTAATTTCCTCCTTGATGTCTTCTATAACCCATTGATCATTCAGTAACCTATTGTTCATTCTCCAAGTGATGCATGATTTTTCCTTCCTTCTTTTATTGTTGATTTCCAGTTTCATTCCATTATGATCAGATAGGATGCATGGTATTATCTCTACTCCTCTATAATTTCTAAGAGTTGCCCTGTGACATAATATGTGATCTATTTTTGAGAAGGATCCCTGTGGTGCTGAGAAAAAAGTGTAACTTCTTGATGTTGGGTGGTAAATTCTATATATGTCAATTAAGTCTAGGTTATTAATTGTATTATTGAGTTCTATAGTTTCTTTATTCAACTTTTGTTTGGAAGATCTGTCCAGTGGTGAGAAAGGTGTGTTGAAGTCTCCCATAATTATTGTATGATGGTGTATTAGACTCTTGAACTAGAGAAGAGTTTGTTTGATGAACATAGCCGCACCATTGTTTGGGGCATATATATTTATTATTGTTATGTCTTGTTGGTGTATGGTTCCCATGAGCAGTATGTAGTGTCCCTCTTTATCCCTTTTGATTAACTTTGCTTTAAATCTATTTTATTTGATATGAGTATGGACACTGCTGCATGTTTCCGAGGTCCATATGAGTGATATGATTTTTCCCAACCTTTCACCTTCAGTCTATGTATGTCTTTTCCTATCAAATGTGTCTCCTGTAGGCAGCATATTGTTGGAGTCTTTTTTTTTTTTTTTTTTGATCCATTCTACTAGCCTGTGTCTCTTAATTGGTGAGTTTAAGCCATTAACATTTAGGGTTATTATTGAGATATGGATTGTTCTTTCAGCCATATTTGTTTATTTATGTTACTTAACATGGTTTGTTTTTCCTCTTTGATTATTTTTTCCCTTTACTGTACTACCTCCCACTGTTGGTTTTCATTGTTATTTTCCATTTCCTCTTCCTGTAATGTTTTGCCAAGGATGTTTTGAAGAGCTGGTTTTGTAGTTGTAAATTCTTTTAACTTTTGTTTATCGTGGAAGGTTTTAATTTCATCTTCCATCCTGAAGCTTAGTTTTGCCGGATACACATTTCTTGGTTGGAACCCATTTTCTTTCAGTGTTTGAAATATGTTGTTCCAGGATCTTCTAGCTTTCAGAGTCTGTGTTGAAAGATCAGCTGTTATCCTGATTGGTTTACCCCTAAATGTAATCTGCTTCCTTTCTCTTGTAGCTTTTAAAATTCTCTCCTTATTCTGTATGTTGGGCATCTTCATTATAATGTGTCTAGGTGTGGATCCCTTATGATTTTGCACATTCGGCGTCCTGTAGGCTTCTAGGATTTGGGATTCTGTTTCATTCTTCAAGTCTGGGAAGTTTTCTCGTATTATTTCATTGAACACATTGCTCATTCCTTTGGTTTGGACCTCTATACCTTCCTGTATCCCAACAACTCTTAAGTTTAGTCTCTTTTTGTTATCCCATATTTCTTGGATGTTCTGCTCATGGTTTCTTAACAGTCTTGCTGAGCTGTCTATGTTCTTTTCAAGTTGAAATACTTTGTCTTCATTGTCTGATGTTCTATCTTCTAAGTGATCTACTCTGCTGGTAGTACTCTAATTTGAGTTTTTAATTTGGTTTATTGCTTCCTGCATTTCTAGGATTTCTATTTGTGTTTTATAACCTCTATCTCCCTGTATATTTGATCTTTTGCTTCTTGGATTTGTTTATGTAATTCATTTTCGAAGTGATCTTTCATTTTCTGATTTTGCTGTCTAATGTCTTCCTTAAGACTCCAGATCATCTGAAGCATGTATATCCTGAATTCTTTGTCTGACATTCCATCTGCTGCAGATATTACCTCTTCTAAAGTTGAGTTGACCTGCATTGCTTGTGGTCCTTTCTTTCCTTGTCTTTTCATACTGCTCACGTTTCTTTCTGCTTTGTGAAACTGTTGTGTTATTGAATTTTCCCCCTATATATTTATATTGCTCTTGTATAGTTGCTAGTCTCCCTTTTGTGGAGAAAGACAATGTTAACATTTCTCAATATCAATAGTACATCATCTAAGCACACATTTTCCTTATTACTACATTTATAGCTAGACTCTATGTCTACAAATGTTGGTTTCGATTATCATTTACAAATATAGTCATTAGTTTCATGAAAGGCATACCGTTTCTGGTAGCTTGAAGAAAATTGAATTTCAGGTGTAGGATGTTATGTTTAGGGGGAAAGGAGTGAGGGTATGGGGTTAATCTAACTTCGTAACTTTGGAAAGCTGTAACCAATAGATGGGTAATTTATGGAAGGATGTATAGATTCAAATTCCTATCTGTATTTATAAGATTACCCTACTTATGAATAGTAAAATTTAGTGGGTTGCAAGTGAGATAGGGGGAGTAAGAGGGAGGAAAACAAATAACAAGCAAAGGAAGGGAAAATAGAGAGCAGGAAAAAAAATATGAGAAAAAAAAGAAATAAAAAGGGGGAAGGGAGGTGGGGCATATGCAGTTCCTCTATAGTATATTATTCTGGGTGATTCAGTTGTTAAAGACCTTTTTCGTGCACAATTTCTGGTTTCACATATGTTGAGGATGCGAGGACCAGAGGGGGAAGGGTAGAGGAGACTGGGTGAATGGATTAAAAGAGAGATAGAAGAGAAAAAAAAAGAAAGAAAAAAAATGTTTCTCAGAACTCTGTTTTCATTTCTTCCAGTTGGTGGCATTGTCTATTCCTAGCTTGAGTCTCTGGGTTCAGGGTGGTGGTGGTAGTCAGTGTGAGAGGACTTGAGCTTCCACCTGTGGCCTCTCTACTCTTATTCTCTGAGATGTAAACCAGGTGCCTGATCCGCTGTAGAACCGCACTGGTAGCCACGCCAACCAGTTGGTGGGTTTTAAGGGTTGGTGGGATTTTCCAAGATGAGTTCCATCAGTTTTTCTCATAAGGTGTTTGATGAGGTGGGGGTGTTGGGGAAACCTTATGTTTGTCAAGAGCTCGGTCAGGTGACCGCACTGGCGGGCGGCAGGGCCCTTCCTTCCGTTGGAGTGGTCTGTCTATCGCACCGGTGGGAGGCTGGGCTCCTCCAACTGGGGAGGTCTGTGTACTACGCAGGCGGGCCACTGAGCCCCTTCTCTGGGTCGTGTGGTCTGCCTACCGTGCAGGCAGGAGGCAGGACCGGCTCCTGCTCCACTTGGGGTGGTCCCGTCGGCGGGCCCCTTCTCCAAGTCGAGTGGTCTGCCCAGGCGGTGGCTGGGCCCCTCCTCCAATTGGTCTGGTTTGTCTTCCACCTGTTGGTAGGCTTTTGATGGCATCTTCTATTTCCTTGCTTGAAATTGATCTGTTTAAATTGTATATGTCCTCTTGACTCAGTTTGGGTTGATCATATGCCTCTGGAAATTTGTCGGTGTCTTTGAGGTTTTCTATTTTACTGGAGTATAAATTTTCTAAATAGTGGGGCTCGGGATGTGGCTCAAGCGGTGGCACGCTCGCCTGGCATGCGTGCGGCCCAGGTTCGATCCTCAGCACCACATACAAACAAAGATGCTGTGCCCGCTGATAACTAAAAAATAAATATTAAAAATTCTCTCTCTCTCTCTACCTCTCTCTTTAAAAAAAAAATTCTAAATAGTTTCTAATTGTCTTCTGTATTTCAGTTGTGTCTGTTGTGATATTTCCTTTTTCATCACAAATTTTATTAATTTGAGTTTTCTCCCTCCTTTTCATTAGGGTGGATAAGGGTTTGTCAATTTTATTTATTTTTTCAAAGAATCAGCTTTTTATTTTGTCAATTTTTTGAATTATTTCTTTAGTTTCCATTTCATTGATTTCCACCCTGATTTTAATTATTTCCTGTCTTCTACTACTTGTGGTGTTAGTTTGTTCTCTTTTTTCTAAGTCTTTTCAGGTCATTTATTTGTTGACTTTTTCTTCTTTTAATGAATTAAATCCATGCAATGAACTTTCCTCTTAGCACTGCCTTCACAGTGTCACAGAGATTTTGATAAGTTCTATTGGAGTTTTTATTTACCTCTAAGAATTCTTTTTATCTCCTCCCTGATGTCTTCTGTTATTCATACATTATTCAATAGCATATTCAATAGACTAAATTCTTTTGTCTCCAGGTGTTGGAGTAGCTTCTCTTTTTAATTTTATCATGGATTTCTAATTTTATTCCATTATGGTCAGATAGAATGCAAGGTAGTATCCATTTTTTTTTTGTATTTGCTAAGACTTGCTTTGTGGCATAACATATGGTCTGTTTTGGGAAGGATTCATGTCCTGCTGAGAAGAAACTGTATTTGCTAGTTGATGGATGGAATATTCTATATATGTCTGTTATGTCCAAATTATTGATTGTATTATTGAGTTTTATAATTTCTTCTTGTGTGGAAAATCTATACAGTAGTGAGACAGGTGTATTAAAGTCACCCAGTATTATTTTGTTGAGGTCTATTTAGTTCTTGTATTTGAGAAGGGTTTGTTTCACATTTAGAGATGCCTCATTGTTTGGGAAATAGATATTTATGGTAGTTACGTCTTGTTGATGTATGAATCTCTTAAGCAGTATGAAATGTCCTTTTTTTATCCCTTTCATTAACTTTGATTTGAAGTCTACTTTATCTGATATGAGGATGGAAATCCCTTCATGTTTATGTGGTCCATGTGAGTAGTATGTTTTTTCCCACCCTTTCACCTTCAGTCTGTGGATGAATCTCTTAAAGGCAACTTATTGTTGGGTCTTTTTTTAAAATCCAATTTGTCAGTCTATGTCATTTAATTGATGAGTTTAGGTCATTCACACTGAGAGTTATTATTGAAATATGATTTGTATTCCTGGACATTTCAGTTTATTTCTGGTTTTTAACTTGACTTAGTTTCTCCTTTGATTGGCCTTTCCTTTAGTGTAGTTTCTTCCTTTGCTGATTTTCATTGTTGTTGTTCATTTCCTCCTCCATATTTTGCTGAGGATGCTCTGAAGTGTGAGCTTTCTCACTGTAAATTCTTTTAACTTTGGTTTATCATGAAAGATTTTTATTTCATCATCAAGTCTGAAGCTTAATTTTGCTGGATATAAGATTCTTGGTTGGCATCCATTTTCTTTCAGAGTTTGGTATATGTTGTTTCAAGATCTCCTGACTTTGAGGGTCTGGGTTGAAAAATCTGCTGAGATAGAAATTGGTCTCCCCCTATATGATCTGATTCCTCTCTCTTCCGGCCCTTAAGATTTTATCCTTATTCTGTATGCTAGACATTTTCATTATAATAAGCCTTGGTGTAGATCTGTTGTAATTTTGTACATTTGGTATCCTGTAAGTGTGTGTGTGTGTGTGTGTGTGTGTGTGTGTGTGTGTATTTGTAGATGGACCACAATACCTTTTTTTATTTACTTATTTTTATGTGGTGCTGAGGATTAAACCCAGTGCCTCATACGTGCAAGGTAAGTGCCACTGTGCCATAATCCCAGTCCCTGTAAGCCTCTTGTATTTGATTTTCCAACTCATTCTGCATGTGTTTGAGAAATTTTCTGATATTATCTCATTGAAGATATTGTGCATTCCTTTCATTTGAATCTCTGTGCCTTCCTCTATCCAATAAATGTTAGGTTTGGTCTTTTGATGCTGTCTCATAATTCTTGGATGTTCTGTTCATCGTTTCTTACCATCTTTACTTTGTGGTCCACTTTATTTTCAAGATTGTATATTTTGTCTTCAATATCTGAAATTCTGTCTTCCAAGTGATCTAGTCTGTTGGTGATGCTTCCCATTAAGTTTTTTATTTGGTTTATTGTTTCCTTCATTTCAAGGATTTCTGATTTTTTTATCAGAATCTCTGTCTATTTATTGAAGAAGTCTTTTGCTACCTGTATTTGCTCCCTTATCTCTTCGTTGGTGTGATCAATGGTTGCCTGTATTTGATCTCTTATGTCTTTATTGAAGTGATAAATTTTTGCCTGTATTTGCTCATTTAGGTCATTCTTCAACTCACAGATCATTTTAATTATGTACATTTTGAACTCCTTCTCTGACATTTCTTCAACTGTGCTATCCATGAGTTCTGTTATTATAGTATCCTGATTTGTTTGAGGCACTTTCCTCCATTATTTTCTCATGTTGTCTATGTGTCCTCCTTTCTTGCAGTGCAGATCTGAGGTATTACAGTTTCTACTCTATAATCTTGTAGTATCTGTGCAGATTATCTGTACCTCACCTTGGTGTTGATCTTCCAGACCCTACCTTTGTCCCACGATGGATGCTACAACAACTACAGGTGGTGGTTGCAATAGCAGAGATAACTCAAGATAGCAGTAGGATGGATGCAGACTCTTTCAGAGATGGTGCCAAAAGGGTGGGCCTTACACTAGTTTTGGGATGCCTATTCCAAGATGCAGCTGCTTCTAGACCCTGTCTGTTGTCGCAAGGTGGAGGCTATTGCGAGGGGAGGGCTATGGTGATGGCTGCAATGTCCCAAAATGGAGGTGGGTTAGGCCTGGGCTCCCCGTTGGGCAGGGGGTGGAGGGACAGTCCTGGGCCAGTTCTAGGATCCAGCATGAGTCTGCTGGTAGGGGGGCAGACCTGGGCCCAACCTGGGCCTGGGCTCCCACAGGGGTAGCGGGGGAAGTCTTGGGCTGGGGCTCTTATACTTAAATTTTACCTCAGTAAATTTGTCTCTAAAATTATATACAGGGCTGGGCATGATGGTACATACCTGTAATCCCAGCTTTTCAGGAGGCTGAGACTGGAGGATCACAAGTTCAAGGTGAGTCTCAGCAAGTTAGTGAGGCCCTAAGCAACTTAGAGAGACCCAGTCTCAAAATAAAATAGAAAAAGGGGCTGGGCGCAGTGGTGCACGCCTGTAATCCCAGCGGCTCAGGAGGCTGAGGCAGGATTGCGAGTTCAATGCCAGCCTCAGCAAAAGTGAGGTACTAAACAATTCAGTGAGACCCTGTCTCTAAATAAAATACAAAATAGGGCTGGGAATGTGGCTCTATGGTTAAGTGCCCTTGAGTTCAATTCCGGGTACAAAAAATAATAATAATTAAAAAAAAAAGTGGGGAAGTAATGGGGATGTGGTTCAGTGGTAAAGCACCCTGGGGTTCAATCCCCAATACCAAAAAGAATCAATACAAATTCTGAAAGAAAAAAAAACACACAAAGTAGAGAATTGGATCTCAAGCATCTACAGAATAAAACAAGACAAGACTATCAATCCTGTTATTAAAAATGTCTTTGTCTTGTATGATCTATTAACTGCCCGGTCTTTGAGGCTCACTTCCATCCTTACATTTCCCAGCACCTCATCCATGTATTCATTAGCATTGGTCAGATCCCATTGTAATGATCTACCCTCCAGTTTACCTGCCTTTACCTCCATCTCTGCCCGATGCATGCAGAAAATGTTTAATTATATTAGTTTCCTCTCTCTTCCCTGAAATGCCTGGCATCTGAATAATTCATGGGAAGGTGGAAGGAATCATGGAAATCTATTTAACTACACAGAGCAAGAACATTTGGTAGCCTGTGTAGTTGATACTTTAGACTTATGGATATGTTTTGAGGAAGAAGGAAAATTACCTTGTAACTTTTCACATTGAGGTCTTCAGTTGATGGAAATATGCAAGGCCATTATCCCACAGACTGCCATTTCCTGCCATGAGGTAGAAATACCACTGTAATGAAAATGTGGGGCCAGGTTCTCGTAAGAATTAGAGAATAAAAACCTGGCCCCCAATTTTCAGGCACATTTTATAACCCATTATGAGTCAGAGGATATTCTTTAGAACTTTCAGATAGCTGAGCAGAGAAAAATATTTTTATAAAGTATATTTCCTATTACCCTACATTCCCTAAAGATCAGTTTCTTGTTCCAGCTTATTTTTTCCACCAATAATTTCATATTCCTGAAAAAAAAGTCCTATTGGGTTTCAGCCCTTATGAAGTAGGCCAATAGGAAATGTTCTTATTTTAAAAAGTTACTTCAGATTGTTTTTTTTTCTTTAGCTTGGGACTCATGTATCTAAATATGAACTCATCTGCCCACCAAAACTCTTCCACTTTCTGTATTCTCAAGCTTAGTTAATGAATGGCTTCAATATCTCTCTAATATGCCCTGATTGAATGCTCAGTTTCTCCTTACTACTTGGGGATGTCCTCCAGGAGACCTGTTCTCTGGTGTACATTTGTTTCTAAAATTATATACAGGGCTGGACATGGTGGTGCATACTTGTTCACTCCCAGTTATTCCACCAAACACTAATCTAGGTGCTGCTATGAAGGGATTTTAAAGATACAATTTAAGATTACAAATCAGTTGGCCTTAAAAAGAGATTATCTAGGGCTAATCAGATAAGTCATTAGAAGAGATCAGTCATTGGGTGAGGTGGCACATGCCTGTAATCCCAGTGGCTCTGGAGACAGAGGCAGGAGGATGCCAAGTTGAAAGCCAGCCTCAGCAACTTAAGGAGACTCTGTCTCAAAATAATAAAAAGATAAAAAGGACTGGGGATGTGACTCAATAGTTAAGCACCACTGGGCTCTAGTCTTGGTATCAAAAAAATAAAAAAGAGCAAGAAAGAGTGATCAGGTGCTGCAGTCTGGCAGGGCATAAATAACCAGGAGGTCAGGAGCCACTTGTAGATTCAAGCAGGAACGAACTTTATTTCTGAACTCATGTGAATGCCACCCACAAGACCCTCCAGGAACTCCACGCTAGTTCAACCGGAACTCAACCAACCCACGCGAACTCTCTAGGAATTCTGCAAGAGCTCAAAAATAGCGGGCACGCGAGGCAACAGGAATTGCCCCTTCTGGCAAAATGCCAGACACCATCTTGACCTGGCCGAGGCTCTCAACATCCAGGCTTTTTCCTGAAGAAAGAAATTCCAGGTGTGAGAGGGATTTCATGCGAGGGGATTCTCTGTTGCTGGCTTTGAAGATGGCAGGAGCCACAGGGCAAGGAAGGAATGCCAATGGCCACATGGAACTGAGAGAAGACCCACTGAGAGAAAGAAAACAAGGATCTCCTGCAACTGCAAGGAACTCAATATGCCAACAACAAGAGGAGCCTGGAAGAAGAGCTTCAGGTAAGATGAGCAGCAAACCCTGCCGAGACCTTGACTTTAGCCACATAAGACCCTAAGCAGAGAACTCAGCCAATGCCATCCCTAGACTTCTTATTTACAGAACTGGGAGACAAAAATGAGTGGGGCTCTAAATGCGTTAGGAATGTGTAACACAGCAGTACACTTGCCCCCTAGAAACAGTTCAGCCACAAAATCCTTTCAGAAATCTGTTACCTCTGTCCTCCCCTCTCTACCTTCTCTTCTGCTGTCTTTTTTTCAGAAGTTCATCACCTCTTTCCTCAACTAGTACAATCACCTTGAAGGTCCCTTTGAATGAGCATCTTCCTTTTCTGTTCAACTTTAATATTGTCTCTATTAAACTCGTGTCACCTCCTCCTTGCTCAACTTCTGTGCCTTTGCCTGTTGGTACTCTTGATTTCTCATTTCTGAGCAGGGAATCCACTAATAAGGATAGGTAGAGCAGATGTGTTCACTTCCTTTATGGAAGAAACGTTACTCATTTCCTGCCATATGTTCAGTCTACACTTGGGATGGGAACTGATGAGTGAACTCGTAGAGTTTCTCACTTCAAGATCTCATATTGTAGATGGAGAAATAGACACACAGATTAGGAATTATGAGATCAGATAGTAAGGGCCATAATAGAGACAGGCATAATAGAGATGATGCTCAAAAGGGAATCTGATCCTCTGAACAGAGGACAAAACATGGGGGAGAAGAGAAATGGGAGGTTAGAAAATTAGGTATTGTTATAATTCCGGAGATATGAGCTGAATCACAGTTATTTAAAAGGAGGCTGGGGATGAAGGGCAGGAGCCAGAGGCATAGGCAAAATCATACAAGTTAGATACACACTATAGTAAAATACAGGCCTGGAGGATCACCAAAGCATGGAGCTAAAGTCAGGGAGTAGTAAATGAGATTGGAGAGGCAAGAGCTGAGATCAGGAAGGTCTTTTTATCATTGAGCCAGATGTTCAAATGCATGCATCATTGAGGTATGTGTGGGAAAATTCAGATTTCTAGGAACCAGCTGGAGATGTCATTTGATAAGACTGATGTAAGGTTCAATAGCTGGAATTGTCACAGGCACCTTAGATGGGCCAGATGCAGATGTTCCTTGGTTGATGATTTGAAAAATGGTGTCATCAGCAATGAGAAAGCAATCAAGAAATCTGAGCGTTCTGGAAGCAATGGAGTTACGCTTTGCCATGCTTCCATAACAGACCTTCCAGAAGTTTGTGAGGGGCTTGATCTGGAGAGGAAAAAAGGGATCTGATCTAGTCTGTAGGGAAAAGAACATTGATCCAAACTAGGGTAGAAGTGTCAGAGATGGAAAGAAGAAGCCGGATTCTGAAATTCTTTGGTAGGCAAAATCTGGAGGATGTGTGATTGCTTAGAAATAAGAGATATTGTGCTGTGAATGGGTAATTATGAATGTAATGCACTCCACTGTTGTCATGTATGTAAGAAATAAATTTTTTTAAAAAGAAATAAGAGATAAAGGAGAGGGAAAAGCTGAGTTTGTAACAGGAGTGACTGAATGAATAATGCTGTTGCCAATTTAATAAGAAATACAGAAAGAAGGGGTTTTATTAGGTCAGCATTGGACACACTGAATGTATATACCTATAGGACATCAATGTGATGTTCCATAGAGAGTTGGACTCTAGAGTCTGAAAACTCAAAGGAAGCTCTGGCATGAATATCCAGATTCTGGAGTCCACAGAACAAAAGTGCTAGTTAGGACTCAAGGGTTGTTGAGATCATCCATAGAGAGGATCTAGGAGGAAAGCAACAAGATGCTAAAGACAGAATCTCAGATACTACTAACTTTTACCAGGTACCCAGAGGAAAAGATGGTGGGAGCCAGTAATAAAAGAGCTAGAAGTATGAAGAAAATAGGAAAACAATGATGTAGACGCCAAAGAGCAGAGAAAGAAATGATCATCATGCTAAATACATGAGAACTTGAGACAGTAAGGCCTGAAAAATGTTCACTGAAGTCAATATGAGTGATCATTGATAACTCTAATGAAGACATTTCCAGATAAGTGATGAAGGGAGAAATCAGACAGAAATGCATTGGTAGTTAAGGCAATGAAACTATTAAATATAACACTGTTTGTTTTCAAAGGTTGAGCAAGAATGATGGTAGAGCCTAGATCATACTAAAGGGGGGCTGAGTGTCAAGAGAGGAATTTTTTTAGGATGGAAGATGTAATCATATTTAGAGAATATTTATATATTGAAGACAAGGAGACTATAGACAGGGAAAAGCTGAAAATGTAGGAGAGAAACAGAGTGCCTAGAGGTACAAGGTCCTAGGAGAAATGCAAAGTTTAATGGTCAAGGACATGGAGAAGGGGTAAGACTTACATAGCAGAGTCATAACGGTGGAAGGGAAGGGGGTGTTGATAAGATAGCCCAAGGGAACTTAATTTTCTTCATAAGTAAGGAGGCAAGGTTCTCTGCTAAGAGTGAGTTCTCAGAGTTTAGTGGCTCTTTTCTTTATAAAACCTTATCTTCGCTGACTGGCATAGACTAGTATTTCGACGTGATGATATTCCTTAGAATTCCTTTACTCTTATATGCTGAGACATCTGGGCCAAACTGGCTTCAGTTTTAAAAGGTAATTTGTTTTAGTATCAAAATAACTCAGGGCAGAGCTGGTTTGCAGTAATGCAGGATGTCAGGACTCCAGCAACACTATCAAGACCTAGTTCTCTCTGCCTTGAGGCCCAGGGCTTGGTCCAGCTTGCTGGGCTTTCTTCCACCAGCTGGCTTCAATCTCAGACAGGTTCTCCATTAGGGGTTATAAGTCAGTGGTACCAGGAACTAACTCCAACAGCTGGAAGAACAGGAGTCTTCTGGGAGCCTCAGATACAATCCTGACATTTACTCTAATTGACAAGTGTAAGTCCTGTGCTCCATCCCTGATCTGGGATGCCTGAGATTAGGGAAAGGGATGATTTTCAACCTTAGTGATATCAGAATTTCCTGGAAAGCCTGCTAAAACATGGATTCTGGGCCCCATCTCAGAATGCCTGATTCAATAAGACCTGAAAACTTATTTTTCTAACCAGTTCCCAGGAGAAGCTGAGGTAGTCAGCTGAGACTGCACTGAGAATCACTTACTCTAGAGACAATCAGGATATGGTTACACAAGAGGGGGGAATGCCTGCCACACCATTCTCTGCTCCCCAAAGCTAGTCTCTGAGTATATACACTTGAAGCTCTAATCTTAATGTGGTGGTCGTTGGAGATGGGGCCTTGAAGGTTGAGTTAAATGAGTCATAAGAGTAAGGCTCTCCTGATGGGATTAGCAGCTTAATAAGAACAGAAAAGGAAAGAGATCATGCTATCTTCATGACGTGAAGGCACAGTGAGAAGGTGGCTATCCTCAAGCCAGAAAGAGGGTCCTCACTAGGAACTCAATATGCTAGCACTTTGATCTTGGACTTCCCAGCTTCTGGAACTATGAGAAATAAGTCTGTTGCCTAAGTTTCCAAAGGTTTGGCTGTTTAGTTTTAGTTAGCTCAAGAAAATGAATACAAAGACCAAACACTGGTAAGAAAACAGAGAAAAAGGATTATCATACAACGCTGATGGGAATGTAATATGGCACACTCCCATGGAAAATGTGAAGTTTTCAAAACAAACACGCAAGTACAATATTACTGAGAAATTGCACTCCTGGACATTTATCTCAGAGAAACAAAGACTTGTATTCACACAGAAATCAGTATATAACTGTTTATAGCAGTTTTATTTGTACTAGATCAAATTTTAGGTCAATCTGGATGAATCTCCAGACAATTCCATTGAACGAAATTAGCCAATTCCAAAATGGTTAAATAAAACACCATTCCACTTATATAAAATTATTCAAGTGACAAAATTATACAGTTGGAAAACAAATTAAGTGGTTGCCAGAAGTTAAAGGGAGGGCAAAAGTTGAAAGGATGTGGGTATATCTATAAAAGGCAAGGACAAGAATTCCTGGATAATAGTAGGGTTCTGTATCTTTACTGCAGCTAGGTCAATATTCTGGTTGTGATATTATACCACAGTTTTGAAGGTATTATCACTGGAAAAAGTAGGTAAATGGTTCATGGAATCTCTCTGTATTATTTCTTATAATTATGTACGACTCTATAGTTATTTCAAAATTAAAAGAAGAAAACTACATACTACAATAATAAAAGTGTTATGGGCTTATAAAGTATAAAATGTAATTTGCATGACGGGAGCAGAAAGGAAGAGGAAAGTAAAAGAAGTATATTAGAGATATCTTTGTAAATTGAAATTAAATTGCTATTACTCTGAGCTAGATTATTCCAAGTTAAATGTTCATTGTACTCTCTGGGGCAACCAAGAAGAAAATAAGTGAAAATTTTACTAAAAGAAACAACAAGGAAATTTAAATTGCTGGAAAATATATATTGTTGGAGAAATAGAGAAAAAAAAAGAACATTTAATATATGAAAAAGAAAACAAGTAGCAAAATGGCAGAGATAGATTCTACGCTGACCAATCACTGCATTCAATCTCTCAGCCATAGTGATTGGGCACAACCTTGGTTGATCCAATGTGAGGTGAGTCTATTGAATGATTGTGAACTCACTCTTTCATTACACAAAGAAAAGGAAGAGTTGGGTGATGCTGGCCTTTATCTGGTGAGTATGAGTAGAATCAACCTGTGGATGTACCTGACATAAGGAAAGGCAGAAAAGAGGTAAAAATGAAACAATTCTTGGTTGACAATGCTGAGCTCAGAGCTCTCACTGTTAACACATAAGGTACTTCTGGATAGATATACTGTATCTAGCACTGTGTGTAATCCACACAACCAAACACTGGATCTTTGCCTGAAATCTGCTCTTCCTCTGGAATTTTTACATGAGCCCAAACACTTTTTGATTAAGTCAATTTGAGTATCTTTCATATTACTCGTGATCAAAAGCAGCATAACATATATAATTTGTTACTAGAAAAGGAGATGTTTCAAAGTTGCAAAGAACAATTTCTAAAATATAGAATTGTCTGAATTAAGAATGTAGTGGCAGGAAACAAGGGTGAGTTCATCTATCCTAAACTGGAAAGTTGGTGATGTTTATATGCAGTGAAATAGGTGGCTAAAATATTTTTTTAATTGTCCTTTGAGACTCCGATCACATTTCTTCCAAGGCTATAGCAATAAGACATTTAGCAGGGGAATAAAATCAAGATTTGGGAGATTCTGAGTACATCTTGTAGCACTGAGTTAGTTTTTACGTGAGTGATATAAACTTAGTCTGCAAGTTGTTTTTCTAAAATCAGAGAGAATATAATGCAATAGTTGCTACTTAACCAACCTCTTCTAAAATGACTTGGTTGGAAACTTGATGTGCTCCATTCTTTTATAAAAAATCCAGACCTATACCCAGGGTCCTCAGCATGTTCTTGGCTATGGGTGCTAAACTTCCCCTACCTGTTTTCACCAATTGCTAGCATATTTGTCTTTGTTCCCAAACTTATTTATGCCAATTACATTTATTATTATTATTATCCATTTTAATTAAATATTGCAGAATTATTAAAAATTATAGTGAACAATGATTATGAAAATAGAGAACTTTTTCTATGAAAAATAAATGATTTGGAAAGATTTGGTAAATTGCTTTAAAATTTGCTCTCAAACTAGATTGTATTCTGTTGTCATTGGGAATAGTGTTATGTAAATGCCAATTAAGTCAAGGTACTTGGTAATGTCGTGTAGATTTTCTAATACCCTTATTGATTTTTAAATCTAGTTCATTATAGAACAAGGGTCTTACAATCTCCAACTATATTTATAGACATCCATTTATCTCTTTAATTCTGTTAATTTTGGCATCATGTATTTTAACGTTCTTATATTCAATCTATACATATTTTTAATTTTTATATCTTTCTGATGTGTTAGCCCTTTTATCATCATGAACTGTCTCTTTTTATCTCTAATAATGTTGCATGTTGTGTTAGTTTTCCATTGTTGTTGCAAAATATCTGAGCAAATCAACTTAAAAGAAGAAAGATTTATTTGGGCTTACAATTTCACCTCTGAATGTGGCTAGATTGGGGATCAAGTCTTTAATATGTGAACCTTTGGAGAACATTGCAGACCCAAACCATAATACATACCTAAAGTCTATTTTGCTTGATATAAATATAGTGACTCCAACTTTCTTATTAAAAAAAAAATTTGCTCTCAAACTATAAAAAATTGGAGAAATTATAAAAATTTAAAGGATTCTGCTCTCATACTTCACAGGAGTATTTAAATTCTTACTTCACATCATCATCATCAGCAGCAACAACAACAACAAAAAGAAACTAGAAATCTTAGATGCCTTGATGTGTTTGGGCTAAGATTCATGTGGAAAAGACCCACATTTGGAGGAAAAACCATAGACTCACACCAAAATATTAGTAAATGAGTTAAAATATTAATAATGTACATGGGCTGGGATTATGGCTCAGCGGTAGATCGCTCCCCTAGCATGCATGGGACCTGGGTTCGATTCTCAGCACCACATAAAAATAAAAGGCATTGTATTGTGTCTATCTACAAAAAAGATTCTCTCTCTCTCTCTCTCTCTCTCTCTCTCTGGTTACTTCTCTCTTTAAAAAAAAAGCAAACTCGTTATTTAAAAAAAATTTAAAAATTAATGTATATGTAGCTTTTAATGTTTCCTTTTGAATTCATGTTGAGCAACAGACAGTCTTACCATGTTGGATAAGAAGTTTCTCATGTCTGACTTTACAAAGAGGTAACTTTCTATTGGACTTGCTATCCATAGAATCTGGGAGTCCAATATATGAAACCTTTCAAAGTTGAACATGTTTAATTCTCCTTTAAAGCTAAGCATGGTGCCAGAAAAAACAAAAATATATGTTGCCAATATTAACAAAAAAAATGTTATATGTCTGAACCTCACCCCCACTCTCCTCATTCATTTCGGATACCTTAATTCATACATTAGTGGCCAGATGAATAGGGAGCAGGGATAGATAAATTTTTAAGGAAATGGTATTTGCAAAGAAGTCACAAGCCTCATCAGTAAAAATTCTGACAATCCTCAAAGTCTAATGTTGAGAAAAGAGACATTCTTTCTGTCTTCCTGGGCATGTGCCTGGCAGCCATTCTGTAACTATGAAGCCAACCATGAAGAGGATAGGGACTCAAGACACCTCACTGTGCTATGAGTCAAGACTGGCCTGAAGTTTACCCTGACCCTTGTTTTTTAATTATATCATCTAACATATTTCCTTTACTGTTCAGTTTTTTTTTTTTTGGGGGGGTGGTTCCAGAGACAAGAATAGCCTTGAACTTGGAGAGGCAGTGTCTAAAAGCAAATTAAAAAGTTCAACCAGGTTAAAAAAAATAACAAAATATCACCTTTAGAGGAGCTCTGAGAAATACAAGATTTTGTTCCCCTCCAGCTGGTGATATTTCCACAGAAATATGGGTTTTAATGCCTACTGATCACATAGTGCCCCTTGTAGATTGGTGCCGTGGACAATGGCTCAAATGAACTTCTACTTAACCTGCCTCTGATGTTGTTATAAAGCTTGCTCTGCCCAAAGGCCAATAGATGAATTACAGCAGGACACTCAGACTAGGGGCTGAATGGGCCCTTTAAAAAAAAAATAAACATGTATGGACAAAATGGAATATTATTTTAAATACTGCAGCACAGCAACACTGTCAGGAACAATCAGGGTGAATCTCTTTCTTTGAGCAAAGGCATTGCTCAGGAGAGAAAGAGTATGAGTCGGAATCCCAGGCTCTTCCTGATATGATGCTGGTCCCTCTCAGTGGGACATCCTCACCACCAAATAGGATCAATGGCAGTGCTGGTTCAGGTCCTGTTTGTTTGTCTTTAGATCCATTGCTCTCTCTGTCCCTGCCTTGCATGAGGGATGAACCCTGTAGAATATTTTTCTTCAACTGAGAATAGCCTGGACAGACACTAGTGGGACATGGGATTGGAGGGAGGAGTAACCAGGCTATTTCTTCCACTTCTTCTCTGGCCCAGGCGACATCCCATGCAATTGTTTGGGTCTCTTCCAACTCCCTGCTAATGATCTTGGTTCTTTGCCTTCTTGCTCTGACCCAGAGGAGACAGCGGCTTCCTGGGACTGTGAATCTCGGTGAGTCACCTTCCAGTTTGCTATTGAGCATTTCAGCTCTTCTTTCCCCCATGTGACCAGTTTCCTGTACCAGTCCCCTCTGTTTCCCTTCCCTGTGAGGACCCTGACTGATTCAGTAGAAATCCCAAAGCCTGAGTACAGAGCTTCGGAAAGATGGGCCCAAAACATACAGCCATGTTGCCATTCTGTGTCTGAAGGGGTTTCGTCTATTTGTTTCACATTTCATAAGCACTCGTGTTATTATTTTCCCTTAGCATTCCCAACATTTCTTCTATTTATGACTTGAAGTTACACTTCAGCTCATAAATGGACTTTCTTGTTTTCTAGTTATTACATTTTGGCACAATACTTTCCAAACACTGTTTTATTATGTTCCACGCTTAAAAAGCCACCTGGATATTCTCCCTTTCTAGTCTTTTTGTTAAACTATCTTTAAGCCCCCTTGCGTGTTTTTGTAATGTGTAAAACAGACTCTGTTACGACAGAGAAGTTTCAAAAGACTTGTGCAGCTGGGAACTTTTTGATGATTTCATTTTATAAGTCCTTTGGAATGAACGTGGGCATTAAGAGGCACCATGAATACAATATCGGTTTAACAAGATTTGAGTGGCCTCAGTTTTTACAGAGAAGTTAACATTTCGAGACATTGTGATTCCACCAGTGACTTTCTCTATAATGTTGAAAAAAAATGGAATTCAGCGGACGTATAAAATGGAAAAAATAGAAAATTTGTCATAAATCTTTTACACTAAAGTGTTTTTCGATTGCTTTAGAAAGAAACAAGACGAGAAAGTCCAGGTGCTGTTTGTTAAAGTATAGGGTTGATGTTTCAGCATCTCAAAGGGATATAATGAAAGAAACCAAAGAACATAGGTCCCATGTTTGACAGGAATTCACCAGAAAAATCAGACCCATCTGGCCTCTCTGCACAAAACAGGAATGTACAAGGCCCGCCAGAGTAATGATGAGTGCACAGTGTGGCAGAGTTCACCAGACCTCCCTCTGTAGCAAGCCCTAAATCTGCCCCCTCCTGGCCATTGTGCTTCTCCGTGTGGTCACAGCAGGACAACCAGAGGGCAGGCAGGAGGGGTTGGATCACCACACTTTGTGGCTACTTGCTCTGGTGGTCCTGTTAGCCACTTAGGCCACCGGCACTGTTGTCCCCCAGGGGCACACACATCCCTAGGGCTAGAAAAGTAAGGAGACCTCTCAGGCAGGTGCTGGCTCTCTTCAATCTGTGTGTTGGCACCTACCAGGAGACTCCAGAGTTGTGCCTTTGGGACAGTTATCTTCCTCCACCGACTTTTATTTCTATTTAGATCTTATCTATTTACTTTCTAAATAGTAGATAGTTTGCACTTCACCCTCTGAAAAATATTTAAAGGTTGTTCAACATCTTGATTTAAATATACATATTTATATATAATATAAACATAATATATATTATAAATATAATATATACATCAAATTAAATATATTTTCTATATAATATATATATTTATATATATTATGTTTGTATATGTGAGTTTTCTACATGTCTATATGTTTCTATGTTCTCTCTCACTTCTTTTAATAGTTGTGTAACAGTCTTTTATGTAAATACAATGAATAGCCAGATTGTGGCTGTTTGGGGCTATTTCCCACTTTTTGTCATTACCCACATTGTTGCCCTACACATCCGTGGACATTTTTCTTCAGGGAATTTTCTTGACTACTTCTAGAGGTTGAATTTCCGGCAATGGAAAATTTCAGGGTCAGAGGGTATATATACACTTTACATTTTGATAGGCATCACTACCATATCTTCTTGAGCATTATTTTAATTTATACTCACACATACAAAAAAAAAGATGTCCATGCATGCAAATCATTATTATTTCTCTTTAGTTTTTAGAGCTTTGTAGCTTCCTGATTTAATATCAATATTAAAGGAGGGTGGTTCCTAGCAATTAATTGTAGAACTTTTGTTTTCTGAGTGCCTTGGTGGGATGGGCTTGATAAGCAAGTTTAGAGGTGGAGGCGAAGGCATGAATAAATCTTTCTGAATAGTTTCAAGAGAGGGAAAACTTGAAGGGGGAGGTGTGGGATTCTGGAGGACAAAGACTGGGCTATGGTGACGAGGTCCTTGGAGAGGGGTGGGAAAAAAAAAAGAATGATTTTCCTGGCAACACAACACAGAAGCTGTCAAAGATGCTTTCAAATTTTCAATGTGGAATGAATGTTGACGATCTCTCCTTCCCTATGAAGTCCCAATAAATTCTACATTTTTGAGTAAATTCTTTTGGAGTACTCATTCAAGTACACCAGGGAGAAGAAGATATCTAAATTAGAGCATAGTAGCACTGTAATTATAGTACATGGTAAAGTGTAGTATAACCACATTGTATATCATTTGGAAAATCAAAGTTAAGGCAAAAAAACACTCCTGGTTCTGTGACCCTAACAGAGCCACTATTACAATTTTAGCGGGTTCCTGCCCATCCTTTCTTATCTTGTATGTGTATATTACATAGTTGTAATTACAATATGTATAGAATTTAGCACTCTGCTTTGTAAATGAAACACTAAAGTATATACATATAAACAAAATTCCAAGATGGAGAAGCAAACCTTTTATATTCGTATTTTTCACTTATGTTTCCAAGTTTTATTGTGCTCAGAAATAAGCAGATATATGTCTGTAGTGCATGTTTGGGATTCTATTCTCAGGAAGGAAAGTTCAATGTGTATGTTGCAGAGTGGTGTTTGGAGAATAAAAATATGACAATCAATAAGTTGTTGAAGGCCAACAATGATACTTTTTAGTTCTAAATGTGGAAAGTGGTATGGATTGAAACATTTATTCCTTTAAATTTTGTAGATATAAGCCTTTTGCTAGTATTTTGGTTCTTGATCACACCTAATTAATTTTTACTAGGCAATGAAAAGCTAAGATTATACATAACACAAGAAAGGAATGACTATGCTTCCTCCCTGAGGTGGTGTTTTCCAAAATAAAGTTTCACTTATTGAATTTCATGATTTATTCACTGTGTATGTACTGATTTCAGTACAGTTAAGGATTAAGCTAATTAAATACTTGAGCAAAGGAAATTAAAGAGTTGACTAGACACTTTGCCTACATGCTGCTAACTAATACACACATCATGTCTAATAATCAGATTATTAGTAGTCTTAGCAGTGGCTGCTAATCAATATTCAGCAGAGATGATGTAGAGATTTCTAAAAAGAAAACCAAATTATTGTCTTCATGATATATAAACAATAATATGTTGTTGTATATCCCCAAACTTAATGTGACTTACACATTTTTTGTTATAAATTTTAGGATCACTTATGGAGATTGAATGTCCATTTTTACTAAGACTAAGACAGTGAAGCTGAAGTGTTCACCTAGATTTAGTCTCTAAGTAAGGCCTTCTCGTACTCTTCTTTCTATGCTAATGCCATTCCAGGTACATTAGTGTCCTGGAGTAAAAGTATAAGTCACTGAGATATCTCTACCAGCTTCTCTCTGAACTTGGTGACTATAGTAATTTTAGGGCCTCAACTTTCTACCTTTGAATTTGATTCGATTCCTGTACAGTGTTCCTGAAATTTTCTTCCATTAGTTGTGTGGGCTTCCCTTCTGATCTTGGTATATTTTGATCCTGACAGATACCCTGTTCCCAAATCCAGAGAGTTCCAGAACTTGCTTGATAATTTAGGTAGGTAATTTTGACCCTGATTATCAGATTCCAAATTACATGATTATAGTAACTTAACAGGAAGGGTTAGCATCTCTCATAATACAAAAATTAAATATAGTTTTACTAAGGAAGCCTAAGATTTATAGTGCTTATCATGAGAAAGTCAGTTATGTCCAGTCACTTATTCTTTGAGACTATTTCTGGAATGATTATAGAGAATTACAATTCCTAGGATCATCTCCCCCTGACTATCTTGTCTTATTTACTTTGAGTGATCAAATGAATCTGAGTTTTAAAAAACAAAAGTTAAATTTTGTAACTTTAAGTGGTATGTTCCTGAAATAAAATAAGAAAGAATACTTGATATTTAAATGCAAAGAATGTTCAAAATAGTTAATAAGATTTTCTGAGAAATACAAAATTTGCTCAGACTTTATTGTTATCTCTTCAACTTTTGAATCAGTCCTGAATCAGATGAATTTATGTTTTTAGTAGATTGCTTGGGAAATTTCTGAGAAATATAATTTCTAAAACTTGCCAATTCTTAACTTTGTGAGGGTTAAACAATTTTGCTTCTTATAATATAGATTTTTAAGACAATACCGTATTCCTCTGCTAAGTGCTTATCCAACTTGAATTTGTATATTTCTAGTTTAAATGCCATGAAAATCAAATCAGTTTTTAAAAATCTTTGATATTGGGGCTGGGAATGTGGCTCAAGTGGTAGCGTGCTCACCTGGCATGCGTGCGGCCGGGGTTCGATCCTCAGCACCACATACAAACAAACATGTTGTGTCTGATGAAAACTAAAAAAAAAAAAATATATTAAAAAATTCTCTTTCTCTCACTCTCTCTAAAAAAAAGGAAAAAATCTTTGATATTTTATCATTTCGTATATTTTCTACAATGTAAAAAGTATCCAAGGGGAGAATAAAAATCTTTTCATTATTTCTAAGTTTATTTCAATGTGTGAAGTCAACCAATTCACATTATAAAGACTTGTAAAAATCATTAACAATTACAGCAAATGTTTTATAATTATCACAAATCTTATTCAATAACTTTATAAAAGTTTATAGCACAAAAGAATTGACTGAGTCAAGTATAATTTTTATAAAAAACAGTGATTTGAATAGTCATTTTAAAACTAAACATTTTCAAAAGAGTAAAATATGAATTATTAAAACTTCAAATTTCAGTAATGACAAAATCTACATAAATAGCTTTTTCATATAAATAGAATCTCTAAATAAATGAAGAAGGTGAAATAAGCTGGAGAAAATTGGTTACCTGGTGAATGCTTGAATTTTTCAAAAATAAAAAGTCTCTGAAAATAAATATTCTGCTGGTAAATCATTAAAAATCTAAGTAAAATATCTTTCTAATTATGATTAGTACTACATGAATCTCCAACACCTTTTTAAAAATATTGAGGAAGCAATTAAATTTCATTTCACAAAATAAAATATATAATTTAGCTCATTGTTAGGTTCTTTTGCCTCAACTATAATACTAAAATTTCAAGTAAAACATTCATTTTTTTAGTGAAAAACATTTTAATTTATACAAGCTCATATTTATATTTTAGAAGTTATTTTTGTATGAAACAATTAAAGACAGTAACATTCTTAAATTTAAAAAAAGAATGATCCAGGAAAATGTATAAAATGGACTAAGTAAATGATAGTCAATAAATGTAGCAATATGTTCAGCCATATAAGTAGTAATACATTATATTATTCTTAAGAGATATTATAATATTCTCATCAGAATAGCAAGATTTAAAGATGGATAGCATTAGTGCTTTCAAGTTCAGGATTATATATTAATGGTCTATAAACAATAGAATCTTTTTGAAGAGTCATGTGTAGCATGTATTAATTTTTTTTTTTTGGTACCAGGGATTAAACTCAGGGGCACTTAACCACTGAGCCACATCCCAAGTCCTATTTTGTATTTTATTTAGAAATAGGGTCTCATTGAGTTGCTTAGCACCTCACTTTTGCTGAGGCTGGTTTTGAACTTGAGATCCTCCTGCCTCAGTCTCCCGAGCTGTTGGGATTACAAGCATGTGCTACTGTTCCCAGCATGTATATTAATATTTTTAAAATGCCTATTATCTTTGTCACAACAGTTCTACTTTTAGGAATATATCCTTAACTGTATCTATACCAATATATTCATACATATACATGCACACATGTATATGTAAGGGGGAATTATGCAAATATGAAAGCTAGTAAATAAAAATGCACATTTACAGTGATACCTGTTTCTAGTAGAAAAAATTGAAACAATTTAATAGACTATCAATAGGTGAAGGGTTAGATCAATTACAATATGTCAATATTACAAGATTCCATACAGTCATTAAAAATAATGAATGAATTAACACTTGGAATGATGAAAATCTCATTATATATTGTTAAAAGAAAAATTGGAAACCAAATATATAAAATGGTACCAGTAGCTTAAAGTAGTCTGAAATATGCAATGCCTGCAAGTATCTGACAAATGCAAATATCAGTCCTTTCTGCAAGAAGCTTATTTTCCCCAATTATCAAAGAATTTCCTTGAAAAATAAATCCCAAAGGAAATGAGCAACTCACAGTCAAAAATCATTCAAAATATAACAAAACAACCCTACATAAAGTAGAGGCAGGAAAATGGAGATACCAGAAATAAACTGAGTTACTTCAAATATTGTTGCAAGACACAGATTATAAAATAATTATGTTTAGCATGCTTAAATAAGTGAAAGAAACATTTGAAAAAATCTATGTAAAGAATAATAAACTAACTGGGCATGGTGGTACAAGCCTCTAATTTCAGGAAGCTGAGGCAGGAGGATAACAAGTTTAAAGCCAGTCTCAACAACTTAGCAAGGCCCTCAGCAACTTAGTGAGACCTTGTCTCAAGAAAAAAAGAGAAAGAGGGAGATGGGAATGTGGCTAAATGGTTAAGTCCCCATAGGTTCAATCCCTGGTAAATAATAATAATAATAATAATAATAATAATAATAATAATCATCATCATCATCATCAATACAGAATGATTACTTGATTACTCAAATTTGAACAAGAACTAGACAGAGCACCTAGAAATGGAAAAGCACAATAACTAAAATGAGCAAAAACCCTCAGTAAACAGGTTTAAAGGTAGATTAGACACAGCTGAAGAGAGAATTAGTGATCTCACAGGCAAATAGGTATGAAGAAATTATGCAAAATGTTACCCATAAATGAAATGAAAAAATGGAAGTTTAAGAAAGGTAGAGTGGAAGTGTCTCTAATTGGAGTTCTAAAGGAAAAGAAAGAAAAAATGGAACAGAGAATAAAACGTTATTTCAGAATAAAACGGCTGAGAATTTTCAGAATCAATGAAAAGTATCTTTCTCCAGATTGCATCTGGAGCACAGTGAACAATCAGACTGGATAAATATAAAGAAAACCCACAGCTAGATAAATCACAGTACAACTGAACAGCAACAAAGACAAAGAGAAGATCTTAAAAGGAGATATATTACCTTCAAAGGAACAAAAACTGACAGCTCATTTCTTGACAGCAGTAAAGGAAGCCAGGAGTCTTTGAAATCACATATTCAATGTGCAAAAGGGAAAACTATTCTCAACCTAAATCTCTATGCTTAGGGGGAGAAAAAGGCTTTTTTGCATGAAGCCAAAATGATGACATTTTCAGGCCATCAAAACAGAGAGGGGAGTTTGTCTTTAGTAGATTTTCGCCAAAGGAAAATCTAAGAGTGTGCTAGAGATGGAAGGAAAGTGATCTCATATTCCAAGTCTGAGATACAAACAGAAATAGGGAGAGACTTCCACTAATAGCCAAGATAAGGATTTGCCATTTAGGCTTCTGCCTGAAATATCACTACCATCAACAAAAAAAAAAATGAAATGACAGAAGTGAAGGATTTAAAAGGTCAAGGGAGATATTTTGGAGGTGATGATACACATATTCTCTTGAGTGTAGCTGTTGTTTCACAGGTGTCAAAACTTACATTGTACAATTTAAATACGTGTGGATAATTATGTCAAACATACCTCAATAATTCTATTTCTAAAATAGTGAAAAGCACAGAAATTAGTAAATATGTGGATTAGTATAAATAACAGTAGCATCTTTTTTTTAAAGAGAGAGTGAGAGACAGAGAGAGAGAGAGATAATTTTTTAATCTTTTTTATTTTTTAGTTTTTGGCGAGCACAACATCTTTGTTTGTATGTGGTGCTGAGAATCGAACCCGGGCCGCACGCATGCCAGGCGAGCGTGCTACTACTTGAGCCACATCCCCAGCCCTAACAGTGGCATCTTAATACAGAGGGGCATACAACTCTGGAAACATTCAGCAGCTGGGTAAAAATATTGACTAACTTGAAACTTTGATAAATTAAATGTGTGTGTGTGTGTGTGTGTGTGTGTGTGTGTGTGTGTGTGTATTTGCAAACACTAAAAAATAATATCAGAATGCATAATACCCAAATATTAAAAATGGGCGCAGTAGAATTAGAAGACAATAATTAACTCAAACAGCAAAAACTGACAAAAGATGACATGATGGGAGAAATAGTACAAAATAAGATGATCCACAATGAAAATAAATAATCGCCTTCATTAAACACAAAGATTGTCAGGCTAGATTCTTTTTTAAATCAGCTATATTTTCTTTTAATTTTTTTTATTTGTAGATAGACACAATCTCTTTATTTTTATTTATTTATTTTTATGTGGTGCTGAGGTTCGAACCAGGACCTCATGTGTGCAAGGCAAGTGCTCTATCTTTGAGCTACAACCCCAGCCCCCCAAAATCAGCTATGTTGTTATAATAAACATATTTAAGTTTTAAGAAAGGCTGAAAGTAAAAGATGGGGAAAGAAAAATATAAGGGAAACACCAAAAGAAAATTGATATACCTCTATTAAACTCAAATCAAATATACTTCCAGGTAAAAATCATTATTATGGAAAAACAGGGTCATTTTATAATGATGAAAGGATCAACCCCCAAGAAAAAAAATAGATTTAAATTTCTATGTACCTATTAAGATAGCTTCAAAATACAGAAATCCTGACATCCTCCTTCCTATTGGCTGTGATGTGGTCTTGGTGGTTGGACACGGAGCAGGTCTTGGGGACATGGTCCTTGAATATTGGAGAAGGGTCTGGGTCTCACAGAACTTTGCAGAGGAGAGCCATCACTGCAGACCTTAACTGTTCCCTCCAGAATATTGTAAAAAATATAATTTCTCTCTTATGTAAACCGCTATTGTTGGGAATCTTTGTTTCCCACACCAGAATCTAATCTTAGCTAATACAGAATGAGTTGATTGAAACCAATAAAATAGACACTTTGCAAAGGAGGGGAAAATAATCATTGCTTTCTTAATCCCAAGGAGTTCTTGAGATATTATGGTAACACTTAGGCAATTAACATGACAGAAAAAAATGTAGTTCCCTCAAATGACGACTGGCGTTATATTGCATATGGTTTATTAATTTATGTTTCTGCTTTTACTTTCAGCTGATTAACCAGTTAGGAAGGAAATGGAAGATTAATTTGGTTCCTTCAGACTTCCTTTTCTTCCCCCATCCCTACTTCAACCACTTAATATCCATGCAAATTGCCAAATGGTCCATTTGTGCTTAATGTCTTCTATAGGAAATTTAGTTGATTAAAAGGAATATCCCATTAGAATGTACACATTCTAATTTCTATTTTATAATATCTGATTACAAAAATTGGTGTTCCTTAAGAACTAGTTTTGCTTCTGCTTCTCTTGCTGTTGTTTTCCAGTGACAAGACCCAGAGAATTATTCAAGTGCAAACACTTGCCAGGTAATATAGAAATGAAAAAATTAATCACCAAGAAAGTCAAAGGGAAGATTTCAATATGGAAAAACTAAAAGCCAGTGACTTCACTAAATTTTCTTCATGAGACTAACTCTGAAAGCTCAGGGGTTCTGGCACATTTTGATTGGTGCCATAACTCTGTAACTCCTTAAAGTAGTGTGTCGGAGGAAATGACTTTACATCTCAAAAGACATAGAAGTTTGGGAATGCTAGCAATGATCTAAATCAGTGGTCTTCCAACTGGAGTACCTGTGAACTCTTTCCCAATGGCTTGTGGGGGTAAATGGTTTGTAGGAAATCAATTTTTAGATTCCAGAATCTTTAAAAAAAAAAGTTGGGTAACTAAGAATGTCCCTATGTACAAAGTGTCATCCTAGTTTTCTTGTCCTGTCTCCCTTCTTATAATTATGCTTCTTTTACTATACAAGACTTTAAGGTACATCCCAGCCAGTGAAATAAACAAATCTCACCATTAAATCTAATTCATTTATTTTCTAACAAATAAATCATGTTGAATGGCAAAACTAGTTTTCATTGCATCTAGTTTTCCATTATTTCATTATTTGACAAGGCTGACACTGTTGGCTTTTATCTCTTTAATAATGTTACAAAGTTGATGTGAAAAATACTACCAGCAACCCAAAGAATGATTTTTTTTTCTCTAAAAATAAGAAATATCCTCTGTTAGCCACGTTCTCATTTGGTATGGACACATGATTTACTAGGCATCTGGAAGCCATTCTTTTAAGACGTCTTCAATGTTTCCTTTGGTGTTATTAGGAGACATCACCCGGATATTATTAATCCTCAGTTTGTTTTTCCAAAATATCAAGTCTCACATTAAATCCTTTATTCTCCATGAGGATTTCTGTAGTAATCACTTTTTGGCTAGACTACACATTTTCTATATCAAATAACTTTCCCTGCATTCCAGTGTATTTTGATCTGGATTTGTACTTTTAAAAAAATCCAGAACAAGTGCATCTTGACAAAAATCGGTTTTAAAGTTTTTTTTTTAGCCAATATTCTGTATTCTTATTTATTCCTATTTAGGTAAAAGAAAGAGCTTATAAAATAGCAGGGCTTTGAATACAATTTATAAAAAGATTTTAACATATTTAAAATAACTACTAAAAAAGAAGCAAATGCAAACCACTAATTCTGCTGTTCATCCTAGATATTCTTGCTAACTGGTAGAATTTGATAATGTATTGGGAATAATGACAAAGATTAGAATGCAATTGATGAATGGTGAATGATATGATGAAGAAGGGTACTTTGGCAGATTGAATTATTAATTTTAATTATTTCTTCACTCTCTCTTAGTGTTATTATGCATCAATAGACCATGGCTTTATGGTGGGAAAATTATGATTATTCACTCTATTAGTCAACTTTCTGTTGCTGTAACAAAATACCCAAGTAAACTAAACTAAAAAGAGAAAAAGTTTGTTTTGCCTCAGTTTTAGAGAGTTCAGTCCATTCTTGGTTGGCCCTTTTGTTTTGGGGCCTGTCGTGAGGAATAAGTACATCTTGGTAGTAGTGTGTGATGGTGAAAGCCCCTTCACCTCATGTCTTCGAGCAAAAGAGACAGAGGAAGAGGAAGAGACCAGAGTCCCCCAAATTTCCTTCAAGGGCATGTCCCCAGTGACCTATCACCTCCCCCTAGGCCCTACCTCTTAAAGGTAATACCATCTCCCAAAATTGTCAAGTTGGGGACGGAACCTTTAATGCATGAGCCTGTAGGTGACATTTAAGATCCAAATTGTAGCACCCACACTTTGCCTTTGGGTTTAGCTTTATGACCTATTTTAATGAACATGATGCAGTCAGAGTCTTGGAGTTTCAGCAGAAGTGATCCACATGATGGGAACACCCCCATAAGTAACAATTGCCCCTCAACCTGGGCTTTGCGATGAGATACATGAAGCAGATTCATAGCCTCAACCAAGCTCAGAAGGCTCACAGCCTGAAGCAAAGAAACTTAGGTCCAGCATAGATCAGCCAAAATGCAACTGAAACTATAAATGACTAGATTCTCAAGTGTGAGTATTAATACACAGATACTTGGAGTTTGGGGATAGTGTGCTATATAGTATTGTTGCAGTGATAGTTTACTGTCACAGAAGCTTTATCCTCTCTGATAATCTGTGTTCATCAGGATGGGATTTATTTGAGCCTTTGGGATGACTCACCAGGCCTGGATAATGGAGAACAAATCTTCTACAAAGTGATTGGCCCTGATTCTTCTTGAGAAGTTTATTTGCTCCTGATTGTTCCTCTCTAAAAGTCATAGTTTTGAGCAACAACTCTTACCCTTTATTGTCTTTAGTGTTGCTTAAACATTTCCATATTTTTAAACAACATGTTTTAACTATTATTTGCTTAATTTTTTTAGAGATTATTATTCACTTCTTACTCTGAAAGAAGAGTGTCTAATTCTGTCACTATCATTTCTTCCCCACCCTACCCACACACATCCCTATTTCAGTCTTTGTGTACTGTTGTCCCATGGAAGATTAGTTCTAGGGCTCCCTCAGATACTAAAATCTAAGGATGCTCAAGTCCCTTATGTAAAATGGCATAATATTTGCATAGAAACTATACACATCCTCCGGTATATTTATGAATCGACTTGAGATTACTTGTAATACTTAATACAATGTAAAATCTGTGTGAATAGTTGTCATATTATATTGTTTAGGGGATAATGACAAGAAAAAACCCATCTGTACATATTCAGTAAAGAAAAAATTTTTTCCCAAATATTTTTGATCTACGGTTGGTTGAATCCTTGGATATAGATAGGGAGGACTGACTGTATTTGATTGGAAGGGCTCTTAAATGTGAATCCCTGTGGATCTTTGCTTTCGAGCTGGTCAGTCTCAGCTTTTCTGCCTGAAGATGTAAGCTGTCTTGCCAATGCAAGTAAGAGAATGAGGGAAATCAGAATTCAGTACAGTGTTCTCAGCTGTGTCTGGAGCCCCGAGTTGTAGAGCTTTCTTTCTGTTGGGGGAAAGGGTTTGGGGTTGGGCTACCTTTGAACAAGATGTCTTCCTGTTTCCAGCCCACTCTCTCCACAGTCCTCAGAGAAGCCTCCAAGTTCTGAGCCTTTCCAAAGTCTGTGATTTATGATTGTTTTATTTTTGTTGGCTTTGAACCGTTTAAGCTATTCAGTTTCAGCTTTCCCCTCACTGCTAAGCCACTTCAACTCTTTTGCTTTCTATTACCCACATTGTACTGACATATTTTGCCTATTTCAGCTTCCTCCCTGCTTTCTTGCTATACTGTAGTTTTAGCAGAGTTAAAGGACGTGCACAATGCCTATATTTCATTGAGAGTTTAGTGGTGCAGTATGTACATTTAAAACACCATTGATCGCATAGACCGCCTTCATTATTTCTAGAGGTGTTGATCAGACTGTGAAGATAATATACCTCTGTAGGTTTCTTTTATATGAAATACATGACATGCTTACTCTGTCCTTCAAAACGTCAGGTTCCAGTCATTTTGATTATTTTCTTGCTTGAGTTTTCTAGTCTAAATGCCAAACAACGGAGTACTAGACAAGGATTAGAAACAAAACAAAACATCTTTCTACATAAAATTGCTTGAGGCCAAAATGTTTAAAGTAATTGTATACATTTACTTTAGGATCAAAATAATTTTGTTTGATACATATGCAATAATCGATTATATTTTGACATTTGACATATGGCCTAATTTTTATAAATAAGTATAGTAGAATTTATTAGTAAATTTAAATACTTATTTTAAAAAGCAAATATACATATAAATAATTTAAATTTACTTATACTTTCTATGTCTATTGTTTCTTACACTGTCCTATATTTTTACTATAGGAAAACAGGTTAAGGTCAAAAGACAGAGATGTATAAATTAGAAGAATTAATCATTCTTCCCCACCCATTCATTTTCTAAGGCAAAAATGTATTATTAAATAACTATGCAACTATCCACAATCTGAACACATACCTAAGAAATAAGTTGTTAAAGTCATTTCACTAGTTCAAGATACAATAGACAATTTATTCCAGAATGAGGTATGAGGGTAAGATAAAAAATTGTAAAAGCTTGAACTGGAAAGTCAATTATCTGACTCACACACTCTGAAGTTTGAGAAGGGAAATGAGTGGATTTCCATGGAGAAGCCCTTTGGAGATAGCCATGACAGTCCCCTCCTCTCTACTCATTGCCTTCCTGTCACCAGCCTCAATTCAGAAAGGCAAGGAAAAGAGGGACTCTAAGGAGATCACTCAGAGAGCAAAATGTATGTCCTTTGCCCTGAGCCAGCTGGGGAGAGGACACATGCATAGGTATCTGACTCCCACATTAGGATTCCTGGGGATGACAGTCTTGGCAGAGTGGCTTTGGAAGAGAGTCTTCATAGTGCTGGGATTGACCTGGACTTCCAGAGCTGGCTCTGGAAATAATTTGAGAGTGCTTCTCATGGTCCAGATTTAGGTTGTGGCAGGGAAATATACTTGTGGGGGGAGGTTGAGGGAGCCGTGACAGCCATAGGACCTCAGTAAACATATGAAGTAAATTGCCAGGTCCCCAAGTGTAGGTCCAGAATAAAGAAACTCATTTTGGGTGGAGTGAAACACAAGGGAAATGGCACCAAGGAGGCAAGGTTTCTGAGGAGCCAAGATAAATGTCCCCGGGAGAAAGAGCCACGCCAAGTTTCATGCAAAGAATGCAAAGCTCATATGGCGGGGCCAGACAATGAAAATATTCCTGGTCTTCTTTCTTCTTTCTTCCCTGTCCTTTCATACCCAAAGGGTTAGAATACAGCCATGGGTAAGAAATAGTGAAGACAAAGGAGGAGGAAGTAGGGATCACACATTTAAATGTCCCTAGTCCTTGGATGGCACTTTGGCTGGTCTGTTATGCTTGCCTAGTAAGACAACCTAGACCCTTATTTCTGAGAGCCTGAGCTCTTAGTTATTCTTTCCTCCTTAGGCTATGGTTGCTGTGATTTCCAATCCACAATTGTTGAAAAGCTTGGAAGAGCTGGTCTGCTCTCAAGTGAATCCCCTAGGCCCTGGGTTCTAAACATCTTCCTTCCTGGTGTTAACACTCCACATCTCGTATAATCATGACCAGGAAATGACTTGCATAACCCACCCCTCACCCCCATGTAGGTTTACAAGCATAAGGAACTCAAAATAACCACATGGTATTCACAGCTTTAAGTTCAATGGGACATGGTACTACCAGGTAGAGGTAGTCTCTTCTTCATGGTAACTTAAGATCTGGGATCTGGTAGATCACAAGGTAGTGTGAATGAGAAGCCCAAATTTCATAAGTATGTCATTAATAGTTATGGTGAAAAGATTCCCTCCTTGTTTTTGTTATTTATTTATTTTTTTAATTCTTTTTTTTTTCTTTCTCTCTCTCTCTTTTTAAAAGATATATATGACAGTAGAATGTATTTTGGTATATTACATGGAGTACAGTGCATGCCAGTTAGGATCCACTTCTTGTGGGTATATATACTGTAGAGTTACACTGGTCGTGTATTCATATATAAGCAAAGGAAAGTTATGTCTGATTCATTCTATCTTTCCTATTCCCATCCCTTTGATTCCCCTTTGTCTAATCCAGTAAATTTCTATTCTTTCCCTTCTTATGCCCTTGTGAGTTAGCATCCGCATATAAAAGAGAACATTCCACCTTTGGTTTTTGGGGACTGGCTTATTTCACTTATCAAGATAGTCTCCAGTTTCATCTATTTACAGGCAAATTACATCATTTCATTCTTCTTTATGGCTAATATTCCATTGTGTGTATGTATACCACATTTTCTTTATCCATTTATCTGTTAAAGTGCACTTCAATTGGTTTCATAGCTTGACTATTGTGAATTGAGCTGCTATAAACATTGGTGTGGCTGTGTCACTATGGTATGCTAATTTTAAGTCATCTGGATACAAACTGAGGAGTGGGATAACTGGGTCAAATGGTGGTTTCATTCCAAGTTTTCTAAGATATCTCCATATTGCTTTTCATAATGGTTGCACGAATTTGCAGTCCCATTAGGCATGTGTGAGTGAAACTTTTCTCCCACATCTTTGCCAATGTTTATTGTTACTTGTATTCTTGATAATTGCCATTCTGATTGGAATGAGATAGAATCTCAGTCATTTTAATTTGCATTTCTTTAATTCTAGAGATGTTGACCATTTTTTCATATATTTTTGGATCAGTTGTATTTCTTCTTCTGTGAAGTATCTTTGCCTATTTGTTAATTAGGTTATTTGGTTTTTTTGGTGTTAAGTTTTTTGAGTTCTTTGTATATCCTGGAGATTAAGGCTCTATCTGAAGTGCAGGTCATAAAGATTTTCTCCCATTCTGTTGGCTCTTTATTCACATTCTGATTTTCCTTTGCTGTGAAAAAGCTTTTTAGTCTGATACCACTCCCTTTATTCTTTATTTTACTTCTTGTGCTTTAGGATCTTATTGAAGAAGTCGTTTCCAGAGCTGACATGATAGAAAGTTGAGCCTACTTTTTCTTCTAGTAGTGCAGTGTCTCTGGTCTAATGTCCAGGTTCTTGATCCACTTTGTCACTCATTGTTTTGTACATACATTAATTTTAGCTATTAAGAAAAAGAGCACAACATAGATATCACACACCAACTGTTAAATACAAGCATGTGCCACATCTTGGAGGATGGGGAACCAACCCTGAGAGGTGTTGTGCCATATTGGCACCTTAGCTGAATCCCCAATATGTCATTCCACTCCCCCATCAGGATGGCTGCCTCTGGACAATGTGATTCATGATAATATTGGTGGATCTTATAGTCAGGAGCCTATTGTTATATCTGTGTTGCTCAAAATGAGTTCTTGCCTTGAGGTAATCATTGCTGAGTGCAATATCATAGTTATAGTAATGCTGGCACATACTGTGGGCAGAGAAGGCCCACATATTTGGAATATATATTAGTATTAGTAAAGGAAATCTTTTTTCCACTCCCAATATGGAAAGGACCTATCATGGTAGCTTGGTTGGTTTCCTGAAAAGCAGCGAATCTTTGCTATTGGCAGACTGGACACCTAGCAGTGGCATTAGGTAAGTCAATATTGGCAAGAGGACACTCATGTTGTTGGGATTATGCATGACCTCCATCCCTGCCAAGTTCTTTTACATTTCTTCATATAGATGGTCATCTAGATTCAACAATTTCAATGAAAGGGCACTTTTAACCTCCAAAGTTGTTAGTTTATCTTGTTGGCTACTGTCCTAGTAGAGCAATGGAGCCTTCTGAAGGTGTTGCTGAAGTGCCAGCTTGGAGATGATACCCTCTGAGGTTACACTGTCTTTCTCCAGGCTATGGTGTGTGCCCTAAATCAACAGTCATTATATGGGACTGTGGCTCCTAATAGCAAATTACCTGCTACTGGAATCAAGAGATGGAAGTAGATAAATGACCATCCTTACCTACCATTTGAGGAATGTGTGCTCCCGGTCACCACAAACCTGGGTTTGGCATATTTGGAAGTCCTGGCTCCTAGAAGAGGAATGTGCCACCAAGTCATGGCTGGTACTTTGTGACTTTAAGATCTTTATGCAACAGACTAACAGGCAAGATCACATTTCCTATGATCCCAAAGGAAAAACTGATCCTTATCATCAGGGGGAGATAGAGTTATTGTCATATAGAGGAATAAAAGAAGAATATACTTGGAATCCACGATTCACCTGTGAATTTCATTAAACTTTCTTGCCCAATTTTGATGGTAAAGGTAAAAATCGAGTAGCGCCCACTTGAAAAGTGTATGTTACTGGGAAATCAGACTCTCCATTAGGTAGGACCAAGATCAACCAACCAGGGAAGCTACCCAAGTAAGCAATGGTGCTGGTGAAAGTTGAGGGGAATCTGGAATGGTAGGAGAGGAGGGATTTGGTATCAGTTGTGACCATGAGACCAGCAGCAGAACCAGGAGGCATATATGTTTCTCTTGTAAATTTCCCCAGGAAAAGAGGCCCACCAGCATCCTGGAGGAGCTGCTCCCAGATGTATTTCACAATGCTGGTGGATACAAGCTGTGCAAGGGATGGGCTATAGTACAAGACTGGACCATCCTGATGCCCTGCTTCATCCTACCTCTCTGGGAGTAAAGTACCCCTCTCCTCACCTGCTGGGGAATGTTAATAGCTAATAGCACTCCATTAAAAGACTGAAGATCTCTTTTCTTCCTGGAGACAGCCTGTATCCTGTGAATGGTTGGCAATGACCAGTTAATGGTAGAGGATATATAAACCTAGCCCCTTTGCCTCAATATGGGAAACTCTGTAGGGTTCCAGCATTCTCCATGGGGTATTGATGATTGCACTGCAACTCAACTTCTCTGTAAAATCTTGTTGTCTTTACTCCCCTGAATTTACTCTTCAATAAATTTCTTACATTTTTTTTTTCAGTATTAGAGTCTACATCCTGGGGAACCTGATGCAAGGGAGCTTGTTAATTCTTTTTGCTTTTACTTTATAAGTCTACTTCCACAGTATAACCAAATGGCTTCTTTTTTAAAACATATTTTTAAATTCATTCTAATTAGTTATACATGATAGTATAATGCATTTTGACAAACCATACATAAATGGAGTACAACTTCTCATTCTTCTGGTTGTACATGATATAGAGTAACACGGGTCATGTAATCATATGTGAACATAGGGTAATAATATCTGATTCATTTTAGTACCATTTCCACCCCCATATTCCATCCCTCCCATACTTCCCCTTCTGTCCCCTCCCCTCTCCTTCCTTCACTCCTCTCTGTCTAGTCCAAAATACCTCTATTTTCCCCCTTCCCCCTTATCATAAATTAGCATCTACATATCAAGAGAAAATACTGGGCCTTTCTTTCTTTGGGATTGGCTTATTTCAGAAGGGCTTCTTAACAGCACAAATCAGATCATGCCACTTCCTATTTAAATTTTGAAATAGCTTTCATTTATTCTTAGAATAAAAATTGAACCTTTATTATGGTTTAAAGGGCCTACCTTAAACAATCCCCTTTCCTATCCATCCTTCTCTCCTCTCTGTCCTTTGCTTGCTGTGCTTTATGCCACTGGTCTTTCTGTTTCAGGGACCCTAAATAGAATGTGATAGATTTTTTTTTTTTAAATCAGGACTCAAATTGGATAACCCAGTTCTACCAACAGAGTGCCTGGCACATACTGATATCCAAAAGCATTGATTGAGTAAATAAGTGTCAAGAGGTTGGAATCTAAGAAGGAGCCATTTCACTTCCAGACCATGGGACTGAATCTGCAGTGCATCACTGGGAAATATCTTAGGACATTTGGAGACATGTGAGACTGAGTGTTTTTGATTCTTTGTCCTCTCTAAGGGAAGGTAGGATCTGGTGGACTTGATGTTTAGGACTTCATAAGATTCCATACGATTTTTTCTCATCAGAATTCCTGTTGATATCCCCTGTTAAACTCCACTAACAAATAATCCTGCCCTGGATGAGGCTTCATTCTACTATTATACAATAGAAATGACTATACTTCCCTGCAACATCTGGAGGCATCATCCTTCTCAGCCCTTTTCTGACTGGGGTATTAAACACTCAGACCAATCTTGCCCACCACTTTTGCCCTTGTTGTGGCCTATAAGTACTTTTGTTGGTGGCCTCACTAGATGGCCCCACTCTCACCTGGATGAATGAACCTGTTGATTCACCTGTGCACAGAATGGTAAGTGTTGAATTATGTCCCCCTCAAAACTGTTATGTTTAAGTCCTAACCTGAAGGACCTCAGAGAACAACCTCATTGGATGTAGGGTCCTTTCAGAAGTAGCAAAGTTAAAGTGAGTTCACTAGACTGAGTGTTAATCCATTAGGCACACAGAGGTAGGCACACCAAGAAAATGTCATGTGAACATGAAGACAACCATCTATATAAGCCTGGAAGAAAAATACGGTGGGGAACCTTCCCTCACTGCTGTTGTGATAGCCCTAAAAACTACTGCACAGAATCTGTGCCTGAAGTTCTACTCCATCTCAGAAGAGGTGATAGATATGTCCAAGCCAGAGTAGATGTTTCACAGGAAGCACATTTAACTGGCAATAAAATCATAGAGATTGGCCAAAATCTTTGAAGTCTTTCCCAGAAAACCCTGGCAGATCTCTGAAGTTCCACTGGACAGAATGGGTCATGTGTCTATGCTCTCTAGCTGTAGAAAGTGCTGGGAAAAGCCATTGCTTCAACAAACTCCTGGGTGTACTCTTGGTGTTGAGTACAGGGACTTTGCTGGGAGTACAGGCACTTAGATTCTTTTAATTGGTTCTACTGACCATGTCCAAGAAAATGTGGGCCTTGCCTTTCTTATGCCTAGTTCAAACAAGCCATTTTTCACTAGATGATTTATCAATATTGTTCCTTCCATGTTTCATGTTTGGAGGAGACAGTAACACAGGTCATGTAATCATATGTAAACATAGGGTAATAATATCTGATTCATTTTTCTACCATTTCTACTACCAACACAGGAGATAGTGTTTTCGGGAGCTTTCTTTGTGGTGGTAGAAGATAGGCAACAAGACAGACTGGTCTTGGTGTGTCCTTCATGAGGAACATGGAAGATTCTTCCTCATGTTGGGTGGTCAGGAAAGGCTGTCATTTAAGCTGAGAGCTGAAAGTTGGCCAATGAAATTTCAGCGTGGCAAGGAAAAATTGGACAGTCATCTAGGACCTCTTCAATTTTGAATATTATTTTCTACTTTTTACTTGAAAAAAATCTCAGGTAAAATAATTTCAAATTTTGCCTTCAGATTAAGCAAGTGTACATTGTGATATTGGTGTGAGTTTGGCACAAGAAGACATGAATGCTCAGATCTTGATAGTACCGGCTTTTTCAGCTTTACAAACCATTGTCAAATGCCCTGAACTATAGATTTCTGGCTGGTTTCTATGTTGAGCCCAGTAATGCTCCATCATATTACATAGATGATTTTTAAAAAAGTGAAATTAAGTACCTAAATTAGCTTCTTTCAGGAATGCTACAGAACCCTTCTGAATGGTGAACTCTACAGTATTCACCAAATTGTGGCCTGCATTCACTGCACAGGTATGATGCTGTTGTTGTCTCAAAGCGTCTGATCTATCTTTTTAAAGGGCTCCCTTATATACCTAAGGGCACTAATCCCTTTCAGACAGGTTACTACACTTCTCTACTGCATATGGTTCCTTTAGGCAAAAGGATTCCACTCCTAACAACTTTTATTGCTTCAAAAAGAGAAGAATACAAACAAAATAAAACAAAGGCCAGATATCTCTATCTCATATTCCTAAGTGTCTACAGAAAGGTTCCATTCTTGAACTGCGGCAGTATAACATTCTGACATACACTACCCTAACATCATTCCAAAGCCTCTTTGACTTTGGGAAAGAATCAGGTTTAGTTTCAAAACACTCTTTGACCTTCAATTAAGTGTACTCTATCCAGACCTTGGTTACTAAACACTCTGCCCCCTAAAGTAGTATACTGCTCATGCTGTTTTATTTATTTATTGTTTTACTTCGAATATTTTCTTTTTGCCACTCCCTCAGTCCCCAGAGTTTTTTTTCAGAGTTGGGCTTCTTGATAGTAATGTGTCTCCTGGTGAGATCAAGACTATCTTGATGGACAAAGGTAAAATACATTAAAAAGCTTTAATAAAAGATGACGGAAAGGTTTTCTTTTCATTCAAGTTCTTTGAGGAGCAGTTTCTGCTTTTCTAGTGATATTAGAATGTTTGGAAAGAGAAATATAATCCCTATGCTATTTTCGAGAGTTCTGGAGCTATAAGGTACACAAAATACACTTATCTGGAAGCCTTTGGAGAATCACAGAAACCATGTTTCTAAGGACTTTTTTTTTCTACTTTTTGCTTTCTGTTTCATTTTATGTGGCTGCTAAAAGCCCCTCAACTGTCCCCCAGTTTACTTTAAAGATACGACAGGTCCCACTGCCCAGAATGAGTCGGGATGAATACTCCAGTCCTGGAGGAAGAAAGTTGAATCGAACAGTTTCCAGGGAGGGGACTAGAGTGGCAGGCAGCAGCAGCAGGTTGCCGACCGATGCTGGTGGAACCCAGCGCAGAGCGTCGCCGGAATTCGGAGCAGCGGGTTCAGCGGGAAACTTGGGACGCGGTGGAGCTGGGGCTGGGAGGACCTGAGTGACAGACACCGCTGCGGTCCGGGCGGGGAAGCGCGGCATTTGAAGACTGCAGCGGCGCTCCAGGAGGTCGCCGAGGCCGTACCCTCCGCGGAGCGGCGACGCTGAGCGCTGCGGCGCCGACGCGGGGTGTTTACTGGCGTCCTAGCAACCGGCTCGGACGGCGCGGCGCGGATCGCGGGGCGGGCTTCGGGAGGCCGCTGCAGGTGGGTGCAGCCGCGGCGGGACCCCGCGCCCTGCTGAGGGTTTTGCAGGCGTTGGCGATGGTTGAGGAACCGGGGCCGCTCCCAGGCCCCGCTGCGGTTTCTCTCTCAGTCTTCCCTTTCTCTGCTGGGAGCAGAGCTCGGCTCTCTCTCCATCCTTCTCCCACTCCAATCTGTCACCTTCCCCGCCTCGGCCGGGCTCGGGGACCTCAGGCTCCTCCGACCCGTTTCCACCGGTCCAGGCTAAATCCTCTCCCCGAGCCGCTCCGCTGCTCCCTCCGCTCCCGCCCTTCCTAGCCTTTCCCTCCGCCCTCTCGCTTTGCGTCCTCACTCTCCACTTGGTCTCTGCTGCCCCTTCCCGACCCTGTCCCTGAAAACTCAGCGTGCCAGGTCCGACGCCTCCGCCTTGTGAAGTGTGGGATGGGTGCCAGCGTCGCACCGCTTTGGGGTCGGGTTTTATTCAGGGCCTTGATCGCGTCAGTTGTGAAATTTTAATTTTTCTGTAGGTCCTAGTGACCAGCTTCTCGATGCTGAGAATGCTGGTGTGTGCGCTGACTCCCCACGGAGGCGACCAGCCACGAGTGGAGATTTCAGAGTGGATGGCCACATTTCCATCGCTTTCTAAAGAGTTTGGTTTTGCTTCCGCTCCAGGGTCACAGAGATTGGGCACGAATGGGTTTCATTTTATTAATGTTAGTCGAAGCTCAAAATGGATTTGGAAAAAGAAAAAACAAATTCTATCTACTGGAGCTGAAGAGAAAAGGAGGGGACTGTGTGATTCCCAGTTGGCATAAACAAATACCTACATGGAAACCTTTTTCCTCTTATCTTTGAACTTTTTTTCCTTTAAAATTTACTTTATTTCAAATATATATACAATGTGTTCGCACATATTCGTCGTAAACATTTTTTTTTTTTTAGGCCTAAAGACTTAATGGATTGGTGATGCTACCACACCAGAAGCAGCCCATCTTGATAAGTTTTGGTTTTTGTATTTTTACCTGAGTTATGCTGACCATGTTTGAACACTCCCCCCACCCCCAGTAATATTGCACTTGTCTTCTGGATTGACATAGATCCCCTAAGGTTTGCTCAGGGCTTCTGCTAACCAGCTTTCTTGAATAAAGCCCGTATATCCCTGTGGCTCCTGGATCACTTGCAGTAGAAAACAATTTGAATAGATTCGAATGTAAGTTTCACTTACATTTCTATAAAATTTCTCATGACAAAAAGAATTTTATTTTTGCATTTATTAGTTCCTTTCTAAAGTGTTTTCTAAGAAGTTATTGTATGGTATGTTGACTTCCACAATTTTATGTAATCTATGCAATTTCACATTATTCTTAAAAAAGGTGCAGGAAGGAAATGATGCAATCACTACATCTTTATAAGATCACCTAAACAAATACTATGCTTAAAATTTAAAAAAAAGAACAGAACTGTCCATCAAAGCCTTTGTGTGTAAGATAAAGCTGTTTGCACTTATTCTTCGTTTATACTTATTCTCATGACATGGGGAAACTCAAATGCCACACTAACATCAATATGTGCTTATATATTTGAATCTAAAACATTTTCTGTCAATTAACAATAGAAACAAAATAACAAAAAAATTGTACACTAATTATATTTATATTGTATTTCACTAGTGCTATCTATCTTGATCAGTTGTTTCAAGTCTATCTGATCCAACACTTGTTTTTTTTTGTAATAAATATTCTATAATACTATTCTGAAATCAAGGTCATATATAATAATCCTACATATGTAATATAGTTTGAAATATTGATAATACTCTAATTGCAAAAGGAAAATTGAAAGGAAAATAATTATAAATGCTTAGGTACCACTACACTAGAATATATAAGAAAGTTTTCAGATGCTACTTAGGCCAAATGCAGGCTGATTGAAGTCTGTCATTGCAACTTTAATTTTGTCCATAACATTGCCACCAATAGCATGCCTTTCCAAAATGCTGAGCTCTTGGTAAAATGAAATATGTACAGTCTTCCTTTCATTTATATGACAGTTACAATCCTGGAAAATTCAGCATGTTATGCTATGTATGTTAAAACTGGGAAAAAATACTTGGTGATTTTTGCAAAGTACGAAAAATTCCAGGCTCACATATTGCTTATCTGAAGTTTTTCTCTGACTAGATACTTTTAGGTTGCAACAGAATTCTTCCTCTTGGGTTATTGTCCTACACAAAAGGACATTGGGCATTCTTCATCTTCATCACTAAATGCCATTGGTGTTCTCTTTCTTTCATTTTGGTAACTAGATACCTTTATAATATTTCTATACTGCTTCTGAGTAGGAATTAGTGCCTTTTTTAGAGTGCTGAAATCCTTTTATTGGATTTCACGATTTAATACACTATGGAAAATTTAATCTCCAAGTAATTTCTGTAGAATCTTATATTTCTGGACCTTTGTAATAATAATGGATAAAAAACCTGAATATATTCGATATTTAACTTTGTAACCATTTATCTAGTATTCAGGAAAGAAGATTTTAATGATCAGTATTATTATAAATGAGAACACACACAAGTATAGTTTATTTGAAAACATAAATACCTATTATGAATTAACATCAGAACTTGTTTTCAAAATTGATTCCTATTTAATGTCACAGATAATGTCATCTTTAAAAAGATCTTTTAAAGACTAAATTTTGATTTAGCCAAGGTGAAATTTATTTCATTTGAATTTTGGTTTTTAATATTATTGTTAGACTGTTTTTGATAGCCAATTTAGATAACAGTCCAAGAAGACTTTCTCTTCTTGTTTCTGTCACATTTGTTCTCAAAAAAGTTGTGAATCACAATAAAATTTTTTTTCATTCTGTGCAATATGAACGGGCAGGGGATATAAAATTTGGATTGTGAAAATATTCTGATGATAGGATCAATATGTTCTATACTGACTTTCAGAAAAAATTAAAGTTATACTTCACAATTTCATTCTTATCCTGTTTCTTATTAATTCAAAAGGCACTCGGGGGAACTTACAGAAGTCGCAGTATAATTCTAAATGATGTCTGGCCCACATCAAATAAGCACTTCTCACTCAAACCTCCAGCACCCCAGCAGAGCTGTGTGAAGCAAGGCACTTGCTGCCAGCCACCTCCAGTTCTTTTTCCACTCTTTGAATTTTCTGTTTGGGTTTTCTTTCCAGCTGTTTGAATTCTCCTTCTTAGGCCTGAGACTCTTAGAAAGAAGTTATTAATTTCAGAGCAGGCAGATATTGGAAAGTCCTTTGATTCTGGTCAGGTTTATTTATTTATTTCATTATTTACTGTAAACCTATTTTATTGAATTGAAGAGTAATTAGATAATTAAAAACGGAGCCTCTCAGATGAAGAGACAGAATGTGGGTTGGGTTATACTGGTTTAAAATCTTGGAAAATGTTCCAGGGGAAATGTGGATGCTCTTCCCTGCTCTAACTCTTTCTACTCCTACAGAGTGTGAGCTCAGATCCCAGCATTAGCTGTTCCCATGGGTGTGGCACTCACAAGATCTGCACAATGGACTGCTGCGGGTTATGGCACTGGAACCCTGGAGATTACCCCCCTGAACGAGGAGATATTGAAAGAAATTATTGTGTTTGTGGAACATTTTATTTATAAATATCCCCAAGAGGCAAAATTTGTTTTTGTAGAACCACTTGAATGGAATACAGATTTGAAGCCCTCAGCATTTCAATCAGGTTATTTTTTCAGGTAAGCCATTTCATTACTTCTAGAATTTAATATCATCATTGTCTCTATTTTTATTGACTGATTGTGGGTTTTGCACAAGTCATGTACCCTCTTCGAATCTCAGAAATCCTCTCAACAAGGGATTGTAAACTGGAGGCACTCAGATGAAATTTGAGGATACCTCAGTTGGCCAACGTAGTGTTTATGTATTTTTCAAATTTAAATTTCAGTTTCTTTTGATAGAGGACACATTCTCCAGGTCACCATTCCCAGCATTCACTGCTGCCTCATGCTTGGCCTGTTCATCTATCCAAATTATCTGTCAGATGTCAGTCACTGGTTTTGTGACCTCTGATATAGACGAAAATCTCTTCTTGTATTTAAATTTCATTTCCTGTAGTGATGGGGAGAGTGGTGAATTTTGCTCAATATAAGAATGAGACGGGATCGCCCCGCGGCTGGAGTCTGCGGCGCGCGCTGGGAAGCGGCGAGGTGCCGGAGCGGGGGTGCAGCGATGCAGATTCTGGGGGCTGCTGCCAGCGGTGCAATGGCCGTTCTGGCTTTGAGACGGAGGAGAGAAGCAGTCCAGTTCGGTTCTCGACACCAGTCGGACCACGGAGGAGGACAGCGGCCGCCATCTTGGAGAGCTGATGGAATCATCCCTGTTTTCTTCTGATCTCAGCTCATTCAGCTACGGAACAGGTGATTTCAGGCTGGCATTTGCCTGCGTCTCGCAGACAGATCGCTCAGGCTCAGGGCTAGAGAACCTGTGGAGAATACTCCTTGGGGCTCGCTCCTAGCAAAGCGTTCACTGAGCTCAGAGCGGCCGGGTTCTGGTTCCCAGAGCTGCTTTGGCCCAGGGCTGGGGAACCCGTGGAGACTTCGTATTGAAGCCAGCTCCTAGTGGAGAGTGCACCGAGCTCGAAGCGGCTGGGTTCTGACTCCCGGAACAATTTTGGCCCAGGGTTGGGGAACCCGTGGGGACTGTGTCTTTGAGCCTGCTCCCAGCAGAGCGTGCACCGAGCTTGGAGAGCTTGGAGCGGCTGGGCTCTGGCTCCCGGAGCTGCTTTGGCCTAGGGCTGGGGAACCCATGGAGATCGTTCCTTGGAGCCTGCTCCTAGCAGAGCGTGCACCGGGCTCGGAGAGGCCGGGTTCTGGCTCCCGGAGCTACTTTGGCCCAGGGACGGGGAACCCGTGGTAACTGCTTCTCGGTCCGGGTCCTGCTGGGTGCAGTGGGGGCCAGAGGGGCACAGTGGAGCTGCCACCTGCGCCCAGAACAGGCCAAGTGACCCGCCGGCGTGGTATCACGACACCCCAACTGCAGCTGGGGCCGAAGAGAGTAGCCGCCTACACCTGGAACAGGACCAGCGACCCGATGGCGCGGTAGCCAAGTCACCCCATTTGGAGTAGGGGCTGTGCAGAGCCGCCGTCTGAGCCTGCAAGGTAGGCAGACCTGCGACCCACTGGCAGGACAGGCCCGGTAGCCTGTCAGTGTGGTGGACACGTAGCACCGAGGCAGTCACGTCACACTGGTTGGAGTGGGGGTGGAGCAGAGCCACCGCCCATGTCCGGAAAAGGCCCAGCGACCCGTTGGAGAGGCAGTCAGGCAGCCCCATTTGGAGTGGGGGCTGAGCAGAACTGCCGCCCGAGCCCGCAAGGTAGGCAGTCCTGCGACCCACCGGCGGAACAGGCCTAGAGGCCTGCCAGCATGGTAGACACGTCACACCAATTGGAGTAGGGGCGGAGCAGAGGCGCCTCCCACATCCGGATCAGGACCAACGACCCGAGGGCGTGGTAGTTACATCACCACAATTGGAGTGCAGGCAGAGCAGAGCCGCCGCCCGCGCCCGCAGGGTGAGCAGACCTGCGACTGACCAGCGTGGTAGAGAGACCACCCTAATTAGAGGAGGAGCACAGCCACTACCTGCCCTGCAAGGGAGATTTTCCAACTCTACAAGAGCAATATAAATAAATAGGGGGAAAATTTCAAAAACACAACAGTTTCACCAAGCAGAAAGAAACGCGAGCAGTATGAAAAGACAAGGAAAGAAAGGACCACAAGCAATGCAGGTCAACTCAACTTTAGAAGAGGTAATAGCTGCAACAGATGGAATGTCAGATAAAGAGTTCAGGATATACATGCTTCAGATGATCTGGAGTCTCAAGGAAGACATGAGACAGCAAAATCAGACAATGAAAGATCACTTTGACAAGGAACTACATAAACAAATCCAGGAAGCAAAAGATCAATTACACAGGGAGATAGAGGTAATAAAAAACAAACAAATAGAAATCCTAGAAATGCAGGAAGCAATAAACCAACTTAAAAACTCAATTGAGAATACTACCAGCAGAGTAGATCACTTAGAAGATAGAACATCAGACAATGAAGACAAAGTATTTCAAATTGAAAAGAACATAGACAGCTCAGCAAGACTGCTAAGAAACCATGAGCAGAACATCCAAGAAATATGGGATAACATTAAAAGACCAAACTTAAGAGTCATTGGGATACAGGAAGGCACAGAGCTCCAAACCAAAGGAATAAACAATCTATTATTCAATGAAATAATATGAGAAAACTTCCCAGACTTGAAGAATGAGACAGAATCCCAAATCCTAGAAGCCTACAGGACGCCGAATGTGCAAAATCATGAGATCCACACCTAGACACATTATAATGAAGATGTCCAACATACAGAATAAGGAGAGAATTTTAAAAGCTACAAGAGAAAGGAAGCAGATTACATTTAGGGGTAAACCAATCAGGATAACAGCTGATCTCTCAACACAGACTCTGAAAGCTACAAGATCCTGGAATAACATATTTCAAACACTGAAAGAAAATGGGTTCCAACCAAGAATCGTGTATCCGGCGAAATTAAGCTTCAGGATGGAAGATGAAATTAAAACCTTCCACGATAAACAAAAGTTAAAAGAATTTGCAGCTAGAAAACCATCTCTTCAAAATATCCTTGGCAAAACATTACAGGAAGAGGAAATGGAAAATAACAATGAAAACCAACAGTGGGAGGTAGGACAGTAAAGGGGGGGAAGTAATCAAAGAGGAAAACCAATCAGGTTTAGTAACATTAATAAACAAATATGGCTGGAAGAACAAACCATATCTCAATAATAACCCTAAATGTTAATGGCTTAAACTCACCAATTAAGAGACACAGGCTAGTTGAATGGATCACAAAACAAGACCCAACAATATGCTGCCTACAGGAGTTGCATTTGATAGGAAAAGATATACATAGACTGAAGGTGAAAGGTTGGGAAAAATCATATCACTCGTATGGACTGTGGAAACAAGCAGGAGTGTCCATACTCATATCTAATAAAATAGATTTCAAGCCAAAGTTAATCAAAAGGGATAAAGAGGGACACTACATACTGCTCGAGGGAACCATATACCAACAAGACATAACAATCATAAATATATATGCCCCAAACAATGGTGCAGCTATGTTCATCAAGCAAACTCTTCTCAAGTTCAAGAGTCTAATAGACCACCATACAATAATCATGGGAGACTTCAACACACCTCTCTCACCACTGGACAGATCTTCCAAACAAAAGTTAAATAAGGAAACTATAGAACTCAATAACACAATTAATAACCTAGACTTAATTGTCATATATAGAATATACCACCCAACATCAAGCAGTTACACTTTTTTCTCAGCAGCACATGGATCCTTCTCAAAAATAGATCATATATTATGTCACAGGGAAACTCTTAGACAATATAAAGGAGTAGAGATAATACCATGCATCTTATCTGATCATAATGGAATGAAACTGAAAATGAATGATAAAAGAAGGAAGGAAAAATCATGCATCACTTGGAGAATGAACAATAGGTTACTGAATGATCAATGGGTTTTAGAAGACATCAAGGAGGAAATTAAAAACTTCTTAGAGTTAAATGAAAACACAGACACAACATATCGGAATCTATGGGACACATTGAAAGCAGTTCTAAGAGGAAAATTCATTGCTTGGAGTTCATTCCTTAAAAAAAGAAAAAACCAACAAATAAATGATCTCATACTTCATCTCAAAATCCTAGAAAAAGAAGAGCAAAGCAACAGCAAAAGAAGTAGAAGGCAAGAAATAATTAAAATCAGAGCTGAAATTAATGAAATCGAAACAAAAGAAACAATTGAAAAAATTGACAAAACTAAAAGTTGGTTCTTTGAAAAAATAAATAAAGTCGACAGACCCTTAGCCATGCTAACGAAGAGAAGAAGAGAGAGAACTCAAATTACTAGCATACGGGATGAAAAAGGCAATATCACAACAGACACTTCAGAAATACAGATGATAATCAGAAATTATTTTGAATCCTTATACTCCAATAAAGTAGAAGATAGTGAAGGCATAGATAAATTTCTTAAGTCATATGATCTTCCCAGATTGAGTCAGGAGGATATAGACAACCTAAACAGACCAATAACAATAGAGGAAATAGAAGAAATCATCAAAAGACTACCAACTAAGAAAAGCCCAGGACCGGATGGGTATACAGCAGAGTTTTACAAAACCTTTAAAGAGGAACTAATACCAATACTTTTCAAGCTATTTCAGGAAATAGAAAAAGAGGGAGAACTTCCAAATACATTCTACGAGGCCAACCTCACCCTGATGCCTAAACCAGACAAAGACACTTCAAAGAAAGAAAACTACAGACCAATATCTCTAATGAACCTAGATGCAAAAATCCTCAATAAAATTCTGGCGAATCGGATTAAAAAACATATCAAAAAAATTATACACCATGATCAAGTAGGATTCATCCCTGGGATGCAAGGCTGGTTCAATATACAGAAATCAATAAATGTTATTCACCACATCAATAGACTTAAAAATAAGAACCATATGATCATCTCGATAGATGCAGAAAAAGCATTCGACAAAGTACAGCATCCCTTTATGTTCAAAACTCTAGAAAAATTAGGGATAACAGGATCATACCTCAACATTGTAAAAGCAATCTATGATAAGCCACAGGCCAGCATCATTCTGAATGGAGAAAAATTGAAGGCATTCCCTCTAAAATCTGGAACAAGACAGGGATGCCCTCTCTCACCACTTCTGTTCAACATAGTCCTCGAAACACTGGCCAGAGCAATTAGACAGACGAAAGAAATTAAAGGCATAAAAATAGGAAAAGAAGAACTTAAATTATCACTATTTGCAGATGACATGATTCTATACCTAGCAGACCCAAAAGGGTCTACAAAGAAACTATTAGAGCTAATAAATGAATTCAGCAAAGTGGCAGGATATAAAATCAACACGCATAAATCAAATGCATTCCTGTAAATCAGCGACAAAGCCTCTGAAACTGAAATGAGGACAACTACTCCATTCACAATATCCCCCCAAAAAATAAAATACTTGGGAATCAACCTAACAAAAGAGGTGAAAGACTTATACAATGAAAACTACAGAACCCTAAAGAGAGATATAGAAGAAGACCTTAGAAGATGGAAAAATATACCCTGTTCATGGATAGGCAGAACTAACATCATCAAAATGGCGATATTACCAAAAGTCCTCTATAAGTTCAATGCAATACCAATCAAAATCCCAACAGCATTTCTTGTAGAAGTAGATAAAACAATCATGAAATTTATATGGAATAATAAAAGACCCAGAATAGCAAAAACAATGCTAAGCAGGAAGTGTGAATCAGGCGGTATAGCGATACCAGACTTCAAACTATACTACAGAGCAATAGTAACAAAAACAGCATAGTACTGGTACCAAAACAGGCGGGTAGACCAATGGTACAGAATAGAGGACACAGTAACCAATCCACAAAACTACAACTATCTTATATTTGATAAAGGGGCTAAAAGCATGCAATGGAGGAAGGATAGCATCTTCAACAAATGGTGCTGGGAAAATTGGAAATCCATTTGCATCAAAATGAAACTGAATCCCTTTCTCTCGCCATGCACAAAAGTTAACTCAAAATGGATCAAGGAGCTTGATATTAAATCAGAGACACGGCGTCTGATAGAAGAAAAAGTTGGCTATGATCTACATACTGTGGGGTCGGGCTCCAAATTCCTCAATAGGACACCCATAGCGCAAGAGTTAACAACTAGAATCAACAAATGGGACTTACTCAAACTAAAAAGTTTTTTCTCAGCAAAAGAAACAATAAGAGAGGTAAACAGGGAGCCTACATCCTGGGAACAAATCTTTACTCCACACACTTCAGATAGAGCCCTAATATCCAGAGTATACAAAGAACTCAAAAAATTAGACAATAAGATAACAAATAACCCAATCAACAAATGGGCCAAGGACCTGAGCAGACACTTCTCAGAGGAGGATATACAATCAATCAATAAGTACATGAAAAAATGCTCACCATCGCTAGCAGTCAGAGAAATGCAAATCAAAACCACCCTAAGATACCATCTCACTCCAGTAAGATTGGCAGCCATTATGAAGTCCAACAACAACAAGTGCTGGAGAGGATGCGTGGAAAAGGGTACACTTGTTCATGGTTGGTGGGACTGTGAATTGGTGCAGCCAATTTGGAAAGCAGTATGGAGATTTTTTGGAAAGCTGGGAATGGAACCACCATTTGACCCAGCTATTGCCCTTCTTGGTCTATTCCCTAAAGACCTAATAAGAGCATGCTACAGGGACACTGCTACATCGATGTTCATAGCAGCACAATTCACGATAGCAAGATTGTGGAACCAACCTAGATGCCCTTCAATAGATGAATGGATTAAAAAAATGTGGCATTTATACACAATGGAGTATTACTCTGCAATAAGAAATGACAAAATCATAGAATTTGGAGGGAAATGGATGGCATTAGAGCAGATTATGCTAAGTGAAGCTAGCCAATCCTTAAAAAACAAATGCCAAATGACTTCTTTGATATAAGGGGAGTAACCAAGGACAGGGTAGGGACCAAGAGCTTGAGAAGAAGATTAACATTAAACAGGGATGAGAGGTGGGAGGGAAAGGGAGAGAGAAGGGAAATTGCATGCAAATGGAAGGTGATCCTCAGGGTTATACAAAATTACATATAAGAGGAAATGAGGGGTAAGAGAAGAATAATACAAGTGGAAGAAATGATTTACAGTAGAGGGGGTAGAGAGAGAAGAGGGGAGGGGAGGGGAGGGGAGGGGGGATAGTAGAGAATAGGATAGACAGCAGAATACATCAGACACTAGAATGGCAATATGTAAATCATGGAAGTGCAACTGATGTGATACAGCAATTTGTATATGGGGTAAAAATGGGAGTTCATAACCCACTTGAATCAAACTGTGAAATATGATATATTAAGAACTATGTAATGTTTTGAATGACCAACAATAAAAAAAAGGTAAAAAAAAAGAATGAGACAACATAATTAGTGCTCTTCTTAAATGAGATCCTTTTGAATATGGGATAAAAAAAATCCTACCACCAGCTTGAACAAGTGGTATGAATTCATCTTTTTTGATTATAAGTAAATAAATAAACATACATAGATACATATATATATATATATATATATATATATATATATATATATATATATATATACATACATACAAGTACACATATATACATTTAGATTGTATAATGAGTAAGTAAGCAAATGGATAGTTACTTTAGCAGGGATGCAGCCTCCGTTTATTGTGTTCTCTTGTCTACTTCCTTGGTTGGCCACTTTTGGTTTTGCAAATACACTTTTCAAATCTGACCTTTTCAAAAACAGTCCCCTAGCTGGCCAAAGGTTCCTGTGCTTTTCCTCCTTCTTCCCTTTGGGATTATATTTGTGACAATAAGGTCAGAAATTCATTTTTAGAACTTAAAACACATTCTTGAACCACATTTAAGAGCTCTTTAGTTCTTATATTGGTCTTCTTTCTTTGAACAAAGAACCAAGAACAAAGTTATTGTTGTATTTTATGTCTGACTCTTCCAAGGGTCACTTTTTCCCAAAGCGCTGGTCATTACCTGAGGCTTCATTGATCCCAACTAAGTTCAGTGTTTTTTTCTTACCTTTGAAGGATGAACTCATCTGCAAAACCAATTAAAAACACATTAACTACTTTGTACAAAGATGACTTTAAAGCAGATGACAGAAAAGAATATCAAGATTGTCACTGTATCTGGCTTCTGCACTCATTCTGTGTTCCAAGTACAAACACAACCACATCTGCCTACTAATTTTGTGGAAGTAACACACTCCTCAAATGTGTCACTTTTTTTCCTTCTCTATCCTTGTCCAAGTTCTTTTTGCTTTATTTTGTAATTGTATCTCTGCATAATCTTTATGCACAATATTCCATCCTAAGCAAGGTGTTTTGATACCATGTATGTTTTGAAACAATTGCTCCCTGATTGTCTTCTGTAAGATTTACTATGCAGCTTTTTCTTCGTGTAATTTTTCTAGCCATTGCTTTAATTTTTGACCTTGATTGATGTTATCTTTGATGTTGATGATGAAAGAAGTTTGGTATTTATTTATTGTATTGGAAGGAATACATGTTTGTGTGACTCTGATGAAAACCTGATAGGTACTGCTTGCTTCAAAGAATGCAAAAGATACAGCTGAGGTTTTGGTGATAACCAAAGTATCAAATGCTTCTGCATCCAGGTCTTGACTGTACCTCTTGTTCTGTGCACCAACCCCAAGGATGTTCAGCAATGTGTAACCACTTGGTGTTTGTTACAAAGCAAAGGAGATAAACCAGAGATGCTCTTATGGTCTAGAAGAAACTATTATTAAAATAGCCCCATTAGTAGTTCATTCTTTGCTCCTTTGGTTTACCTGAATTCATCTGGCTTAGCTTCTGATCCTCAGTGCACTATTTATATATTTACTTGAAGTGAGGAAGCTGTTTCCTTTGAATTCTGTGTGTCTGTGCATAAGGACAAAGTCATCCTGAAAGACTTGAGTCTGGAGTCCCTTGGTTGTGTTTCCACCACTTAACAATGTCCTTGGTTGTTTTTATATAAAGGAATGTTTTTCCTTGCACATGTACTTTCTCTCAGGTCTTTTGTTCTGAGACAAATCAATTTTATCTACCCTGAGTCTGTGAAGTAGGCAAGCTACCCTTTGTATTGGTATCTGAAGATATTGATGAGACTGTGTTTTTATTTGTGGACTTATTTCTTATTTGATTTTGTACATCTCCAGATGCATTCTCTGTGGAAGCCAATAAAAGTTTGATCAGCCTTCTGAATCAGGCGAGTGAACGTCTGATAATTTAAACTGAACCTTTACATATATTGAAAAGTCTTACATTTCATCACTATATTTTTTCCCTTTGTGGAGACTGCTATTAATTGCATAGCCACAGCACTTTTCACATGTTGAATAATTCATCTTTTCTTCTAGAATTGTTTCCAACAAACTTGTCCTGTAGTAACATCTATCATCATCTCTCCATGTTTAACTTGTTTTGGGAAAGTATCTTTACATTCATTTCCACAAGAATCATAGATGTCTTTTTATTCCCATTTACAATTGCTTTTTGTTCTTAGCAAGAAAAAATGAGATTAATAATCTTCCTAAAACATTTCAGAATGAATCCCCAATTCATTGTCAGCTGAAGACAAATGACATAAAACAATGGTAATACCATCTAGATTAGTTAGTTTTTCATCACTGTGACCAAAATACCCAACAAGAACAATTTAGAGGAGAAAAATTTATTTTGGGTCATGGTTTCATGGTTAGCTGAGTCCATTTCTCTGAGATGGAGGTGAGGCAGAACACTGGGAAGGACTTTGTAGAGGAAAACTTTTCAGCTCCTGGCAGCCAGCAAGGAGAAAGTAAAAGGAGAGAGGGGGATGGGGAGGCATGTCAGAGACAAAATACAGTCCCCAAGGCCATACCCCCAGTGACCTACTTCCAGCCATGCCCCACTTGCCTGCAGTTATCACCTAGTAATCCATTCACATTACCAATTTATCAAATGATTAATTCTACTGATGAGATTACAGCTTTCATAATCTAATCAATTCATCTATGAACATTCCTGCATGCCTAACACATGAGCTTCTTGGGGGACACCTCAGATGCAAACCCTAACAATCGACTGGTGGTATAGAGAGCTGAGATGATTTGATTCTCTAGAATGCAGCTTGGGAAATATATAAATTGGTCAATTATTCAGAATCACTATGGGAAAAATATTATTACCTGCTCTTTTCTTTTCTTCTCTGATAGAACTATGTTTTGTGAATCATGTCTGCTCTGTTATTACAAATGTTTTACTTACAAATGTCATTCCACTGTGTCTCAATGATATGTATGAGTTGGGACAAAGTATATGTTAGCTGGAAATTAGATTGGCGGATCCTGGTCCCTGCAGTAATGCACACTTTGAGCACAATTTATACCATTCTGGGCCTTTGTTTTCTGATCAATGTAGTGAAGGTATGAATTACACAATCACTCAATCTTAAAAAAAATGAATGTTTTGAGCCCAATTCCAGTTTAAAAGTTTTTCTATCAAGACTGTGGATTGCATTAGCAACACATTCTTGAGCTTCATAAACTGGGTGCATTGTTTTTCTTTCCAAGGGCACATTCTTCCCATGTTAGTTATGGTGAAGCTGGAAACTGAAACTTACTCTTATGCATCCCCTCTATAGCTGGTACTTTCCCACTTCTCTTTTAAGGTACGGGCTTCAATGGGTACCAGCAGTGAAAATGCCACGAAGGCACTTCAGTCCTCCAATTTCTCATCAGGAGTTTCACTGTCTCCAATGAAGTAGTTTGACATTTTTAGTATTTGGTCATCCTCCCAACTTAGCCCTCTTATCATCCATTTCCCTTGAGGGACCAGCCCTTTAAAATGACTAACCTTCAGGTACAGGGCTCTAAGAAATCTTAATCCTAAAGCCTTTATTCCATAAGCTGAATTTTGTTGAAAATATACATACATATCATTGGTAACTCAAGAAGCATTTCATTTATTCACAGATAGTTATTGAGCATCTCTGTTTTGTTATTATTTGAGGTACTGGGGATAGAGCAGTATCTTATCTGCCACAGATAGTGCCAGACTGACAGTCTCTGTATTAGCTTCCTATTGCTGCTGTAACAAATTACCACACATTTAATAGCTTACTATCTTATCGTTCTTCAGGTCAGAAGACTAACATGAATTTGCAGAGCTAAAATCAATGTGTTGGCAGAGCTGTGTTCCTTCCAGAAGATCAAGGAGAATTTGTCCTTTCCTTCCCCAGTTTCTTGAAGGCCCCTGCATTCCTTGGTTCTGCATCACTCTGACCTGTTTCCATTGTCATTTCACTTCTGACTCTGACCCTCCTGTTCTCCTTTTATAAGGATACTTGGGATTACATCTATCTCATATCATCCAGAATTGTCTTCTCATCTCAAGAACCTTAACTTGATCCATCTGCAAAATCTCTTTTTCTATGTAAGGGAACGAATTCACAGGTTTGGCAAATTAGGATGTGGGCATTTTGAGGGGATATTATTCTGCCTCCCACAGTCCCTAAGTGCTTATTTCTATTCTAGTGAGATAATGAGTTGGTTCTGGATTAATGTCTCCAAAAGGGCCATGTGTCTTAGTCCTCAGCTTGGTGTTTTAGGAACCTGTAAGAAGTGGTAGAACTTTTTAATTTTTTAAAAATACATTTGTAAGACCATTTATTTATTTATCTATTTATTTAATTAATGTGGTGCTGAGGATTGAACCCAGTGCTTTGCATGTGCTAGGCAAGCACTCTACCACTGAGCCACAACCCCAGCCCCAAGGTGGTAAAACTTTTAAGAGATGGAGCCTGGTGGAAGGAAGCTAGGTGGTTAGGGGCATGTCCTGGAAGGGGATATGTTTCTCTTGCCCCTCTTCTTCCTTTCTTTTTGCTTCCAGTCTCTGTAAGATGAGCAGATTGCACTACCATGCTGTCCCTGCTATGTATGTTGGCTTGTCACTGGTCCAAAGCAACATGGCCAAATGGTCACGAAGTGGAACCTCTGAAACTATAAGGCAAAAAAAAAGCCTTTCTTCTTTTTAAGTTTAGTATCTTCAGTATTTTCCAGTAACAAAAAAAACTAACAGTGTCAGTGGCAAGTAATATGGGTCTGTCAGATTCATTCTTCCTGGTGAACTAGGCACATTTCACATCTACTTATCTGCAACTCAATTATGTTAGATCAAGTCTTAATATGTGGGTGGTGTAATCACGGATATCAATGTATAATTTTAAAAAAAGCTAGACAATTTAATCAATGTTATAAGTGGTAGAAATCTGTAGAAATTTCATTTCCAGAAAAATGCTTTGATAGTTTTTAAATGCCAACCTAAAAATTTAAAATGAAAAAAAAAATAAAATTGACAGAAAGAAATCCAGGAGACCCAATAACGTATGATCAGGAAAAGCCCATTTAGCCCATTATCCTCAGGTGAACCAAATGAGTGAGTTTAGTGGAGAGATAATCCACAAAGAGGATATAATTTGCCTTTTTGTCATAGCTTTTATCTTCATAAATACAGGGTCGAGAAGAAAATTCCTAACCACTAATCACTGTGGTGTAAACAATTTATAAATAAGATAACGTTAGAAATCCTCAAGCATAAATGGTTCAGTAGAACCAGTGCTTTTTTAAAAAGATGTCAGAAACCAACATACTGTCAGAGAAACAAAAATGAAACTGTGATTAGTTGAGTTCAATTGTGAATTCTGGAAATTGCTTAACATTTTGTTTTCTGGATGTGTCCTGTTGCTCACTATAATTGCTGGTAAGTTTGGGGATTTAAGTGTCTGAGTGGGTATGCAAAGAAGGAAAATAGATTTGTTTCCAAACAGAAGTTCTTACATTTCTTGCATATTATAATGAGACATAATAATAATCTGTGTAAATGTCTTAAATTTAACTTCTACTGACATCCAGGTAACATGAAGCTTTCATTTTGTTTTCTTTCCATCTTTAGTGAAACAACAGTTGAATCACAAGAACTGGATAAGAATGGACAGCCTTTGCTGTTTCTCTCTGTACCAAAAATTAAAGTTAGGAGCTTTGGGCAACTGGCATGCCTGTTATCCATTGCCAAAGACACAAAGCTGAAGGAAGCACAAGCGTGTATTGAAGGTGATATTTATGCCCCTGTCTGGGATTTGAACTTTTAGAAGCATAATCGTGTGTGTGTGTGTGTGTGTGTGTGTGTGTGTTGGGGGGGTGTCATTTACTAAGGTCTCTTTAAAAAGATCTACCATCGGGCTGGGGATGTGGCTCAAGCGGTAGCGCGCTGGCCTGGCATGCGTGCGGCCCGGGTTCGATCCTCAGCACCACATACCAACAAAGATGTTGTGTCCGCCGAGAACTAAAAAATAAATATTAAAAATTCTCTCTCTCTCTCTCTCTCTCTCCTCTCTCACTCTCTTAAAAAAAAAAATCTACCATTTAAAAGGTGAAAAGTCAAGCTGGGGTTATAGCTCAGTGGCAGAGTACTTGCCTAGCATGTGTGAGGTACTGAATCCAATCCTCAGCACCACAAAAAATAAATAAATAAAATAAAGATATTGTGTCCATCTACAACTAAAAAAAAAAAATTTTAAAGGTGAAAAGTTATATGTGCCCCCTCATGAGAATGCCATTAATTTTCCTTAGCTAAACTGCTATGTTCATATCAAATTTCGGCTTTAAAATAAAAGGCCTGATCCTTTACCATTAGTAGGCTTGTAGGTCTCTCATTTTTCCATGTGATTTAAACTGGAAAGCCAAGTGGCCGGTAGCCTATAAGGTCACATTGGAAGAGGAGATAGACCTCCAGGACCAACTTCTGAATTCACTCTCTCCCTTGACATGCTGCTATGATGGATGATCATTTGTTTCCTTTAAATGAAATGTGGGCTCTTCCTTTAGCAGAGATGGCCCTTAATACATCCCATTTCCATTTTTCTTAGTCATATTCCATACTGCATCTCACAGCCTTCTGCGAATAGTTATATTCATTCAGCTCGACAGGAAATATTTTTCTTCTTTCATTATCATCTAACCATCTAACATGCAAAAGAAATGGGATTGGTTTCCTGCTATAATTGTGTTATAAATGTTTCTTTTCAGTAGAAATGCCTAATCATAGATAATAATGTGTTGTCTCTGTGTGATGCTTTTCTGGAATTATGTGACCAGTGGATCCCAACACAAGGTCCTTGAGTTCTGCCCATTTCTGTGGGAGATGCGCAGATAGTCCTTAAACAAACAAACAAACAAAAAAGGTGTCAGTCTCACCATAGCAGCATCTTTTATCTCAAACCTACTCTTCATTTGGGGGCTCTATGCACATCAAAGCTGCTTTCCTAACAGGGATGAAATCTTAAATGTAAAGCTAAATTCCAATGGTAGTTGACAGGTGAGACAAAATACATGGAATGCTATATATATATATATATATATATCTGGTTTGACCAAATATTCTTTCCTACATTTTGTCCATTTTATAACAGTTTAGGTGAAATCCTTAATTTCATGTCTCAATTGCATAGTACATGGCAATTTGGTAGTCAGGTTTATGTCTTCCCTTAGAATTCACCTAGTATGAATTTTTAAATGTTTTTTAAACATTTTATTGGTTCTTTTTAGTTATACATAACAGTACAATCTAGTTTAATATAATTATACAAGCAGGGAATATATCTTAATTAGGATCCCATTCTTCTGGATGTACACGAGGATAAGATTTACTGTGGTGTATTCATGTATGTACATAGAAAAATTAAGTCAGATTCATTCCAATGTCTTTCCCTTTTCTATCCCCCCTTCTTTTCCTTCTTTCCTCTTTGTATAATCTACTGAATTTCTATTCTTCCTCACTCTTCCCCTTACTGTGGATTAGCTTCCACATATCAGAGAAGACATTCAACCTTGGCTTTTGAGGATTGGCTTATTTCACTTAATATGATAGTTTCCATATCCATCCATTTACTGGCAAATTATAAAGTCATTCTTTTTTATTTTTTTATTTGTTCTTTTTAGTTATATATGAGAGTTAGTTATATTTTGACATATTGTACATACATGGAGTATAACTTCCTATTCTTATAGTCATAAATGATGTAGAGTTACACTGACAGTGTGTTCATATATGAACATAGGAAAGTAATGTTCGATTTATTCTACTGTCTTTCATATTCCTATTCCCCTTCTCTTCCAATCATTTCCCTTTATCTAATCCAAAGTACTTCTATTCTTCCCTCCCCCCTCCTTATTGTGTTAGCATCCACATTTTAGAACATTTGGCCTTTGGCTTTTTTGGGGATTGGCTTATTTCACTTAGCACGATAATCTCCAGTTCCATTTATTTACCAGCAAATGCCATAATTTCATTCGTTAGAGCTGAGTAATATTTTATTGTGTATATATACATTATTTTTTCATCCATTAATCTGTTGAAGGGCACCTAGACTGACTCCATAGCTTAGCTATTGTGAATTTAGCTGATATAAACATTGATGTGTCCGAGTCACTATAGTGTGCTGATTTTATGTCCTTTGGGTATATACTGAGGAGTGGGATAATTGGGTCAAATTGTGGTTCCATTCCAAGTTTTCCGAGGAATCTCCATACTGCTTTCCAGAATGGTTACACCAATGTTCAGCCACACCAGGAATGTACATTTTCCCCCACATCTTTGCCAACATTTATTGTTACTTGTATTCTTGATAATTGCCATTGTGACAGGAGTAGGATGAAATCTCAGGGTAGTTTTAATTTGTGTTTCTCTAATTGCTAGAGATGTTGAACACTTTTTCATATATTTTCTCGCTGATCATATTTCTTCTTCTGTAAACCGTGTGTTCAGTTCCTTTGCTCATTTATTGATTGGGTTATTTGCTTTTTTTGGTGTTAAGTGTTTTGAGTTCTTTATATATCCTGGAGATTAATGCTCTGTCTGAGGTGCTGGTGGCAAAAAATTTTCTCCCATTTCGTAGGTTCTCCCATTCTTCATGCTCTTATTTTCTTTGCTATAAAGAAGCTTTTTTAAAACAATGCCATCCAGTTTAGAAATTTTTAATTTTACTTCTTGTGTTTTAAAAGTCTTATTAAGGAAGTCAGTTCCTGACCTGATATGTGGGAGTGATGGGCCTACATTTTTTTCTAGCAGGTGCAGGGTTTCTGATCTAATTCTTAGGTCTTTGATCCATTTTGAGCCGAGTTGTGTGTGGAGTGAGAGATGGGATGAATTTCATTCTATTACATATGGATTTCCAGTTTTCCCAGCACCATTTGTTGAAGAGGCAGTCTTTTCCCCAATGTGTTTTTAGTGTCTTTGCCTAGTATGGGGAGCCATATTTATGTGAGTTTGTGTCCGAACCATTGGTCTTCAGGCCTGTTTTTGTGCGAATATCGTGCTATCTTTGTTATTATAGCTCTGAAGTATAATTTAAGGTCTGGGATTGTGATGCTTCCAGCTTCACTTTTCTCACCGAGGATTGCTTTGGCTCTTCGGCGTCTCTTATTTTTCCAAATGAATTTTGTGACTTCCTTTTCTAGTTCTATGAAGAATGTCATTGGAATTTTGTTGACAATTGCATGGAATCTGTGTAGTACTTTTTTTAGTATGGCCATTTTAATAATATGAATTCTGCCTATTTAAGAACATGGGAGGTCCTTCCATCTTCTAAGGTCTTCTTGAATTTCTTTATTTAGTGTTCAGTAGTTTTCATTATAGAGATCCTCCACATCATTTTTTAGATTGATTCCCATGTATTTTTTTTTTTTTGAGGCTATTGTGAATGGGATGGTTTCACAAATCTTTATGACATAACAGGTTGATGAGTCAAATTGCTGGGCAATGGCTGATTCCTTGGTCTCCTTCTCATGGCTTCTCTTCTCCCGACCCATGCAGTCCTTTCCTCAGTCTTTTTTTTTTTTTTTTTAAAGAGAGAGTGCGAGAGGAGAGAGAGAGAGAGAGAAAATTTTTAATATTTATTTCTTAGTTCTCGGCGGACACAACATCTTTGTTTGTATGTGGTGCTAAGGATCAAACCCGGGCCGCACGCATGCCAGGCGAGCGCGCTACCGCTTGAGCCACATCCCCAGCCCCACCTTTCCTCAGTCTTAAGCCTTCAATACAATTTCTTGGTGGCATAGCCATTTCCTGTTAGAAGGTTAAGACCATCATTTCAATCAAGTCAAACTTTCTTAACTAGTCCAATTGGCATCAACCCCTAACTTGTCCCAAGAAATATGAATTTTCATCTTTTTTGAAGTGCTTCATTCCAAACAAGTTTTTCACCTTTTCCTCCCTCATTTCAACTACATTGGATTTTTAAATTTTTTTAGGTGTAGTTGTACACAATAGCTTTATTTTATTTATTTTTATGTGGTGCTGAGTAATGAATTCAGTGCCTCGAATATGTGAGGCAAGTGCTCTACCGCTGAGCCACAATGCCAGCCACACCACATTGTTTTTGATAGTTACCAAATTCTGTTTTCAGCATTTCTAGGTTCAAACTGTACATCTATGTCAGCCCTGTTCATGAGTTTGTATTTAAGTTTTTGTACATAATATTGGTACATATGTAAATGGCTATATTTATTTTTCTAACTCTAACATCAAAGGGCATTGAAAATACAAACATTTAGAACAAGTGGAAAAGAATGACAGTGGATCTGTCGACTGAAGGGATCATGCTATTTATAAAAGAAAACCTTTATGAACCTTGAGCACCGACACACAGACACAGCTCTATAAGTGATTCTTTTAAAGAGATTAATATTTATATTCTGAATAAATGAATTGAATGCCTATTCTGAACAATGCCTCATCTTCAGTAAGGAGGGGATCAAAGGCAGGGGGAGGAACCCAATTCGTTTTGGTCTTTGTTCTGTTAGAAAAATAATGTACATAGATGATACTATAGTACAAGCGAAACATCGAAAGGTCTAAGTTCCTAAGTATAATAGAGATGAATTCTAGTTGGGTCAATCAGAGAAAGCTTAATGAAAGATAGACATTTAAGAGGGTTTGATGGATTTGTTAGTCTTTGTGTGTTTGTCCTGGAAGACAAGAGGATTATTTTTATTTACCTTTCTTTTTTGTCAGGTAACAGAGACCCAGTAGTAAAAATCCTGGGCTCCGAATTTGGTGAAATGAAAGAAGACTCCATTGCCTTAAATATCCTTAATAAAATTAAAGCAGATGATGACCGTGAAAATGAGATGAAGATGAAGATTGCCATATTGCTTAAGGAACTAGATCTGCACCTTCTCAATCATACCCTAAAATATATTTCACTGTGAGTCTTTTATCAGAGAAATCTCAAAAACTTAGTTGCAAAAGTTGCTTTCAAAGTTTTAAAGGAAAAATGCCAAAAAAAGTATGGAAATTATTTATTTTCAAAGACTCTTTAAGACAATGATAAAGTCTTAAATCATAGCACAAATACCATACAGAGTTTGTGTAGTTCCAAATGTATTCATATTTATAGTATTTTCTAGTAGTATGGCATTATTAAAAATGATATGAATATTTGAATATTTGCATATAATTGGTGTTACATCCAACACAAATCACTAATTCATTGATGTTTTGATAATGTTGTTACAAGATTAAAATGTGACTAAGTTTAACTAAAATTTTAATTACAAAAAAAAAGAGCGATTCCTTTTTATTATAATGGAATATGTTCATGTATTTCCTGTAGATTCTGTTTTAAAGTGCTTAAGCTAATTTTTTAAACATTTATTGCAGGCAAATAAGTCTAAATCCAGTGACTGTTAAGAAGGATATAGAGCTGCTTCAAAGTTTTTCAGGAAAAGGAGAAAAAACAGTCTTGGAATCTATTGAGTATACCTCAGGTTTTGTATCAGATGCATTTTACTCATTTACTTTTTTTCATAACTACATTTCCAAAATGCTTTCCTTGGCTACATCAGAGTTATGTATTTAAGAAAATGAAAACTTAAAACTTTTACAGTATCTTGTTGATGCCAACACATTTTATAAAACTTGAAGTTGACCTTCTATTAGTGACTTGATGATTGGTTTCAGATTATGAATTTTCAAATGGATGTCGAGCCCCGCCTTGGCGACAGATTCATGGGGAGATGTGTTATGTGCTGGTAAAACCCCACGATGTTGAAGTTTTGTGCATTACTTGCAGCACAGAAGGAGTGTTTTTAAATGGTGTAAGTAATTTCTTAAAAACATAATTAAAGCCAGTTGACTTATATTCTTCACAAGTCTTCATAAATGCTGGTTTATGTCTTGCGTTGAGTTCTGATGACCACAGAGAATAGAATTCTGTTCCATGGAAATGAAGCAAATTCCTTTGCTGTTCTGCTGGGCAAATTCAGAATAGTCCCAGAATCAGCTTCATTGTTCATCATTTCAGGTCATATAAGTCAGCCTTCTAAGAAACAGACTTCGAAGTGATCCATTTCACTTCATAAAACTAAACTCTCAACATAACATGTCCATGGATTAGTTCCATGGTCACTGAAGGAAAGAAAGGGCAAATGAGGACCCTGAGATAATACATAAGTAATAACTTCAGCTTCCATCCTAAGAGCTGAAGGGACAAAGAGAAGCAGAGGGCATTATCCAAATGTAAAAGCTTAGAGGAAGTGTCCCATGACACTGGGACCTAGACCTCTGGAGAAAGGGCCACTTCTAGGCTATGCTCATTCCCTCTGAACCCAGATAGTCTCCATGAAACTGGAACACAGACCTCTGGGGATTTGGTGCTACTCAGTTAGTGCTGGTACCTGATGAGCTCAGAGGAGAATCTGGAGGTGAAACCAGGACCATTGAAGATGAAGTCCTGTTCAGCTGATGGTGATATTTCTGAGGGGGTGTGAAGAGTCTGGTTGTGGGACTGTGGGAACAACAACTGGAAATTGGTACCAACAGTTGCTTCTAAAAGCAATTGCCAATGCCAAGGGTAAAGAGCCATTCCCGGAATGACATCATCAGGGACAGTGGTCACAAACAGGAAGTTGCATCTTCCTCCTCCTTCTTGTATCTTTCAGTCTTGAGCTTCCTGTCTCCTGAATCTAACCTAACCTGGCAAAGAAGAAGTATAGCATTGCAAAGTCCCAGTCCAAGTATCACAAAGCAGAGTCTGGGTGGGTGGCCTCTGAACTAAGCAGCACATAGCTTTTTGAATCTTCGGTATTAGAACACTTTATTTTGGGTCTCATCCCAATTCACAGAAATAACTACTATAAGTGTTGTCAATCATTCCAGGGTTCTTTTGCTCAATTTGAGATAGAAATCCTCACCAAGTAAAGGTGATGTTATTGGGGCTTATGCTCAAGCTTAAGGGAGACAACATAGGAGATGGGGTTCCAGCACTGACTTTCTGAAGAGATGGCAGATAAAATTCTTATAGTTTGACTGCTGACTGTGTGCAAGTGCAACAGTGGTTGTTGAAGCAGGTCCAGGATTTCTATACATGTCTCACATGCTCTATGCTCAGCATAGAGATCTGCACTCTGCGTGGTAATGTGGTCAGGTGCATTGGGTCCCTCTGTGCTCCCCTGGCAGAAAGATGGCGGAGGGCTCCTTGTTGCCCTCCAGGAAGATCATATAGTGATCAAGCCCCAGTCTCCTGTACCAATGGAGGCTGCAGGAAATATGCTTTTCAAGCTTTGAAGGAAAAACTGGTGGCTTAGATAAGGCTGTCTTGGGAAACATATTATGTAAAAATCAGGTTTATATTAAAGATGGAGAACGTGTTGAGGAAATCAGACTTTTTAAATTCTGTCCCAGAAGGAGCTTAGTTAGCTTTCTTCTCTGCAACATGCAATCCTCAATATCTTCAATGCAAATTTTGGACTTACAAGCAAAATTCCACAAGGAGGACCTAGATCCTCAATGAGGACCAGCTGTTACAGGGGACAGCTTGGAGAGCTGTTACCTCTTGGCTTGGGTTCATACCAAAATACTGGTTTGGCTTCCATAGTTATTGCAGGTATCTCTCTCTTCAGGTGCACCTTTATTATTGGGTGCTTTTCTTTTTAGCATACACTTCATGTATTTCTGCACAGAGAAGGTAGACCCCAATTTTGCTTTTTGGTTAATTTTGATAGTTAAAAAAACCCCAAAATCTCTAATTAGAAAATAATAGGCAAAAGAATGATTTTCTTTGACCTAGCAGGGAATCACGGCATTTTTGTTTCCATCAAAGGCTGTTGATCTACATACATACAATTTGATTTGATATGGAAAAATCTAAGTATTCCTCTCAGGTTTAAAAATTGAAAAGGATGACAAGAATATTCAATAGTTAAAAAAGATTAAAAACAGATAGCCGTTTCGAGTATGTATGTACATAATCTGTTATGGCAGAATAATAGGATAGGAAAGAAAAAATAAATGAGGAAAAAAAAAGAGATAAGAAGGAAGAGGAACAGCAGCAGAGGAATGGAGAGACAGATGGTTCCACAGAGATGGTAACCCTGGAAAATGAACCCATAGAGCCCTGTTACATGAAGAGCAAGAATAGAATGTGATAAACAGAAACATAGCCTTTTCTATAGTGACATTCTACCTTTGAGGCTTTTTACGACTTCATCAGCTAAGGCTTTTGATGTCACAGTGCATTTTTCACAGTAGAGAATTATAAGGGATCAGAGTTCTTTCTTCTCTGCTGAATAGCAGAGTTCTCTACCTGCATTTGGAAGGTACTGAGTAGATGCTGAATGGATAGTGAATGGATGAAAGGATCATATTAAGTTCAGGGAGAAGGGTTTAGTCTGTACATTTCATGCACAGCGACTGTCACATGACTAGGCATGGCAGTGCGCACCTGTCCTCTCAAGCTACTTGGAAGGCTGAAGCAGGAGGATCATTTGAGCTCAAGAGCTCAAGACCAGCCTAAGGAACATAGTGAAATTCTATCTTAAAAAAAAAATAGAACTATCACATGGATGAGAGATAGAGATAGAGACAGACAGAAGGGAGGGAAAGAACAAATCTGTCTCTATGCTCAGTTGTGCTGTACTTATCAGGTTCTTTATTCCTATTACCTTAATCACAGCACCAAACTTTTTCTCTCAAAGGGCAAAACAGATGATGAGGGGGACATTGATTATGAAAGAAAAAGTGAAGTTTATAAAGACCTTGTCACACTTTTAAAAGAAAAGTCAGCAATATTTTCAGAAAATATGTCAAAACAGGTAAGTTTTATAGTCTCTTGAACTTTCACAAATTTATATTATTTTGCTAGAGATTTCTATGGTATAAAAAATTGGGAGAATAATATTGCCTATTTTTGGACATTGTTTTTCATTAGAGTATTTTCACAACATAACATAACTTTTATAAAAAGAACACTTTAAAAGTGTTTCTGATGGGGCTGAGGTTGTGGCTCAGTGGTAGTGCACTCACCTAGCACATGTAAGGCACTAGATTTGATCCTCAGCACCACATAAAAATAAATAAAAGTTTAAAAAAAGTGTTTCTGATTTTCTTTAGGCAATAAGCATAATATTACAAATTGCTTTCTAAATAGGGGTTTGTCCTCTTTCCTTTTGAATGAATGACACTAAGAACAAAAGACTTAGCCCTGTTAATGGCTCCTAGAAGCTCTGACTATATATCCTTTCTGGTCATCCCCTGATCACGTCTACTTCAATTGTCCCAATGAGTGTTCAGCATATGTGCACAAGAATGTGCTTCTTAGGTTAAATGCTTTTAGGCTTCCACCATTGAGTAGGATGTTAGCTATGAGTTTTTCATACATGCCCTTCATCTCGTTGAGGAATTTGTCTTTTGTTCAATTTTCCTTTTCTTGGTGCACCGCAACATTTAGTGAGCTTCCTGGGAGAAAGAAGCTCATAAACAAATGAAAATAAATTGATAGCACATTTGAAACTATCCTTCTTCTTCTTTTTCAATTGTTGTTTCTGGAATAATGGTTGAAAGTCTTTTTTAATGCATTTTAAGGCTTTTCCCCTATTCAATCGACTTATTTTGTGTTTCCCCCTTTTCAGAAGCCTTTAGGATCTTCCCTGATATTCTCTAACTTTCATGGTACATTTTTTGTTAGTTCTTTTTTTTTCATAAATGCTTATATGTCCTATAGAACTGGAAAAATATTTTCCACATTATATCTTTTTTTTTTTTTTTGTCTCTAATCTCTTTTTGGAACTCTTGTTAGTTGGATATTGGGCCTCTGACTTTTCTGATCCTCTGATTTTCTTTTTTCTCATCCCACCCTACCTCAGCCTGACTTTCTGAAAACATTTTTTTTTACTTGATTTTCCAAACATTGTACATGTTTTCAGATTTTAAACTCTCTTTTTTTTAATGTTTTGGGTTTTTTTAATTTTAATTTTTATAGAATTTGGCACTTGTTTCATGAATTTTCTATCTTCTCTCAGTATTTTGCTGACAGCTTTTTTTTAAAGCTTGTTTTTTGTATTAGTTATGGTTCTACAGAGAAACAGATTCAGTGGGGAAGAAGTGTGGGAGTAAAGGAGAGGGAGGGAAAGAGAGAAAATGACAGGGGAAGGGAGAGGTATTTTAAAAAGATATTGGCTTATGCAGTTGTGGGTTCTAGTTAAGTCTGAAATTTGTAAGGCAATCTAGCAGGTTAGAAACTCAGGTAATAGTTGACATTTCAGTCTGGAGTCATAAGTCCTTAAGGGAGCAGGTTGGAAACTCAGGCAAGGTTTTTATGTAGTCTTAGGGAGATTTCTTTCTTTAGAAAATTTCAGTCTTTCCCATAAAGGTCTTTACCTTATTGAATGAGACACACTTACATTATTGAAGGTACTCTATTTTATTCAAAGTTTACTGATTTAGATGCTTACCATGTCTGAAAAAGACTTAAACTGCAATATTTAAACATATTTGACCTAAACAATTACCCTAGTCATTTGACGCCTAAAATTGACCACTGATGCCTAAATTAACCATTGACACCTAAAATTAACAATTATACATTGTTTGCAGCATTGTTTCACTTTCTTTCAAGTCTCTTTTAGTTGGTTTTGGTTTCTATGTTATGCCAGATATTTTTCATAGGGTCTAAATTTCTCAATTTCTCCAAAGCCAGACAGAAAAGCCCTGTATCTGTGGGTTGGACCACTTGGCAGCTAGATCTGATTATAAAGTGTTTGGAGAAAATGTACATAGATCTCCATTGTTTGGGGCATAAATACTTATGATTGTCATGTCTTGTTGATGTATGATTCTGTTAAACAGTATGAGATGCTTTTTTACTTTTGATTAATTTTGGCTTAAAATCCACTTTATCTGATAAGAGAATGGTAACCCCTGCTTATTTATGAGGTCCATGTGGGTGGTATGTGTTTTCCTATCCTTTCACCTTCAGTGTATGGTTTTCTTTGCTTGTGGGGTGAGGCTTTTTCAGACAGCTAATTGGGTCTTGTTTTTTAATCCAGTCTGCAACCTGTGTCTTTTAATTGAAGAGTTTAGACCATTTACATTTATTCAATGTTATTATTGAGAGATGAATCTATTTCCTCCAATTATGATTTACATATTTCCAGTGTTTAAACTGGATTTGATTCTCCTCTGATGGGCTATTCTTCTAGTGTAATCTTCCCTATGCTGGTTTTCAGTTATACATTTCATTTCTTCTACATGAAATATTTTATTGAGTATGTTGTTGCAGTGAATGTTTTCTAGTTATGAATTCCTTTAGCTTTCTTTATCTGGAAAGGTTTTTATTTCACTTTCAATTTAGAAGCTTGATTTTGCTGTGTATAGTATTCTTGGTAGGCATTCATTATCTTTCAGAGCTTGGTATATATTATTGTAAGCCCTGCTCACTTTTAGAGTCTGGGTTGAAAAATTAGCTGAAATCTTGCCTGGCTTACTTCTAAATGTGACCAGTTATTTTCTCTTGCAGATTATAAAATCTATCCTTATTCTGTATGTTTGGCATTTTGATAATAATGTGTCTTGGGTGGATCTGTTATCATTTTGTATATTTGGAGTCCTATATGCCACCTGTATTTGAATTTCCATTTTGTTTTTAAGGTTTGGATATTGATAGTATTTCATTGAAAATATTGTGCATTCCTTTAGTTTGTGTTTTAGAACCTTCATCTATCCTAATGGATCTTAAATTTGACTTTTCACTACTATCCCAAATTTCTTGAATATTCTGTTTGTTATCTCTTAACATCTTCTTACTATGATTGACTTTATTTTCAAGATTGTATACTTTGTATTCAAAGCATGAAAATCTGTTCTCAAAGTAGTTTAATTTATTGGTGATGCTTTTCATTGAATTTTCACTTTAATTTATTGATTCCTTCATTTCAAGTATTTCTGTTTGATTATTTTCAGAATCTCTTTTTACTTAAGTTTTCTTTCACTTCCTATATTTTCTCTCTGAATTCCCTCCTTCCACTTTTAGCTCATAGAATAATTTAACTATGAATTTTCTAAATTCCATCTATGACATTTCCTCTACTGTGATGTCAGTGAAGTCTGTTGTTGAAGTATTATGGGTTGTTTGGGGTGTTTCCCTTGCTTTTTCATATTGTTTGTATGTCTATCAGTAATAGTTGTAACTTCTTTTTTAAGTGAAGGAATACTGTATGAGTTAAGGGCCCTCAGTTGGGTAGATATCGAGATTATGATATTTTAATTTAATGTGTGACCTCTGCTGATCCCAATATTAGCTCCACTTTAAGAGATACCACTGAGCCCTATTTACTATAATCACTTCTGAGTCAAGTCTCATACTATGGAACCTTTTAAAAACAAAATTGGTTGTAATTGTTTTCTATGGTTCCTCAAATTCAGATATGAACCTGTAATAAATTTTATGAACAGGCCAAAAAATTAGTAGTTTAATTTAATAAATTAACTATAACCTTAAGCAAGCTAGAAGGAGGAAGAAAACTTGTGCAAATGTTGGAGGGATAAAGAAGAATAGAAAAATAGAGTGAATGAGAGAGTGAGAGGCAGAGAGAGGCTATAAAAGCTTAATTTATGAATTGGTGTTATTTGAGGTAGTAGTGGATAGTGCAAGAGGATAAGTAGGTGGTATGAGAAACAAATATAAACTAGAGCTAGTAAAACAAAGATAGGAAGCTTGATTCCAGTTAATGCTTTAAACAATAAGATGAAATATATCCAAATGGGTTGGAGGTATAATGTTGGCTATTGGATTAACAATTATCATTCAAGCCAAGGGAGTTATTTATATGACCAAAGTTGATATTAGAGTTGTTTTTAGTCTCAGAGGGAGCAGTGTTGTGAGTTGCCTGATTCTAATGCTGCAGAAGTTCACGATGCCAGCTCTAGTGTGTCCCTATATTTGCTGTGGGTCACTGGTATGGGTCACTTGTGTACCTGTTCCCCTCTGCTGGATTCTTTTCTCGGTACTGAAGATCCTGGTAGCTGTCTTCGTGAACTGAAACACTGGTTGAGGGTTTTCCACAGGTGTTCTGTGGTATAGTAGTATTTTCCCTGCTGCTGCTTCTCTCTGAGGTGCTTTAGTGATGGGTCTCTGGCAATTCATCTGGACTCTAGTTTCCACTGCCCCAGGTTATGATTAGTAGGCATTGATTCCCTCACCTTTATTAGTCTGGTGCAAGGTCTTGCAAGTATCCAAACAGTGCCCTTTCCCCCATTAAGGCTGGTATCCAGCCCTTTCTGCTGCAGAGCCTCTGGCAATTTCCTGCTGGGTCTGTATGTCCCTGGATTTTCAGACAGCTTCCTTCTGGTATGGTGGTTTCATCCTGGGGACTGTCCCTAGGCTTCCCATGGGGCCTCACCCCAGTGCTAGTTAGTGGTGCCTGGTGAATCAACTTTCCTTTGTTCAGGCCAGAGCTGCTTCATTGTGGCATGAGTCAAGGGAGCCTATGCAGAGGTTTCCAAACCCCCATACCTGGGTCATTGAGTCTGTATGGAGCTGGACCTGCACTTCCCTTGGCCCAGCCCAGTCTGTTTTCCTTATTTGTGGAGAAGGAGGAGGGAGAAGGAGGGTTTCTGAGATTTATGTTAGTAGTAGGCCTTCTAGAAGTTTCTTCTGGCCGGATTATTTTGAGAGTCCACTGCAGGGGTTCCCCTCTGGTTTAATTTGGGCTGTCTAGGTGTGGGAAGATACCATGTTGATTTAAGAGGGTGACTGACGGACTGGTCTGCTATGGACTCCACAAGATGGTTAGGAGCTCTGTTCAGATTTCTTTTCAAGATTTGGTTTTAAGTAGTTTGCACTGTTAGGAAATGTCTGCACTTTAAAGTTTGTCTTTTTTAAGTGAGTAAGCTTAAGAGAATGTCCGTGACCCCCTCTCGCTTTCTCTTTCTGATGCCCTGCCCCCAATCCACAGGTTTGGGTTAGGGTACTCTTGAGTTTGATTTCTACCCTGGTAACCTATCTTCCAGTCTTTCCAGGTCTCAGACTATGTAGTATAAGGTCTTAGAGCATTAATGTAGTTACCCACCTCTCAATTCTGCATTTATTTGCTTCTTCCTCTCAGTGATGTGAAGAGATTGGCACTCACTGCCTGGTTCACTTCTGCCTTCCTCCTCCAGCAGTCTGTCCTGTCTGCCTTTTGATTACTGTTTGCAGGAACTATTTTCACTAGCCTTTTGTTTAATGATTTTATACCTTTATATATAGTTCATTCAGAACACAAATAGTTGAGTTTTCTTTTTTGTTCAATTGGATGATTTCTGTTTTCATTGAGGTTTTCAAATCAGATTAAATTGATATAACTGCTGATGCAGTTGAATATAAATTTACCTTTTTTGTTAATTGTTTTCTTTGTCCCATCTGTTCTTGTTCTTTTCCCTTTTTTTTTCTGCCTCTTTTCAATTAGTTTAGCTTCAGAAAATGACTCCATTTCTTTATGCTATTCACTTATCAGTTATATTTCTTTTTGAAAGTTTCTAAATAGCTGCCCTAGGGTCTATAAAATATATATCTTTAATTTTCATGTTTGTTTGTTTTTTTAAGTATTTATTTATTTATTTTAGTTGGACACAACACCTTTATTTATTTATTTATTTATTTTTATGTGGTGCTGAGGATAGAACCTAGGGCCTCGTATGTGCGAGGCGAGTGTTCTTCTGCTGAGCCACAACCCCAGCCCCTCCATGTTTGTTTTTAAGTAATATTATATGATTTCAAATAGTTTAAGAAACTTAGAGTAGTGTTCCTTGAAAGCTTCCCTCATCCTCTATGTTATTGTTGTACATTTTTTTAATCTGCTGTAAACCTCTCAAAACATTGTTATTTTGACTTTAATAGTCAATTAATAATGATTAAAAATTACACACAAGCCTTTTGTATGTCTTTTTGCTGTTTCTGAAACTTTTCATTTCTTTGTTTCTGTCTGGTTTGATGAAAACATGGGTCTCTACAAAGAAATGTGTAGACTTGTAGCACAAGTCTTCAGAATTTTCTGTTTTTGTTTTTCTGTGAAAGTCTTTATTTTGATTTCATTTTTCAAAAAAAAAATCTTTTTGACTCAAAATAGAATCTTTAGGGTTGACAGTTTTTTTTGTTGTTGTTGTTTCTCTTTTATTTCTAGTACTTTGAGGATATCACTGTCTTTTGACTTTCATCATTTCTCATGAGAATTCTCTTAAAATTCTTATGCCTTTTCTTCTGTATGATGCTTCCTTTGAGCTGGGCATGGTGGTGACTCTAGTTTCAGCTACTCCAGAAGCTGAGGCAAAAGGATCTCAAGTTCAAGGCCAACCTCAACTCCAATTAAAAAATAAAGAGGGCTTTAAATGTAGCTCAGTGGTAGAGCACCCCTTAGGTTCAATTCCTAGTACTGAAAAAATAAATAAATAAAAATAAAGATACTCTCTTCACTCTTGGTTTAAGCAATTCACATATGACACATGCCAATCATATAAGGATTGAATTTATTTTTTTCTAGAGATGGGAGGAATATGTTGGTCCAATCCTGCTATTTTATCTGTAGTGCTGCAGCAGAAGTGCAAGTTTAAAAACTACACATCACTGTCTACCTAGCTCCAATAGGGGCCTTGGTTGTGAAGTTGCATCTGAAAATTCCTTTCTAGGATTTATCACCAGGGTTAATCTTCAGATGGTGCTAAGTAATTCAGAAGTGATATCATTGTAAAAGTTATTTTTAATTTTTTTATAAAGGAATTTACATTCAATGAAGAACAAAAAAATCCTATTGAGGAAAAACAGATCAAGGAAAAAGAAGCTGTCTCTGGCAAAGTTATCACTAGTTCAGACAGACCAAAGAAGAATGAAATCAGTTTTGTGAAGACTCATATGGCCAAGAGATTGGAGCCAAGCTTAAATTGGAGAACCAAAGTTGATTTTAAAATGTATGTAGACATTTGTATGATGAGTTTTCTCATACTTCTTTAGTCACCACTTATTTATCTAGTTTCTTCAGAACTTTGTTTCTTGGTACAAAAATACAAAGAGATACTTTTACATCCTTCTATGATACAAGTTGATTCCTTTCTGCTCCTCTCTCTATTCCAAGTGCAAAGATTTGATAGCTACAGGGTTCATGGTTGGAGCACTGTGAATGGATGGGAAGAACATAGTCCGGGTTCATGTAGATAGTGAGTTGGGACAAATCACCATGAAAAGGATAATAAAATATGTGGAGAAATAACATAAAAATATAAACATAGTGGTAGGGCCCTGAATACATATGTGTTAGGAAATTTCGAAATGATTAAACTAATATGGGGTTCAGTAGAGAAACCTTCAGGATGACTAAGGTCTTTTCTATAAATAATTCTCATCTTATAAAAAGACTAGAGTCTCAAAAATATTAACAGGCCTATGTAAAGTTGACACTGTATTGATGAATGAATGAAATAAATAAAATTAGTTCCATTTGGGACCTCTTATAAATAGGTGCCAAAGAGCTAGTGCTTCTTAAATGCTGAGACAGTCAAAAGCACTGTGTCAGTCAGGTTTCTCTCACTCTAACAAAATGCCTAATATAATAACTATGAAGAGAAAAGTTTGTTTTGACTCATGATTTTAGAGGTTTCAGTTCATGATCAGTAAACCAAAAGCTTTTAGGCCTCAAGTGGAGGTGTCAGGTGTCATTGATGAGGGGAGCAAGTCGTAGAACAAAATCACTTACTTCATGGCCAGGAAGCAAAAGAGAGAAAGAGAAGGTGACTGAGTTTTCACAATCCACTCTGAGGATGTGTTCCCAGTGACCTAAAGACCTCTCACTAGGCCCCACCTCTTCAAGATTCTACAACCTTCCAATAGGATGCCTTAGGGACCAATCTTTTAAACACATGAGACTTTGGAGAACATGTAAGGTCCAAAATATAGCAAGCACATTTTAAATTTAACCAATAGCTTACAAATTTTAGTCTATATTTAATGTTCCATGTTGTCATATGATTAAGAACTGGCTCCTGGTTGGTCACACTAGTACCCAGACTGGTAGGGATTCTTATAACCACAGGGTGATTCTTTTTGGAAGTAAATCCATAACTATTGGGAAGGATAAGCACTATGGAAAGAGGAGACATATTTGTTCATCTGATTCTCATCAATTTTGTTGAATTTGTGTTTCCACTTGAAAGAATAAGTTTGAGAATGAAAAAAATGTATAGGTAATTCTGTTAACTGGAAAGTGAGTTTTCCATTGCTACTTTTATCATGTGCTTATTCTTTCAGTTATGAATTTACTGAAGTATTTAGTGAGAAACAGAGTTTGTGTTAAGGAGTGTGCTAAACTTGGGAATACCTGGAAAACCAGGTGTAGTCTCTGTTATAGCATTAGGAGGAGAAAAATAAGAATCCACAGGCAACTCTAATTGAGAGCAGTAAGTACCTATAAAAGGCAAGGGTTGGAGGATTTACACAATGATAGCAACCTAGTGTGAAGATCCGTTATAGTATAAAGAAGTACTGGACCGAAAGTTTCTTCAGTATATAAAATGTGTGGCTCTGTTTGAAAAGCAAAAGGGACGTCAGGTGAGGTTGGAAATCATTCTCTGTCTCAGGAACACCCATCATTTGGTGCGTGAAAATGATGGATCATTTCTATATGATTCTTGCAACTTTTATTTCTTATTTGTTAGCATAAAGTAATAAAGCTCTTTTTATTTTCAGACATAAAAGTTCAGCAAAAGACAGCCAAGAGGAAAAACATGGAAGACTTGAAAAGACAAGACCATCTCTTTCACATGGAAAAGTACAGCTTCAGTATGTTTCTGATGGCAAGACCAGCTCTTTAAAGCCACCCTCACATACTGGGCTAGTTAACATGATAATTAAAGGCTTTTTTTTTTTTTTTTTTTTGCGGGGGAAGGTACTAGGGACTAAACCCAGGGTGTATAACCACTAAGCCATATTCCCAGCCTTTTTTTGAGATAAGGTCCCTAAGTTACTTATGGCCTTGCTAAGTTGCGGAGGTTGACTTTGAAATTGTAATAATTCACCTGTTGAAGGATATTTTTGTTGTTTTTAGTTTTGAGCTATTAAAAATAAAGTTTCTATGAACAATCATTCACAGAATTGCCTGTAATATTTTTGGGTGCATCTCTTTGTATAGCTTTTTTGCATGATCGCTGTAGGTAGTTTGTTATATATACATAACAACACGATTCACTGGTGTTGACCTTTCCAAATTTGAGTGGAGAAACCTTCCTCCTTTCTAAGAAATCACAGAAGATATTGGTACATCTATTACTTATATGCATGTTCCTAAAATGTTATCATTTTAACCAAGTTTATGTTCTGGCTTATATGTATGGGTTTTTTGTTGTTCTTAGTAAGACTGTCGATAAGATTGAAGAAACTATTAGTGAGAGCTCCTCGGAAAGTGAAGAAGATGAAGAACAACCTGATCATCGTCAGGAAGCAAATGCAGATTTGCCTTCAGAATATTGGCAAATTCAGAAGCTGGTGAAATATTTAAAGGTAAGAAATACTTTTTTTTTTGTACTGTGTTTACAAAGTTCATTTTAAATACTGTCACCAAAATATATAGTCTGCATCTAAGTTTATTTTATGATTCTTTCAAATAAGAAACTACCCATGTTGTTATTTAAGTGTGCATAGGAGAAGGTCTTATTACCCCGAGGTTTCAAGATCAGTCCTTAGGGAGCAGTCAGATTGCCTGGTACCAGTTTTCTCTCCTAGTTGAGGAGTAAGGGATAGGCATGGCACATACAAGATTGTGATCTGCCGCCATTTTATGATTTGCAGTGTGAGGGGATAGAAAGAGCACGGATTTTCAAAGCTGGATTGAGTTTAAATTTTAAGCTGTTTCAGTTATAAGAAGGGTGGCTGTTGAAAAGTTATGATTTTGAGTCTTAATTTTCTTAAACCATGGAATTAAGGGAATGAAACCTGTACTGTAGAATTCAAAACACATTTGAAATATGGATCATGCTGTCTGAAACATTATAGGTGATAAAAATAGGTATTGGCCTACTTCCATTTCTCTCTTAAGTCAGGTGATGTATGAAAATATTTTACATGACAGCTGGCCCACGTAATATAAATTAAGTTCTTGAATGGATGGCAGTGGCTTGACAAAGCTAGATTAGTATTCATTTCTGACTTTGAATAGCAGATATTGATTCTATCTAGGCCTCGTCTAAAGCTGGCATCCAGAAGTACTCGTGGAAAAAAACATTTCAACTCACCTCATGTTTTTTTCTGCTTTTACACATCTTTGGTCAAATCAGCCAAAGGCATTTTCCAGAAGCTTTGCATACTTAAAGGTATTTATGTGCCTGTTAGGCTGCAAAAGGATACTTTTCCAGGCTTTGAGGTGATTTCAAGGTGGCATATAAAATAGCCTTGTGTACATTTTTATGAAATTAACAAAGACCCTTTGCATGGACGCAGTATTATAGGCATACATAAGAGAACAGAAGAAGCTTCTGCCACAAAAACAATACATTCCTTCCCTCTGATGGACTTGGCTTTAACTGTAATTCCCAGCATTTCTTAGAAAACACTGTTTTTCCTGAATCTTGAATCCCAAGAAAAATTAGTAAGGAAATTGGGAAAATGGTAAAAATTATTCTAATTCTCCTTTGAGAATTCAAGTTTAATAATTATTATAAGGACATAACTGGCTCTAAGGAATCCACAGACCCCGTGGAAAACAAGAATAGAAAATGCTAATGGTGGAGACAAAGTTGATGGATGGTAAGCATTTTCAGACACTGGGGCAGGAGTAAGTGTGAGGAAAGGTGTTATAATCTAATCAGCCACCGTTGCTGGTGGCTATTCTCATGCTCCAAATGTGTGTCTGCTGCTAATGTGAGTCTTCCCTGTGAAAATGAATATTAGTAAGCCTCTATACATAGTGTATTTAATATAAATCCTATAAGTGGTGTTCCAAGAATAAGAAATTTTAGAAGCAAAATAAGTCCTCACATGTGACATTTGAACCTATGTTTCCAATTTCAACCTGTGATTCTATGCAGCCTTATTAATCTTGCTTGGAGGTCTGAATGTCACTTTGTTTGAACATACCCAGTAATGTTGGCTGTCATTTTTCAGTGTTTGAGTACTTGCATGTTTTATATATGTATATGTACTGATATATGTGTATGTATCACATATTTTGTTCTGAGTAATTTAACAGAAGAAATACAAAGAGAAGATGTGTATGTTGTGGTATACTCTACTAAGAAATGAGTAACATAAATTAGCAAAAGCAATGCAGATTTCAATGGCTCAATCAAAATCAAAGCAAATAGAATATTTTCATGTTTATGACAGACTTCAAAATCTATTATAAAGCTATAGTAATCAAAATACCAAGATATTAGCATAAAAACAGACACACTGACCAATGGAACAGGAAAGAGAGCCCAGAAATAAACCTGAGCATGTTGGTCAACTGATTTTTGATAAAGATGTTTTACACAATAGAGAAAAGATAGTCTCTTTCATAACTGGTGCTGGGAAAACTGGATATGCACATGTAGAAGAATGAAATTAAACTCTATCTTATATACAAAAATCAACTAAAATGGATTAAATATTTAAATGTAAGTCTTGAAACTGTAAAACTATTAGAAAAGATAGTAGAAGTGGTCCAGAAAATGGTCTGGGCCAAGATTTCTTGAATGTGATTTCAAGAATCCAATTTAAAAATGGGTAGACCTATACAGATATTTCTCAAAAGAAGGCATAGGAATAGTCAATAGATATGTGAAAAAATGCTTATCATTACTAATCATCAGGGGTGATGAACATTAAAACCACAATAAGATACTCCCTTCCACCTGTTAGAAGGGCTATAATTTAAAAAGTTGAAATATAATAATTGCTGCTGAGGGTGTAGAGAGAAGATACCCCCTGTGCACTGTTAGTGAGCATGTGCATTAATATAGTTACTATGAAAAAAATATGAAAACTAAAAATAGAATTATGGTATGGTAATTCCACTATTGGGTATATATCCAAAGGAAATGAAGTCAGTTATTTTGAAGAAATGTTGGAACTCTCACATTCACTACAATACTGTTCATAATACCTAGGTGTGGAGGCAACCTAAAGAAAATGTACACAGACAGTGGAATATCATTCAGTTTTTATAAAGGAGGAAATGCTGTCCTGTGGCAACATGGATGAACCTGGAGGATATTATGCTAAATGAAATAAGTCAGACACAGAAGGACAAAAATGGCATGGTCTCATGTTGGAATCTAAAATAATTGAACTCATGAAAGTAGAGAGTAGGATGGTGATTACAGAGGCCAGGTGAGGGGGTGGGTGGGAAAAGGGAAGACCTTGATTAGAGGGTACAGAATTTCAGTTGGATAGGAGCTTTAATATTCTATTAAACAGAATGGTAACTATGCTACATAATAATGGTTTCGTTTCCTTTTTTTGTTTGTTTTTGGTATTGGGAATTGAACTCAGAGATACTTCACCATTGAGCTACATCCCAACCCTTTTCAGGGTCTGGATAAATTGCCAAGGCTGGGTTTGAACTTGAGATCCTCCTGCTTCAGCCCCCTAAATTGCTGGGATTACAGGCATATACCACTGTGACCAGCCTTTGTATATTTCAAAATTGCTAAAAAAGTAGATTTTAAATATTTTTACTACAAAAATGACAAGTATATGAGGTGGTATATTTGTTAATTGCTTGATCTAATTATTCCACAATATAGAGTTAAGAAAACATCGAATTGTGCCTCATGAATGTTTAATATATACAACTATTTATTAATTAAAGTAAAAATATTAAAATGTTTTTTATATTTAAAAAAGGATGTAAGCATCAAGTAATGATCACTTGATATATGTGTGTGTATATATATATGTATATTTTTTTTTTGTGTGTGTGTGTGTGTGTGTGTGTTGGGGGAGTGCTGGGGATCAAATCTAGGGCCTTGTACATGCTAGGTAAGTGCTTTATCACTGAGCAATAACCCCAGATAACCCTAGCTTGAAATATCTGTTTTTAGTTTATAGATTATTATGAAACAAAAATCAAGACTATTGAATGGGAAGATTAATGTTTCATAATTTTATTTAAAGAATAACATTTTATAAATATTAATATATTTATCATCTTTCAATTTTTAAGATGGTTTTTACATGGAATTTATTTTCTGTTAATTTTCCCCTTCTTTGGTGTTTTCTATTATCAAATATCTTTATTAGGTGGAGGTCATTTTTGCATATTATTATAATATGAAATTGTGTCACATTATTCTATGCTTTGCATCTGGAATGTTCCCCAAAGGGCCATGTTTTAAAAGGCTGAGTCCCCAGCTAGGAACTATTGGGAGGTGGTAAAACGCTTAAGAGGTAGATTCTGTCAGGAGGTTGCCAGCGAGCATGACCTCAAAGAGAATTGTGAGGCCCTGGTCTCTTTTTGTCTCTCTTGCTCTGTAGCCATGAGGTGAGTGGTTTTGTTCTACTACATCCTCCTGCCCATGATGCACTGCCCCAGGCTCAAAAGAATGGGGCCAACTAATCATGGACTGAAGCCACTGAAACTGTGAGCCAGAATAACCTTTTTTCTTTATAAGTTGATTATCTCAGGTATTTCTTATAGTAACAGAAGCTGATTAATACAGTATACTGCTTCATAATAATAATAATAAATTCTGTTTTATAATATCTATCTATCTATCTATCTATCTATCTATCTATATATATTTTTTTTTAAAGAAAACCACTTAAAATTTTTGGCATGACTCTACCACTAAAAACGATTTACTCTTTATTATTATGGAAATAATTCACTATTATTATGGTCATTCATGATTAGCTAAAAACATGTAAGTAATATATTAGGAAAAATATGGAATAACTTGTAATTTGGAGAATTCCTAAGAGTTTCCAGGAATTCTTATTTTTTTCTTCCTAAATCTTGAACATTTGTGTCTGTTGGAAATTTGAAAATACTAGGCAAAAGCCCCACTAGATTCACCACATGCTTCTGCACATCATTTTACAGGCATCTTTGTTTTTTGTTTTTTTTTTAATTTTCATTTTTATTGGTTGTTCAAAACATTACAAAGCTCATGACATATCATCTTCCATACATTTGATTCAAGTGGGTTATGAACTCCCATTTTTTACCCCAAATACAAGTTGCAGAATCACATCTGTTACACATCCACAATAGATGAATGGATTAAAAAACTGTGGCATTTATACACAATGGAGTATTATGCAGCACTAAAAAATGACAAAATCATGGATTTTGCAGGGAAATGGATGGCATTAGAGCAGATAAGGCTAAGTGAAGCTAGCCAATCCTTAAAAAACAAATGCCAAATGTCTTCTTTGATATAAAGAGAGCAACTAAGATCAGAACAGGGAAGAAGAGCATGAGGAAAAGATTAACATTAAACAGAGACGAGTGGGGTGGGAAAAAGGGAGAGATAAGGGAAACTGTATGGAAATGGAAGGAGACCCTCATTGTTACACAAGATTACAGGCATCTTTGTACATAAACCATACAATTGAACAGTCGCCCAATCCAACCTTCAGGGTAGCAATGCCCAGCCTCAGGACATTCACTCCAGTGCCTCTGATCATTGACTGAGCCACAGAACTTTCCATGATTGTCTCTTCTCAACCCTTCTTTTAAATGTTTTTGTTGGTGCACTACAATTGTACATAATAATGGGATTCATTGTGACATATTCGTACATGCACATAACATAATTTGATCAAAACCATTTCCTAGTGTTTTCCCTTTTTCTCTCCTGTTCTCTCCTCCTCAATGCCTTTTCTCAACTCTACTGGTTTCCCTCCTTTTTAAAAAGATGGTACATAAATTCATAAAAATGAGATTCACTGTGATACATTGGTACGTATACAAAGCATAATTTCATTCCCCAGTACCTCTCTTTTCCCACTCTTTCTTTTTTCCCTTGATTCCCTTTCTTTACCCAACTGATGACTCTTCTCAACTCTTAAAGGGCACGTCCGTCACCTGGGGTAAAATTTGGCAGCAGAGAACATTGCCACCATTACTCTGAGATGGGCGTTTTGAGCTGGACAGGGTCACTGGGGCTCAGCTATGGCCTTTCGGAATAATAATTCGAAGAAGCTTTGATGCTTTTCTGAAGAGTCCTGGTCCATTGTCTTTATTTCATTAGTCAAAGGGAACTTTTAAAGGTGCAGAAACATAATATGGGTCAGGAGATGGAATGATGGAGTACGTTGAAGCATGATCTTTGATGTTGGAAAGACATGGGTTGAGTTGGAATTCTGCCACACTTACTGACTTGGTGGCCTTGGGTGGATCGACCAGCCTCTCTCAGCTTCATTTTCCTCATTGGTGAAGATGGAAAAAATAAAAGTTCTCATATGTTAGGGTTATTATGAATAGTAAATGAAATATAACACATGAAAAGTGCTTAGCATGAAGCCTTCAATAACTGTTGGCAATCATAATCATGCCTGTCACAGATGGCCATTATTAAAGAAAATGTGTGATTGGCCCCGGTGGCCCTCAATTTTTGCTTTAAGTTTTTTAGCAACCAATAAACGGGGGAAAATGCAGTGAGTTCACATAGTGAGGGAAAGACTTACCATCCTTAAATAAAAACAAACCAGTTGCCAGTAAGTGTAATAGATCCTGGTGCTAAGAGCTAAAAGAATTTTCTTCCTTAGTGAATGGGGCAGGCACAGAGTGACAGAGCAAAAAGCATCTTTGATGATATCCACCCAGTGACCATGGTAAAGAGAGTTTCTCCTAATAGTCTAATTATTGAATAACTATCTTAAGCTATTCAGCTATTTAGGATAAGTCCATATGGTATTGGGCCAAAAAGGGATGCACTATTTCTGTCCCAGAACAGCTAAGGAAAACATTTATTGATGAAGTGCTACTTAAGTTTGCACAAGTTATTCATCAATAAATCATGTGCAAATGTGATACATTTGGCCAGACAGTAAATTGCTTGGAATTCTTATAGTTCCCACAGGTAAATATTCTTAACATAGCCAATAAAAGAAAAAGTATATCTACAAATGATTTCAAGTCTTTTGACACAGGTAAAATTATTTATATGAAGACACCAAAGGATATTAAAAGTCTCTGAAATGCAAAATTGAATGTCTCTAGGTAATCTCAAAATAAATACACATGACATTTTAATTTATAAAATTATGGCTTCAATGTAGACTTCAACCGGCAGAGAAATGTTAATGTTGACCTGACTTTCTACTTACCATTTTCCAAGCAGAGCAATGTGTCTGTGATTGTTGAAAAAAATTTGATGAGCTCATTAATACCCAAACAGGTCAATGAACTACAGCTTATTATTTATCCAGCACTATGAGCTCAGATCTTGGCACATAAGTAAAGGGAGTTCATGTTTAATTATTTGGCCTTGACATATGTTCACTTCAACTTGCAAAAGTTTTATATATGCATATATTCTTTTTGTCTGGGCTTTTGGGACACAATTTAATTTTTCAATTAGTGAAGACATCACAGTTTTGCTCACTGACCTTCCAGCTTATTTTATTCCCCATAGCTGATAACTGTACCCTAATTGTAAATGAAGTACTATACTCTTTCTTCAGCTCTCTTATTATGAGACTTATATTCTGCCTTCTGTTATCACGATAGTTCAGGTTGTCTCTTATCAATTGCTCCTTGAGTAAAAAGACCTACTAAATTCATTTTTGTATCTTGCAAGATATCTTGCTAAAAAGTACAGGTTTTTCCTTTTACACTGTGTCCAAATGGTGCAGTGGAGGACCGGGTTCCTGAGAAGTGAGGCTTTGCTGACCTCTCTCTCAGTTTCTTGAGAGCAGTTCTTGCAGCCACTGAGCCAGTATTGTTCCTTCTGCTGTTGGCTTCCTTCCCCACTTGTCTTGTGTCCTTTTCTCTTCCTGCTCCAGCTCCCTTTCTCCTTGGAGATATACTATTTTATTGTGCATTTGATAGCTTTATATAGATATTATTTTCTCCCCTGGCCAGAACTGCTTTAAAAAGTCTAGGAAGGAAAAGATTGAGCTTTTGATTATTTCCAGTGATTGGATGAGATGGTTTGTTCGTGTCTGTGCTCCACACTAATTTTATGAACCTCTAAAAATACAATGATTTTACTCATTTCTAAATAAGGTAGGTAGAAGATCTCCTTTGTGGAAAAGGAGGAGAATTGTAGGATATTTTGTACATTCATTTGAAAAATATTTATTTGTTTGAAAAAATTTGTGGATTTGTTAGTTACAAACATTATAAATTGATATAAGTAGGTAGTCTTTGGTAAAGTGAAGTAAAATGTAGAAAGGATGCCAATTATAAGTAGATCTGCATTTCAAGCACATTAGTCAAAGTATCCTTAGACTGAAGATTAATTACTGGACCAAAGGTTGAAAGCCTATGAGACTCCATTTCCATGTAAGATTGAAGGTAGATTGGGTATGGAATTTAATGCTATCAGATCCAAAAATCAGAGAGAAAGTTTGAGATGAGAGTGATGTCAAGAACACAGTTGGTCAACTGTTAGGTAGTTTGGAGGAATCTTTGAGGCTGGTTCTAGAACCGTGCTTTGTTTTCTCTGTTGGCATGTCTATGGCTGTCATTTGGGGATAACATATCTGTACTATCCTGGCTTCAGCTTCAGGCTCAGCTAGAGTACTGTTAGCAAACAAGGTATGAGCTCTTCAACCCTACTCTTGCAGGCCTTCATGCAGCTGGTCTCATTCCTGCATAACTGTTGTAATAATGGAGCAATCCAGAGTTAAATCCCAGGGCCATTTCTCCATGTGTCCCTTCTCCCTGCAAGATGCCTGTTTTTGCACCTGGAATCTTGACCAGAGTCCAGCTGGCAGAGTGGGGGTAGGATGATGAAAGAATTGATTTAGAAGGCTGTGTCCAGCAGCAGGTGGTGTGCAAAATGAATCTGGGTAGAAAGGGACAGGAGGCCAATGACAAGAGAAAGGATGGTCACCACCACACATTTATCCTCTGTCTCCACCCATGATGAGTTGGTAAGGGGGAACCTCATTTGTTTATTCTATATGATTAAATTAATAAAACACCACTATTGGGCTGGGATTGTGGCTCAACGGTAGAGCGATCACCTAGCACAGGCGGGACCCGGGTTTGATTCTCAGCACTACATAAAAATAAAGGCATTGTGTGGTGTCCATCTACAAAAAAGATTCTCTCTCTCTCTCTCTCTCTCAAAAAAAAAAAACAACAACAACAACAAACAATCAAACAAAAAACAACAACAAAAAAATCACTATCTATTTCACCTGTTAAGTAAGCCAGGGAGCTTGCTCGCCATTCTTCTGTTCTGTTTTATATCCATAAATTCAGAATTGCAGGCCATGAAAAATGAAGGCGGCTGGCAGCCCCCAGTTCTAGGGTCTAGCACTCCCCTTCAGAGTGACATGTAAAAGACAGCCACATCAGAAATCCCACTAGACTGTAAGCTTCAAGAGAGGTGCCTAGGGATTCTTCCCTGGATGTTTTAGATTTTTCTCTACAGAGAGGATTCTTGGCAGAGACATTTTTCAGACTTGAAAACATTTGTTAAAGATTGCTTTTGTGGGGCTCAGCTCCTTAATGATCTTACATGAACTGATTAAACACACACCCTTAACTGGTTATAGAGTTCTTCTAAGTGGTAATTGGGAGTTAAATGATTTTTCATCACAGGAATTTGATGTACTTTGCAATCAATTACAGTTAATTAAATTCCATTCCCATTACTTGGGTTTTGGGTATGGAGTAACAGGAGGTTTGATCCTTGTTTCATTGGTGGAAAAGCTGAAGCATACTTTGCTGCAGGCCACACAGAAGGCGGCTGCGGGCTGGGACTGTGTCCAGGCTTCTATCTTTATTGCCCGTTGCCTGGTTATTCTGACCCACTGTCAAGAAATTCAGGCCCCAGGAGGCCTATAGACCTTGCTATTGGACCTTACCATCTTCTCTTGTTTGCATTTCTTCATTCAAGTAAGAGACTAAATGGGGAGCCGTCCTTATAAAGGGACTCAGTATTCGTTTTTGGAAGGCAATACCAGAGTGTGCACTTCTGCTAGGTTTTTACTTAAAGAGATGGAGAAGAATTGCAGTAGTGCAGAATTATTCGTGCTGTGAAAGATCTTTAGAAAATGGAAACCAGCAGTCATTGTTTATGTACTCAAATCAACTCCAGTAGCTAGAAAGGAAAACTTGCATGATTTTTTCACAGAAACCTTTAAGTTAATACACATGTTGCTACATTGATGAGGATTAATTTTTTAAAAAAACATGTCTCAGTGACAATGCAAATGTACCTTTTAAAAAATTACCTGTTAGAAATCATATTTCAGTTTCATCATCTATCAAAATTTCTACTTGGTAGCGTCTACATTGCATGTTTTCATAAATATTGTAGTGTGAGAAGTGAATGCATTTTAAGTATTTGGCTAACTTGAAAAATGTGTGTTATTTGTATGTTTGAAATTGCCCACAAAGAAGCATTTCATCCCATTATTTTTATTACAAAGGAGAAGGTGGAAATGAGAGAGAAGCTCTGCATCTCCAAAGGAGACCTTGTACTCCATAAGTTAGTAATAGCTTCTTTAGTTTTTGAGTTTGAATCTCCCCTCGCATCTTGTCGATCACAAACAAATGTGAAGGAAAAGCAGAGTAACTAGATGTGTTTGGTGATTCAGTGCCACTGATTCCTAACAGTTTCTACTACCAGTAATTAGCATTATATGACCACATCAATTTAACTACTGGAAACTACAATATCAAAAATCTTTGAACTGGGCTTGTAGCTCAGGAGCTCACTGGTTGAGTCCTGTCTTTTCACATGCCCAAGGCCCTGAGTTCAATCCCCAACATTAAAACAAACAACAACAACAACAACAAAAAAAAAAAAACCAACAAAACAAAACCAACAAAAAAGCTCTCAAGTGAGGTCCCTGGAGTTTTAACTAATTTTCTAATTCATTTATTCTTCATGTATTTATCTATGAGCCCCTTACCATGAGCTAACCCAGCTAGGGCATAATTACATGATACACATGACTATCTAGTTATTCATAAGATTTTTGACTGGAAAGAATTTTGATGTAGTTTTATGTAATAATCTGAAAGAAAAATTAGCTCTTTTAGGGGAATTTGTTGCCCCATGTTTTCAAAGCAACACATTTATTTTTCATTCCTCAGTGTGCTTTCCCCAAAAAAAATTATTTTAAGAAAATTAAATAGATGGGAGGAAAGTAGCAGTGGCTAGTTCCTAGTTTTCAAGATGTGCAGGATTGCTTTGCTTTTTGTTTTAAAAATACATACTCACGTCCTTTACAGAAGTTTTTATGCTGAAGAACTTCTAAATGTATGACTTGAGGATTTAAGAGGCACTGCAGTTGGGATAATTGTTCTTCCATTTTGTATCTGAATTTAGGTCTATTATAATCATTATTAGAAATGGCATATTTGTAGGAAAATTGTGAAATTCCATGTCCCTTTCTGGTCCACTGGCCTTTGGGATTCCTGCTGGCCAAAGGCTGTGGCTCCTGTCTCAGCTTTGCTTTCTGGATGGGTGTGGCTGCCTGGCTGTGGCCTACTGATGTTTCTGTGACATGCAGGGTATAGAAGAAGCACATATTGGTTGAATAGTCCCTCACTTCCTTCTGGATCAAGCTCTTAAAATATTATATAAATACCACAGTCGTATGTGCTTATTGTAAAAACTCAAGCCATAAAAAAAGAGTAAGTGTGAAAACTCTTTCCAGATATTCCTGTTTATGTACATGGATATATATACTTGAATGAATCATACCATTTCTCATTCTACATTAAGCTTTTTATATTTCATATTATGCCTTTGTAATCTTTCATATCTTCTTCAATCCTTTTTAATTACTAGATAGTATTTCATTATAGGGACATACCATTACTTTATTTAACAATTGCCTTATTGATGACTTTTTTTGAATGGACACAATACCTTTATTTATTTATTTTTACGTGGTGCTGAGGATCAAACCCAGTGCCTCATACACACAAGGATGTGAGGCAAGCACTCTACCACTGAGCCACAACTCCAGGCCTATAGATGACTGTTTTTTTTTTTTAATTGATGACTTTTTAAAGTTGTCTCAAATCAATTTTTGTTACTACAACCAAAACCACAGCAAATATTTTTATATATTCTTTGAATATATACACAGTTTCTATAGGATGGTGTTTTAGTCAGCCTTTTCACTACTGTGACCAAAAGACCTGACAAGTACAATTAGAGGAAGGAAAGTTTATTTTTGGCTCATAGTCTCAGAGGTCTCAGTCCAAAGACAGTTGTCTTCATTCCTCTGGGCCTGAGATATGAGGCAGAACATCATGGCGGAAAGGTATGGCAGAGGAAAATAGCTCAAGACTTGGCAGCAGGAAGCAGAGAGTGAGCGAGCTCCCCTTACCACAAATTATAAATCCCATAGGCATGCCCCCAATGACCCACCTCCTCTAGCCATACTCACCTGCCTACAGTTACCATCCAGTTAATTCCTATCAGAGGATTAAAGCACTGATTAGATTAAGGCTCTCTTAACCTAAGCATTTCACTTCTGAACTTTTTTGCATTGTCTCACACATAAACTTTTGGGGAACACCTAATATTTAAACCATAACAGATGAATACTCTAAAACAGAGTTGTTTGGGTCAAAGAGAATATAAATTTAAATTTTTGATAACTCTGATGGGAATTTGCTGAGGGCCATTGCCAAGTAGGAATGACACATCGAAATTTCCTTGCCAGCGTACCCCATGTTGCTTAGAGGACATTCGCTGGGACATTGCATGTATGCTTTAGTAAGGTGACCTTGCTCAAGGACCAGGGCGGATCTGGGTTTAGAGCTGATCAGGTTTTAGGGAGTATCCCGTACCCTGCGGGTGGGGGGGGGGGGGGAGATAGGGCGTATTCTGCTGCCTCAGGCACGCCCGATCCTTGAGTTCCCGTTGAGTTCTCCTGAGATTCAGAAAGTATTGGAAAAGAAAGCCTCATGGAGTAGGTGAATTGGGCAGCGGCAGAACTGGGATTTCCCCAGAACGTGTGTAGAGGCCAGTGTGAGTTCGGGAATAAAGAATTGCTGTTTGAATCTACAAGGTGTGTGGTGGCTCGTGATTCTGTGCCCAGCCAAGACTGCGGCAGGAATTATTCAAAGGGTTTGATGTTTCATTTATGCAAAATGAACTAGTTGTAAAGGGCTGCTGTACAAAAAAAACGATACCAGTAATTATCAATACGTATTATGCACTTAAAGAAATTTAAGAGGGTTGATCTCATGTTAAATGTTCTTACCGCATAAAAGGAAAGTGTACAAGGAAACTTTCTTAGGTTGTAAGGGTCCGGCGAAGCGTCGGAGAAGGAGAGACCACACGAGACTAACTCCATGCAATGGCAAGGGGGATTTTTATTAGGGGGATCCGTTCCAGCGCGCTGGGACTCTGTGCTCACTCAAGAAGGGAGTGCAGCCCAGAGCCCAGAGCAGAGGTCAAGCAGAGCTTAAGTACACTTTTTGGAGAGGGTGGGGGGCTTTGCATACATCAGAACAAATCATCATGAGGCGCGGGGAAATTGAACAACAATTCTGATACATGATTAGTCCATTCATTGGCGGGAACAGTTTGGGTAGGGGTGATTGGTCACTTCTAAGTGGGGCACACATTCAAACTGATTGGTTCTGGGGCCTGGATGCCTACGTGCCATGTTACCTGGAGCCCTTAGCTATTAAACAACCAGGGAATCGATAGAGATATTTACTGAGCAGCTCCCGCATTGTCCTAACAACTTTTCCGGGGATAGCAGGGGAATTGTAACAATAGGCTTTTACCTTTTAGCCCAGGCCTTGTAATCTAGAAGTTTTACAATGCCCTAGTCTTTTTTTTTTTTTTAATTTTTTTATTGGTTGTTCACAACATTACAAAGCTCTTGACATATCATATTTCATACATTAGATTGAAGTGGGTTATGAACCCCCAATTTTACCCCAAATGCAGATTGCAGAATCACGTCAGTTACACATCCACAATTTTACATAATGCCCTATTAGTTTACACTTTAACTTTAACTTTAACTCAGGATTTTGCAGCTTAGAAATTTTACCTTTACAAGGTGATAGATGTTTATTACCTTGATTGTGGTGGTAGTTCATAGAAGTTTGCATATGTCAAAACTCATCAAATTGTATTAAACATGTGCAGTTTTCTGTATATCAATTACACCTCAATAAAGCTGTTTTTAAAAAGGAAAGAAAGTGTAGACACTAAACTTGAAAAGTCTTGTTATAAATTTATTTTTCATTTAAAGGGTAACAATGAAGAGTAATAAAACAAGTTTGGTTTACATAAAAGAAATTTTGATAGCTCTTTACAAATGTCAGTAATATATCAATAGGTTTCAACTTTGGACACAGAATGAAATCAACTAGGGCTCTTAAAAGTAAAAACAAAGACCCTGATTCCCAGATACCATTAATAGAAATTTTGATTGAATTGGTCTGGAGTCTAGATATTGATAGTCTTTAAAAAAAAATCTTTCCAAAGATGTATGATTTCTAATCTGTGATTAGAATAGTTTGCTATAAATTCTCACTAACTTTCAATCTTTTTGATGTTTTATTTATTTTGATGATCCATTTCTAATGGGGGTAAAAATGTGTCTTGAATTTGCATATTCCTGATTACCAGTGAGGTTGATAAATTTTTTTCATACGTCAAATAGTCATCATATTTTATCCTTTGCCAATTTTTCTGTGTGACTGTTTTTAACAGTGAATATTAGCCCTTGGGTTGTTGTATTAGTTGCAGATATTTTCTCTCAGTTTATGATCTGCCTTTTTATCTACAGTTTTTGTATATTAATAAACATCAACTATTTTCTTCATGGCTTACCGATTTTGCATCGTAGGAGTTAGGAAAGCTTTTCTGAAGCCACAGCAAGAGGAAAAAAAAAAAACTATTTTTCCATTTCCTTCTGGTAGTGTTATACAGCTTTTATAAAAAAAAAAAATATTCAGATCCTGAATGCATTTGGAATTCACTTTGTGTATAGTGTAAATTATCTAACTTTATTTTTTTCTCCCCCAAAGGACAGTGAATGGTGTTAGCACAGATTATTGATTCATCCACTTTTCCCTCCAGGGTTCTCAGATGCTACTATTACCAAGCCCTGCAGTTTCACTCCTGAGATTTTGTTCTGGGCTTTTCTCTGTTGCTTTCATTTACTTGAAGATTCCCATGCCAGTTTCATGCTATTAGTATTTGAATATTTGGTAGACCAGAGAGTTAAAGACTTTAAACTAATTTTCTCTAGTTTTCAATCTTGATCATTTTTAGAATTCATTGAGAATCAAGTTAAAAACAAAACTGAAATAAAAAAAATCCTGTTGGGATTTTGGTTGGTTTGCATGAATTTATAAATTATTTTTGGATAAATTGTAATTTTGACAGCATCAAGTTATTCTGTTTAGGAAAATGGCATGACTATTGATTTAGCTTTTTTATGTACTTTGCTAAAATGTCATAGCCTTTCCCCATATAGATCTACAGCATTTCTTGTAAGATTTACTCACAGATATTTTTATTATTGTTATTTTCCTAATATTGACATGGGAACTATTAACCAGTATCCATTTCCATTTATTATTCTTAGACTATGGATAGTTACTCATTTTTAAATGTTAACCTTATATCTGGCCATTTTACTAAATCATTTTTATTAATTATCATAATTATCCAGCTCATTCTTCTGAGTATTTTTTTAGGAAGACAGTTACATTTGCTACAGATTTTCCTCACTGCAGTCAGTAGGATGTTCCAGTAAATTTTCAATTTCTGTTCATGTTCCTGGTTATTGAAAAATAATGTATATGGAATCCTTGCATTGTTCCTTACCCATTTCTTACAAAAATTTTTAGCAAGCTTGTAAGAAAGATGACAGACAACCTGTCAATTTTCTTTATGAACATGCACATGTGCACACTTTTTTTTTTCTTCTGGAAACTGTATTTTGTCTTTTTCCTTAGGATTCTGTTGAGTTTTAGGTTTATGAGTGTTGAATTGTCAGTATAAAATAGATTGCAAATAAACAGAAGGCAAAGCAATGTATTTTACTACTTAGACTCACATGGTTATATGCACTCATCTGAGTACCTTTTACCATTTCTCATCCTGGGAGAAGAATAGTCTCTCTAAGCCAACCTCTGTGCTGGGCACCGGGCCGTCTGTCATCATTAATGAACAGTCATTGGCAGGAGTTCGCTTTTCTTGCTCTGAGTGGCATGTTTGGAGGAAAAAATGCTGAGAACATTCAAAGCCAGCTGGCTGGCTGGCTGGCTGTAGGATGGCTGTGTGGCTTTGCCAGGTCTCACCCTCTGCTTCTTGATTACAGATGGTGGGGGATGAGACCAAAGGGCATTCTGGTTCCAATCATGCCTCTGCTCACCCTCTTGTCTTACTGTGCTCTCAGTAAGTTCGAATGGCAATGTGTAGGTATGCTGCCCATGAGAGTTTCAATGACTAGCTTACAGTGTCCTTTTGTAAGCAAAGAAAAAAAAAGAAGGAAAATAAAAATAAAAACCTTCATTTCCAAAGTTCCTTTATGGTGCTTGATGAGAACTTCAACCTCCTACTCCAAGTTATCCTCTTCTCTCAATTTCTGCAGTAATCTGAATGGTCTCCACACGTCTACACTTAATATCTTCCAACCAGGACCATCTGTAGCTGAACTGATTTTTAAAAAATGTTACTGGCCCATGCCAGCCAGTTTGGAGTTAAAGATTAACATTCTCCACCCAGCCCAAGCAACTACTGATACCCACCTAATTTTTAAAAAATCTCATCTCATACCACTCTCCTACTCAGCCTTGGCAACATTGACCTTCTGTAATCTTAGCTTAACCATGCTCCACATCACTGCATGGCTTTTGTGCATACCATTTGCTCAGATGTCCCCTCCCCTCGTAGCAGGGGACTGCCCCTACCCTTGATATCCAAACAGCTAAGACAGTCTTTCCCCATGATGCCTTGGGTTGGGTTAAATTTCTGTATTCTGGGCTTCCTTAGCTCCACACTCATCTCCCTTGTAGAGTTTTTCAGACTTAAAAACTTTTCATTTATTAAGGTGGGCTTTAAAAAGTTAGAATCTTTTCTTCTCCCCTCAAATATAAACTCTGTGAAGACAAGAACCATGTTCATTTTGTTTATTGTTATGTCTGGCATCAGGCTTGGCCTGTAACGCATTTGTTGAATGAAAGAGTACAAGTGACTTGTGGCGGTTTTGATACGTTGTTCATCTTGAAATAAGCTTAGTAAAACCTTATTTCTTCCTTATTGACAGTAATTTTCAAAAACGTTGCTTAGAAAAATACCGTAAATTCATCTTATCTTTCAAAAAGTGATTTTAAGTGAGAGAAGGCAACAGTCAATCTCTGCACGTTTGAAACCTGTTTATGACAATGAACAGAAAAGCCTGCTGGTCCTGAGAAAGGAATGTGAGTGAACTCTGCAGAAGATGGGTGCTGGGGATGTCTGAGGAGAAGCAGGAGCAGGAAGACAACTAGCAAAAGAATTGCATTAATTTCAGAAATGGAAAAGTTTATTGGAAGCATTTTTCAAAAGCCTTCAGAAGCTAGTAAAGTAATATTTTACTATGTTTTCTCAAGCTCTTAAAACTTCACAAATGCAATGCGTGATAAAATGTGAAAATAAGTATTGGCAACTAATTATATTCTCGGGGGAGATTTAATTGAAGAGGGAGCGTATTTGCGCTATTTCTCCGCAGCTTGATGCTTATGGCATCTGGACAAAGTAGAACGAACATTTGAAAATCCTGACATAACTGGTATTTAAAGAATAGCAATTGGCTAACATTTGTGGCTCTGTATGTTGAATATTTTGGCTCCCGTCTTCTGGTATTCATTCTGAAAGATTTATAATCCTTTAGGGAGTGTGGTCAGTGACAAGAGTAGAACTAAATCCTGAAATGTGGAAAAACTAACTTTTCCTAATATAAAACTGTTATAAAAAAATCCCTCAAGCTTATGAATATGTTTCCAGATTTTCAGAAAAAGCCAATTTACAAATTTTTTTTTCTATAAGGATCTCACTTCTTAATGACAAATGTAAATAGTTTTTTTGACCTCAAAATCTCCCTGAGATAGATATTTCAGAGAAATATAAACTCTTACCTTTTGGACATCAGCTGCAATGAGGCAACTTTTAAAAAAATGTATGTGATTGGTTAAAGGGTAAAAAATGAAATCTCAAAAATAGAAGTAGTCTAGACAACAAAAATTAAGACAACTTGAAATAAGAAACAAAGATTTTGCTGAGTGCATAAGCATAAAATTGCTACCAAAGTAAATATTATAAAGCAAGAATAACAGTCAAGAGAATCCTTGATCATGCACAACTGAGAATATCCAGACGGTGCTTTCTTCTCTGAAAAAGTCCTGGGCTGGGAGAAGGCTCTGGGTTTGACTGAAGCATGATAGGCTGCCCCAGGTCTCTCTTTGCTTCCTAGTCATGCTTAAGACCAGAACCCTGTACCCAAGGATCTCCCTCTCTCTGAACCTCTGAGTTTGGTTTGGATTTTCAAACTCTTAATAAAGGAGTCCAGCTGTATTCCTTCTGAAATCCCCCAGGGAATTTTCTGCCTCCTTTTAACCATTTAAATTTGGAGAAGGAAGCTTCTTAAAAGAATCCTTTTTTTTCCTTACTTTTTTTGCTTATTCTTTTTGTGTCATTTCATTTTTGTTAATTAATTATGTGCATTCTTCTTTAAGGTTTACAAAATATCAGACTTCTGTTTTTCAGTCAAAGAAAATAAAAACACTGCGTGTGTTCTTCTCATATCCCCAAATAAGGGAGTTAGTAACTTGACTAATAGAGGAATTATCATTTTATATTTTAAAACCCACTATGGAAAATGGTGTTGGTGACATTTTTCTTGATAGTAAGAAGAAAAAGATACTAAAAGCTATAAAAGGTAACTTACTTAAAATGTAAATAATAAAAGTTAAGGTTCTTGTTATTTTAAACTCAGTCTTAAATATAAGGGCAGCCTGGTTTACCCATAGGGAGAATAAGTATGAAAAATAGGCATTGTTCATGACATCACCTCAGGACATGTGTTCATAACATTTCTAGAGAAGTGGAAGGAAGTTTCTTAAAAGGAGTCAGAAAAAGGCTGAAGTCTAAACCTTTCCTTCTTTTTTTTTTTTTTTTTTTTGGTTCTGATGTTTGAGCCCAGGGCACTCTACCATTGAGCTTGCATTCTCAGCATTTTTTTCTTTTCTTTTCTTTGTTTTGTTTTGTTTTATGTTGTTTTGTTTGTTTTGAGACAGAGTCTTGCTAAGTTGTCAAGGCTGGTATTGAACTTATGATCCTCCTCACTGAGCCTCTCAAGTTGCTGGGATTACAGGGTGCACCATCACACCCAGGTCCTTTACTGTATCCCTGTAATAATCCCATTTCAGATTCTTATTTTAGCAGTAATATATTGTATTGAATTTGCAAGAAGATTTGCATATGTGTGCATGTGTGACTTAAAGGAAGACGGGGCTTGGCAGTCTGTAAGTAATTTCTATTTTCTGTGCTAAGCCATATATATAAATACAAATATATATATATATATATATATATATATATATATATATATATATATACATATATATATATATATATATATGTAAAATCTATTATATATTTTAACTTTTAAAACTTTTTATGATATATTTTAAAATACTAACAAGTAAGAATTTATATAATATAAAGAACTACATATTTCAATATATAAATATATAATGCTTATGTATTTTTCTCCATATGTCAGCCCATTTTCTGATGCTTTAAGAGAATATGGCTGGGTGAAGTGGCACACACATGTAATCCTAGTGGCTTGGGAGGTTGAGGCAGGAGGATCAAAGCCAGCCTCAGCAAAAGCGAGGTGCTAAGCAACTAGTGAGTCCCTGTCTCTAAATAAAAAACAAAATGGGGCTGGGGATGTGGTTCAGTGGATAAGTGCCTCTGAATTCAGTCAGTACCCTCCCCTCCACCAACAAAAGAGAGAGAGAGAGAGAGAGAGAGAGAGAGAGAGAGAGAGAGAGAGAGAGAATATGAAGATGGGATAAGTTATAAAGAAAAGATATTTATCTCTCACAGTTCTAAGGAGGCTGGGAAGTCCAATATCAAGGGCTGGCATCTGGTGAGGGCCTTCTTGCTGTTTGAGCCTTGAATGGCAGACTACATCAATCACATGGCAAGAGGGCATGTATGAGAGAGAGAGAGAGAGAGAGAGAGAGAAGAGAGAGCAAGAAAGAAATCTCTTTTATAACAAAGCCACTCCTGGGAAGCTTAATCCACTGTGCGATAGTGGAATTAATCCTTTTGTGAAGGCAGAGGACCCTCATGACTTAATCGCTTCAAATACCATGATAACGGCAATTCAATTTTAACACGAGTTGGAGGGAGCATTCAAATCATGGATGTTTATTAGGTAATGGCAACATTAAATGATCACCAATGAAAACAGACAATTCAAAGGTATTTTCCTTTAAAAAAAAAAAAAGAGGGATTTGGGACCATTGGTACTATTTTGAAGCATGAACCAAAAGCTGTCTTTTATGAGCACCTTTTATAAAAATAGTTTCTTAGCAACAGAAATGCAGCTTTTGTTTCTTGTCAATCATTTGGTGCGTCTGCTGGAACTTAAATCAGCCAGTCTCAGTGGCAATAGGAGTGGCATGCACTAGGCCATGTTCTTCAGCTTTTCAAAGCGGTAATGACCAGTGGACCTTCCTTGAGATTCTTGTAGTGAATTCTGATTTTAATTTCCCGGCAGGTCTGGTTGACAATCATTAAAAATGTTTAATCTCTCAGATTAATTTTAATTAAAAGAATAGCTCACCACTACTCTTCACATATGGTGGTGAGTCCAGTGGACGTCAACTCCATTGGTTCTCTGTGTTGGGCCAGCACCACTCACAGGCTTTCTTTTCCCTCTTCATCCTGCCCCTCCCATCCATCTCCAGGTCTTGCTGGAATTGCTTCCTCTTTCCCCACAGGCCTCACTCACTCTCTTCCTTTAGGTCCCCATCTCAGTTGCTCTCCTGCTTCCACACCTTTCTCTAGACTTTTCTGTTCCATGTACACCTATGCAGAAAAAAAAATATGCGACATGCTCTCACGCCACATGAGTCAATCCAGAAGACTTCTGTGACCTCAGAAGGTGTAGGAACTTCTCCCCACCAAAGGGCAACCAATCCTGCAGCAGCAAGCACCAGATGGATGTCTTCTCATCTCTAATTCAATTCTGTTCTGACACACTCTGCCCTCTGGTTGAGGGCTCAGTCCTCAAGGGTGTTCTTGAGATGCTAATCACAAGGCCCAGGTTGTGACCTATGCTTCTGACTAACTGTAAACTGGGGTGTCACGATCCCTTCCTTGGGTTTGATTAGTTTGCTAGAGCATGTAGGGGACTCTGGGAAACACTGGCTTATCACAGAGCACATAACAAAGGATACGGATGAAGAGATGCTTAGGGGCAAGGTATGGGGGAAGGGGCTCAGATTCCCATGTCTGCTCTCGCTGAGCCATCCTCCAAAAACCTCCATGTGTTCAGCTATTATTTAGGATTATTTTCTGAGACTTAATTACATAGACATGACCGATGAAATCATTCGCCATTGGTAATCAACTTAACCTCATTCCTCCTCCCCTCCTGTTTTAGTCTGCTTTTTCACTCCAAAAATGACCCAACCAGCACAATTGTAGAGGAGAAAAGGGTTATTTGAGGGTTCATGGTTTCAGAGGTCTCAGTCCATAGAAGGCTAGCTCCATTTCTCAGGGCTCAAAGTGATGCAGAACATCATGGCCGAAGAAGAGTGTGGCAGAGGGAAGCAGCTCACTTCATCAGGAAGCAGAGACTCCACTGGCCAGACATAAACATATGCTCAAAGCCATGCCCCAATTCCCACCTCCTCCTGCCACACCCTATCATTTCAGTTACCACTCAGTTAATCTCTGTCAGGGGATTAAATCATTGATTGGGTCAAGACTCTTACAACCCATTTATTTCTCCTCTGAACCTTCTTGCATTGTCTGACACGTGGACTTTTGGGGGACACCACAGCTAAACCATAACACCTCCCTGTGTGGGCTCTCTCTCGTCCAGCAAGGAGGTCCACGGAACAGGGTAGAGGAGAGTGTGGCTGCAGAGTCGCTAATCAAGACCTCCAGAGACCAAACAGGAAGCAGGTCTGATTTTATTGCGCAGTTACCATGTATATACTCAAGCAGTAGCTAAGCAGATTACAGGCAGTCACCATTGCAATGTCTGCTAACTGTTCTTGCAGCCACCAATCGAGGAGTAGGCTGTGGAGCAAGCACAGGGACTGCAACACATGGCCTCATGCCCAGGGATGTTCCTATGGGGTAAACGGTTTGCTGCTCACATGTCTAGCATGAGGGGGAGTGGCCTGCCACTCGGACACCCTTAATGCATGCCATGTATGCAGCACTCCATGTACCTGTCCCCACACCTCTCCAGAGGCTAATGGGTTGGAACTAAAAATTTCAACTTTTAATGTAACCTTGATCTTTCTGGTGATGGGCTCCCATCCTGAAGCTGAGTAGGGGAGGCCAGCATCAGTCAACTTCAGCATATAAAATATACTTACCACTTTGAATATTATACAGGTTTTAGGTGTCATATGCCATAAACAGGAACAAAGTCCAAATATATATATTTCACAGCACCATAGTCTGTAGGAATGATTTTCAAACTTGGGTTGCTTTGCACAAAACACTGTTCAGGAACTGGGGTTCCCTCTCTTAAGGCGGCATACAACTTCCCTTCCTCAGTCGCTCTCTTCAGGCATGTCCCTTGACTCTCTTTAACGTATTAATATTACCTAATGTTATAGCTGTTTAAAGGAGACAGACCACCTTTAAATGTTGACTCTTAATTAGAATAACATTTTATGATGCTCTGTACAGCTTTTTCATGCTTCAACTCCACACGATTCATTAAACAAATTACAGCCCCACTCAGAGAACTTTAAAAAAAGATTAATGTGCTATGTATGGGGAGACATATTTCCTAGTTCATGGATTTGTAACCATTTGGTCTATTTCTATGGGAACATGGTTTTATTTAACCTTTCTGTGGCATTGCATCTTCCTAGGGAGGAAATCAGACTGCAACAGTGATTGCTTTGTGTTCAATGAAGGATTTCAATTTAGCTCAAGAGACCTGTCAACTGGCGATCAGAGATGTTGGAGGCCTTGAAGTTTTAATAAATTTGCTTGATACAGATGAAGTCAAATGTAAGGTGAGTGGCTTTTTCACAATGATTGAGAATTCTTGGCTTTCTTTGAAACCGTAGGAGTCTGAATGTTTCTTATCTTTTTTTAATATTTATTTTTTAGTTGTATTTGGATACAATACCTTTATTTTATTTCTTTTTTATGTGGTGCTAAGGATCGAACCCAGGGCCTTGCACTACTGTGGAGCCCCAGCCCCAGCCCCCATTTATTATCTTTATCTGCTATTCTTGCTCATAACCTGCTTTTTCTGTTAGGTGTGCCCTCTCCTCCCTGCCTTTTCTTCTTTCTATTGCTTTATCTGGAACAATGAATGTTTGTTTGCATTAATGAAGAGAAATAGGAGGATGTGTGTCACCCCTGGGAATGGAAACTATTTCTTAAAAAACTTAATTGGGGAAGGATTTTAGATAGACTTGAATTTTCTTAAACATAGCTCTGGTTATGTATTAAGCACTCATTCATCTATCATTTTTTTCCCATGTAGATTGGTTCATTAAAAATCCTGAAGGAAATCAGTCATAATCCTCAAATCAGACGTAATATTGTTGACCTTGGTGGCTTACCAATTATGGTTAGTATACTTGATTCTTCATATAAGAGTCTGAAGTGTTTGGCAGCTGAGACCATTGCAAACATTGCCAAGTTTAAGAGAGCCCGGCGGGCTGTGAGACAGCATGGCGGTATCAACAAGCTGGTAAGTACCACTGACATCCTCAGGGGCATAAGACTGCCACTTACTGCCTCTTGACCTTTCTGGCCACTCCAGACATCAAGTAGCTGTAAAGACATGCTATGGGAGTCTTCTTTTTATATTATATATGTCCTTAATAATTACTTTTGTATGTTTGCATTATCAAGCATGTTAAATCACATTTTTTGAAAGAAACAGAAAAAATTTAAAGCAGGCATGATTGCTACCTATATCATTGGTAGGGATCCATTTGTGCATAAGAACAGAGATGGTAAGAGATGGTGAGACCTGTATGATGGAAAGCAGGCTGGAAGCCCTGGCCTCCGATGTGCTTACTGAAAGTACTCTTCCATAGAGACAGTCAGGTTAGTTCGAAATCTGAGAACTAAAAATAGCCCAGTCTTTAAGAACATTGAAGAGTAAAACAATGTGTAGGATATCCATGGGAAACATCTGTAGTCAGCCATCAGTACTGTGTTTCAGAAAACTACTTAGTAATATGAATAAAATGTCTATTATTTAATATTATGTAAAATCATAACAAGTTTTTAACAGTTGATATTTATGATCTCAATTTTCTTTTTCATTACTGGGGATAAAACCCTACTGGGGATAGAACCCAGAGCATTCTAACACTGACCTACATCCCCCAATCCTTTGTATTTTTATTTTGATACAAGTTTTTTTTTCCTAAGTTGCCCAGCCTGACCTTGAATTTATATTATTCTCCTGCCTCAGCCTCCCAAGTAGCTGAGATTGCAGATGTGTGCCACCACGCTCAGCTCTGATCCCAACTTTTAGAGAGCTACTCACAAGCATATATAAATACATATGCAAAATTAGAAGTGGATTCACAAGTTGTTCATAGGGTTTTCTCTGAAATGATTACTGATTTTTTGATAGAAAAAAAATGTTTTTCAACATTTGTCTTCTATGAATGTCCTCCTTTTATAATAAGAAAAAATGATTATTTCAATAGCTGCCATCAAAAGAAAAGAATATATCAGCATTCTGCTCATAAGCTTTGCCATGTTGGCAAGGACCTTAAAAATGTACATGTAGCTAGGCACGGTGGTACATGCCAGTGATCCTGGAGACTTAGGAGGCTGCAGCAAGAAGATCACAACTTCGAGTCTGGCCTTAGGAAATTAGGGAAAACTTGTCTCAAAATAAGTAAATAAATACCTGCCTGAGGAAGTAGCTCAGTGGTAGAGCATCCCTGAATTCAATCTGTAGCACCAAAATAGATCAATAAATAAAGTAAGTAAGCACAATTTGGAAATATGTTTTCATACTTCATAGTAAAGATCAATATATACTGGGTCTCTTCCACAGCTTTTATCTTTCTGGATGGTCTCCATTTCTTCACCTTAAGTTCTTGAACATATCTTAGTGCCTTTCACAGCATTCGGCCACTACCTTATACAAAGGGTTAATATTTATTGGATGAATATGGATTTTAATGTTAATATGTATAGTTAGAAGTGTATTCAGAAATTTACTGAGAGATCTTCTGTGTGGTCAATTGTCATTGCAAAGTACTTATAAAATATAATCATTTGCTTCAAAATGAGATAACATGTTTGGATAGATAGATGAAAACATATGTGATAAACCATATACAGCAGATTTTATAGATTCTAGGTGGTGGAAATATGAATATTTATTGTGCAATTGCTGAACAATTCTATTAGTTTTTCTTTGAAAAAAATTATAATTAAATGTTGAGAAATGTAATCATTACTATGATTATTATCATTTTGCTTAAATATTGAAATCATATGGTAGATTGATATGGTTGTTGACTGGAACTGCTTCCATTAAATCATAAGAACGAATAATGCAAAATAAAACTGAAACATGTTTTTTGAGAGTTTTCTGCATCACATTTGGGGAACTGGTATTTGAACAATTGTACTTACCCAATCAAGATAATAACACACATTTTAATATAATTTTAAATGATAGCTAAATTGGAAACAGGAATGACCAAGAATGGATAAACCAAGAATAATAGACTTGCAATTGCTGGGTTGAGAATACACCTGGGAAAGATTAGGATGGATTTAGGATCTACTTTTTGGTTTGCATGGCATGGGGAAGGAGTACTAGGTAACACATAGATAATAGTCCCCAACTAAAACTGGAAGTGAGCAAGATGACTCGAAACAGAAGTGTACCATGGCTGGTTATGGCCTCAGAGCAAGGGCCCTGAGGCTAGGGTAAGAGCAGGTAGGTGGTACTGGCCACGGTGTGTTTTGGATACCTGATGGAGGTCAGTCTCTGAAGACTGGGCAACAGATGACAGGGCAAAAGACACAAAGTCTGAGCAAGCAGGGAGAATGCATCCATCTAGGGAAACATTACCAGGTCTCAGTGATGATCACTTAGATGGACCCACCAGTGCTGTCAGTACCACGGCCTGTTTCCATGTTCCTCTTACCTTTTTAGTGGCAAACATTCCTGACAATTCCTAAGTGGCAGTGTGGAGGCAGGTAAAGAATCAGGCAGTGGGAAAAGAAACAAATGTACTCCCTTGACCCTCGTGATGTCAGAATCTAATGGAAGAAAAGAGTATGGGGGTAGGGAGGAGAGAGATGAAAGTATAAGACTTGGGGTGAGCTTCAGCTATTTAACTGAAGCCAGTACAGGGAATGGTGGAGGAACAAAGGAGGGGGATGGTCAGTTGATTCTACCAGGAGGAAGAAGGTTCAGAAAGTCTGAAGAGGGGGAGATGTTGCTTACCAAGGTTTGGGGAGGTAAGTTTTGTCAGGCACACCTGCTGGGGAAAGGCATTTCAGGAAGATAAGGAATGTTAGTAAAGATCCAGAACTAAGAAACATCATTGAGTAGAAATTGCAAGCGACTTAATATGGCCAGAGTCAAGGTGAGATGAGTAAACTAGCAAGATAAAGGTGGAAAGGCCATGGTGCTCACTCAGGGCTTTATTCAGTGAGTTAAAGAGTTTGGACTTCATTGTGATAATGCGGGAACAGCTGTAGTAGAAAGATACTCTTAGGCTGTCTGCCTTGTGTTCAGTCCCATTGTCTTAGAATTCCTTTCCTGCATTGCTACCCCATTTGTAGTCTGTAGTTAGAAACCATGTGAACATTCCCTCCCTTTGCCTGGCCTCTGTCTTTCCTTAAGCCATTTGTTATGAGTCTGTAACTGTCACCAGTGTCCTCAGATATAAAGATGGTGAGCCCAGAAGAACGGCAGGTAGCTTCTTATTGTGGTTCCAGTCACAGCTCTGGGTGATCTGGCTTCACTGTCTCCCAGAGACAACCTGACCTACTGCTGTATCCTTTTAGTAAATTGCCTTTTCCTTAAGGTCTTCAGTGACTTTGATTATTACAAAGGACAAGGAGGATGCTGGCAGCTGTGCCGTTTGGTTTTAGTAACCCACGTAGAAGGCTGTGTACTTCCTAAAGTTCTCATGGTATTAAGTGTGGTTAGATCATTCATTTCTCATTAGAAAGTTCTAATGGTTTTAGGAAGCTTAGTTTTCTGAGGTACAAGAAAGACTGAGAATTTTTTTTTACAAATATTATTAATATAAATATTAGAGCCCTATTTAGAAAATACTGTCTTGGTGAGATTTTTTTTTTTTTGGAAGAAAATAAAAGAGCTTCCAAATCTGGAGGAAAATGTCTTGAAGGGTTTTGTTTGTTTCTTTATTTTCACTGGTTGCTGTGTAGTGTAAATGTTGATTTTTAAAAGGTGATGATGGAGGTGAGCTTGGTAGCAACCTTGTGGCTATTGAAGGGTGAATTAGGTTTTAAAGACATCCAAGTTCATTGCATTCATCTCTTCTTGTAGGTTGCTTTACTAGACTGTGCCCAGAATTCAACAGAACCAGCTCAATCAAGTCTGTATGAAACCAGAGATGTGGAAGTGGCTCGCTGTGGGGCTTTGGCACTGTGGAGCTGCAGTAAGAGTCATTCAAATAAAGAAGCCATTCGTAAAGCAGGGGGCATCCCTTTATTGGCTCAGTTACTGAAGACTTCTCATGAAAATATGTTAATTCCAGTAGTGGGGACACTGCAAGAATGTGCATCAGAGGTACACAAACCAATTCAGCTTCCTTTTTTTTTCTTACCTTGACTTTCTTTAGTTAAAAATAATAATTTTTAAGATTACATAGCTGTCTAGGATTTTTTTTTCAAAATATTAGCTTTCTATTAGAAAAAGATCAAACTTCAGTGTTGGCTAATTCTCTTATGGTATAACAATGTTCAACTTTGACTTCAGTGTTTATTTACTTAGAGAGTTTGCTCATCATAGTTATTAATAAACGTAAATGGCTAATTATATTCATGCATTTTACACACATAAATATTTAAGCTCATATTCCTAGGAAAACTACCGAGCTGCAATCAAAGCTGAAAAGATCATTGAAAACCTAGTGAAGAATCTAAATAGTGAGAATGAGCAATTGCAGGAGCACTGTGCCATGGCCATTTACCAGGTAGGAGTCTACTCTTCTGCCTCTGTGGGTGTTCTTTCTCATCTAGCTCACAGGAGTATTTCTAAATGTTTCTAAACACATGACCCTTCTCTGGGAAGGGGACTCAGGAATCTGAATTTTAAGAAAGCATCTCGGAGATTTTCATCCCCAAATAGTTCTGAGAACCACTGTCCTGACATAATGGTGGATGCTGTATTTATTGTATATGTCAGAGTAAACATGCTTCAATATAACTGATTACTTACACTTCTATAAGACATATATATTGTCTGGTGTGGTGGCACATGCCTGTAATCCCAGTGGCTTGGGAGGCTGAAGCAGAAGGATTATGAGTTCAAAGCCAGCTTTAGCAATGGCAAGGCATTGTGCAATTCAGTGAGACCCTGTCTCTAAATAAAATACAAAATAGGGCTGGGGATGTGGCTCATGGTTGAGTGCCCCTGAGTTCAACCCCTAGTACCCCCTGCCCAAAAGGACATATATATCTGTGTTTCCTAAAATAATTTATTTAGTATATAATCGCTAAGTAAGTATATAGTACTCCTGTATTGATTTTTGCACAGCCTATTCAAACACAGTAATCTTGAGAAATTTATCACTATCAAACATGATGGTGTGTGTGTGTGTGTATGTGTGTGTGTATGTGTGTGTGTGTGTGCCTGTTTTATCTTTTCATAATTTAATTTTCATTATTTTTTGTAAATTATAATATTCATAGTCTATCATAAAACAGAATGATAAAGAGGGAAAGATGGCCTTGACAAATGAGTTTCTGGCTCATTCCTGATCACACCAGTTTCTACCCACCCAGAGTAGCCTTTCTAGAGGAAAAATACCCATTACTCCTTTCAGTAGGGGATTGGATTCGTTTCCTAGGGCTGTATAACAAAGTACCATGGACTGGATGGCTTAACAGAAATTTATCTCCTCACAGTTCTGTAGGCTGGAAGTCTGAGATCAGGGTATCAGCAGGGTTGGTTTCCTCTAAGGTCTCCCTCCCAGGCTTGAATAAGTGGCTAATAGATGGCCATCTTCTTCCTGTGTCTTCATGTGATGTTTCCTTTGTGTGTATGCCTATGTCAATCTTTTCTTACTAGGAGAACATCCTATTGGATTGGACCAATCCTGATGATCTAATTTAGCTTTAATTACCTCTTTAAAGACCCTGCCTCCATATACAGTCACATTCTGAGGTACTGAGAGGACATTGACATGTGACACACTTCAGTCCATAACAAGGATTTATGGCCTTGACATAACTCTCATATGAGAAGCCATTAAGAGTTGTTTAGAAATTGTGACTATTTTTTAAAATTTGCCACTGAACCAGAATCAGAAATCATAACTCAGAAGATAAATATAGCAAGTGTAACTCTACGGGGCATTATGGTGAGGATCTCTTCTAGTGGCCCTCATTGATGACACAGGACATACCTCTACTTTGCCTAGCATCAGAAAACAATTGTATGCTTAGGATAAAAGGCAAATCAATCATGAATGTCTCTTATGTTGGCTCTTTAATCTGAGAATAATAATCAGTTAGATGTATTTATATAGTCAATATTTATTCCAGAGGATGAAACAAACATGCACAAATATTTGATTAAAATGTCAGGTACTACTGATAAAATCCACTTCTCTGAGCACAGGAAACTCTACTGAGAAAATTCTTTGTCTTCAGATTTCAAGAGTCATTCAAGGTCTGACTACCTCCCTGTCATTTGTCTGTTTTCTCCATTATATTTTCCTAAAACTCTGCATGTCTCACTGTAGACATCTTTCTCCAAGCATGGGAGTATTCTAGTTTTTTTCTTACTGAACTTTGCCTCTAGCTCTGTAGATGCCCAGGCTACCCCAGAATTGGCTTGGGAGAATTGCCCAGTTTGTAAAAACTGCTTTGCATTCCCAGAACTGTGTAAGGGGACAGAGATATCACCAGATAGCTGTTGGTGTTGGGGAAGAATTATTAAATTTTGCTTGGATACATCTTCAGAAAATGATACTTTGTGAAAAGAAGTTTCATAGTTTCTATGCTCTTTGATTTATGATGGAATTATAGCCTGATAATCCAATGATAAGTTGAAAATATTGATGTGTGTTAAAAATAACTAATTTACTGAACATCACAGTTTAGCAACATAGTCTCCTGTAGCACATTGGTTGTTCACCATCTTAATTGTGTGAATGATTGAAAGATTCAGCTCACTATTGCTGCCCAGCATCACAGAGTATTGTACTGCAGATCAGTTATCCGGGAAAGATAAAAATTGAAAATCTGAAGTAAGGATTCTACTGGGTACATACCGCTTTCATGCCACCCTGAAGTTGAAAAAACCTAAGTGGAACCATCATAAGTTGACGACCAGCCTTGCCAGCAATCATTGAATGCTGGAGAGAGGCGTTATCACTGACAGGTTCTCATTCGACTTTTTGTATAGTGTGCTGAAGATGAAGAAACCCGTGACCTGGTGAGGCTCCATGGAGGACTTAAACCACTGGCCAATCTACTTAATAACACTAAGAATAAAGAATTATTGGCTGCTGTCACAGGGGCCATATGGAAATGCTCCATCAGCAAAGAGAATGTGATCAAGTAAGAGAAGGCACTCAATATTCTGTAATAAAGATAAGGCCAAGGAAACACATTATTGGAATTTCAGTAAAGGGGTGGCTCTAATGTTATTCAAAAATGTACATTCTGGGTTAAGTTGGCAGCACGAGGGATCCTTAGAAATGAAGGACCCTTCTCCATGCGTCACTACAAGACAATGATTGATGTACCTCAGTAGGGCGAAGGGCTTTGCTGATGTGACCTTTCTAGGTGAATAGGCTGTTTAGCATATGGACACTCATTTAAAACAGAAGTATCTTTGCTGTTTCCTGTAGAAGACCTATCAAGGTGAAAGAATAAATTTTCCACTGAATCTTTTTTTTTTTAACATTTGAATCGGATGGGATATAATTTCTCATTTTTCTGAGTGTACAGATTGCAGAATCATATTGTTCATGCACTGAATCTTTAGAGATGAAAGAGTTTTCATCCTTTTTTCCTATTCTAAAGATAAACAGATGAGTCAGCAGAATGCCAACTAACCACTCCTGGAGTCGTTGTTTTCAAAAGTGATTTCTTTGAAATTTTATTTTGTTATTTCAAAGTGCTTGTAAAATTTTTATTTATTTTAACCTTCAAATTTAACTTTTTTTTTTATATGTTTAGAGTTCACACTTTCAATGAGTATTCTAAGACACCTCCTTCTTATCTCTATCTGATGAGTTCCTTTAACAGGAAATTCATATGTCCTGACTCAGAATAAACATACTTAGTAAAGAATGTATAATGAAGTTGTGACAAGATCAGGGTTAGCTCAACTAATTATTTTTTATCTTAATTAGATGTTCCACCTTATTTCAGCAGTAAAAATTCAGCTGCAAATTTATTAGAAAACACTGCTGAAATTTATTAGAAAGGGGAAAAGATGTTATATTACAGAAACTATTGATTTTCAAATATTTACCTTTATAAATCATACTTTCTTTTGGTTTAAAATATAATTAAATAATCAGAAAAATTGCACAATAAGAGAGATGCTAAAATATATAATGGTTAGTTATATTGAAGATATAATATTGAAGATATCTGAAGTTGACAATTTTTTTATTAATGTAAGTAGCACAAGCTACTAATTCTGGGAGACTTATTAAACCCAAATAGGTGCAAAAAAGTTATGTTTAATGTGTTTATAAATAAAAATATGTCATTTGTTTTCATGAAATATTTAGTATACTTTGTCCAAGTAAAATTACCTCTCTGTAAGACAGGGGAAACTCTTAGCAGAATGAAATTGCAGAACTAAGATGTGATCAGAACCATAACTGTCTTACAGGCTGTTCAGCTTAGTGACCCAGAGACAATCTGGAGCAAATGGCTGGCTGTGGATGGCAGCCTCATATTTACCAAGCTTCAGATTGGCCATCTGATAATGGTACCTACATTGTAGAGTCCTGTAAGGATTGAATAAGAATGTGATTGGCATTTAGTAATTTTTAGCTGTTAGAGAAACATTACTTTCAGCATAAATCGAGCTGATAATTGCAATTATATAGTAGCCAAATGTCTCATGCTTTTGTGATGATCTTAGGTTTCGGGAATACAAAGCCATTGAAACTTTGGTGGGACTTTTAACTGATCAACCCGAAGAAGTACTTGTGAATGTGGTCGGGGCCTTGGGAGAATGCTGCCAAGAACATGAAAACCGAGTCATTGTCCGGAGATGTGGTGGCATTCAACCGCTTGTGAACCTCCTCGTTGGAATAAACCAGGCTCTTCTTGTGAATGTCACAAAGGCAGTTGGTGCTTGTGCGGTAGAGCCCGAGAGTATGGTGTAAGTGCACTTGGAGATGGAGAGATTTTATATGCTCATTACAGGACACCTTTGTGTGGTCATAGAATAACATCATTGCTTAGAATTAATGTGCACAGATGATGGAAAGATAAAATGTGTTATAAGTAATTACAAGTTTACTGAAGCATGACTTATTGAGCCAAAATGTTATTTTGGAAGAAATGTAGGGCGGGAATAGGCATTTGGGAGGATTTCCAATGACTGCTAATGAAATTCCCAATGTGAAAACCTTAATGCAATGACATATTTCTGTCCTCCCAGAGAAGAATTATCTTTCTATATCTAACTAGGGTGCTGTCTAGTTCTTATAGTATACTCATGGTATCTTACTACTTATTTCTTACTGATTCAGCAAACATATTTTGAGTACCTAAAAAGAACTTGGAACTCTGCAGGGAAAAGACAAAGGATTTTAAGCTCTAATCTTAGTCCTCAAGCAAATTGTTGTCTATACAGGAAGAAAAGACTTAAATGTAAATCAAAACTATTCAGAAACATAATTGTATCTGTGCCAGGTGTAGTGGTTCATGCCTGTAATCCCAGTGATTCAGGAGGCTGAGGCAAGAGGATCACAAGTTTGAGGACAGCCTCTGCAACTTAGTGAGACCCTGTCTCAAAACAAAAAATACTAATGGCTTGGGATGTAGTTCAGTGACAAAGTGCCCTTGGGTTCAATCCTGAGTGTCAAAATGATCATGTCGATAATGATCATGATAGTAATAATAATAGCTACAATAATTTCTCTTGTACTGAACAGGTACAGACTTTTTTTCTTGTCATCGTTCCCTAAACTATGTAGTATAACAACTATTTACATTGCATTAGGTATTGTTAAAAAAAATCTACAGATGATATAAAGCACTTGGGAAGATATGCATAGTTTATATGCAAATACTGCACCATTTTATGTAAGAGAGTTGAACATATGTACTTGGGCTTCTTTGGATGACCTCAGAACCAGTCCTACATGGATACCAAAGGACAATTATACATCTTTATATTTATATTTCTATCTATCTATCTATCTATTATAGGAATTGATTCTTGCAACTGTGAGATTTGGTGAGTCCAAAAGCATATGCAGTAGATTGGTGGACTTGGAGACGCAGCAAGGAGTTGTAGTTTGCTGATAGAATCCTTCTTGCTCAGGGAAGTCCCTCTTTGTTCTGTAAGACCTTCAACTGACTAGATGAGGCCCACCTACATTATGGAGGATCAACTACTTTACTAGCATCTACCACCTTAAATGTTAATTACATCCAAAAAGCACTTTCATAGAAATATCCTAAATAATGCTTGACCAAATATCTGTGCACTGTGATCCACCCAACTTGACACAAAAAATTAACCACCACAAAACTATCATCTGCTGTCAATGTGACACCTACATGCATTTCTGTAAACCATATTTAATATTTAAATAAATACTCTAACAAGGTTCTACTTCAGCCTCCCATGAAATAACAATTTGGTGCACAGCTGAAAATGCATGGACTGTTTCCCCAGAAGAATTCCTTGGGTGAGGTTTATTCTTCTCCATATTCCCTAACTTAAGGACTGTTATATTAAGTTAACAATACTTAGGATACAAAAGTAGTATATCTTATGTTACATGATGAGATATGTAAGTAAACACACATAAAACATTCATAATAAAGTGAGGAAGACCCTCTCATGCTATTTACAATCCTCACTTCTATAACTGGTCACATGTTCATAGTTGGTATTTATAACCTTTTTCTACTGCCCAATCTGTTATCCCCTTTGCCCTAAGCAAGCACCTTACCCAATTGAGGTTCTTTTCCTGTGGGTGACCCAAATCTTTATTCCTGATTGGTCTGGACCTGGAGTGGGCTGTTGTAGTTTTCCATTGATTTTAATAACAGATAATGGTAATACTAAGAGATGCCATAAAGGATCTCCTGTATTCCAGACTCACTCTTCCTTGCCTCTCAAGTATCATTTTAGTCATCCTGGCTAGTCAGTACCACCCCAGCCAGCACAGTAACTCTCTGATAACTTAGAGGTATGGGAATACAAAGTAACCATGTGACAGTTTTAATTTCTAGTACAACAGAATCATACTTGTCTCTCCTAGTGGAAGAATTCCCCTTTGGAGAGAAAACTCCAAGCCAGCAGATCATAAGGGTACAGGAATGAGAAGTAAAAATTTTACTGGTAGATAATTTCCTAGTGTCTTTCTATTTCCATCCCTGATTCCTGGACTCATGATCCTGGTTATATTGTTTGCAGTCGGATAGCTCTATTGGTCTGATCTGTAGAATCCTACAAGTTTGATGATTTTTAAATTTTATCCCATCTCTGTCACCTTCGGTCTAAGATAGCAACATTTCTGTTGTTTGGATTTTGAGATTCAAGAGTATCTAATAATCCCATATATATATATATATATATATATATATATATATATATATATATATATATATATATATATATATATATAATTTTTCCAGTAAATGTATTAGTCAGCTTTTTGTTACCATATGAAATACTGACATAGGCCACTTATGAAGAAAACAAGGATTATTTAGTTCACAGTTTTGGAAGCTAAATGTCCACATGGCATAGCATGAGTTCTCTGGTGAGGGCTGCCCCTTGGCTGTTCATGGCACAGACTGCAATAATGGGAGGGAAGGCGTGCAGAACAATCAGCAATTACATTTGGAGTCAGGAGCAGAGAGGAAGGAGTGGGGCTAGGCTTGCTCCTTTTATAACAACGCTCTTGCAAGAACTTGAGGGGTTGCATGGGAATTATCTCATGCCTCCAGTGAACTAAGGACCTCCCAGTAGACCCCTCCTCTTAAAAGTTCCACCACCTCCTAATAGGGCCACCTTGGAACCAAGCCTTTTTCACACATGAACCTTTGGGGAGATAGAATTATGTCATATCCAAATCACAGAATCCAGCTTCACCCTTGGTATTACTGGATTCTTCGCCTCAGATGTTTCAGACACCAAAGAATACACACATGATATTGATTGGACTTATAAGACAATTTTCTAAGGTATTTATCTTTGTAAAACACATTCTTCATTATAACCTGATAAGTGCTTGTCAGAGTGAATTTCTTTTGATCACTGTTATTTTTTTTTTCATCTATTCATGTTTAGCTCTCAAATACCTCTGAATTTGTTGGAAATGTGCTTTCTCCTCTGTGCTCTCAGTTCATGTTCTGTCATCCTTTCCCTGACATAGTACTGTTGAAAGCTCCTACCTGGTATCACCTCTCAGGCTCTTCCTTCTCTTTAAATACCTTACTACTTGGCACTGAAACTTATTTTCCTAAATTACCCATCTGGTCATCTTGTTTTCTGGGTCCAAAGAATCTTCAGTGATTTCTGAGTGCCTTAAAAACCATACCATAAACTCCTTAGACTGGTATTCAAAGCATTTACCTTCGTATTCTACTTCTCCATTTCATCTTTTTCTGGTAAATGTTAATTGTCAAAAGTTATATGGTTCCTTGTTTATTCCCTTATTTATCAAACAAATAGTTATTGAGCATCTTTTCTGTTAGCTACTGGGGATAAAGTAGTAATGAAAACAAAATTCCCTGCTGTCTAGGAACTTCTATTATCTTGTAAATGCTTGGGGGGTGGGCGACACTATTCAATTATTTTCAGAGTTTCTTCAATACTGTGAAGATGAGAATCTACATGGGAGGGGGTTACTTTAGCTTAAGTAGGCAGGAATGTTTTCTCCAAGAGAGCATTTAAACTAAGACCTGAAAGAAGGCAGCCTAAGAGAAAAACATTTCAGGCAGGCATAGCAAATAAGAAGGCTCTGAGATGGGTTTTAACTTCACCTGAGAAGTCACCTTAATTTTTTTTTAAATACCTTTCATGAAATATTTGTCATTATCTACCTTACAGTAATATTTTTCTATATCACTTGATAGACCACTTCAAATGTCATCTTTTTATTCTCTTGGTGACTATTAAGTTCTTAATGAATATATTGACTTTCACTTGTACAGATTAGAACTTATTCTTGCAGAGCTCTTACATCTATTCTGCATCTCATTTTTAACGTTTTCTACACAAGTCATTACCAGTTTATCTAGTTGGCATCTAGAAGTAAATGTTATCATTATATTACTCTCCACAATAGACCTTCAACCTTTCTTAATATAACTATTTTAAAGTGAGATATTAATTGATTTAAGTTGAGACCACTTAAGAAAACGAGAAAACAGCTATTCTTGTTTTTTTATTCTGAGCCTTAAAGAATCTAAGTTTTGAAATAGAAAAACAAAACTTTAAAAAAATCATTAATAAAAAACAGATCTCAAGGACCTTATGATTGACTTTGTGAGACAGACAAGTGGTAAGATAATTTTAAAATTGTAAAATAAATGATAAGAAGCCACTAAACAAATGCTTAAATATACAAAACTCTGGAATTTTGTGAGAGGTATTACTTCTGGTTAATGTTGTAAAAAATATAAAGGGGAAAAAAGGAAAAAAAAGAATAGAAAGCTACAAAAATCTTGTGTTAAAAAGAATCTATATTCCTCCAAAAAAAAAAAAAAACAGAAATAGACACAGCTCCAGGTCTTAGACTGTGAAACACACCATAGCAAAATACTATGAATTATTGATCTATGTCATCCTGATTACTAGAACATGCCTCTTAAGATCTCAAGATTTTGCCCCAAATAAATGCCATAGTCCTCCATTACATAGTTGACATATTTTTTTTTCTATATAGAGAGCAGAGATTAAAGGGAAGTGAGTGGGCCTTTGAAGAGTGAAGAATTTCCCAACAGACACCAAGTTTTACGCTATAAAACATCAGGAGAAGTGGAACTTAAGGAAAAGTCATATGGATGTGTCATTTTATGTTGTTCATCACAGTCGTCTATCCCAAAGAGACTGCTGAAGTCACTTAGGAGTAAAAAGGGTGTGAGAGACAGTGGTTTCCGGATTGCAACACTGTCACTATAAACTTTTGGAGATTTGGAGTGGACCAGATTGACTCTTTAACTGCTCCAAAATGGATGGAGATGTGTTCTCAGGGAATGGAAGATATTTGTGGGATTTGTGTTTGAGGTGATTCTATCACCAAGAAAACAGATAAATTCAGACAAATAATTTTCCCACAGTCACAAGGCTGTTAAGACTATATAATCCCCTTTAGTAAAATGGCCAAAAGAAACCATAAAGTTATACAAAAAATCTTTTATAACACAACTTAAATAATTTTAAAAATCAAGTAGTCAGAGAACAGAAAAGAAATAGAAAAATTCTTGGACTAAAAGCCTGGATACATGCAACAGAAATATAATAAACATAACTGAAAACAGACAGGAATGTGGTATATCGAACATACAAAATGAAATGAAGAATAAAAAATATAAAAATGCTAATAGAGAAATTGATATATATGGAACCCAAGGAGATCCAACATAAACATAATTGGTGTTCAGGTAGATGTTGGAACCAATGGAACATGTTTTTAAAGATATAATAACAAAAAAAGCTTTCTGATAAATATGCAGGTCAAAAAGATCCTAGTAATACTGACACAGAATGGTCACCAGCAACACATCCTAATAGTTACTAGCATTTCAAAAACAAAGGAAAAAAAAAAAAGAAATAGGCCTTTGTTCAATGTATATCTTTTGTACCTTTGTTGAGAATCAGATGGCTGATTCTGTATGGGTTTTCCCTGTGTCTCTATTCTATTTCATTGATCTGTGTGTCTGTTATTATGTCAGTACCATACTGTTTTTGTTACTATGGCTCTGTAGTATAATTTGAAATTGGGTAAGGGAAAGAAACAGGTAGTGAAACTGATCAAATTACAATGTAATATGCATATGCAAACATGGCACAATGAAACAACATTCTCTATAGTTAATATGCAAATATGAAGGCAATGACACATTCTCAAGCATACATAGGATTAGTGAATGCAGTTCTCACTACTTCTCCTTGAAAAAGTTGCCTGACAGAAACTAATGAAAAATTTAGGAGTCAGAAATCAGCACCTTAGGCCAAGTCCACTCCTTATCCTATTCTTGTCTGGACCACATGCCTGACCATTTTTGTGTGTGCATATTTTCTATGATTGCTTTTGCCTACAAAGGCAGAGTTGAACAGTTAAGGCAGAACACATACAGTCCTCAAAGCTCCAAATATGCATTATTTGGTGCTATTCGGAGACAGTTTACCCACTCCTGACTTAGACAATTACCAATATATGGAAGTACTAAAATCATCTCTTTAGTTATAATTGTGTATTGTTATCTGTGGATTGATTGGGCTATTGTATTGTCTTAGTTTATTTTAAAACCATTTTATTGAGAAGTAAAGCCAAAACAAACAAATTAAAAACAAAAAAGAAAATATTGCCAAAGAATTTCATACTAGCCAAGTTGTCCTTCAAATATGAAGGCAATAACACATTCTCAAGCATACATAGGATTAGTGAATGCAGTTCTCCCTACTTCTCCTTGAAAAAGTTGCCTGACAGAAACTTAAACAATAAATTGCTCAAAGTATTTCAAAACAGCAAAACTACAGCTAAAAGATGCCAGTGGAGACTGTTGAATTCATTTAAATATTAAACTAAGACAAAACAGTGAAGGAATTATCATTAGAGAAATCAGTTAAATTTTATGGATATTGGTAATGATAGTGTAAAAATACAACTGACAAAAATAAAAGCAAAGATGGTAGTGTAGATTGGGCGTGTAAGTATGTAAATGTGATCATCTTTTACATAAATGGCAGTAGATAATATACCATATATCATTTTTATCTATCATCTATCTATCATGTAACTTTTTGCTTGTCAATTTTACCTAGGCATAAAGAGCTATCCAGAACAATTTACATTAGCTATTAATAATTTCTGTTTCTGGGTGGTAGGATTTGGTGGTTTTTACTTTATATTTTTCTGTACAGTTTGCATGATTAGTATGTATCATTTTTATAACAACAAAGTTCCTGTTTAATACTTTGCACAATTCTGTTTTGTTTTGTATGCTGAATAATTGTTGAGCATATAGATTCTCTAACCACTTCCTGCAATGCCAGTCTCACCACTTACCAATTATTTTTCCTTCAGCAAATTACTAAATGCCTCAATGCTTTGGTTATCGTATACATAAAATGGGGATGTTACTGGTAACTATTTCTTTGGGTTGTCATAATTGTTAAATGAATTAATGTAAGTCTAAATTAATGTAAAGTGCTTGACACATAGTAAGTGGTATGTAATTGTTGGCTAGTAATGTTGTTATAACAGTGATTCTTATTAATAGCTATTTTAAAAGATAATAGAAAATGAAAATAGAAAATGAATGTCAGATTATCTGAACTTATCTATAGGTGAAGACTCTTCCTTAATTATTTGACTCCCTTATATATAGTTAATCATGTTATTGAATTTGCCATAAATTGTAATAAAGTAGCCCTAAATGGTGACCCATTTACCTTAAACTGTCACTTGAAAACAAGGCACTTAAAGGGTACAGTTTTGACATGTAAATTGGTATGTAATTCAGGCCTTGTGTGCCATGTTGAGGTTGGATTTTGTTTTAAAGTCTACAGAGAGTCAGTGAAGTGTTTTTTTTTTTTTTTTATCATGAATAGAGACAAGGAAACTTGTTAGGGGTTGTCTGCAGGTCAAATAGGATTACAGCTTAAACTAATTCTGTAATTAAGAATAGAGAAATAGGTTAAAGAGCTAGAAAGGAAGAGGATGGGACCAGGTGAATGAACCTTGAGTTGTACAGAAGAATGAAGAGTCATGGATGGCATTCAGGTTTCTGGCTTGGGTAACTAGATGGCTTATGTTACCACTAAATAATATGAGGAGTTCAGGTGGAGGGCTAGTAAAGGAAGCTTCAACTTCATAAGGGGAGGGACAAAGTCAGTCTGTTCCCCATTATACATTCAATGTCTAGCCCAGTACAAGGTTCAAGTTAGGCAAACAACACTTATTATATGAGTGAATGATGAGTTCAGTTATTATGATTGTGAAGACATTGAAGTTTCTGTGGGAAATCCAAGTGGTGATGGCAGCTAGTCAATTGAATATTCACATCTAAAGTTTAGGATAAAGATGTGAACATGGTATATTTATACGATATTTTGAATATTCAGTAACTGAAGTCATGGATAATACATGGGAGATTTTGGTGGAAGATAAAACAAAAGTAAGGGACAAAAATAGAATCCTATTACAACCAGTTTTTAAGGAGAATGAACCGACAAAAGAAAAGTTACCCATAAAGAAAGTGAGGAGGATCAGCCAATGATCTGAGATGAAAACTTCTAGAAGAGTAGACTATTGAGAACAACTAAAGGAAGGCACTGTTTAAAGGAGAGAAATTGATCAAATGTTGTGAACGTCTAGAGCGTTCGGGTCCCTGGGTAAGGGTCGCGAAATAACCGGGACACAGGGGATGCAGAGCAAAGGCAGCAGTTGCAACTGCATGCTGAGGTTTATTTGCAAGTTCCTTTTATATTCTTCTTCTGACAAAGCAAGCAATTCTTCAGTAACACTTTACCCACATTGCCCAAATATCATGTCTCAGCGGGTACACAGAGCTAAATTCAGATCGTTCCTGTTCATATGATAAGTACCCTCCCAAAGTTCTTTGTAAACATTATCTAATCCCCCAGTGTACTGTTCCCAGGTCCAGTATGCAGGAAGCTTCTTCCTCTTGGCCAAACCTTGCAGAACTTGTGACTTGCGATAAGGGGAGGAGAACTTTTTCTCCTCCTAACTGTAGTTTGCCTCAGCTGACCTAAATCACAGCCACGGCTCTTGCAACCTGTCAGGCCTGAGGGAGCTAAACTCTGCACACTTGAACCCCAACAAAATGTGTCAAGTTTTATAGCAAATCTTTAAAGTTAAGAACCAAACTCTTCTTTTCTATGCAACAACTTTTGTATTTATAATATGGTTTTCCCACAGTGTTTTTATAAACACACTAACGTGGTTTCAGAAAAACAGTATTTTGAGTTTGGTAAGAACAGGGCATCATGTTTCAGACATGGCTATTATTGCTGGAATTGTAGGATTTATTGCATCTTCCAGCTTTAAGTTAGATGTAAGGAAATGAGAAATACTTCTCCCTATGTAAGTTTTATATAATTCATGATTTAAGAACTCATTTTAATGACCAGCAATTTTGTGTTTTGGTGATGTAGCTGGGCTAAAACCTAGGTCACATATCAGGATAAACATGTAAACTCTTAGCACAATTTATTAATTTTATGTAATAGGCTGCAAAATCAGTTCTCACTCCTGATATATTTCTCTGTAAGACTAAGAAATATCTTCTTAACAATAACAATTTGATTACTTAATCAAAAGCAGTTTTGATGAAAGCAGGATTCTGTAAAACTCCATTGGCTTTTTTACAGAGTTTCAGACTATTGCTTTTAAAACTCAATGTAAATGGTTTCGTCTTAATTATGTCTCACTGTAGAATCTAAAACAGCACAAATAGGTATCCTGAAATATTGTTTATGAAAAAGTAAATTTATTCATGCTGTGTTTTCCCTTCTTCTTGATTTTTAATGTCTCTATTTGATATGTAAAGAATTCATCTGGAGGTAATTTGGCCTTCAAGTACATAAAATCACACCAACATTGCAAAAAAAAAAAAAAAAAAAACCCATTAACACTTGTGTTTTGGGAGCATGATTTTCTAATAAAACACTATAAAATTTCAAACATCTGAAAGTATTGAAGCTAAAAACTCCAGAAATATCTATGATTTATTGTCCACACCTCAAGTTTTTACTGTTTTTTTTTTTTAAATATATTTCATTTTAACTTTTACTTTGAAATAGCATTAGATTTACAGAAAAGTTGCAAAAACAGAGTACCAAGGGTTTGCATAGACTTTTTATCTAGTTTCCCTTAGTCTTCACATCCTACATAGCCATAGTAAAATTATAGAAATCTTGCATTCTTCAAGTCCAGGTTTTTTACTTTGAAGAGTGTTTTAAAGTTTTCTTCATGTGGATTTTGGTCTTTGTTGATTGTATAAGTTGTTATTTTCCCTCTACCTTTGTTGGAAAAAAACAAAAAATAAAAAACGAGTGAGTCAGCTCTCTATTACTGTAACAAATATTTGAGAAAATTAGCTTATATCGAGAAGAAATATGTTTGGCTTGTAGTTTTAGAGGTCTCAGTCCATATTTGGTGGTTCCTATGCTTATGGATCCAAGGCAAGGCTGCACATCATGGCAGCTATGCATGGCACATAATCCCATTCACTTTAAATCCAGGGGCAAAAGAGACAGAGAGCAGGGTTCTGCAGCCCTCTGAAGGGCATGCCCCCACTGACCTAAAACCTCCCAACAGGCCCCATCTCCTAAGGGTTCTCCCACTTCCCATCAGTGCCATGGGACCAAGTATTAACACAGAGCCTCTGCAGGACATTCCAGATCTAAACTTCAGCAACCATTGTGTCCTTTCAACTGTTTGTCTTGATGACACTACTGAATTTTGTATACCAATTCTCTGTCCTGCTTCCTTGAAGAATTCTTTTGTCCTTTGGGATCATTTAATGGTTTATTCTCTAGGACAACGGTTGACAAACCATGGCTCATGGGCCAGATCTTGTTTTTATAAATAAATTTTGATTCTAACATAGTGGCACTCAATTCTTTATTATCTTTGGTTGCATTTGTGTTATATTGGCAGAGCGGAGTAGTTGCCATGGAAACTGAATGGCCCACAAAAATGACTGTCAAAATCTTTACAGAAAAAAAAATTGGCCAAACTCTGCTCTAGCATATTTTAAAGAATTTTTATTCCTTTCCAATTTTTTATTCTTTAAATTTATTTCTGTTTTCTAATGTCTTTAGTTTATTTCCTAGAAATGTAGTGTTGGATAGAAAAGGAGGTAGCGACTCTTTGTCTTGCTCTTGATTTTAGTAGAAACACCTTTAGTGTTTCCCTATAAAGTAAAATAAAGGCTTTAGTCCTAATACATATGTTATATATGTATATATATTACATATTTCATATTAAAAAGTATCTCTTGATTTTTATTTTAAAATTTTTAAAAATCAGGTATAGTTGTTGAGTCTTGTCAAAGGCTATTTCAGTACTTACGTAGGTTATATTTCTTATGTTCCCCTATGATTTTCATCATATTGATTAATATAGTGAATGGTATTAATGCCTTTCCAAACTTTGATCCAGCTTTAGGTTTCTAGAATAAGTCTCATTTGGTTATGACATACTATTTTCTTAAGAACTCTTATTACTATTTAACTAGTATTTTAAAAATATTTATTAGTGGTACTAGTATGTAGGTTATTTTTCTGGTTTTTGGTTTTATTTTCAACTGTGTCAAATTTAGATATCAATACTAGTTTTGAAAAAAAGAATAAAGACATGTTCTTTCATTTCCTATACTCTGGAATGACTTATTGAGCTACGGATTATCTGAGCTTTTAAAATTTGGTAGAAATTCCTTATGTATCTATGTGAGTCTACTAATTCTTAGTTCATTTCTTAGTCATTTAAAATGTTTGTGTGTTTTTTCCTGATCAGGTTAGATATTATAAATAGTTCTCTTTTTTTCCTGAAAAATATTTTTTAAAAAAATGTTTGTTTATTTATTTTTCTCAGTACTGGGCATTAAACCCAGGGGTACTTTTCTACTGAGCTGTATCCTCAGCCCTTTTTATTTTTTTGAGTCAGGTCTCACTAAGTTGCTGAGATTGACTTTGAATTTACAATCCTCCTGCCTTAGCCTCCCAAATAGCAGGGATTATGGTGTGTGCCATCTGCCCTGCAAATAGTATTTTACTAATTGGATGTGCTTTTCTATTCTTCTACTGCATTCTTTCTTCTTTATCTTGATTGATGCATAATTGCTTTCTTTTGGTTCATTTTCTATTTTTCTAATTTTCTGAGTTGGGAAATTATTTTAATTCTTTTGAAAAATATTAAACATAGTTTGTGCTCTGAGTTTTCCTTTGATTGTCTTAAACGTGTACTCTGGAATCTGATGTGTTGTGCTTTTATTGTCATCATTTTTAAGAAGTTCCTTCATTTTAGTTTGTATTTCTTTTTTTTTAGTCCAGGAGTTGTTGAATAGTTTTTTTTTTTTAATTCCACAAGGAGATACTTATTTTTGTTAGATATTTATTGTACTGCATTTTGGTCAGAGTGTGTAGATTATTTTATTTCTATTTTTATGGTGCTTATTGATGTTGCCTTTAGGTATTAATAGATGATTTTTTTTTTGGTACCAGGGATTGAACTCAGGGGCAGTCAACCCCTGAGCCACATCCCCAGCCCTATTTTATATTTTATGTAGAGACAGGGTCTCACTGAGTTACTTAACACCTCACCATTGTTGAGGCTGGCTTTGAACTCCAGATCCTCCTGCCTCAGACTCTAGAGCCATTAGGATTATAGGCATGCTCCATCGAGCCCAGCAGATGATGCATTTTTGTGAATGTTCTACAGATAATGGCTATGTATGGACACAGTACAGTTGATGGACTACATTAGTTAGGTGTACTCCCTTTACTCATTATTTTGTGTGCATTTGACCTGTATGTTGAAAATGGCATAATAAAATCTCTTAGTAGTGTGCTTCTAATCTGTCTTCTTAAATTTGCATGACGTTTTTGCTTCTGGAAGACCAAAGCTGTATTATTTGGTACATAATATTTCTAATGGCTGTAGATTGTGGTTTTAAATATTCTCAGTGCTATACTTAATACAACTTTAATGTATTTTGGCTTGTTTTCTATTTTGTGTGCTATCAGAATCATTAACTCTTCCTTTATTTTTATTTCCATTTACCTGTTATATCTTGATCTACCTTTTATTTTTAGTCTTTCTGAATCCCTTTAAGTGTGCCCTTGTATACAGAATAAAGATGGATCTTGCTGTGTGAGCTAAATTAAACACACTTTTTGTTTTAATAAGTGAATTAAACCCATTCCCACTTATGAATAAAATGTTTGGTCTCAATAATGTCTTAATATTTTAAAATTATTTGCATTTTATTGTATTCACTATGATTCTTTATCAGATTTGTAGTCTTTTCCTGTTGTTAGTTAGAAAGCTTTGAATTTTTGTTCTAGTGGTTACTTTTGTACCTACAAAATTTTCTAATGCCCTCATTCTCCTTTTTACTAATTTAGTCACTCACTATTTAGTTTCTCCATTTTTATTGGTACCTTTTAACTCACAGTTGTTTTCCATCCAGGAATCAGTAAGCTTATTTTATTTTTTCTTTTCTCCTTTTCCTCCCACATTTTAAGTGCATCATTTCTATTTTGCCCTATGTAACATTTGAACATTATAATTCTATTCTGTCTTCTGTCTTTGTTTTAATCTTATATTGACAATTATATTGATAGGCACAAATATGACCATCAACATCATCATCATCAGTGTTTTACTGAAGTTTTACAATAATCTTTTAATTGTTTGGAGATTGTCTTCCAGTCATATTTTTGAGAATAGACCATGGGTCTCATGGGTACAGAAGTTCCTAATAGACTGAAATTATTTTTCTATAAACACTTGGAAGACAGCATTGCTAGATATAATATCTTCAGTTCCCACCGTCTTCTGTAAGTTTTTCTTCATAACAAGTTTTGTTGAAAAGTCCAATGCTAGTCTAATTTAATTTTTTCTTTGTAGATTATTTGATCTTTTTGTCTGGGGACCTTGAAGATTTGTTTCTTTGTCTTTATAGTCTAATAAATTTACAAGGTTTGTCTCGGATTGAAGGCTCTGATGTCTCAGTACTGGTTGACCTAAAGTATACCTTATATAGGAAAGATAAGATAAATGCTTTGTTCTTCCTTTTAAAAAGTCAATTTTAAGATATATGATTGCCAAGGGCAATTCATATTTCCAATATTGATAAGGGATTCTTTTAAAAGGTATTATAAGCTCATATATCTTCACGCTTTATTCATTCTTTATTTTATACAAAATACTTGGTCATATATGATTTAAAATGTGCCAAAATCCTAATGTCTTAAAGTTTTTCACTGCAACAAAATAACCTCGACATTTAAAGGTCAACTTCAAATATAAGGAAGTACTTGCTGTAAATGAGTTAAATTTTATGTTCTTCAGCAGGAAATCAGGGCAAAGTGGTTTATTAATACTCTGAAAATGCCCAGAATTCTAAGAATTATCTAACCATTCACTGAAATGATATACTAATTTCCTACAATTTATCCTATAAAATATTTTCCCTCCACACATTCTAAAATAAACATTTGTTGAACTGATTGTTACATGGACCAGTGTTATGTGATCATGTAATGAAAGACTCTTTTATAAAACATATACACAAGGATAGAATTAAAATTTGCCATGGAATCTCTAACTCTAAATTTTCTGTCTTCTGTGGTTTAAACATAATTATGTTGCATTTACGTAGTTTTTTGAGACTTTTTACATGGATTTATTTGTTCTTTTTAAGAAGAAAAAAAAGTAAAGCTATGCTTGTTTGTATACAGAAGGGATTTAATTTCTTTGTGGCTTCCCAGATATCCCTTTTGCTATTGAACTAGTGTCTGCGACCTTTTAGGGTTTATACAAACAAGAATATGTGTTTTGCATGTTTGTATCAGTGACAACATCTATCCTTCCTGTCACATTTCTTTTGTTTTTCATCTGCATGCTTTTTAAAAACATGTAGACTTAACTGAGATGTGAAATGAAAATTAAATGAATCATTTAATCTTCTGAATCTCATTTTAAGACAAACTCTAGGGATTTTGTTATTTGAAGATTATGTAGATTCTATTTTATTGCATTATATATCTTATCCAGTTAGTTGTAATATATGCTTAGTTTAATAGCTGAATAAATGAGCTACCCAATACTGTTTCTTGTGTGTATGGCCATTTACAATGAAACAAAAACAACATTTTAAAGACTTTGAAATAGTGAAGTTATAGAATGCAAAGGAAAATGCAGAGTGAGAATGAATACATTAGTAAGGCACTATGAAGGCAAGACTGCTCTCCAAGCCAGGAATTGTGTTTGTGATGACTCCAAGTCCCCCTGGGTGTCTCTCATCATAACCCCCACAATGTACCTCTCTTTACTCTGGTGATTGCCCCTTTCTTGCCCTTCATGGTTATCAATATCTTGCTTTATTTTCCTAATTTTATACTTAAGAATGCACCCCTCTAAACTATAGTTCTGTTTCAATTTGGAGTATATTTGAGTGGAAAGCATGTAGTGTGTGCTTGGTTTTTTTCTGATTTATTTTGTTCAAGTTAATGAGTTGTTTTTACATTTAGTCATTTAGTTTGATGAGTTTTAATAGTTACATACACTCCTATAACCATCATCCAAAAGTATATAGTGAGCATTTCCCTCACCTTGGAAAGATTATAAAGGCTGTTTTCCAGTCAATCCTTATGTCCACCCCAAGAAACTACTTTTAAAATTTCTATCATGTAGTTTAGTTTTGTGTATTCTTGGCATTGGATTCATGGGTACAGAGTAAATTTTTAACTATGAGAAACTTCCAAATAATGCACAAAAGTTATTGTATGATTTTACAATCCCATTTTGGTGTTATCTGTCTTCTTTTAAATCAGTCAGTCTGACAGGATAAAATGATATGCCATTGTAGATTTTATTTTCATTCTCTGATAACTAATTACAGATTAATTTTTCATGTGCTGTTGCCCACCTGGATATAATTCTTTTGTGGTCCATCTGAGGTTTTCATTTAGTTTTAATTGATTGTCTTTGTTAGTTTAAGATGTCCTTTATATATTCTGGATGCAAATCCATTACTACATATCTGTGCTGTGGAATAACTTCTTCCCAATAAACATTTAGGCTGCCTTTTGAGCAGACAATTGCAATTTGATTAAACTTGACTTATCAGTTTTTCTTTCATAATTAGTGGACTTTGGTATTTTATTCAAAGTATGGGGTAACAGGGGGAAAGATTTTTCATACAATATCCAATGTCCAGTATAAAATTCTTGGAACTATTTTTCTTTTGCTTAACTTGGTGCCTTGGTTGAAATTCAGTTGACTATCAAGGAGTGGATCTATTTCTGAACTCTCTTTTTCCATTGATCCAGTTTTCCTTCCTTCATATGCCAGTACTGCACTACCTTGAGTACGATAGCTCTATAATAAGTAGTATAAATCCTCCAAGTTTTTGAGCTTTGGGACAACTCTAGAGTTGAATCATTTTGTCTAAATTTTAAAAAGTATTAGTGGATTTTAATAATTATTGTTAGGAATCTATAGATCAATTTAGGGAGAATGAGAATCTTAATGCCATTGAGATTACCTGCTGAGGGCCACTGCCAAGTAGATATGACACATCGATATTTCCTTGCCAGCGTACCCCATGTTAAATGGACTTGCCTTGGAAATTTGCTGTGACCTTGCATGTGTGTTTGAGAAAGGTGACCCTGCTCAATGACCAGGGTGGATCCAGGATTAGGGTGTATCCTGCAGTTTGAGGAAGTATCCCGCTCCTTGGGTTAAGGGCGTTCCCAGTTTAAGACCTTGGGTTTTAGGGAAGTTCGATGTTGAGGATTATTGCTGCTGGAAATAGGGCGTTCCTGCTGCCTGAGCTCCCGTTGAGTTCTCGTGAGATTCAGAGAGCATTTTGGGAAGAAAGCCTCGTGGAGTAGGTGAATTGGGTGGCAGCAGAACTGGGATTGCCCCAGAACGTGTGTGGAGGCCGGTGTGAGTTCGGGAATAAAGAATTGCTGTTTGAATCTACAAAGCTGTGTGGTGGCTCGTGATTCTGTGCCCAGCCAAGACTGAGGCATTTGGTGGCCCGTACGTGGAGCGTCTGAAACTTGGAGGTAAGTGAAATTCCTCGCCCCTGAGGGAAGGCGAGAGAATGGGTGACTATTTTAAAAAACAATGTGTTCTTGTTTTGATTTATTTCGTTTTTGTTTCAAGCTGCCTGTCCCTAGAAATATCTCAGGCAAACTGGGAAAAATGGATGGCTCAAGGTTTGAAGTTTGTCAGCCCAGAGAAAGAGAAAATTGATACAGCGAATTTTTATTCAGTTTTTGTTTCATTCAGTTGCGGTTTTGTTTTGTGTTATCTTATTGGGTTGCGTTATCTTTATAGAAGATTAGAAATTAGTAAAAAAGAAACTGAAAAGGTGTTAAGTAAATTGTTAGAGATTCAGACCATGGAGAAAGGCATTTTTGATCAAGCAAAAGAGAAGATCTCTCGAGCTAGTCAGAGAGAGGAAGAAAATTTAAAGGAAAAGGGGTTATTAGGAAAAAGGCCACAACAAGAGGCTGTTACTAACTCCGTTTTATTACCAGAGGGTGTAATTCAACCAACAGCCCCACCGATGGAAACAGCTGAGTGGCCCTCAAACCCCGTAGTTGATAAGTGGGATCCTGAGACAGGACCTCAAAGATTAGCATGCCCTGTACTTGAACAGGTAGGAGGGCAGCGAATTCACCGTGCTTTAGATTTTAAAACAGTGAAGCAGTTAAAGGAGGCTGTAACAACCTACGGTCCCCAAGCTCCCTTCACGGTAAGCATGGTCGAATCCATTACTAACTTGGACATGATGCCAGCAGATTGGGCTAGCATGTGTAAATCTGTGCTAAATGGAGGACAATATTTGTTATGGAAAGTTGCCAATGAGGAATTTTGCACGGAGACAGCTAGGCGAAATGCAGCAGCTGGTTACCCTCAAAGAAATATAGATATGCTTTTAGGAAAAGGACCTTATGAGGGTCAACGGCAACAAATTGAATATGATCCTGCTATATATGCACAAATTGCTGCAGACACAGTTAGGGCATGGAAGACTTTACAAGGACATGGAGATTCACAAGGTCAGCTATCTAAGGTAATACAGAGACCTAATGAACCTTACGCTGACTTTGTAGATAGGCTTATTCAAACAGCCGCCAAAATTTTTGGGGATACAGATCAAGCAATGCCATTAATAAAACAACTTGCTTATGACCAAGCGAATCGTTGCTGCAGAGAGGTTATTAGACCATGGAGACATGAAGACTTAAATACATATATTAAACTATGTAGAGATATTAATGAACAAGGGCAAGTCTTGGCAGCTGCAGTACAACAGGCTTTAGATGCCAGGCCAGAAACATGCTATAATTTCGAACAAACAGGACATTTTAAAAGGAGTTGCCCTGTAAGAGGAGGTTTTAACAAAACTAGAAATCAAAGGAATAGAATACCGGGTATTTGCCCACGATGCCGTAGAGGGAGACATTGGGCTAATGAATGCCGTTCTCAAACACACATGCAAGGTCACAGCAAATTTCCAAGGCAAGTCCATTTAACATGGGGTACGCTGGCAAGGAAATATCGATGTGTCATATCTACTTGGCAGTGGCCCTCAGCAATTACCAGTTCATTATGATGATATACAGTATCTCCATTTACTTAGATTTTCCATTTCTCTCTGCAGTATTTTGTAGTTATCAATGTAGAAATCCTACACATTTTTTGGTTATATTCTCCTAGATATTTATTTATGTAATTTGATTGGCAATTTTAACTATATTTTCTAGTGGTTTGTTGTAAACAATAGATATATAATTTATTTTTGATGTCTTTATATATTCAGACATTCCTTTATGTATTTTGCAACTTTGCCAACTTTATTTTTTCAATTTTTTTGTAGATACCAAAGAGTTTTCTACATATAGAATTGTGTTGTCTGCAAATAATGACAATTTTCTTTCTTTCCTTCTCCCCTAATCTTTATGCCTTTTATTTCTTTTTCTTATTAAACAGGAAAGTGCCTTTGTTACAGTGAAGTTAGTGCAAACATCTTTCTGCCATTACTGAGCTCAGGGAAAAAGTATTTAATTATTCATCATTAAATGTAAAGTTACTTCGTATGTTTTTGGTGGTGGTTCTCTACTTGTTTGAAAACAAGTTTTTTAGCTTCCATGTAAGAACCAGAACATGCTGCATTTGTCTTACTGTGCCTGGCTTCTTTCACTTAATGTAGTGTCTTCCAGTTCCATCCACATTGCTGCAAATTACAGGATTTCATTCTTTTTTATGGATGAATAATTTGAGTATTACAGATGTTTCCATTTATGGATAGTATAAGACTTTGTTTTATTTTCAAATATAAATGGATTTTAAGTTTAGTAAAATGCTTTTTCTGCCTCTCTTGAGTTAATCAGATGGTTTTTATTTTGTTCTAGTAATAAGGTGAATTACATTGATTGATTTTGGAAGGTTGAGCCAATCTTTCTTTCCTTAGAAAAAGTCATTCTGATCTTGTCATATTACACTTTTAATGTATTTTGAATTCAGTTTGTTGGTGTTTTGTATTTTGTGTTTATGGTCATGTTTATGTTGGCCTATAGTTTTATTTTTATGTAATATATTTGTCAAGTTTTAGAATTAGGCCTCATAAAACAAGTTGAGAAATTATTTTTCCTCTATTTCCTGATAAATCTTGCATAGGATTATCTCTTAATTTATGATAGAATTCATTAGCAAAATCATCTGGATTTGGAGTGTTCTTTGTAGAAAGAGTTTTTGTTACTGTTTTTTAAAACCATGAGTGCTATTTTTAAAAATTAGATATGGAACCATTTAGGTTTTCAATTTCTTCTTGGGTTAGTTTTGATAATTTGTATTTCTCAAGAAATACATTCACTTTATGTAAGTTTAACTTATTAGCATAAAATTACTTATACTATCACTTTGTTAGTCTTTGAATCATTCTTTTACCATTTGTACATTCTATAATAATGCTAATTTGTCTTCTCCCTCTGTTTTTCTTCTAGATCAGTCTATTTGGGGAAACTTTGTGAGCTAAAAATGGCTTTTACCTCTTTAAATTGTTTCACTAAACAAATTAGAATATGTGTAACCTATAAAGCCCATTTACTCTCTGGCTCTTTGCAGTAAAACTTTGTCAATCCTTGCTCTAGTGGCTTATGTGTTTTTTTATTCATTTTTCAAAAAAAAAGAAAAGAAACAACTTTGACTTTGTTAATTTTATTCACTTTTGTCCATTCCTCATTTTATTAATTTATTTCTTTATTTTTATTATTTGTTATGCTATTTCAGTATTAATACTTGATTCTCTTTTAGTTTCTTTTAAGGCAAAAGTTGGGGTTATTGATATTACATGTCAATTCTTTTCATATATAATTGTTTAAATATTTCTCTCCAAGTGCTATTTTAACTTCATCCGTGAAAGAAAGTTCTATCTCCCAACCATAAGAAAGGGATTCTAATTATAATAAATTATGTTTCATGTGTGTATGTCAAAATATGCTCTACTGTCTTGTATATCTAAAAAGAACAAATAAAAATAGAAAAAAAGAAAGTTATATTTTTCATTTTCATTTAATTAAAAATATTTCTTATTTTTAATTTTTTTCCTGTTTTTAGATTTTTAAAATTTTAAGTTTTTTAAAGATTCTAATTGACATCTAATAGTTACATATTTATAGGTACAATGTGATAATTCAATACATGTATACATTGTATAATGATCAAATCAAGTTAATTATCATTTCCTTCTTAAGCATTTGTCATATTGTGTTGGGAAGCTTCAAAGTCCTTTTTTCTAGTTCTTTGTAGGATATATAACATAGTTGTAAACTGTAGTCGCTCCACTGAACACTAGAAATTATTCCTCATATCTAAGTAACTGTACTTTTGTACCAATTATCTGACCTCCTCCTATTCCCTCTTATCTTCCCTTCCTAGTGTGTAATGATCACTATTTTGTTTTCTACTTCTGTGAAAATGACTTTTTTAGGTGCTGGGAATGTGGCTCAATCGGTAGCGCGCTCACCTGGCATGTGTGCAGCCCGGGTTCAATCCTCAGCACCACATACAAACAAAGATGTTGTGTCTGCCGAAAACTAAAAAAATAAATAAATATTAAAAATTCTCTCTCTCTCTCTCTCTCTCTCTTAAAAAAAATAAAAAGAAAATGACTTTTTTAGCCTCCACATATGAGTGAGAACATTTGTGTTACTGTGCCTGGCTTAAAAATCCACACTATCAAATGATAGGATTTCATTCTTCTAGTGACTAAATAGTATTGTGTGTATATAATACTTTTTGTTTATCCACTCATCCATTGATCCAGAGTGCTGCAGTAAACATAGGAGTGCAGGTACCTCTTTGATTTCTTGCATATCTTTTTTATTAACTCTCCTTGGATCCAGAAATCATTTACAAATGTTGATTTCCAAAATATGGAGTATTTTCCAGATATGGTATTGTCATGTCAGAGAGCATATTTTCTGTTATCTGATTTCTTTCATATTTGGCCTTATTGCCTGGCCATATACTTACCTTCATAAATATAACATTGCACTATGGAAAAACATATATTCTGATGTAGTTTTATGTTGTGTTTTAAAAGCATTGATTAAGTCAAATTGATGAAGTGTGTGGTTCATTTTTTACAAGTCTTTTCTATCCACTCCTGAGAAAGGAGTGTAAAGATTTTTAGTCATGGTTTTAAATTTGTAAGTGTCTGGTTTTCTCTCTATCTCTTCACTTAAATAACAGTGAAGAACTAACTTCCATCTTGACTTATTTGACCAATCTACCTGCATGTAACTGATCTTCCTCCTTTATCAGATGTTCTCACCCTGCTGTAGTGCTGATTATCATGTTCTACTGACCAGCCATTGGATACTCTCTTCATCTTACTCAGTCTCTGATACTGGGCTCTGAGTCATCTTACCCTTGTTTTTCTGCCCCTTCACCTTGCTCAGCCTCTGAATTCCCATATAAGGCTGCTCCAGTGTGTTGGCGCTCTCCTCACCACACCCCAGCCCTGTCCCCACATGTCAGGCTGATTCTCCTTGGTGATTTTCCTGAAGGAAAAAAAAAAAAGTTAGATCTCTACCTCCTTACAGCAAATTCAGGTAATTAAAACATTTAAACAAAGTAAGTTGTAAGAGGTTAAGATAAATATTTCAGATTCATTGTCCTAGAGTGTGGATGGCTTTTCTCAACTTAAGATAAAGATCAGAATCATGAAATAATGGATAGACTTAGTTACATGACTATTTAAATGTTGAGGCAGAATGAACAAGAGAGAAAGAGGTGAAAAAAATCTCCATTGCTTTCAGTGGCAGTAATCAGAAATTGGTCACTTAAAGAGGAAGAATTAAACATTCCTCCTATGATTCATCTCTAATAGATGAAAGGAAACATTTTATAGAATAATCTTAGCTCATGAATTGAGAAAATGGACAGAATTGGAACAATCAGTGTTTACGACTCTGAATAAAATATTTCTTTTAAGCAAGGATAACTACTGAATACTTTTGTTGCTTCGATATGAGGATATGAGGTGGCCTCCACAAGTTCTGTGGGAGACTATTCAAGAAGTTTCAGAGGTGGAATGATTAGATTATGAGAGACATGACCTAATCAGTGGATTCGTCCACTTGGCATAGATGGAATATGGATGGTAACCGTGGTTGGCAGGTAGGGTGTGGCTGGAGGCATATGTCACTGGTGGCTGCCTTTGGGGTTTATACTTTGTCCCTGAGAGCAGCGCTCTCTCTCTGTTCCCAGTTGCCGTGTTGTGAGCTGCTTTCCTCCTCCCTGCCCTTTTGCCATCATGTTCCGCCACACTTGGGCCTACACTCTGGACTGAACCTCCACAGACGCTTTTCTTCCTCTAAGTGGTTCTCATCAGATCTTTTGGCCAAAGTTATATAAAGGTAAAACAGAAAGCAAAACTGTAAAATATGAAAAGTTTACTGAGACAGGACCATCTCAGGGGGACAAAGTATGACCCCACAGATTGTTAGTCAATGAAAAGGGAGAACTGCATCTTTACACAAAGGGGAGATCTGATGTTCACCAGCATAATTAAATGACCCAACTGTGCATTACTAAAAGTTGGACATATGAACATTTTCTGCCACATGATGTGTTTCAATACCTGATGTGTGAATGAATAATTTTTTTTCCTGGTAAAAGAATATTTTTCTGCCTTACCAAGACCTAGAAAATCTTGATATTCTTCTCTAGTGACTGTTTTTTCTCCACATTTGGTCTCCCAATGTCTCTTTAGAATAACACACAGAGATAAAAACCACAAAAACTGTGGGGAATTTTTTTAAAGCAAAATTCTTTTCTAATTCATTTTTTTTATAAGGATGATCATTTAAATTCTGACATGCATTTGCATTTCCCTTTAGGTTGACTTTCCAACATGGTTTCAAAATCTGTAGATTTCGGTTGCATCTCTTCGTGTTGTGGTTTAAGAACATCATGTTCTTTTGGGTCACTTGATGTTATTCTGCCTGCCACACTTGGTTTGAGCTATTCTGCCATCATACAATAGTGTTCATTGGGGTAATTTTCAGCAAGTACTGTGAAATTTTTAGAAAACATGCAAAATTATGGTTTCAAAATAGATGTATTGGTTTTGCCAGAAGGAAACCCTACCTAACCCTACCAAAGCCCATGATATGGTCACAAACTGTTCACATTTGTTCACATATGTGGTCTCAACAGTAAGGGGAGCCAGCCAGACTTTGTAAGAGTCCTGGCAAATGTTAATGTAACAAGAGAAATCAAGAAACATAACAAGCAGCTGTGTCTTTTTGTTTGATTTTTTTTAAAAAAAAAAACAGCTTGAATGTGAATGTCTTTCTAGAGTTGTTATTCTAATAGGCAGGCAATTTGATTTCCATGATAAAGTTGAAGATTTTGAAAAACATAATTTAGGTTTGTTTTAATAAAAAGTCCAGCTATTATTGTAAAATTCTATTTATAAATGAGAAGAACTTGCATACCACTGGAAATGAATTGAGAACAAGATAGTAATAAGGTGGTAAAAGAACTTGACAAATGTGGGTAGACCCACTGAAAATGAACAGTGATGTAAATCAATACCACCTACAAACCCATCAGTGTATATGCAAAAACCAGCAAAGTTGTAAAGAAATTCTGTGCAAATATACTTTCAAAGACAGCTTCAAAGAAAAGTATTGCTGGTTAGATATAGAATTGGAAAGTTGAAAGTACTTTGAATTTGAAAGTACTTTGGAAGTTGACGTTTAAAAAGGAATGTACTAGGAAAGATTTTTGATTCTTTGGAAAAGAAGTAAGCAAAAGTGTCCTGTTTCAGATCTATTTAAGCAACATTTGCTGGCTATGGTTTTATGCCCTATGCATGATGGGCAATAGATGATTCCTGCTGTGAAGGAGATCACACAGTAATTGAGGAGATAAGAAGTGTACACACATGGGTACAAGACAAAAAAGCAGATCATTTGGAATTCCAGAAAGGAGGATGCAAATTTTTAAAACTAAAGAAGGGGGAAGCCAGAGGATTTATGGCAGAGATGTTTTATGACCTTAAATGACAGTTTATTTGAGTAGAAGATAGAGGTGGCATGGGCGTCTCTGACTGATGAGAGAAGAGTTTGTGTGGTCTAGAAGGAACCCCACATGGAACCCTATGAAGAAATCTACTATGGCATCATTATAATAGGTTATAATGGCCCTCACTAGACTGTCATTTCCTGAAGGAAAATTAACATGCAGTCAGCTCTCAATTTTAGATTCTGTATTGATGAACTCCTGCACCCACTGAACTTTTACTTGTAAACAAAGTTTACAGATATGCTTTCATACTTCTGCTCTCTCACTTGTGGACTTGTGAGAGCAGTGAACAATTTCCAGTTGCCCAATGCACATGTTCCCAGCTGATACCAGGAGACACCTTGACTCCTGTAAAATAGTGTGCTTTTGACAGTCTTTTTAGTGCTTTAGGTTGGTGATTTTGCTGTTTCAAATGGCCCCTGAGCATTATTCTGAAATGCCATCTAGTTTTTCTAAGCACTAGAATATTGCGAAGTACTTTAGAGAGGAAATATTTGTGTTAAGTCATCTTTGTTCAGGCATGATGTGTGTGCATATGTTCAATGTTAGTGTTTCAAGATATTAAATAAGTCTTTTTAAACAAAAAGAAAACAAGGTACATATTGATTGATTGATAAAAGTGTTCAGACTGGAGACTCACAGGAAGAAAATTTTGTATTTCCTCTAGTTATAGTGCTTCAGTATTTGCTCAGTTAGTGTTAGCAGTGACTTTGTAGAATGCATAGCGACTCCTGGTAAGGAAAATTGGCTGTGTCTTTGTGTTATTTCTGTGCATAGTACTTAGTGTTTAATAGATAGTCAAGGAGTTTTATGAGAAATTACTTAAATTGGGAAGAATAATTCAGCTCCCTTAAAATTTTCAATACTGAGCCTCAGGAATTGGGGTTTTAACATCATGCAGGCAATGGAAAGTCATTGGAGATGTTTTTGCCCTGAAAATGATCTTTTCATTGTGAATTGTTCACCAAGAGTTGATAAAATGGTGTAGATAGTGTCATGGACAGAATGAATATCCCTGGGATCCTGATCATAAGAAGCTTCTGAAGAAGCTCTAAGAGTTTCTTTAGGAGGGTTAGTTTCACAGGGATTCATAGGATGCATGGAAAAGGAGAGAGAATGAAAACACAAAGCTAAGTTATGCCCCTTCTAGAGCAATCCTGACTTAAGATAGTAAAGATCTGGATTAGGGTGCTGGCATAGAGAACAGGGAAGCAGGGGCAGGTACTGGAGCAAATGAAGTAGAAATCAGAAGTAAATGATTTCATGTGGAGGGTGGGGCAATGGAAGGGTGAGACTAAACTTTGAAGTTTGCTCTCCCCGACTTTGTTATTTCCTGTGCTGGAAAATTTTTTAATAATATTTTTCTCATACTGGGTAATTACTCCATTCTGTGCTGAATCTTTTTTTAGATACTAGTATTGAGGTCACAATCCTCATCCCTTATAACTAGGCAGCTGATGAATTGCTTAGTGTTGGAGATGAGGGTGGGGGGAGAATAGATATAGTTTTTAAATTAATAACGAATTTTTATAATTTATTGTGAAATTTTCTCTGGGGAAGGGTGTTCAGGATTGAGCTATACTTTTTTAAACTGAGTGTGTGTAAATGACTTCCACTCCAATGACAATTTATACCTAACAGTAGATAGTTAAATGTTATAAATGATAAACTTGCTGAAAAGTCTGTGAGAAGGAAGACAGTCATTCCCTGCTGTTCACTGTAAAATTTTGTGAAAAAATACAGAGATGCTGGGATCAGCATTAATTACATTTTCAGTAGAGTATATAAGGCAGTAGCCATTTTAATTTAAATTTTAAGATTAAATCCTTCTTTGTGAAGTACCTAGTGTGTGTCTTTACAGTTTCCATACTTTGAGAAATAAAACTCTGTTCTCAAGCAAGCATTGTCAGAAAGCTTTAAGTATGTATGACAAGCTCTTTAGTTAAATTTTGGTGTCAGTGCATCTTTTTTTTTTTTCCTATTAGAAGTCATTTTTAAAGAGACAGTTTATATCTTACTACAGGCTATTTACGTCACTCATTTTACAAAGTTATGCAAAACTGATATCCTACTTGGAAAAATAATACTTTTCTTTCCCTAGCAAACTCATCTCAGGTAATCAAGAACTGTAGATTTTTTTTTTTAATGTCAATGTTCAAGGAACAGTTTACATGGCATTTTAAGCCAGGAGAATTTATTCTGTGGCTAAGTACTGCATGTGTTTAATTCAATGGGATATTAAAAAAAAATCAAAGAAATTCTGATGTTCTTTATCTTTTTTCATCAGCTTTGAGTTTAATATATCTTTTTGAACAAAGCCATGTTTGTGAAGAACATTAAGTTTTGTTTGGCCTTCTCAACTCCAAGTACTCAGTGGACCTTATTGCAAGGTTATGCTCCCTGGACTGATTGATATATAAACAGAAGACAGATGGTGTAGAGATGACTCTGATGATAATTCATTTTTCAGCTAGTCATGAAGATATTTTGATTACAGTGTGTTTAAGTAATTATAACACAGTCTGCAATGTTAGTCTTGCTGGGAAGGGAACACATGGAAAACAAGTTATGTGTTATTCGTGCCCAACAAAGGATGCACTGTGGTGTAATGATTTTAATTCCTAATGCTAGATTAGGACTGAAGGAGTTTAAAATATGTCATACAGTAAGGTAAGTCAATTAAACATAAACCAAATAAAAAAGGTAACTGCACAGCTTTGAGGCATAAATATTTGTTTTGGAAAGTATTTAGATGTTATTATATGAAAGAAACCAGTATTTTTAACTTTAGGTAACAGTCTGTGTACCCCTAATTAAAAAATTACGTGGCTTGATTTTAAGTTTATGTGAATCGTAATTATCATGCAGCTTGCTTTTCGTGTTGTGAACTTAACCCAAATCAGAGGGCTGACAAGTCAACAGCATGTTACAATCCTGCTGTTCTTTTGATGTTTTGAAAAAAAATGGAAGAAAAATGTCAAAATGAAAAAAAAAAAGTTAGTATTGTGTGAATAGATGGGTCAAGTTTTCATTTTCACTTCCTAATAACAGTTTATGCCACCATTTTTTATTTCACCATAGAATAATTGATCGCTTAGATGGAGTTCGTTTGTTGTGGTCCCTGCTGAAAAATCCGCACCCAGACGTGAAGGCCAGTGCAGCGTGGGCCCTCTGTCCATGCATTGAAAATGCAAAGGTAGGAACGAACTGCAAATCAATCTGTCAATCAATCTACAGTCTCTAATACTATATCGAATAATGTTGCCACAGGTCACTAATTGCCTTTGACTTACGTATGGTTAGATTGATCTTGTGGAAAAAAGTGATAAACAATGTTTATGCAAAAAGAATTTTTGAGCAATGCCTTCTTTTGGTCAGTTTCAAAATGTCAAATAAAACTAGTGTCTGATGCAGTGCTTACAAAGTTCTACTTGATTTGTGCAATTGAAACAAATACCCTGTAAATCAGAAGAAAGACAAACTGAAGTTCTTAATTTTGGGATAATAAGAAAATTATCTGCATTTACCTGTTACTTACAGAGAAGGGCAAGCATGGTGGGAAGTTTGACTTCTTTTATTGTAGCTATAGCCAGCAGTGAAAGCCCAGTCAGGTCTGCTTTACCTTGAAGAGGTTACATAATTTTACTGGGCCTCACTCACTTTTCTTATCCGTCATTAACAACTGAATTAGAATATTTATTTATTTTTAGGTGTAGATGGACATAACACAGTGTCTTTATTTTTATGTGGTGCTGAGGATCGAACCCGGGTCCTGCCTGTGCTAGGACCAGTGCTCTACCACTGAGCCACAGTCCCAGCCCCTGTTTTATTTTCTTTTGAAGATATCTTTTCAGTTGTCTCTCTCTAGCATTTTTTTAATCAGTTTAGAGATTTACTTTGAAGTCTTTGTTGCCAATGCTATTTCTTTCTATTGAATGCGTTTATCTAAAGGATTTTATTTCTATAATAAATTTTACATGATTCGAAATAGTATCCTAGATGTAACCATCTGTGAAAAGTGAACTGTGATATATGCTAGGAATAGAGGAGACAAGTTCATTAATGGAACCATTGTTTATCACAGCAAACAATTAAAATGATCTCAAATGTCCATCTATAAGAAATGAACAATAAGATAGTAGTCTATTTATACTATATCATATAATGAAGCAATTAAAAATGAACTTAATTGATATATTCGTTGATATTGATAAATCTCACAAAAAATATTTAGCTAGTCCTGGGGAGGTAGCTCAGTAGTAGAGCATTTGCCCAGCATGCACAAGGCTGTGGGTTCAATTCCTAGCACCACAAAAAAATAATGTAAGTAAATAAATAAGTAATAACAAGTTGCAGAATAACTATACAATATGATTTCTTTGAAAGTTCAAAGACAGTTTTATGTTTAAATTATATTATTTAGGGAGCAAGAAAGAAGTCTATTGGGTGAAGATCAACATACATATTTGAAGAATAATCCCCATTGGTTACTTTCCATATCAGCTCAGTCCTTCATTCATAAATATGACAACAAAGGATCACCATATATTTAAGAAATGATATTAAAGAGAAAAAAACCACATGGGGGAATTGGGGATTGAAATCAAATTCCTTGCATGTATCATTTTGTCAAAATGAATTCAACTACTGTGTACAACTATCATGCTGTAATAATAATAAAAAAGACAAACCAAGATTAATAAGCAGAACTAACTTCAGAGGAAACTGAGGTAAAGAAAGGAACAGAATGTACCATTAAAATTTTAAAATTAATATTCTTGGAAAGAATACTCCAATAGTCCAAATTGGTGGTTATAAAAAAGAAATACAGAGAAATGTTTTTTTGAAATTATTTGGCAAAACAACAAATATAGTAGAAAAGAGTAATACTATGTTCAAAATGGCTAAATATTTACCTGGAAGATATAGTGTAATAATTAAGAATATAAAGTAAAAAATGAAACCAAAATAGTACACAAAAATACATTAAAACTAAGAGTAATTGAGAAGAAATAGTCATTGTTTTTCTTGTAGAAGAAGGTTCTATAAGCTGAATTTCTAAAGAAAGACTCTAGTTTTCAGATTTGAAAGATTCACTTTGTGCAAAGCAGGAAAACAAGCAAACAAAAAATTTCATACCTATATCTACATTTAAACTTGGTGTTTCAGAAATAAAAGAAAAAAAGTCACAAAAGAACAAAAATCACATCACATTGGAATTAGACTTAACATCATCCACAATAAATTCAGAAAGAATTTACTAGTAAGAGCATAGCTGGGCTGGGATTGTGGCTCAGTGGCAGAGAGCTTGCCTCTCACACGTGAGGCACTGGGTTCAATTCTCAGCACCACATAAAAATGAATAAACAAAATAAAGATATTGTGTCTGTGTGTAATTAAAAATATTTTTAGAAAAAAACATAGCTTTTTCTGTCTTTAGTGGAAAGTACATTTTAATCTTAGAATTCTATATCCTACAAAACTAGCTTTTGAGTGACAGTAGAGAGTAAGGAAGAATAGACCTTTTTTTTCTTTTAGAAATGGCAGAATTCAGAAAGTTTATCCCTGATGAACCTTTTCTGGAAAAGAAAAATAGTTTTTACTTTAGAATATTTTCCAGCAACATAAAGACTTTAGCTGGGCTCAATGGCTCAAGCCTATAACCTCAGTGGCTCAGAAGACTAAGGAAGGATTGATCATAAGTTCAAAGCTAGTCTCAGCAACTGAACTTAGCAAGGTCCTAAATAACTTAGTGAGACCCTGCCTCAAAATAAAAAATTAAAAGGGGGTGGGGAGGTGGCCTGGAAGTTTGGCTTAGTGATTGAATTAATCCCTGGTACCAAAAACTAAAAAAAATAAAAGATTTTATGAAAGAGAATAATGTGAGTTATAAGAAACAATAATGAACGAATACATGATTTCAGTTAAATATGAATTGATGTCGATAATATGGCTTTTAAGTTTCATTACATTATTAAGACAGAATTCCTCTCAATGTAGTGACATAAACTAGAATTAATACTGATAGCATTACCACAGTAACAATCTGACTTCAAACTACCAGAGAATTAAAACTACAAGTTGTAGTAACTTGTAGTAGTCAGGAAGTAGTAGTTAGTAACTTGTAGTGGTTCGGAAATAATAGGTAAAAGCATGCTAAGGGCCTTTTCCTTTCCTAGAAAAAAAAAATGTTATAGATACTAGTTATTTCTCAATCAACATTGAAAGTATCAGTTTAAATATAGAATTAATATTATTGATGAGATGCTATTTTGTATAGAAACCATTTCTACTTAGTACTGTTACTATGTATAAATTGTGTCTTATCTCATGGATTTTCTCCATATCTACCTTTTTATCACATTTATTATTCCTGTGCAGCCTTCCAATCCTGAACATCAGGCTTAATCTTCTATGCCAGCAACTTAAACTGAACTAAAGTTAACCTTAAACATGACCCAGTCTTCACCTCTCTTTTCTCTTGGCTTCAGAGCCTAGACTAGACCTAGACAAGGCTCCACTGAGAGCTACTGTTGGTTCATTTCTCTTGAAATTCACCTGCTGTCTGCACCCTCCCATCCCTACCAACTTAGTGTCTGAATGCTTCTCACCTCAACTTTCTTCTTACTCATCTTGAAAGACAGATTCAGGAAGAAGAGATCTCTGCTTGTCCACTTCTCTCACCAACAACTGCATTGCACCAAGAACTTGTGTTTGCATTTGTTCTTTTGATAATGTGAACATATGAGTCTTAAATAAAGAAGTAACATGAGGAACATGGATGATTGGAAAGTGTATGAGTGACTGACTAATTAAGCTGTTGGAATTGCTTAGATGAAAATAATTAAAAATTGACCTTGTATTGTGGGAGTTTGAATAGGGAGAAGAATCAATAAAAGAAATGAGAGGTAGAATTAGAAATTGGTGAGTGATTGAATATTGGCTATGAAGAAGAAGTCAAGAAAGATTCCAAATTTTGTTTGCTTAACTTTGACAACTGGGTGTATGCTGTAACCTTTTACCAAATATGAGGAGAACGTGATTTTGGAAAAAGATAGTGAATTTATTCTCATCCAGTAGTGATGTCCAGTCATTTGAATACATGCATGTGGATGTCAGGAGAAAATTCTGGTCTGGAGATATAGATAATAGGAGTCATTAGCAGGTAGGGGAGTTGATGAAAGGGAGAGGGAGTGGAGTGGGAGATCACCAATGACATCAAAAAAATCAGAGAGGAGGACCAAGGGGGAATGGAATGGCCATGAAAGGGTGATTGAAGAAAGCTCAGAAAGGAGCCAAATCAAGAAAGGACACATCCAACAGTGTCTTTGGCCTCTAATAGGACAATTACCTGTGAAAATTAAAAAGATGACATTGAATAGGAGAATTAGGTCATAGCCATTTCCATTGAGAGTTGAAAGTTTAAGCCAACAAATAAGAGAAGAAAGGAGGAATTAATAGCTCTTTCTTCAGGTGTGGTTAATATGGAGGAGGCATGAATGTGTATGTGTGTGTCTATATTTAGATACAGAGAATAGACGCACATGAAGAGAGGGGAAAAAAGGCATGGTTCTCACTCTTTCTTAATCTTACGAGCACATTGCTCTGAGAGGTCTAAAAACCTTGTGGAATGCCAAGAAAATGTGTAGTTCTAGGATGCAAAATTCCTGAGGGTGTGTCCAATGAGAGCAAAGCCAAGAAAGTTCTGGGAAGTTCATTCAGGCAGGAAGGACACTGCCAACCTATCTCTCCCTTCCCCTCCTATCCCTTCCCCTCCTTCCCTCCCCTGCCCCTCCCCTCCTCTTTCCTTCCTCCCTCCCTCCCTCCCTCCCTCCCCCCTATCCTTTCTTCCCTTTTTTCTACCTTTGATTTTGAATTCAGATATGAGATAGTTATCAAAAGAATTTATCTACATTAATAACCATATATAAATCAAAAAACTTGAAGTCAAAGTTTTGCTCGATTATTAATTTGGCTGATTATTTCAACAATAAGGACTGTTTTTTCTGATTGGGCAATATGGAGGACTTTCTCATAAATTGAATTAACTAAATACGCAGAATCAAATTTTTGATGGTATACATAACTATCAGAACAGTTATGTATATAACTATCAGAACATTTATATTTTATGACTCAATTATGATGAAAACAGTTTTAGATGTCATTTTCAAATTAATGAGAAAGATATGCAACTTTTCAAGATTATACTAGGATACATGAGCACAAATTTTGAAGACCATTGATTAGTCTCATGTACCAGGTCTGGCCTTTGAAGTGGGACAATGGGAAATTTACACATCTTTCCTCAAGAAAGTAATCTGATTTACAAGGATCTAATCTTTTTGAGAAATCCTAATTTTTAGGGTCATAAGCTGAATATTACATTGGCCTTCCCCCTTACATCTTTTCATTTATTTAGTTATTTGTTTATTATTGATTGGTTCTAGGAATTGAATCCAAGGCACTAATCCCCATTCCTTTCTATTTTTCATTTTGAGACAGGGTCTTTCTAATTCATTGAGGCTGGCCTCAAACTTGTGATCCTCTTGTCTCATTCTCTGAGTAGCTGGGATTATAGGCATAAGCCACCAGGCCAGTGATTTTTTTCTTTTCTTTTGCCCTGGGGATGGAATCCATGCTCTGAGGCATGCTAGGCTCTACTACTGAGCTAACCCCAGGCCCTTCCTTATATCTTTCTATACAAACTCATTTTCCTAATGCAGAAGGATATGTTAGGGTTAGAGCTTGAAACAGATCATTTGCTCAGAAAGGCAAGAGGAAAGAAAGCAATTTATAATATTTAAATTAGATAGCATCTCATTATTTATACAGATTCCAGTCAAACCATGGTCTAAGAAAACTTGAGCTAATAAAACTGTGACGATGAAAATGTACTGCTCAAATATGGGTACTACTAGCCATATGGCTGTTGAGCATTTGAGATGTGACTAATATGACTGAAGAAACGAATTTATAGTTGTCTTAAATTTTAGTTAAAGTTTAAATGGTCAACTGTGGTTAGTGGGTATTGTTTTGGTGCCCAAATCTAAGATAGAAAAGCAATGAAGAGTTTTGTTTTGATAAGGCAACTGTTAAAAAGAGTTGTATATATCAAGAATTAAATAAAATTGTGTATGGTTATATATTCATATATTAATTTTAGAAAGTAAAGTATAGGAAAAATATTATTTTTAAATTTCAGGACTTGGAGATAACCACTATTAACATTCTTTTTTCTCCTTAACAATGAGTATCTGATTCTCTTTATTAGTTATCACTGTCTAATTTTCTTTGGCCATCTAGTATTTTATTTTATGGCAATGTTATTTATTCAATGAAGTTTCCAGTTTTAAAAAACAGAGTGAGGTTAAATTAAACAAAAATTTCATTGGAGTCTTTCTAGAATATTCTTTCATATAGGGAAAATAAAGTTACCTGAGTCTCATTGGTAAAAATTTGAACATAACTCCCTAGGAATATGATTTATAATGTCAAAAGTCAATGGTTAGTGTTTTCTTTTTCTGGATTGTACATAAACTAATAGTGCATTTCAGAATCAAGTGCATTTTGGATGAGAGACAACACATCCTGAGGAAGAGTAGGGGCAGGAAATGTTTTTTGAATATGTCAGGGCACCTAGCTTACAACAATGGAACTAGAAGAGATCTTGGCCAAGATTTTGGCCTATTCTTCCATCTTCATCCTAAGCCCTTCCCCATTTAGGTAAATTAATCACTCAGCTCTCCAGGGAAGATTGCCTTTTGCAAAGAAGTCTTTCTATATTTTTTCACATATGATGCTTTTGCAAGTAGTTTTCAATATGTTAACTTAGGAATCATAGGATTTGACATCAATTGGAAATAGGTAACTTTTTTTCTTTTTTGGGCTTAATAGCCCTGACAATAATGCTGCAGAAACCAGCCATTGCTTGTTACAGCTGAGAGCGTCACAAATGCGAAGAAAGCACAAGCCTCGCCTTCAACTAAATTATTGCTACTTCAGGGTCCCCGCCACGTCTGTCAGGCATCATGAAACCTAAGCACACTATACACATGTGCCCATGTGGTATGGATATGGTGAAATGTCAACTGTTCAAAACAGATGTTATCCATTTTTCATATTGTTAACAGCATATACATTAGAGCACATTTTCAGATCTAGCTGTTAAGAAAATGAGATGTGGAAATTGCTTCTAGTGAATGTTTTACATCTCTTCTTGTTGAGAAATATTTAAAGTTACTTATCAGGGAAGACGACAGACAACAAGATACCAGAATCAAAGATTTCAGTAATGAATTACAGGGTAATTGAGACGATGATTCACGATGAAAGTTGACATTGTGTTTGCATTGTAACTGTTTTGTTGTTAGTTTGCATAAAACAAATGTTATGTGAATTTTTTTTAAACAAGAAATAATGATCTTTCAGGAGTAGACCAGTATCTTAATTAGAAATTTCAAAAACTTTCCCTTCATTTTGGAAAAGTATCTTATAGTTTGTTTACTTAGGGATAAACATACTAGATGAAAAAGATGTTTTTCCAGCTTAATAATGATCTGTCCATTCCTCACGTGATTGGAAAATCAGAGCGTGAAATGTGAGTCTATCTTACACCCTTGAAAGAATATTTAAGGCAGGAAATAAGGCTCTTTCAGTTAGAGAGCTGCTCGGTGTTCTTGGGTCTACCAAGTACTGAAGAACAGAAGGTCAACTCAAGTGACCTAATTACAAAAGATTCACTGTGTATTTTCCTAAGGATATATTTATTTAAAAGTTTATTGCTTAAGGTTGGAAAACACCTATTAGGCTTTGGGGAAATTTTATTTTTTTGTGTTTTGCTTTTTCCAAGTATGGTCACTAAAAACAGAGATCCTAAGATTTGACCTCAGTAGTGATGTTATTTGGTACATTTCATGAGCTGCAAACCTGGCTTGAGGCTAATAACTGCTTTGTTAAAAAAAAAAAAAAAAAAAAAAAAACACAACAAAATGTGAGAGTTTTGTAAATGGAAGTAAAAAGCTGTTGCTTTCAAGTGGAATGATCAAACACATTTTTGGAAAAAAACCGGCAGCTGAACAGGTGTTCAGTATTAGGAAGTTGTGATGTAAGGAATGCAACAACCGAATCTGGCAAAAACCCATGTATTAAATTCTTTGTTCTTAAGAAGCAAAACCCTGTGCTGCAGAAAGTCAACTCAAATTTGTGTTCCACAAGCAATAGGGTATTGAAAAGTAGAATGCGCTCAGGTAAAGAATGTGTAATTGTGTCACATCACACACAGTCACTTTTATGGCCTTTGCCAACGTTTGTAAGAAATATACATATTTCTTAAAATACCTTTTTTTTTGTGAACGTCACTAAATAATGCTCACAGTAATTTCCGTAATTCAGTTTCTTTCCACTTAACAAGTTTTAAAAATTTTTTTATGAAGAAAAAAGCAAACATTTATATTTGCCCTTTAATACAGAGTGCTATAATTAATTCATATTACTTAGGAATTCATATTGCTTATGAATTATATACTTCATATTAATTTATAAATACTAATTTCTTATGGATTATATAGGAAATGACTCTTCTTATTTTAGGATAAGTACTCTGAATGTATAAGTCAGTTGTAGAATTAGGAAAGAAATCTCAATCTGTCTTTCAAATCAGTAATAGTTCTGTGTGATTATTTGGCTTTATAATTTTCTTCAATTTAATTTTGCTACTTGTTTAGAAAACAATGTCTGGTTCTGAATTTGTTCTTGGAGGAAATATAAATCTCCAAAACCAGTGACATAAGGATCTGCTCCAAATAGAGAAGTTAATCAGAGAAATGTAAGAATGATTTCCTCCCAAAAAGTAGACAAGTAGTTAATTTCTGTGAGGTTGGAATACATGCTCGGGCAATTCTAGCCAGGAATGTTGAGCACTGAGTATGGATGAGGCCAACTTCCTGACCACAGGTGTGACAGAACCCAGCTGATCAAACAGGACAGGAATTTGACATCACTCTGTTTAACTTCAGCTGCCCAATGAGCCATGCCCAATCAGGGAGCCAGAGAGAACCTGGAGAAGGCTTGTGTCGGGGTTTAGTTTCATACTGAGAACACCGCTGTAAACACAGTTTATGAGCTTCGATTCGACCATGATTAGGCCATAGAATGTATAGCTGCCCAACAGTGTGCCAGAGAATCAACATAGTTAAAAAAAAAAAAAAACTTAAAACCTCTTTAAAACGTGATCCGTGCTTATGTTCTGACTGGCTATTTGAAGCCTGCCATCATTTTTAAGTTACCAAATAATATGCTCCTCATTTGGCCTCCAGTTCCTAAAATCCTAAGAGGAAGGTAACAAATTATAGTATAAACTTTTTTTTTTTTTTTTTTTTTGTAAACCAGATTTCAAGTAGGGACATGAAGGACCAAAACATGAGGGTGTTAAAAAACTTACCTTCAGAGCACAGCTGGAAGGGCCACTAGCTGCAAGTCCTGTCTGTTGATTTCACTGGATTCCCAAGCACATGCCTTGATTCTCAGTCTGTCATGACAGACAGCTACAATGGAGGGTGTTAGTCTAGGAAAAAGTAGAATTGAAAGTGATGGCTAAAGGTATAGGCCATTTTAAATAGGTACCACATGCACAAAATTGTGTATCTATGCTGTGCTACTTATGAGACCTTTCAACCTATTTTGAAGACATAGTTATCAGTTTCTGTTACTTTATTAAATTAATTATCTGATCTATTGCATCCCCAACAGCCCCAAACACCTAGAATTTCACATTTCACTTTGTCACCATCAAAAATGGTGCCATGTCAAAACACATTGATTCAGGCATCTGACTGGGACCTCAAGTAGCCTCTCCTTTCAGCTCACTGGCTTAAAAACTCCCATTACACTTTAACCCACCACACCCCCATCCATTTACTCCACCGTGTTCTCCAGCCATTCACCTCTTCTATGTTCATTTCTTCTTATTTTTATTTTAATCTTTTTTCAAAATTTATTTTACAGTAGAATGTATTTTGACATTTTATATGCAAATGGAGCACAACTTCTCATTTCTCTGTACATGGTGCAGAGTCATTCCAGTAGTGTAATCATACATGTATATAGGGTAATAATGTCTGTCTCATTCTACTGTCCTTCCCATTCCCACAACCCAACCCCTTCCCTTATTCCCCTCTACACAAACCAAAGTTTCTTCATTCTTCCCTATCGCCCTGACCCACTATGGATCAGCATTCATTTATCAGAGAAAACATTCAGCTTTTGTTTTGTGGGGATTGGATTATTTCAATTGGCATGATATTCTCTAGCTCCATCCATTCACCTGCAAGTGCTATAATGTCATTCTTATTTAAGGCTGAGTAATATTCCATTGTGTATATGTACCACATTTTTTCATATTGTTATTTTATTTATTTATTTTTATGTGGTGCTGAGGATTGAACCCAGGGCCTCCCATGTGCTAGGCAAGAGTTCTACCACTGAGCCACAATCCCAGCCTTAGTACCACATTTTCTTTATCTATTCATCTGTTGAAGGGCATCTAGGTTGGTTCCATAGTTTAGCTTTGTGAATTGAGCTGCTGTAAACATTGATGTGGCTGTGTCACTGTAGTAAGCTGATTTTAAGTCTTTTGGGTATAAACTGAGGAATGGGATAGCTGGATCAAATGGTGGATCCATTCCAAGTTTTCTGAGGTATCTCTCTACTGCTTTCCATAGTGGTTACACCAATTTGCTGTCCCACTAGCAATGTACGAGCGTACCTTTTCCCCCACATCCTCGCCAACGCTTTTTATTGCTTGTGTTCTTGATAACTGCCATTCTGCCTGGAGTGAGATGAGATCTTAAAGTAGTTTTGATTCACATTTCTTTAATTGCTAGAGATGATGAACATTTTTAAAAATCTATCTAAAGAGGTGAAAAACCTCTGCAATGAAAACTACAGAACACACTAAAGAAATGGAAGAAGACCTCAGAAGATGGAGAGATCTTCCATGCTCTTGGAATGGTAGAATTAATATAGTCAAAATGGCCATACTACCAAAACTGCTATACAGATTCAATGCAATTCCTATTAAAATCCCAATGACATTCTTCACAGAACTAGAAAAAGCAATCATGAAATTCATTTGGAAAAATAAGAGACCCAGAATATCCCAGGCAATCCTGAGCAAGAAGAGTGAAGCAGGAGGCATCACAATACCAGGCCTTCTGTGTTCATTTCTTTCCTTTTGCACATTAGAGTCCATAATCTATCATTGTGCTCCTTTCCAAATACCAGCAAGTCAGCGCATCCTCTTTCTGTTCATTGTACCCTGCCTGACAAAGTCTCAACCCTGCATGGAGGAACACATCTGTCTTCCCCAAGAACTGTCCTCTAGCAGGTGACTGTCACTGGGGAAAATCATGTCATTTGCCTTGACACGACCATCATTAAAATCTCAGGATCACAATCTCAAATTGGTCAGGGTAACTTTCTCTAGTAAGCTTGCTCCCCCAAACCCCCACTGCTTCACAGTGAATTTCTCCAATCTCATAAAACCCTTATTACCCCTTTCTCGTATAGGGTTCTATTTTAGAATTTACTAAATGACTTTCCACAATCTCAGTCAATTCTAAAAGGTGGGAATACATTGATTCTAAATTCCGTAAACCTTACTCAAATTCATATTTGGACCTATTCTCTATTTTAGCACTTCAAAGGTGTCATTTTGCTGTTTTCTACTGTTCACTGTTTCTGATAAGAAATGGCTGTCATTTTTATCTTTGATCCTCTTTGTTTCCTAATGACTTTCCTCTTTAGCTTATTTTAGGCTTTTTTATTTTTAGTTTTTGGCAACTAATTTTAACGTGTGTGTGTGTGTGTGTGTGTGTGTGTGTGTGTGTGTGTCTGCTTTAATACTTACTCTGTGGTTCTCAGAGCTTTCTCTGAATTTTTTGGTTTGCTCTTTTGGTTCAATTTGGGAAAATATTTGGGTCATTACTTTAAAAGTTTTTCCTTCCACATTCTCTTTTCTCTCCTTATTCTCTAATTCCATGTGCTTCTTTGCATACCTTGTGGGTTTAAAAAATTGTTTTTGTATGCTGGTCATTGCATATATTAAAATGCATATATTTTATTTTGCCATTGTGCCTCCACCCTAGTGATCTGGCTATAGTTGTCTAGTTTATCTTTTGTTTTAGAATATGTTGTGAATTACAGGACTAATACACTTTCGTGTCTACACGCATTTCTGTATAGCCAGATCACTGGGGTGAAGGCCCAATGGCAAAATAAAAAGTTTTAATCTCATCCTTTACACTAAATTCTGGGATAGATGTAAAGACGTGAGGACCATTCCCTCTGGGTTTGCATTATTCTTTGTTCACTGTCTAATATCTTAAAGGTCTACTGACCTTGCCATGTACAAGTTAGGAAGTATGCCCTGCCTTTGGGGACTCTCATCTCCTAGCACCTTCTTGTGTCTGATAGAAATTATTTCTTATTTGTTTCAAAGAAAGAATATTGGTTAAAAAAAAGAAAAAAATGCATATATTTTAAAAGTGCTATTGTATGTGAGTATGTTACGTATATAGATTTTTGAAGTAGAAGAAGCATTCTTTCCTTCCTTGGACAGCAGGAATAAGGGGTTAATCAATTTGATGAAATAAAATATTGAATTTGTTGGAAGCAGGATTACCGCTTTCTTCATCTATGGAGACCTTAGAAATCACATTCCAGAAGCCCAAGTTTATCACTTTTTGGTACTCAGCTCAATCTTCAATTATCTGAGTGGCTTTGAGGCTTATCTTTTGGGTCTTATCAAAAAGTTGAATTTGGTGTGGAACCTTGGTTGAACTTCTAACTAAACTCAAGTCACCTCTGACTTCAAACACTTTGTAGGTGAAATCAAGTCTTGCCTCTAGCAGGTCTTGGGACCAAGTATGAAGAGATGGCTATATCTGAAAATTACAAAATTGCAAGATCTGGATATGTTGAGGCCACAGGGTGGCTAGACAGTGAGAGTACATCTTTGTAAGACTGCAATCCTCTGCAGACTTTGAGAGCACAGGGACTAGAATTGGAGAGCGTGGGAGTGACCATCCATGAAACCTGACTTTGGGACACTGGTACTGCAGGGTTGGAACATGGAACAGTGGGATCAAAGGACCACACACCAAAATCTGGGACTGCAGGACTGCAAGATTGGGAGGCTAGAATGCCATGAGACTTTGGGGTTGTGGAACTTCAACACTGCCAACACAGAACACACAAGATTGTAAGACTCAGAGATGGGGACACCAAGTGGACCCTTTCTGTTTTCCAACATGGCCTCAAGTTCTCTAATGACTCAAAATTCTTTTTTTTTTAAATATTTTTTATTTCCACCTGTTCTTTTTTATTTTTTTTATATTTTGGTTGTTGATGGACTTTTATTGATTTATTTATATGTGGTGCTGAGAATTGAACCCAGTGCCTCACACATGTGAGGCAAGCACTCTACCACTGAGCCATAACCCCGGCCCCATGACTCAAAATTCTTGTGTGAGAAAATCCCTGGCAGAGATTATCTTTGTATTCTGGAATTATCTAGATTCAAATTGATATGCTGGGTTTGTCAAAAGCATGGCTGTTTTCTTCCAAAGACTGTTCTCTGGCAAGTTTGCTTCTGTACCCAATAAGTCTCTGTCCTGGCAATAGCTCTAATTCTCCTCTGTCCCTGGCTTAGTGTCTGGCCACCAGGTTGGTTCATCACTGTCTCTGCAGGCACAAATTCATATTAGAAATAGCCATGGCAGCCTAATGTTTGTCCACCTTCTTTTATGAATATGGAATCCCTTTTGTACATCTGTGTTCAAGAAGTGAACAAGATTTGGGTCTCCTATCTGGAAGTCTTTTTATTATTTTCTCCTATAAAATCTGAACTAAGGACCTTGTGACTGCCTTTGGATCTAAACTTACCAAACTCAGAACTTTGACTATGTTGTGCTTTGGATTTTTTCCTTCCAGGATCTATAATTGGGGCTCTTCTGTTTGGGACTTTAATCCATTCGAGTTCATTTTTGTGTATGGTAAACAGTAGAGGGGGTCCTACTTCATTCTTTTTGCATGTGACTATCCAGGTTTCCAGCACCATTTGCTAAAAAGACTGTCTTTTCCCCCTTAGATCGTCTTGATATTCTTGCTGAAACAGACAAAATACAGGAAGGTTTATATACATCTCTATTTTATTGCATTACACCAGGATCACATTGTTTTGATCCCTGTAGCTTTGTAGTAAATTTTGACATCAGGAAGTGTGAAATCTACAATTTTTTTCTTTTACAAGATCCCCTTGAGATTACATATAAATTTTAGAAATGATTTTTCTATTTTTTTCAAAAATAGTCATTGATTATACATAGTATCTGTAGATCAGCTCAGGTATGACTGACATTTTAACAATATTAAATCTTCTAGTCCATAAATGCAGGAAGTTTTTGCCTCCTTTGTTAAGTTTTATTCTTTTTGATACAATTATAAAAGGAGTTATTTTTGTTTTGTTTCAGATTGCTCACTGTTAGTATATAGAAATGCAACTGATATTTGCACGATAATTTTGTATCCTTCAACTTTGCTGAATTTATTTATCAGGTCTAACACCATCTTTAGGTTTTTCTACATATAAGATCATATCAGTTGTGAACAAAGGCAATTTTACTTCTTTCTTTCCAATTTGGAGATTTTGAATTTCCTTTTCTTGCCTTATTCTTCTGACTTAGAACTTCCAGTACTGTGTTGAATAGAATTGCTAAAACTGCATATACTTTCCTTGTTCCTGGTCTTTAAGAGGGAAAACTTTCAGTCTTTCATCATTTTCTATGTCAACTGTTGTGTTTTTCATATGTGGCTTTTATTATTTTGAGATAGCTTTCTTCTATATATAGTTTATTGAGATGTTTTTCAATCATAAAATGGTATTGAATTTTGTCAAATGCCACATTGATGATGTGGTTTTTATTTTGCTAATGTGGCTTATTTAGAGATTGACTTTAATCTATTGAACTATCCTTGTATTCTAGGACTTAAATTGCACTATATTGTGGTATTATAATCCTTTTAATATGCTATTGACCTTGGTATGTTAGTATTTTATTGGAGATTTTAAAAAAAATTATTGTAGATGGACACAATATCTTTATTTATTTATTTATATGTGGTGCTGAGGATCGAACCCAGTGCCTCACACATGCTAGGCAAACGCTTTGCCACTGAGCTACAACCCCAACTCTTATTGGAGATTTTTATTTCAGTATCATAAGAGGTGTTTGGTCTATAGGTATTTCTTGAATTTTTGTTTTAAGCATCTTCAGCTTTGGTATTGGAATATTGCTAACCTTATACAAAGAGTTTGAGAGTGTTCTCTCTGTCAAATTTTTGGGAAGAGTTCAAGAGGAATGGATCTTAATTCTTTTTTTTTTTTTTTTGTTCTGAGTATTGAACCATCCAGGGGTACTTAACCATTGAGCCACATTCCCAGCCCTTTCCAAAAAATATTTTCTCAGAGACAGAGTCTTGCTGAGTATCTAAGAACCTCACTAAATTGCTGAGACTGGCTTTAAATTTGCAATCCTCCTGCCTCAGCCTCCTGAGCCGCTGGGATTACAGGCCTGTGCCACTGCACCCAGTTCTCAATTTGTTTTTGAATGTTTTGTAGAGTTCATCATTGAAACCTTTCCTGGGCTTTACATTATTGGGAGGTTTTTAATTACTACTTCAGTCTTCCTAGTCCATGTAGGTCTGTTAAGGTTTTTATTTTTATTTTATTTTTTTAAGGTTAAGTCTTACTAGATTGTATGTTTTTAGAAATTTTTTCATTTTTATTTAGGATATCCAATTTGTTGGCATATAATTACTTGCACATATAATTATAATTCCTTTATTTCCATTAAATTGGTTTTAATATGCCTTCTTTCATTACTGATTTTAGTAATTTCTTATTTTTTCTAATCCAAGTCAATCTAGCTGAAAGTTTCTCAATTTATAAATCTATTGGAATAACCAACTTTTATTTTCATTGCTTTTCTTTATTGTGTTTCTATTTATTTGTAGTTACTGCCTTGATTCATTGATCGTTTACAAATGTGTTGTTGAGTTTCCACTTATTTGTGAATTTTTCAATTGTCCTTCTGCTATAGATTTCCAGTGTCATTTCACTGTGTTTGGAAAAGATACTTTATATGAATTCAATCTTTTCAAAAATTTTAAGGCTTGTTTTGTGTACTAACACATGGTTTATCCTGGAGAATGTTCAGTATGCACTTGAGAAAAATAAGTAGTCTGCTATTGCAATGTGTTTTGTATATGTCTGTTAGGTCCAGTTGGTCTTCAGTGTTGTGCAGGTCCTCTGTTTTCCATTTTTACCTTCTTTCTTTTAATTCATGATTGAAAGTAGGATTTCGAAGCTGTGTGTTTCTCCCTTCAATTGTGTCACTGTTTGCTTCATCTATTTTGGAGCTCCAGTGTAATTATTATATTTTGTTGAATTAAACCTTCTGTCCTCTTCGGTCTCTTATAACTTTTTATGGCTTACAGTCTACCTTGTATGTTAACAGTACAGCCATCCCTGCTTTCTTTAGATTACTATTTGCATGAACTGTCTTTTTTTCAACCTATGCATGTTCCTAGATATCAGGTGAATATTGTAAACTGCATATTGTTATATCAATAACAATGTCTTTCAATGCATTTTGTCAGTTTGTCCTTTGATTGGGAGTTTGTTCCATTTACATTTAAATAATTCACTAACAGTGAAGCACTTACTTTTGCTATTTTGTTGTTTTCTATGTTTTGTAGCTTTTCTGTCCCTCATTTCCTTGGTTACTTCTTTCCTTTGTGTGGAGTTGATTTTTTACAGTGACATTTTGATTTCCTTCTCATTTTACTTTGTGCATATTTTATAGATATTTTCTTGTGGTTACTAATGGGAATTGTATATAATATTCTAAAGTTACCGTATTCTAGCTTAAATTGACAATAACTTACTTTCAATCACATACAGCTCTACTTTCTCCCTCCCCACAGACTTGTGAATGATGTCACATCATGAAGATAAGGATTAGTTACAATTAACTTAATGTGATACTTCACATTCATTATGAGTTAAATAGATTCTCACATGCTAAATTGGCATGCTAACCACATATTTATAGAAAAATGTGGTATAACTGACCCAAGAAGTAAACTTTTGGAAAGCAATCTCTTGTTTCTGCAGCATGATATTTCATATAGTTAATTGTTATTCTGTGAAAATTATTGTTTCATGTGTTATTCTTAGCCTGATCCATAAAATTCACTTTTCAGAAGCATCTGTCTGAACCTGAGCAGGACTTTGCTTTACTCATCTCAATCTGTGGGTTATTGAGTGTAAGCAAGGAGAAAATTTAAATAGATATAGATATTTATATACATTTAAAAAAATAAAAAAATGCATATGCTTTAAAAATACTCACAAATATATACAAATGTAGCTTATAAATAATAGCTATTTTATGATAATATGACTTACCTTCATTTAGCACCTTGTACTTATTATAAAGTTTTTTCAAATGCGTCATTGGTTAAGAATGTCACATAATTAACTCTGTAAGCCTCTGGTTACACAATGATTCCTCACAATTTAGACCTCCTCATTAACAGAATATTGCATCTAAAGCAGAATAAACATAGGAGGTGGTAAAATGGAAAAATTACAGTTGTCCTATGATATTTAAGAAAATTGTCTTGTACTAGGTTAGGAAAGTAGAAAAAAAAGAAAGCATCAATTTATATTCTTTATTTTTCTTGAGAGTCAATTGGATAAAACTATCCTCAAAGCGTTAATATGCTTTTGCTATGTAAATCTGGACTATAAGGATTATATCATTTCTTTTACCTGAAATTAATTTATATTTCCTTCAGCTTATAAGGAAAAGCACTATAACTGATATTCTAATTTTGATTTTTTGAAAAACTACATTTGAGAGTATAAGGTAATTCTAATTCATCAACAATTTTTTTTAAAACTTTAGGATTTGTTAACCACTGGGAAAAGAACAAGGTTGTTATTGTGATAGAGCAGCACAAACAAACCCTGTTCTCCTGGAGTATATATACAGTGTATTTAGAATTTTAAAAGGATTTAATTTATTGAATATGCATTTAGGACAAGATTTGCCTGTTCAGTTTTGGTTTCTCTGACATGCTATGCTATTCGAATGTGAGTGTAGGATTTTTGAAATTTTTATATGCCATGTGCTATTTTTAAATCTTTTTCAAATGCTATATTATGCATCATATGGTCTCTATGTGGCATAGAGCAGTGTTTTTATAGCTCTTCTGGTTAAAAATTTTTGTCTTAAGTCATGTTACGCTTGTCTTGTATGTGCTTTAAAGTTGTATTATGTATATCTCACCTCATCAGAAAACTGCCAGTTCTTTTTGCTGGAGGCAAGAGAAAGAATTTCATACCCATTAATTTAATTGCTCTGTGCCAAAACACCCAGTATTCTCTGTTTTATTCATTAATCTGTAAATAATGTCTTAATATTTTCCTATTAGTTGAATTTTAGCCAAATGTCCGTATTTTGGCTATTTTACATTTTTTTATTGTATTTGTGCATTCGACTTGATTTTCTGTTTAGTTTGAACTTGACACCTTTTTCTACTTATTTAATCATTCCATCTTTAATAGTATTAAAAAGCGGTTTCATATTCTCTTTTTCGGGGATTGTTTTTGTTTGTCTCAGGAAATGCCATTGGCAACATAACTTTATCTTTTTTGGAATTATTAATTCCCCAAATTGTGAATATTCTTCTGATGATAAACTTGACTTAATCTGATGAGTATTATCACTGTGAGGGCTTCCATGGCTAAGTACACAGCATATTATGAAAAGATACTACAGAATTCAAGGAATCTTAGGTTAACGTTTAGTTTTGTTGTTAATTACTCATGAACCTTGAGCCTCTGTGATTATAAATTGAGGATATCATGCCTCCTTGAGGCAGGTTTATGAGGGTCACCTGAAACTAAGGCATACGGAATCCGTTTTTAACTTCGAGAAATTAGGCAGTTGTTATTATTACTAAGGCCTTTTCTGTTATAGACGAATATTTGAATTGTGCATAACCAGCATTGTACCAGTGGTGAAACTGGCAAAGGCTAGTTTATAAGATATGTGAGAAGGTGGAAAATGTGGTGAATTTGCCCAGTCGTTTAGCGCTAGGGAAAGACAGTTTTGGCAGAGTAATTATTTTTTCCATCCTCAAATATACTGTCTCCCTTTCCATAGAAACTATGCGGCCGGCAAGACGTCATATGTTTAAAACGTTTAAACTCAAAGAGAAAAAGAGAAAAGAAAGAAATCACACCTTCAAAACAAATAAACAAACTTTGGCGGGAAGGCTTTTGAGTCTAACATTTCTCTGTCCTGCTGATTGCAAGCTCGAGATGCTGGTGAGCGAGGCCCATGATCTCTCAGAGACTTTGGCTCCTTGTATCTCATACCATGCCCCTTAGGAAGTTCTTGGATCAGAGGGAGATGTGATCACTTTTGTCACTTTTCCCAGTACAGCCCCAATGCTGTGGCTTATTATCTCTACTGATAAAGCAAAATGAGAGAATCGGGAATTCATTAGGCTCTGTGAGGCTGACTCCAGAGAAGCAAGGTCGATTTGGAATTTGGCTTATGGACCTGATCCTACCAATTTGTATTCTACCATATAGAGATAATATTATTTTTTTAGTGTTTATCACTATGTCTAAGGGTCTTAAACTTGTAGTTCTCATTTTCTGTTTGCATAATTCAACAAACAGTTATTGACTGGCCACTGTGTGACAGGCAGGAGCCTATCTGCCAAGGAGAATCAGAAAAAAAGAGCAGGTACCTCTGTTCTTGAAAAGCTGTCAAATGAATGGAGGAGGGACCCATAAGAAAATCATTGCAATACAATAAAGAGCTAAAGATGCCTTTGTCTGTAAATGTCAGAATCAGTCTTTGGGGTTAGTTGGTCCAGAAACTCAACAATGTCACATCAAGGTCCCAGTCTCTTTTCCTTTTGCTGTTTTCAATGTGACCTGTGATAATTCCTTACAACTAACAAAACGTTCTTGGAAGACTACAAGAGAATATTTCAGATTTCACTGGTCATAACTGGACCCTTAATAAATAATTGGCAAGTGGAGGGGACTTGGGTGATAGGGGTGGGCTAGTCCAGAACTGCCCTTGGGGTCCAGAGGACCCCTCCTGATGCTGTGGGTATGAGGCAGACATTCAAAATCAAGGTTTGGCAAGCAGAGAAAAATGGGGAAATGGATTTTGGAGAAAAACATCTGTAAGAGTGTAGAGGGAAGGCGTGACCAATGGTTATGGTTTAAATATGAGGTATCCTCAAAAGCTCATGTGTGAGAACAATGTAAGTAAGTTTAGAGGTGAAATAATGGGGTTATGAGACCCTTCACCTAATCCACTAATTAATCTACTGATATGGATTAACTGCGTGGTAATTGTAGACAGGTAGGGTGTGGGTGGAGGAGGTGGGTTATTGGGGGTGTGCCTTTGTGGTGTCTGTTTTGTTCTTGGAGAGCACAGCTCCTCTCTCTCTCTCTCTCTCTCTCTCTCTCTCTCTCTCTCTCTCTCTCTCTCTCTCTCTCTCTCTCTCCCCTTTCTGGTACCATGCCTATGCCTTAGCTGCTCTCCTCTGCCACATCCTTCTGCCATGATGTTCTACCTCACCTCAGGGCCCAGAGAATGACTGTCTAGGACTGGAACCTCTGAAATCATGACCTCACAAATAAACATTTTCTCCTCTAAACTTGTTCTTACCAGGTCTTTTGGTCACAGCAATGAAAAAGCTGACTAAAACATCAGTCCTAAGAAGGGGATTGAGATAGTCCTGAAGGAAATGAAATCAGTAGGGAATTTTAAGAAATTCACAATCCAAACTCTGACCTTCAGTTAGAATGGCTATTATTACAAAGAAAAAAAAATTACAAATGTTGGCAAGGAAGTGGAAAAAAAGAACCCTCATTGACTGTGATAGGAATATAGATCAGCAGAACCGTTATGGAGATCAATATGGAGGTTCCTCAAAAAACTAAAAAGAGAGTTACAATGTGACTCAGTATTCTCTCTTCTGGACATATCCAAAGGAAATGAGATCAGCATGCCAAATAGATATGTGTATACCCTTTTTTGTTGTGACACTACTCATGATAGCTAACATATGGAATCAACTTAGATGCCCATCAATGAATGGGTAAAAGAAATGTGGTATAGATACACAATGGAATATTATTTAGTCATGAAGAATGAAATTCTGGCTAGCAAAATGAATTGAACTGGAGGACTTTATGTTAGGTGAAAATAAGCTAGATAGAGACAAGTACTGCATGTTCTCTCAACTGTGAAAGTAAAAAAAGAAAATCAACCTGAATATAGAAAAGTGATTAAAGCAAGTTGGAAAGTTTTCTTGTGGGGTATGGATAAAGAGAGATTAGATTTGGCTAGTGTATGTTATATGCATGTGTTGGAATATCACACAGAATCAATATGTACAATTAATACGTGTTGACCAAATATTAAATACAAGAAAAGAAAACAATAAAAAAAACCCACAGTCCTTTTGTTGATGTCTTTCTAGTCTTTTTGGAAGTCTGACATTCATTCTCAAAGGTAGATTTCTCAGGTCAAACTTATATTGCCATCACTTCCTCAAATCTTCCATGTTTATAACAGTTTTATGCACTGAATGTCAAATTGGCTCAATGAGAGAACTTTGATCAATATTTTCTCTCGTTCAGTAACTAGATGTATTATTCCCTTTTATTTATCATAGAGATTGCTTTTGAAAAGTCTAAGAATAATATTGTTTTCCTTACAAATGACTTGGTCTTTTTGCTTAAATAACCAAAGTGTGTGTGTGTGTGTGTGTGTGTGTGTGTGTGTGTGTGTTTTAATTAAAGTCCAACAGTTGTGTTAGAATGTGTTTTCATGTTACCCCATTCCAAGTAAAATTTCCCAGGTACAAAAAGTGACTTTTGAATATACTCTCAATACTTCTTTCAAGAGAGAGTTGTCTCAAATTATAGTTTCAAAAATCCTCTCCATTGTATAGTTTTGTTTTCCTTCTTGGGGACTCTAAACACAAGTGTGTTAGATCTCCTCGGCCTATTTGTTCTCTTGAATATTTTGTGAGTTCTTTTTTTCATTACTTTGCAGTTTTCACATCTTCTATTTATTTAAAGAGATTAGCCATTGTGTTCATGCATTCTTGTGTTCCTTCTAGTTGACTCTTCATTTCCAAGATGAATTTTTCTTTCATTTCTCCTTTGTGGAAGTTTTGCTTCTCCTAAGTCACGTCCTAATCACCTAATTTGTGGATTTTCATGATTCTAACTTGTTTTTTTATCCATTGCTTTTATAGCCTTGTTTTAGTTCATTTAAAAATGTTACTAGGGGCTGAGGCTATAGTTCAGTGGTGGAGCACTTTTCTAACATGAGCAAAGCTCTGGGTTCAATCCCCAGCATTAAGAAAAATAAATAAAATAAACACATTGCATTACAATTTGCATGGCTTCTTAATGTGTTTTCATTCTCTATAAGGATGTTTTTCTATTTCCTTATTCTCTATGTTTTAATTCCTTATAATAACTCCACATAGAAATTGACTGTCTGTTTTTTTTATGTTGCTCATTATTAAGAGAAACAAGTTTTCCTGTTTTGGGGAGGGGAAGAGCTGTGAGCAGGACAGCATTACTAGTTGCACATCCTCAGGATCATTTTTCATTTCACAGTGATGGAGAATATATCCTTGCTGCTCTGTCCTGTTCCTCTTTTTTCTTTTTTTAAATCTGGACTTTCTTACTCTTTTATCCCAGTGTTTCTGCTCTGCTCAATTTAGATGCAATTGCCAGTCATTCCTCCCAAGAGCCAAGTGTTGTAGTTTTCAGTATTCATGGGACTCAGCTACTGCTACAGAGAGTGACAACTGTACCCACACCATCAAACCTCCTGAAGTTGTGGTCTTGTTCACAAGTTGTGGGTTTGTCCCGGTCTGTTCATTTTGGAGTCAGTGTGGATATCTTGTCACCTCATATTACTGCATATATGTCTTTTTTTATTTTTAATACTCATTGCTCAGTTATTATAGGAAACTTCAGAAACTTTGCAATTACCATCTTTCCAGAATTCCTCTAGTTCATGGGGAAAAAAATTCTTTAATTTTGTAATTGACTAAGGTATAAGATGGACACAGATGGAATCAGAGAAGTCGAGCATTAGGACTATGTTTTTGAAGTTCCCTGAAATTTTGTGAGAAAGCCAATTGTTTTTTTATTTGGACCTTACATGGCACACAACTTCCTTTGAACCAGGTATGTGGCTAGAGCTCAATGGTAATATGGTAGAGGGACTTTGGGATTAGACAGATCTGGATTCAAATCCCTCTCCTGCCACTCACTGCATATTAATGAATTCCTCTAAGGTTTTTCCTTATCTATAACATGGATAATTAGGACTTGAAAGGTAATTAGGATTACCCTTTCTGGATAATTAGGATTAAATTGTGTTGAATATTTGGAGATTAATAAAATCATGTTTATAATTTATGATTTGATTACATCCTAATGCATAGAAACATGATAAGTGCAGACTGTGGTTGAAAATATAATTTATTTTGTGTTACATGAGAAGCTTTATTTGTAGAATTCTAAAAAAAATAGCAATTAAGTATTTTTCAAATAATTGTGTGAATACATCAGAATTTGGAAGTAGAAATTGTATTTAAATTTGGCACTGAGCACTAGGCCACCAGTATTGCTCATATCTGTTCACACAGCAATCAGGAGAGGCAATATGTTGTTTTTACATTTGCATATCACCTGGCGTGGGTCCTACCTTCACTACTTACTAGCAGCTCAGTTTGGCTTGTTATGCCTGCAGTGAAAGCTTCCTGTTATAGTGGTGAGTTTGCAATCAAATTTGACAAACGTTAATTGAGCATGTATTGACGACTAGAAGCTGGCATAGTCACTAGGCATACAATGATGGACAAGACAAAGAGTCCCTGCCCTCCTAGAACTTACAGTTCAAGGTCAAAGGAAAATGATTAAGCCATGGCTACGAAGAGTGATCATTTCTATAAAACAGAAAAATCAGCATTATAGGAGGATCTGCTTGACTCAGATTTGAAGTTTAGGAGACAGTCCCAGGAAAAAATGATTCCTCAGTTGATAGCTGAAGATGTGTAGGAATTCCCAAACCAAGAAGGGAGTCAAAACAACATGTGCAAAGGTGTGGAGGCATGTGCAAGCAGCAGGTTTAAGGGCACGAAACCTGGAGGACTTAATGCATAAAGCAGTGTTCCCAACACTGGCTCAAGTTCAGGCTCACCAGGAGAGCTTTTACAAAGACTCATTTTTATAGGCCCCACCCAGACTTAATGAATCACATTCTTAGGGAATGAGTCCCAAGGCAGTGATTATAAGTCATGTGGGGAGCCACTGGGGTAGGACATGGGAAACTATTAGAGAGGGGCCATCAAGGCAGGAAAGCTAAGCCGGGGCACAGCATGAAGGGCATGTAAACTGTGTGTCAGGTTCGAATTTTGTCCTAAGGGCTGGGAAGACTGTGGGAGAATTTGGGGGCATGAGGATGAGACAACTCAATTATTGGTTCATAAAAATCTATAAGTTGAGTAAGACACAGTTCCTGCAATCTAGTTTATGAAGTTCAACATCTGTGAAACCTCAATGAAAAAAAAATCTAAAATGGAAATATTGATACCTACTTGGCAAGGTGATGGTGAGTCTTAACTGGGGTAATTTATGTGAAATACTTTCAAATGCCTTTATGCACGTATGACATACATTTGAGATTCAAAAGATGCTAATTTCTATTATGTAAGAAAGTCATGGGGCCAAATAATTGGTGGACATTAGAGACCCTCATTTATACAGTTTCTCAGTGGGATGTGGGGATTTGTGTTCAAACATCTGTTTCCAAGGTCCTCTGATATTCTTTTCCTTTGCCCGTACCTGGAACACCAGGACAGAGCTCATTCTGATCACACTTCCTCATTCTTTCATAATCATTGTTTCAGAGTTACCATTTTTATGCCAGTGAATTCCAAATCCATATTTCCAGTCTACTTTTCTTTTCTGAGCTCCAAACCCATATTGTCCTCCAACTCCTGCATATGTCCATTTAAATGTCCGTGGTCACTTTATTCAAATTAGGTCTTCTCTTCCCAAATTTCACCCTTCTCCACCCCCCAAAACAAAACAAAAACTGTTTTTCCAACATCGGCACCACTGGGTTAACCCAGAAACATGGGAGTCATCAATCACTTTGACCTTCTCCCATGAGGCTTCCCCAATCCACACCTTTCTCTGCAGACTTTGATCATCCCCCTCCTCTACTCTATCACCAACCTGTTGTCTGGACTCGTGAAATAGCCTATGACTTCCTAACCTCATTCTTTGTCCCCACCCCAACTCTGCATCCATAATCCTGAGAGATTTCCTAGAGTATAAGAGTAGTACCTCCCCTACTTAAGCCTCTTCTGTGACTTTCAAATGCCTTTAAAGAAACTCCAAACTCCACCAAGTCTTTATCAGCTCCTTCAAGATGTCACCTCTTCAGACTCATTTTCTCCCAAGCTCCTTTTCTCATTTTAGGCTATAACCATTCTGAACTGGGGTGTGTGAGGGGAACCACCTTCTCTCTCATGAATCTGTGTCACGTGAAGTGTCATCCATCCATAACCCCCTTCATATGGAAGGCCCTTAGGCTTTAACTGACACAGATCCTCTTGGGGAGACAATCCTTGAATCTTTACAAAAGCTAAAATCCCCTTGTGTGTATTTATAACACCTTTACCTGCTCCCCCCAAGGGCTACTCATTATACATGTGATTTCTCAGTATCAATCTTCCCCATCCATTGTACCCAACAGAATGGCGAGAGAAAGAAAGAAAGAAAGAGAGAGAGAGAGAGAGAGAGAGAATATATATAATCTCCATGTTACTGATGAATTCTTGCTAAAATTTATTTGTAACCCCCACACCAATATTCAGGGTGTTTTTACAGTCATTCTCTGACCTGTGCAGAAAGTTGGAAACTTGGTGTCATCTGACATGCATGTTCCAAGCATGAATAAGATAATGTTTTGCCTTCTTGTTTCAGCCCTCATATTGTCAACAAGTATCCATTTCTGGTCTCTGAGCCACATTTTTCATACTTTTGTATATATTGTTAGTTATTTCAAGGCTTAAAAAATGGTCTAGTACTGCAGTGCTGCCTAGGGTTCTTTGTTGTTGTTTTTAATCCTGGAGTTTGAACCCAGGGCTTCCAACCTGCTGGGCAAGCACCTCACCACTGGACTCCATCCCTAGGATCTAACTAGGGCTTTAAAAGTTTTAGCTGTATATCACAGTGGAGTGTACTTTGACATACTGATGTGGAGTCTAACTTGTTCTAATTAGGATCCCATTTTTGTGGTTGTACTTTTTGTGGAGTTTCACTGCTTGTGACATCTTTGATGTGCCTTACGGAGAAAATTTGTCCATTGGATGAGCTTCCTTGCATGAGTTGCAGCACTGTTGGCCTTCAGTTCAAGGCTCATGATTTAAGAATCTATATGAAATTAGGTGTTTTCAAAACAGAACCATGTAAACAGGATCATATATTCACAAAATGATGAAAATATTGTGTCCAGAGCCTTGCAAGGACCCAACCCTAACAGCAGTAGTTCACTGTTGGCTCATTCATTATTTGCAGTGGCTTCAAAGAACAAAACAACTGTATTTTATTAACTCTGTGTCCTTAGTAGATCACACAGTGACTCTCACAAAACGAATCTTCAAACTGAATTGTGTGTGTGTATATTGTATATATATTCATATATGTATATTCATATTACATATATGCACATATACTTTACACAGACATACGTAGAAATTATATATAATATAAAAATTAATTAAACTTAATTTGTCTTTCATCCCAAAGGTGATACCTCACAGATTTTTTTTTTTTTTACTTTCTACCTTTGGAAAAAGATCTTAAATATAGGTTATTTTTTGATACCACCTTTATTTTTTATTTTTGTCTAGGATGCTGGAGAAATGGTTCGTTCCTTTGTTGGTGGTTTGGAACTTGTTGTCAATTTACTGAAATCGGATAATAAAGAAGTTTTGGCGAGCGTATGTGCTGCTATTACCAATATAGCAAAAGATCAAGAAAACTTAGCTGTTATTACAGATCATGGGGTTGTTCCTTTATTATCCAAGCTGGCAAATACAGTAAGTAGCACATCTTTTTTATTTTTAATATTTATTGTCAGATCGTGAGTTTAAAGCCCAGAGACCTGAATTCCTGGTTCATATCCATCGCTTATGAAGTATGCGATTTTCTTAACTCACTTAATTTTTCTGAAACCTAGATATGCAAAAGTATATTTTGAAATGATAAAATGTTAATATGCAGGCTCCTGTAGAATGGAGGCTGTTTTTTTAAAAAATATTTTTTAGTTGTTGTTGGACCTTTATTTAATTGATAAATTTACCTATATGTGGTGTTGAGAATCGAACCCAGTTCCTCACACAGGCCAGGTGCGAGATCTACCACTGAGCCACAACTTCATCCTAAGGGGCTATTTTTTCTTTGTCACTGGCAAGGGAAGTGGTGGCAAATAGCAGTGCTACTATGTAAGTGTTACCTATTCACTGTCACCATCATCATTTTTATTGTTCATGCCAACATTAGAAGTTGAGTGGCACCTCCTCCGCTTAGCCAGCTTGGATTGATAGCATTCTTAAGCTAGAAGGTGTTGGCAACCACTGTATTGTTTACCTAAAGCTGTGCCAGATAGAATAGACAGCCTTGAGGGACAATGACTTCATCTTAATCAGAGGTATTCAAGCATAGCCTGGACTGCCACTTGGCAGAAAAGTCACAGAGCAGAAATTCAAACACTGGAACAATACCTGGTATCGGATACTTTGAGTTCCTAAGAGAATCTGCTAGATTGTTAAGTTCACCAAGTTGTTGCCTGAGTCAGGAGGATAGTACAATTAAACAGAGACCATGTCCAATTCAGTTATATTTTACCTGTAGAAGGTAATTACATACAAAAAGGATCCAATCTGCACAAGGTATACAGAAAGAAAAATGGAGGACCCCAATTATGTTATCGTATTTGCTACACTGTCTTCATCCCCTTGGGGCCCAAGGTGTGTTACCAAGATGTAGAAGTATTCCTAAGGTGAAGAAGAAGAATTAATCCGTTTATCCCAGCTATGTGGGGTATTCCTTGAAGAATATCCAGTTTTCTATAAAATCCAGTTTGTACAAAGACAACTCAGAATTGAACCTTGGTCATTCGTGACCCACCACAATACTAGCTCCTTCAAAACACCTCCTAAGTAGCCAGCTACCACATCCCTCTAAACTCATTTGCATCTTAGTGTGGCCATAAGCATAAAGTGCATACATGTGAACCCACAGGGTGATTACAATGCACATTTCTTAAGTTGGTTTTCTTTGTGCAGAATAATGATAAATTGAGGCGTCATCTGGCAGAGGCTGTCTCACGTTGCTGTATGTGGGGCAGAAACAGAGTGGCCTTTGGCGAGCACAGAGCAGTGGCTCCTTTGGTGCGCTACCTGAAATCAAATGACACCAATGTGCATCGAGCAACCGCTCAGGCCTTGTATCAACTCTCAGAAGATGCAGATAACTGCATCACCATGCATGAGAATGGCGCAGTAAAGGTACAGTTGAATGACTTCACGGTTTAGTCCAAATGTGGTAAATGCAGGTTGGAAAGAAGCTGAAGGGACATGAAGCTTTTCTTGGATGCACAAAAGTGCTTCCTTTTTGGACCATAGCTATATTTGAGCCATGTGTTAACATGGTTTTGTGCTGCAGAAAAGTTGTAGGGAATACAGAATTTTTCTAAATCAAAGCATATAAATGTACTTCATAAAATAATTAATCATTCTATAATTTGAATTAAGTTAAATAAAATGTATAGGACATGAACAATCATTAGTATTCATAATTCTATTTGATATATTGTTTGTTTAGCAGGTACATAAAAAAACAATAGGCACATGCAGAGACACCAGCTAAACAGCAAAAGAAATGACTGAAGTTGTTGTTAGACTAAAGCTTAAAAGTCTTTACTATAACAACAAAGGATCAATTCAAAGACAGTGTGGTGTTTTAAATCTTTGCGTCAAACATTTTTGCCTTTAACCAACATACAGTTAGAAGAATTTCTGCATGTAGACTTCAGTGAAGCTCCACATTGGAAACTACCTAGAATATTTTGATGGTAATAAGTACAAAAATACTTAGAGTACCCAAACAGCTTGCATGCATCAGGAAAAACTGATTAAAATATTAAAATATCAATAGCTTGTTTCCTTGTACAATATAGTTTTTAGTGTTTATTACCTTAATTTGACACCAACGACAACCAGACACATTCACACTTTGAAATGTTATGTCCTGAGTTGATATTTTAGATAAGATTTTAAATTTCCAGTTATTCATATCTAGTCAAATCTAGATATGCTAAATATGAAACATCTAAGATGAATAATACTCTTAAAAATGCCAATTGGTAATTTTTTAGGCAATTATTTTAATTCATCCTTCAAACTTATTATAGTTGAAAGATGTGATGTTAATTTTTCTGAAATGAAACCCAAATTACATTTAAATATATCATTCTTTCCATTATAAATCTGTTTCTGTGACACATAAGTTAGGCTTATGTACTTTGTCAAGCAAAAATCTGGCATAAAAAGCACCTTTTAGACTAAGGAGCAATTTTAAAAAGTAAATTATAAAAAAAAATTGGAATGTTAACTTCCAGTTACTAAAGAATAATGAAAACATTGTCACTTCTATGTGACTATGTTCACACTTCAAAAAGAAGAGATTTCTAATTTAAAATCATACATTCTGTTATTGAACATGATTGGCACAGTCTAAGACGCAGTAAGCATACAGCCTTTACAAAAACAAAACGGCAAAAGTTAAGTAGCCTGGTAAAGTGTCTGACACATAGCACATACTTAGAGCATTCCCAGTTAGTTTAAGAAGAGCATTTCTAGACAGCTCAGAAAGTTTTCAGATTTCATAAGGTTTGCATGGTCATTAGGATGATCATTAGATGCCAGGCATCTATGCCACTCTCAAGGAGTTCTTCTAATGCAAATCGACAGATAATCCAGAATCCCTTTTGTGTAAAGTGTTGTAACTGTGTTCACCCACCCACACAGCTTATTAGAAAATGAAGGAAATAAGAATGATGGAGGTGTGTAGACATTAAAGAGAGAGCAAAGAAGGTGCTTCTGCTGTGCACAGAGCCTTTCTTTGGTGATCAAGGGGTCTGTCTCATCTATTTGCATTCCTAACTACTGTTATGTCTGTGGGAGGATAACTGTAAATAATAGGACTTTTTTTTTTTTTTTTGGCAAGGCCATCTGCAATGATACAGGGGCAGGCCTTGCTTTGGGGCGTTGTTGGCATGGATGTATGTTGTGGAGGTGACCTGTCCCCTTTTTTCTCAACCTGCTCCAAGCCCCAGACCTCACAGAGCTGTGTGGGAAGCCTATTGCTTCCCTTTTCTGGTTGTATTTAAGGAGAAAAAAAAAATATGTGAATTGGTGTACTGGGATTAGTAGAATAAACAGGATTTGTTAGTTGCTTGGATATGGGTAATAAAAGAAAGAGAGCAAATGACTCCAAACTTCAGGCTAAATGAAGAAGAATCCATTCTACAATAATGCAAGAAAAATGTTCTGCAAATTAGGGTGATTCACTTACCTACTGTGAATATGTCTCCAGTATGCAATTGTTTTTTCTGACTTTGAATGCATAATCATTCACTCTTGGCAGATTCCAGGCTCTTTTGTTCCTAATTGCTACTGCCCCTCTCTGGTCAAATGCTTATTGTGTTATTTTCCACTCCTGCAGACTTTCCTGCTGCAGCTGACATGACAAATGTTGACAGAATCTTCTGCAATTACCAGGCTCTGTCAGTTACCTGTCACCCTATTCATAAATAAATCATTCTAGGGTTAGCGCCTTTGTCCTACAGTTTCCTCAACAGTAACAGCTGATGTTATGCAATCTATCTCTCATGACTACTGATATTTTTGCTGTAGTAACAGTGAAGGTGCAGGCTTGAGCGGCTACAATACCGTGAGTTCAGCTTTTCATCTGTTCAATTTGAATGGCCCATTTGAATTTTAGGTGTAGAGCAGGGCTGTCCAGTAGAAATGCCATGTGAACCATGTACATAATATTAAATTTTCTAATAGTCATAATTTAGCAAAACATAAAAATAAATGGATAAGGGCTGGGGATGTGGCTCAAGCGGTAGCGCGCTCGCCTCGCATGCGTGCGGCCCGGGTTCGATCCTCAGCACCACATACAAACAAAGATGTTGTGTCTGCCGAGAACTAAAAAATAAATATTAAAAATTCTCTCTCTCTCTCTCTCTCCCTCTCTCTCTCTCTCTCTCCTCTCTCACTCTCTCTTAAAAAAATGGATAAAATTAGTAATATATTTTATTCAGCTCAATTTATCCAAAATATTATTATTTCAACATGTGATCAATATAAAATTACTATTTTGTTTATACTTTTTTTGGTACTAAGTCTTCAAAATCCAATTTGTGTTTTATAGTACATCGATTTTGGACTAGCCATGTTTCAAAATAATTAGTAGTTAGTGGTTTCCTTACCAGACAATGCCAATTTAGAGACAAGGAGACGGGGGACATTTGGAAACTATCTGCCAAGAAGTATAAAACCATGCGAGAGGGTGGGTAAGATGTTTTTGGCAGAGTCTAGAGAAGCCTGGGAAATGTCTACATTTTCACTTTGGGGGCACGTAAACTAGGAAGAAGAGCTGTCAAAGTAAACTTGAGAAGTTAACAGGTTAAGCAGGAGTTCTATAAGTCAAAGAAAGAGTGAGCTTCAAAGGCTGTGTTTAAACACTGTCGAGAGGTCAATAAAGATTTCCTGATTCAATTATATTGAAAAACAATCCTGTGTCCGGAGCCTTCCGAGGAAGAATCTCTTCTAAATGGACCAATAACTCCCCTGCTCTGCTCTGGTACACACAATATGATTGGAAAAATTCACTGTGTCCTCCATGATTTTTACACAGAACTGATCAAAGGTATCAGCCCAGGAACTTGACTTGTTGCAAAATCTTGTGAATGTGGATGCAGAGTTGTTGAAAACTGGATTGAAAATGTGGAAAGTCTCAGAGATACATCAAAGTTATTTACTAATTGTTACAAACCTATAACTCAGGAGAGTAATATAAGGAGGAAAGGAAGTTGTAGGAAAAATTGAGCAAACACAAGCCTTTTCCTAAGGCAGAAAAAGTGATCAAATAGAGATGATGAGCACCCATGAAAGACATTAAGCTCCTTTCCCCATGGTGACATTGGATTTGTTTTTGCAAATGTCTATACCAGGTAGGTGAAAGCTACATTCTGGCTATAACTTTCTGAAAGGCAGGAAATTGAAAAGATTGCAGAAAATACTATCAGAAGTCTGCCCAGCACTGGGCAAAGGGGGAGAGTAGTGTGATTCATTGTGGGTACAGTCAACAGGCCTGTCTTGGCCACATCCCAGGCTCAGTCCATGTACTGGCCAGAGAGCCAGGAGTAAGAATCCAGAACCTGTCCCATAGTTTTTGAAGGCTAACGTAAGAAAACAAAAATATTATTAATGTCGGTGAGTCAAGTGAATGGATTTTAGAGACCAAAGTCACCCAGGAATTTTCAGTGTCTGTGTACTTAATGTTTTACCTAAATATACTTTCCATTAATGTAACTTTGCAGTTCTGAGCGGTTCTGAGTCCTTTTCGTACATTTCCTGTGTTCTTTGGAGTTCTGGGGATAGTCTACTTGGTGATCATAGGCTACTAAATAACTTAAGGTAGACCTAAGAGGTGTCAGTGAATGGACACAGAGTAAACACAGAGTTTTTCTGATTGACTTTCTTCTCTTTATTTATATGTGTCCTTTAATTTTTTTTTTTTTTTACTTATTTATGTCTCCTTAAAAGTGAGAAAGAAATTTATGGAGGTTTCCAGTGAGTTAGGTGATAGTTCACCATGGTTAACTTTTTATATGTACATCAAATGTTTTCCTTATTTCATTTTTTTAACTTTAAGAAATCTTATTAGCGTTATTAAGGGATAATTGACATATACATGCACTATTTGAAGTGTCCAGTTTGATAAGTTTTCACACACCCACACACACACATGCATACACACACACACACACACACACACACACACACAAACACCATTACTGAATGAAGATAATGATCCCCTTATGTTTTTTTGACACGCCTTTGGATTCCCCCACTCTAGTCCCTCTTTGTTGTTGGGCAATCATTGATTTGCTTTCTTCATTCTGGATTAATCTGCAGTTTCTGGAACTTAATATAAATGCATATATAAAGTATACACTAGGCTTTTTGTTTGATTTACTCCACTAAGTTTAATTATTTTCATACTCTTCCATGTTATTGTACATATAATACTTCACTCTTTTATTGCTGATTAAGTACTCCATTATATGGATGTGTCACCATTTATTTATCCTTTCACTCAGAATATTCTTTAATCAGTGTAGGTCTTTTAAGCTATTTATTTCTTCTTGAACAACCTTTGGTGCTTTGTGTCTTTCAAGGAATTAGTTCAGTTCATTAAAGTTGTTAAATATATCAGCATAAAAGTTGTTCATAATAATTCCTTATCCTTTTATTATATGTAGAAACCATAGTTTTTCATCACTGATATTTGTAAATTTTACCATTTTCATCACTGATATTTGTAAATTTTATCTTCCCTTTATTCCTAACCTAAGAGAAGACAGAATTTCTGGCTAGAACTTTATGAACCTCTAGCTAAACCAGATTTTGGTTTCATTAAATGTTCTCTATTGCTTTTCTGGGTTAAATTTCATTGTTCCAATGTGATATTTGTTTGTTTTTCCTTCTACTTTAGGATTTCGTTTACTCTTTGTATAGTTTCTTAAGGTGGAAACTAAGATAATTATTTGTCACTTTTTTCTTTTCCAATATAGGTACTCAGTTCTAGAAATTCTCTTTTAATGTTTTTCCAGTTGTATCCAAGAAATTTTAATAGGCTGTGTTTCATTTTTATCCAGTAAAAAATACTTCCTAATTTCCCTTTCAGTTTCTTTTTTGACTAGTGTATTATTTAGAAATCTATCATTCCAGTTATTTGGGTATTTTCTGGTGACTCTTCTGTTATTGATTTATAATTTAATTCCATTATAGTCAGACATATATTACTTAAATAAATATTTTTAAAACTTTTTCGAGATTGTTGTATGGCTCAGAATATGATTTACTTGTTAAAATTCCATTAAAAGAATGAGTGTTCTCATTGAAAAGAATGAGATTCTGATATTGTTAGGCCGGATGTTCTATGAAGTTCAAGAACATCAAGTTAGTTAATAATGTTACTCTACATCTTTGATTTCTTAACTACTTATTCTGTTAGTTATTGTGGATTTTTAAATTTCTCCTTGCAATTCTTATCAGTCTTTTCCTTTATGTATTTATAAGCTCTCTTACTAGGTGCATACATGTTTAGGAATATTATATTCTCTCAATGACTTCTTTATCAGTATGAAATAATATCTTTGCTTTGATCATGTTCTTTGTTTTGAAATCTTTTTCTGCTACTAATATAAACATTCATATTTTATTTGGGTTAGTATTGACATTGCAAATTATGTAGAATTTTCTATCATGACCCAATTTGTCTCTTTTTTAGTATAGACTTCATTGAAGTCAGTGTCTCTATACTGAGATAGAAGATTTTATTTACATAAACCCAAGTTGTAACATTTCACAGCTTTTAAAAGAAATGTCAATAATTACAATGATCATGGTGTAATTTATGTTGTTTTATTTAAAATGGTTATTTGTAAGTAGTATGAAATTAGGGCTTGATTTTTTAATTTAAATGACAATCTCTACCTTTATTAGGAGGGGAGTGTTTATATTATTCATATGTAATGTGATGTTAAGATTGTTGGCTTTAAAAATATACCATCTTATTTTTTGTTTTCTATTTTTCCCATCTGTTCTTTCTATTCCTCCTTTTCTGTCTTTTCTTGGATTAATTGAACATTTGTTTCCATCTTAACTTCTTTGTTGGATTCTTAGTTACAAGTCTTTTTGTAATTTTAGTGGTTGCTTTAGAGTTTATAGTATACATATTTAATTCAGGACAGTGAACCTTCAAGTTATTTTATGTATATAAACATATAGTTTAAGACATACAACAGTATGTTTTTCTTTTTACCTTCCTGACTTTTGTGTTATCACTGTCATACATTTGACTCATACAAATGTTACAAATGCCACAATACATTGTTTTTGTTTTAGGCTGTAAACAGATTTTTAATTTTTACAGAAATTTAAATAAACATAAAAAAGATCTTACATATATAATTTGCTATTTCCAATGCTATTTATTCCTCCTTTATGATGAATTCTTTCATGTCTAAAATTTATATGTCTTTTAAAAAAGCTTTATTCTATCTTTGTTTATGAAAAATATTTTTGCTGGGTACAGAATTTTATGTCAATTTTATTTTCCTTTTAGAACTTTAAATATGGTATTCTATTTTATTCTCACATTGTTTTCTAAATGAAATCTCTTAATAATCCTTATGTCTTTCATCTGTATATCATGTCTTTCTTCGACAGCTTTAAGATTTTATCATTTCCACTGGTTTTGAGCACTTTGATTGTGGTGGGTCTTCACTGAAGTTTCCTTCGAGTTTTTTTTTTAAAAGACTTGGAGTTTGTTAAGATTTTTAGCTCTGTGGGCTTACAGTTCTCCATCAAGTTTAGAAAAATTTCACTCATTTTTTTCAAATACTTTTCCTTTTTCTCTCTCTCTCTTTCTACCATTTTTGATGACTCTATTTTCACCTGTATTTGGCTACTTGAAGTTTTTCCATAGCTCTGTGAGGCTTTGTACATTTTTTTTAGTCTTTTTTTTTCAATCTGTGTCTTAATTTAGGGTGTATCTATTTTTATATCAAGTTCACTTATCTTTATAATGCTTAGTTTTCCTTATTTTAATCCAGTGTGTTTTACATCTACAATATTGTAGTTTTCATCTCTTGAAGTTTGATTCGGGTCTCCTGTGATGTCTTTCATGTCTCTGTTTAACAAGATGAGTCTTGTCTTTAGCTTCATACACATATGATTCACTTATAATCAAATTCTAATATTTTTGTGTTACTTTCAGTTGCTTGATTTTTCTCATTATAAATCATTGGATCCTAGACATATTGAGTTTTCAAACACTGTGGAGTACTAATTTTGAGGGTTTTTTTTTTCAGTATATCTCTAAATATTCTTGATTTTTGCCTGGGATTCTGGTATGTTACTTTGAAGCAATTTGATTCTTTCAGTTCATGATTTTAGCAGGACCAGCATAGGCCTAATTCTTTCCCACTATTGAGCCCAGACCATTCTGGGTACTCTACGTATTACTACATGTATGTTGAAGTCTGCTCAGGTTAGTGGAGGCACTCTTCCTCACTTTGTATGAGTTGTCTAACCTTTTCAGATGGTTCATTTCCTGCCCTCAAGTAGTTTACTCTCAGGTGCTGATCAGCTTGCATTGGAGATTCAAGAGGCACCTACTGCAGACCCCAGAGTTCTGTGTTCACCAGTCTTCTCTCCAGTGTCCTTGTGGTTCTCCAGACTCCCAGCTCTGTCTCCTCAACTCAGGAAGGCTGCCATGCTCAGTTTGGGCTACCCCTCCCTGTGCTGCAGCTTGTCAACTCTCTCCAGGTAGCAACTTTCTGTTAGCAACTAGGCTGGGAAGATGTGAGGATTCACTTTTTTTTAATTTTCCTTTTTCAGAAACCACTGTTCTTAGTTATCTGATGTCTAATCTCATGGAAATGATTGTTTTACATTATTCTCTCTGGCCATGAAACAGAAGTCTTACTTTCCTTTAATGTTTTCTTTCATATAACAAATTCATGGAAAGTTGGAATGGGTCAAGGGGAATTTTCCATTTTAAACACAGTATAGATGAGGAAACTAATGCCCAAATAAGTGAAATATCTAAACCCATATAATCAATACATGGCATTACATCATACATAATGGTGATGCTCAGTTTAGTGTTGTTTCCACTGGAATATTGGATTGCAGTCTGTGTCTCAAGGACTCTGGGTTCCCCTGGCAGATATTAGGGGAAGAGAATGATAGGGAGGGGCAATTAGAGAAGCTCTTTTTTTTTTTTCAGTTTTTTTAATGTCAGAATTTGGCTTGTGACTTTATTTCAAAACAGTTTTTTGCTACTTTAATACTTCATTAAGCTCATGCAACTCATTAGTAGGCATCTTTTTCATATTTATTTAGCTTCTCACTTTTCTGTAACAGAAAGGTTTAAAAACTAAGAATATCTTCAGTAAGAATGAAGGATTATAATCTTAATTATTTGTGTTCTTCCAAGTTTAATGCATATAAAATTCTGACACTCTGATACAGGAGAATAACTATTTAAGAGTTTCCTGCCCTCTATCAGTTTTCTTTAGAGAGTTCCAGGCAAATGTCTTTGTTTTTGAGATGATTCCGTTGTCTTATAAAATATCCAAGGAGCACTTGTGAAAAAATTATGTGCCTAGGAGGTTCTTAGATAATAGAATACCTGCCTCCTTCATCCATGCCAGGAAGCTCTGCTCCACTGTAAGGAATGCACTTTGATTTGGCTAAGTCTAATCCATTGCCTTCACTACCACCTCATTCCCGACCAAGTAAAGTTCCCGTCTCTTCTTGAGAGGTAGAGATGAAAAAAGATGAAAAAGATGAAAAAGAGAGCTCAGTAAGGTGGAATGAAAGTAACATTGTTTTATTTATTCAGCTTCCCATGTGCCAGACATTAGGCTAAAAGCATATGTATTCTTTTAGTCAATGTTCTCCATAATCCAATGAACTTGGGAACTGTTATTATTTCAGCTTTACAGACAAAGAACTTGAGTTTCATGGAGCTTAAGTAACTCACTCTAAACAATGCAGGTCATACGGAAAGAACTCAGGAAACCTGGTTCCAGAAACCACCCTTGGAAGGTTGAGCTGAAATACTCAGATGCATGTGTGTGACGGTGGGCGCCTGTGTTTAAGGCTGGTTCTGAAGGAAGGAGCCTGGTTTAGAAACACTGCTTTATGAGGCAGAGCACAAAGGGAGAGGGGACTTGGCAGGGAAGAACCTTGTTTTATGGTGGAATGGTGTCTGCTCTTCCTGTTACAACCCTCACATCCTCTCTTGGAAATCTGTCCCTAGGGCTCTATTTTCCTCCTTAGTTTTAATGATTTTCCAGCTTCTCTTGGGACCCTTGCCACTTTTGTGTACTCTTAATTTATGCCAATTAAATATGATTACTAATAAGACATAGTATATGCAGTTAAAACCAGATGAATCCATGATTTAAAAAAATTACACTTGTGTCTATTTTGTCAACTTTTATAAGGGTAACTTTACTTTCCAAAGGTAATGATATATTAGTTAATTTAGTTAATATTAATGATATTTTAAGCTGTGCCTGATTGTGTATGTATATATACATACTTGACACTTTTACAATTAAGAAAGTTGAAACCAGAGAATTCGAATGCTTACGCTAGGTTTGATTTATACCTTTTTCACCATGCTTTATGAAGTTTAGAAAAACCTACCACTTACATGATCTACTTTCCAAAAGTCCATGATCCTCCTACTTTATTACTTTTTACATCTCTTTATTATTTTTAACTTAAAACACCTTTTACCAACAGTGGACACACCTGTTGCTACTACAAATAGCAACTAATTATATGTCATGAAAAGGAAAATCCCCAAAGAAATTAAATTGAAAATCCAAGTTCAAACTAGAAACCAGGGACAAAAATAGATAGAAATCCCTCTGGCATATCATAAACAATAGCATCCATTCTTAAAGTCAGATAACTTCTTGTGAGTCAAAATGCTCATATGTATACACAATACTCTGAGCATTATGGAACAATTCCAAGATTTACTCCTGGGTTGTACTGATGGACTGTAGCTCATCACAGCAGTGTTTACAAAAGAGTAGTCTATAGTCTGCTAGTCTAGAAACTCTAATGGGGTATGTTAAAAATGTATATAGATTGCTGGGCCATCTAGATCAACTGCTAGAATCTCTGTTAATAGGACCAGGAACTTATATTTTAACCAAGCTCCTAAAAGGTAACTAGGAAACATACCAAACCTTGAGAACCACTGACCCACAGGAGTTTTAAAGGCAAGGGAGCTGGACCATTATCACCTTTAGTATCCCCACGATGCTGATCACAGGGAAACACAATTTGTCCTTTTCAAAGGAAAAAGTTATAGAACCCCTGATGATGATTAACCCACTGAACGGAGAACTTAACACTCTCAATAAATATTGAGAGCACACTTAGAATGCTCCAGTGTTTGCTGTCATGCTCACCAGGCTAAGTTCTGGCTCTGACCCACATGAAATTAGGAAAGGCAGGTAGTTGGGGAACTTGGCTTTACAATATTCCTGTGTGTACAAGACAGCCCATCTAGGACATTTTATTTGTTCCTCATCTTTAAATAAAAAATATAAGAAGGAGGAATTTCTGCAAATACTAAAAAAATGTAAGTTACTATTATTGATAAAAGACTGAATTTGCTGCAGATTTAAAAATAGCAATGTATGTTCTTAAACAGAGTGCCAGATCCCTGGCCAGTCCAATGCATGTTATTCACTTTTAGAGGATATCAAAAGATATATATATTATATATATATGTATATATGAATGATTGTCTTCTAGAACATCAGCCTTTTTTTCCTCTTAGCAGAAAAATATATGTAATATTTGTCTGGCATACTGGAGTAAATGTACAAGACTGATTTGGACTTTCCTTACATTAGATGTCTTCTAGCTGCCCTGAGAACTAAGGACTTGCTATTAAAAAAAAGAGCAACAGCCTCACCTGGGTTAGAAATGCAACATCTCAACCAGCACACCAGATCTGCTGGATAAGAACCTGCATTTTAACAAGACCCCTATATCCTTCATGTGCAGAGTAAATATTGACAGCACACTTAGAATGCTCCAGTGTTTGAGAAGTGCTAGACTCAGGAGTGCCCTCTATTTTAACATAAATGTAGGAGAAGGAATTAATCTACACTGAAATGTGCCTTCTACAATTGCCTTTATAGATATTCAAATTTTGCATAATTCTACTTTTTTTCTATAAAGTTGATTTAGATGTACATTGAATGCAGAAATATAATTTAATTTCTATCTCTTACCAAAATTTTTATATAAATTGATATATAAGTCCTAATTTTAGAAGAATATATGGTCATTATTATTTTTCTAAGCTTTTCTTAAATATTTCATATTATCCCAAACCATCATCTGGACAAGAAGACCCTTAAGTCTTCTACCTTTTACAAAGCAACCTTTCATTTGTCTTTACATTAATAACTTCCTGTTTCAAGTGGACTCCATTTTGTTCCAGCATCCTAGAATGTAATGGGATAATCCACATTTAGTCAATTAATATTCTTAATTAATTTATTAATTTTCAGTGTCTAGTGCCCTAGACACTGAAATGTTAGTCCTCATTTAAAAAAAAAAAAAAGACAAGAGGAGGAATTTCTGCCAATAATAGAAAAATTATAAATTACCATAGCCAAGAGATGTCTGAATTTTGTAGTTCTAATTTATAGTTACCTCTTAGTTAATCATGAATACTATGCACAGTCACGCTCCATTAGCCAGTTGCTTTTTCACTTAGTTTTGCTGGATGGCACACCACAGTATCCACTACAATTATATTCATACTTTGTGTATCTATGGATAATACTGGAGTGGCTTGTACATTAGTGATTCAGCTTCTTACCCTCAGGAATTTTTATTTTCTTCCTTTCCTTCCTCCTCTCCTCTCCTTTCCTCTTTCTTTCTTTCTTTCTTTCTTTCTTTCTTTTTTTCTTTCTTTCTTTCTTTCTTTCTTTTTAGAACTTTGTAGTTATACATAGTAGTTGAGTTCATCCTGACAAACTCATACATACAAGGAAATTGATTTCAGTTCATGATTCCCCCCTTTTTCTTCCCCTTTTCCCTCCCATCCTCCCTCCCCTCTTCCATTCTCCTTCCTCTACTCTACTAATTTATATTTGTCTATTAATTTATATTTGATTGGTTCTTTATAGTATCCTACCCTCCCCGCCCCCTTTCCCTTTTTTTTATTTTACTCTAGTTTCCACATATGAGAGAAAACATTTGACCTTTGACTTTCTGAGTTTGGCTTATTTCACTTAACATGATATTCTCCATTTCCATCCATTTATGGCAAATGCCATAATTTCATTCTTTTTTGTGATGGAGTAAAACCCCATTGTGTGTGTGCATGTGCACGTGCATGTGTGTGTGTACACATACATATGTGTGTATGTGTGTGTATATGTGTATGTGTGTGTATGTATCACAATTTTTTTCTGTGTGTGTATGTGTGGGGGGAGGTCCTGGGGAGTGAACCCAGGGACACTTAACCACTGAGCTATGTCCCCATCCCTTTATATATACATATATTTTATTTAGAAACCGGGTCTCACTGAATTGATTAGGGTTTCATTAAGTTGCTGAGGCTGGCTTTGAACTCACAGTCCTCTTGCCTCGGGCTTCCAAGCTGCTGGGATTTCAGGCATGTGCCACCGCACCACAATTTCTTAGTCCATTCATCTATTGTCAGGCATCTGGGTTGCTTCCATAATTTAGCTATTGTGAATTGTGCTGCTACAAACATTGAGTTGGCTGTGTATGTATAGTATGCTGATTTTAGATATTTTGGGAAAATACCCAGGAGTGTGATAGCAGGCTCATATGGTGGTTCCATCCCTCATTTTTTGAGGAATCTCCATACTACTTTCCAGAGCAGCATTACTAGTCTGCAGTTCCACCAACAATGTACGAGCGTTCTTCCCCCCACCAACCTCACCAGCATTTATTGTTCATATTTTTGATCATTGCCATTCTGACTAGATTTGCATTTCCCTGATTGCTAGAGATGTTGAACATTTTCTCATATATTTGTTGGCCATTTGTGTTTCTTCTTTTGAGAAATATCTCTTTAGTTCTTTTGCTCATTTATTGATTGTACCCCTCAGGATTTTCATGTGTAGATTTATGTGCAGACAGGCTGTTTCTATTTTGAACTTAATAATAATGGGCTTCAATTTATTTTTTAACTATGATACCAGTTTCTAATTTATTCCAAATACATTTTTCTAATTTATTTTAGATACAATTTCTAGTTTATTCTAAAAATATAGATAATATGTTGCTTTATATAAAACTATATATATTGATTACAAATTTTACAGAATTTATCTAACATTCTGAGGAATTTATGAAAGGGTAACTTGAACATGAAGCTCTTGTGTTAGACTCTGCTATTTATTAAAAGAATGGGAATTTGTTAATAGAGCTGCTGTGAATGTTCTTGACCTTTTTTTGATGCATATAATTACTGAATTGTTGGTTTAAAGAGTATAGGTATAATTAATTTTAGTAATTATTTTCAAATGATTGTTTTAACTATATGTTGTTAAATATATATTGTTTTTAACAACTATATGTTGCTAAAATATATATATATATATATATTTTTTTAACTATATTTAAACTCATGCCAAGTGAATTTTCAAATATAAAACTTGGATGAATATTTTTGTTGAGAATTTCTGTTAATCAACAGACTTGACTTGTCCTTTTAGACTATTATTTAAATTTTAAATATCTTACTATTACTATAGGGATTTATTTTGTACCTACTTTAAGTTAATATACCTGGGTATGGTCCATGACTTTACAGAATTTTCCTTCCTTCCTTCCTTCCTTCTTTTCTTCTTGAATTCAAACCCAGGACCTTACACATATTAGGCAAGTACTATATATCTACCAGTGAGCTATACGCCAAGTCCCTACACAATCTTTTTTTTTTTAAATAACTGTACATGCTTTTGAATTTCCTGCTTAACAAACTAATCCTTTGAATGGTAGTATATTGATAGATACTTGTGAAAGAAGCAACTCCACCCTATTCCTTTTCTAGATATTGACTACACATTTACTAAAATCAGAGGAAAACGTGCATTGTTACTTGGGAACAAGACCTCTTAAAAAGTGTGGTAAAGAATGATCACATATGCTTAATGCCAATCTAGGAAATGACTCCTTCTCACAAGTTCTCTCTTCTTCAAAGTAATGAAATCAATAAATATAAAGTACTCAGGATCTCAACAGGGGAAAAGCCCACCCTTCTATTTGCCACCTGCTGAATTCAGAAAGAGAGAGCAGATCCAAGGTTCTCATAACCCTCTTCATATATGATCAAAAACAAGAATATGGACAAAAGTATCAGTAAGTGTGCTGACAGGAAGAAACAAATGGATGAAGACCAATGAAGGGACAGCCAATTTTAGGTGAGAAAGTCAGAGAATGTGTCTTTGAGGAGCTGCATCTATATTAAGACATGAAGGATGAAGCCAGTAGAAAGAGAGAGTGTGCATGCAGAGACCCTAGGATGGAGTATGATTAAGTTTCAGAGGACCTGCAAGAAGGTCAGGGTATTTGACGCTGAGTAAGGGATTAGGAAGGTGTGTTTGGAGAGCTGGATAGGGGCCCAAGCACATTGGGGCTTCCAGGCCATAGAAAACAATGGGGATTTTATTCTTCATACTGAGAAACCACTGGGACATTTTAATTCAAACAGTGACATGATCCTATTTGTGTTTTTAGAAGATCTGTCTTGGAGGTATGTAGGGAGTAGATCAGGAAGAGGGGAAGCAGATGTCCCTAGGAGGCTGGTGTCAGTATATGAGAACAGGGGGGCAAAGCAGGACTTCCTTACAGAATGGATGAAAGAATAAGGGAACAAGAAGCATTAAGGGTCCATTCACAAACCCTTGTAGTTTTTCTTCTATAGAAAGGGAAAATAATGACAAAGTACAGCATCCCTTTATGTTCAAAACACTAGAAAAACTAGGGATAACAGGAACTTACCTCAACATTGTAAAAGCTATATATGCTAAACCTCAGGCTAGCATCATCCTAAATGGAGAAAAACTGAAGGCATTCCCTCTAAAATCTGGAACAAGACAGGGATGCCCTCTATCACCACTCCTATTCAATTTAGTTCTCGAAGTACTAGCCAGAGCAATTAGACAGACAAAAGAAATTAAAGGCATAAAAATAGGAAAAGAAAAAATTAAATTATCGCTATTTGCGGATGACATGATAATATACTTAACAGACCTAAAAGGGTCTACAAAGAAGCTGCTAGAGTTAATAAATGAATTCAGCAAAGTGGCAGGTTATAAAATCAACACGCATAAATCAAAGGCATTCCTGTATATCAGCAACAAAACCTCTGAAATGGAAATAAGGAAAACCACTCCATTCACAATATCCTCAAAGAAAATAAGATACTTGGGAATCAACCTAACAAAAGAGGTGAAAGATTTATACAATGAAAACTACAGAACCCTAAAGAGAGAGATAGAAGAAGATCTCAGAAGATGGAAAAATGTACCCTGTTCATGGATAGGCAGAACTAACATCATCAAAATGGCGATATTACCCAAAGTTCTCTACAGGTTTAATGCAATGCCAATCAAAATCCCAATGGCATTTCTTGTAGAAATAGATAAAGCAATCATGAAATTCATATGGAAAAACAAAAGACCCAGAATAGCAAAAGCAATTCTAAGAAGGAAATGTGAATCTGGAGGTATAGCGATACCAGAGTTCAAACTGTACTACAAAGCAATAGTAACAAAAACAGCATGGTACTGGTACCAAAACAGGCAGGTGAACCAATGGTACAGAATAGAAGACACAGAGACTAATCCACAAAGTTACAACTATCTTATATTTGATAAAGGGGCTAAAAACATGCAATGGAGGAAGGATAGCATCTTCAACAAATGGTGCTGGGAAAATTGGAAATCCATATGCAACAAAATGAAATTGAATCCCTTTCTCTCGCCATCCACAAAAGTTAACTCAAAATGGATCAAGGAGCTAGAGATCAAATCAGAGACACTGCGTCTGATAGAAGAAAAAGTTGGCTTCGATCTACATATAGTGGGGTCGGGCTCCAAATTCCTTAATAGGACGCCCATAGCCCAAGAGTTAATAACAAGAATAAACAAATGGGACTTACTTAAACTAAAAAGTTTTTTCTCAGCAAGGGAAACAATAAAAGAGGTAAATAGAGAGCCTACATCCTGGGAACAAATTTTTACCCCTCACACCTCAGATAGAGCCCTAATATCCAGAATGTACAAAGAACTCAAAAAATTAAACAATAAGATAGCAAATAACCCAATCAACAAATGGGCCAAGGACCTGAACAGACACTTCTCAGAGGAGGACATACAATCAATCAACAAGTACATGAAAAAATGCTCACCATCTCTAGCAATCAGAGAAATGCAAATCAAAACCACCCTAAGATACCATCTCACTCCAGTAAGATTGGCAGCCATTATGAAGTCAAACAACAATAAGTGTTGGCGGGGATGTGGGGAAAAGGGTACACTTGTACACTGCTGGTGGGGCTGCAAAATGGTGAGGCCAATTTGGAAAGCAGTATGGAGATTCCTGGGAAAGCTAGGAATGGATCCACCATTTGACCCAGCTATCGCCCTTCTCGGACTATTCCCTGAGGACCTTAAAAGAGCGCACTATAGGGATGCGGCCACATCAATGATTATAGCGACACAATTCACAATAGCTAGACTGTGGAACCAACCTAGATGCCCTTCAATAGATGAATGGATAAAAAAATGTGGCATCTATACACCATGGAGTATTATGCAGCACCAAGAAATGACAAAATCATAGAATTTGCAGGGAAATGGATGGCATTAGAGCAGATTATGCTAAGTGAAGCTAGCCAAGCCCTAAAAAACAAATGCCAAATGTCTTCTTTGATATAAAGAGAGCAACTAAGAACAGAACAGGAAGGAAGAGCATGAGGAAAAGACTACAGTAAACAAAGACGAATGGGGGGAGAGAAAGGGAGAGAGAAGGGAAAGCATATGGAAATGGTAGGAGACCTTCAATGATACACAAAATTATAAGAGGTTATGAGGGGCAAGGGGGAGGGGGGGGGAAAGGGGAGAGAATTGAACAACAGCAGAGGAGGTAGAGAGGGAAAATGGGAGGGGAGGGGAGGGGAGGGGGGATAGTAGGGGATAGGAAAGGTAGCAGAATACAACAGTCACTAATATGCCATTATGTAATAATGTGAGTATGTAACAGTTGTGATTCTGCAATCTGTACTTGGGGTAAAAATGGGAGTTCAAAACCCAATTGAGTCTAATGTATGAAAGATGATATATCATGAGCTCTGTAATGTTTTGAACAATCAATTAAAAAAAAGAAAAGAAAAAGAAAGGGAAAATAACTATAGTGATAACAGTTGTAGCAAACCTATTTTTATTTATATTTTGCCAAATGACTTGGAGTCACCCGTTAAGTGGAAAATTAGCAAATGTTAGAATATTAGACTTAATAAGAGAATGCAGTGCTTTTCTTTGATTAGCAGATGCTTAATATAAGTGGCTGATACCTATTTTATATAATATGTACTATAGGATAACCTTTTGGGGGGTGGGGGTACCAGGGATTGAAACTCAAGTGTGCTTTACCACTGAGCCACATCCCCAGCCCTTGTTTATATTTTATTTAGAGAACGGGGTCTCGCTGAGCTGCTTAGGGCCTCACTAAGGCCTCACTGAGGCTAGCTTTGAATTCATGAACCTCCTGCCTCAGCCTCCCAAGCTGCTGGGATTACAGGTGTGTGCCACCACACCTGTCTTTGCAAGGTAATCTACTTTTAAAAATTTTCGATCAATCGCTTTAGTGTTTGCCACTAGACTGAGTGCTTTATTCCTGATTACATTAACCCTCACTGTGGCTCTGTGATGCAGGTATCACTGTCTACATTTCAGAGATTGGGAAGCTCAACAGGCTCAGTGGTGTATCCAAAGTCCCATGCCATGGATACAACACAGGATCCATTAGGATTCAATGAATTGTAAGCAGCATAAAGAACTCAAATAGACTTAGGCACCAAAGAGCATGCACATGGACCACAAAGTGGCAAAGCCTAAGAAGGTGCTAGAACAAGGGAACACAAAACCCTCTTAGCATCTTTTTCACCCGTTGTCTCTCTGCCTAATCTTTCAGTTCATTCTTTCTCTGCCTGTTGGCTTTCTCTGTTTCTTCATAGTTTTCTCTACTTATTTTTCAGGGTTTACGTATCCAATCACCCAAGGAAGCCTCTTTTTTGTTGTTGTTTTATAAACTTCAATTTAAAAAAAAAATTAAAGGAAGGACTCTGATTGGCCCAGGTTAGAATAAGTACCCATTCCTTATCCAATCAATTGTAGACAAGAAAACAGTGTAGACAAGAAAACATTTACAAATGACTTCTAAAACTTGCCTCTGGGAGATGAAATGAAGCACAGGGCATCAAAGTTATTCCTCCTGAACTAGAAGATCCTCTTCAAGATGTCCTCTAACTTAAAAGCCAGGATTTAAATGCCTGAACAAGACAGACATGGAAATATTCTTAAGTCAGTTGACATTCACCATCTTTTGTCATGCTATTATTTAGGGTGTTTTAGAGTTTGGTATATTTTTTCCATGAGGTTTTTGCAAGTCTTTTAAAAAATGTACACAGGGCATAAATAATAATGTAATTATTATTAAATTCTAGAATGTTCTGCCTTATATGTTAAAATGACAAGTTCGTTCAGATACTTTGGCCAATGTTATTTATTATCATTGTTTTATTTTTTTAAGGAACTCTTACATAAACAAGCTTCATAAATTATAAAATGTGAAAGGTACTTATTTATAATAATTTTTATTGAAGATACTCCAGACGTAGCTATTGCCAACTGCTGGTATAGATTTACCAATCTGAAATTTAAGCAGAATAACAGTTGGCTCTTCTTTTATTTTTAATTTTTGCAAATACTCTGTGATTATATGAGGTGTGCTATTATGCTGTCAGCCTCAGTTTAAGAAAAGATACTCCTTGGCCATTTTAAATATATGCAAAATGGTCTTCACTTTACATACATATAAACCTGTGAAGTATTCACATGTTGGTTTTGGGATTTTAAACTTGGCAATTTACAGATGCTCATTTTTTATAACTGTCACTGTTGGTTCCAAAATTTAGATTGAAACCGCAGGGTTTACCTGGCACCCACACCATACTAATGTTTTTCCCTTACTTTAAATTAGCTGCTACCTTAATGATCAAGAAAGAGTGCACTGGATGGCAAATAGCATTAATAACAATAATATATTCAAATCACTGTAGACAATTCAAAGCCTGCCTGAAGTTTGGGCTGTTCAAGAACCCAAAATCTGTCTTTCAGGTTGCATTAAACAACCTCATGGTAACATGAACAACCCTCCTCCTCTTTTATTTTTATTTAGTTTAGAGGAAATCAAAGAAAGATTAAGTGAGAAAGTCATTTCCCTCTGAGTTGCATAAAGGGCTTATCAGGTATGAGCTTCTCTTTCCTTAGTTGAGTGAAGCCAGAAACCATTGCCTTCATTCTTGCTCCTGAGCATACTAATTTGAGAGATTCTTACATATACTAATAAGTTTTCTCTAGAATTACTGCCAGCTAAGAAAAAAAAAATTGAGGTTGAGAAGTACTGGAGTCCATGAAAATATGATTTTGGAACCAGAGTGTTCTACTTTTCTTAACATCATCATGTTACCAAGATTAGGGATGTTATACTACATTTTTTAAATCATAAATAGAATAAAATGACAGTGCTGGGTAGTTTATCTTGTCTAAATTGTACAGTCCAGGATACCTCAAATTTAAGTGGGTTTGGATATCAAGGCATTAGGTTGGCATAAGATGATGTTGGCACACGTCAGAGTCTTGGGTCTCAAAGAAAGACGCTGTCTTGCTGAGCTGCATGTCCACTGGTACAGTTTAATAGAAGCTATACCCCGCCACTTTTTTTTTTTAATGATAAATGATCCATTTCATATAAATGAAATTTTTGCCAACTCTGCAGAAAGAATCACTTTCTAAAAAAGCAAGACGGCTTGGGAGGGTCAAAAAGGCACAAAATTGTATGGTAAAATAGAGTAGATACTGCTCCTCTTAGTGGAAAAGCCTGCTGCTGGTTACGTTTGCCAAATTCAATCAGCATGCCAAAAAGTCGAGGAATCTGGCAGAAGCTATAGAGAGCAGTTCCATCTTTCATCTATATTTCGTTTCTGTATTTATCTTGCTTTAGAAAATGTTGGGAATGTCTTTTCCTTCCGACTTGGCCCCTGTGCTAAACCACAGAAATACACCGGCAGCTTCTCGTAATTGTTGGGTTACGAAGTGCAGTCAGCCTTTAAGCTTAAGAGAAAATGCATTCTCTACCTCGGAAATTTATGAAATAAATGCACCAACAACTGTTTGTTTTCACTTTCTAAATTTATCCTAGGAACAACAACAAAAAATAACAATCGATTTTATTAACTGACAGCCATTTGACTCAATACACAAAGGCAGGAGGCCAGCTCATTATTTTTGGCCTTCAGCTGACCCAAAATAGTTTCCTCGTATAAGAAGCTATTCACAGATGCTAGGCATAAGAATTACTACTAATAATAATGGTATTTCAGACTTCATGAATAAGTAGTTTTTGGCACTCAGAAAATATCTTCTGTTTTTTCCCTCAAACACAGCAATCCTGTTATATACAGAAAGTAAACAGTACTTGAATTAGCACGTTGGAGTCTTTAATGTACCAAAAATATGCATGCATTAACGTTCCCTTCTAAGACTCCTTTTTTCCCTTTCTTCAGGATCAGTCAGTTTTTGTTACTTAAAAAAAAATTGCAAAACTCTTAGATGCTTAGGAGCTGTGTTCCCTGTCCATGGCTGCAGCTTAAGATGTCTCTCTTTGAAATGTCTTTGGACAGAAATTTCAAAGTACAGGTGCTAAAACAAAAGTTACATTTGAAAAATCAAATGAATCCTAGCTTATGCAAATGTAAGTCAAAAAAAATTATATCTGAGGCTCAGGCGTGATCAAACACAAAGATTTATCCTTGTGGACTTGTTTGTACTCTCTTAGTTTACAATGTGCTTGTGGAGAAAAGTACTTCATTCTCTATGTATTTGTTTACCTGTGAGTAAAAGTAAGGAAAATATTTCTGAAGTTTATGTTATCATTCTTTATAACCCAAGTTTAAATTTTGAATCCCTGAGGGGGGAAAAATGACTAGAAAAGTACCCTTTATGTTTTGTTTATGGCAATGATAACAAATGTTCAGTTCAATGGCTTAGTGTGTACTTACACCTTTGAGTATTGTAAGAAATAAGTTAAAATATGTGCACTAGCAACTGCACTGTTGGTATTTTTCACTAGACCATGATTTTCTAATGGTGGGAAATCTGATCAAATTTCTGTGAAAATAAATTTTTGAAGGTATTTTTTTCTTAGATGGTTACTTAACCATCTAAGAAAAAAATACCTTCAAAAATTTATTTTTAACTTGCCAATTAAACTCCTTGCCAGAAAGTCAACCTCATATTTTTTCATTCCATTTTTCATACAGAGAAGTAAAAATGAAACCTCTTTGAACATTGTTGTCATTGACAAAGAAGACAGAAACAGACAGTCATTTAAGATGATGTATGTGTAGCAAGATAGTCCTGGGACAGGGGACTACTCTGAGAGTGTCACCAGCACAGTGCTGCTCAGTCACAGCTCAGCAGAGACAGGAATGGGACATCCTCAATATAGCTGCCAAGGCTAAGGAAGCCAGCAAAGATGCTGATTTATTAAAGGTGAAATTGTATCAACAGCACCTTCTGGATGAATATACCTTTCTTGCCCAAAAATCTGTACTCAGTTATGCTTGTAAAAGTCCCTCAAATACTCTTAGTGTGCAGTTTGGGATCTGAAAGAGCTTTTTAAGAGCCTGACTTAAACAATGTATTATTCTGCTTTCCATTGTTATCACAAAATACCTGACTCTGAGTAACTCGTGAAGAAAAGAAGTTTATTTAGCCCACTGTTTTAGAAACTGAGCCCCATTATTCTGTCTTTGGTGAGGTCACTGCATGGAATATGATATTGTGGCACATGTATGAGGGAGAGATTACAAGGTGACTCACGGAGCCAAAGATCAGGATGGGGCCAGTCTTGCACTTTTATAACAAGAACTAACTGGCTTCCCATGAAAACTACCTACATAATCCCTTCTGAGGGCAGCACCCCCACTGACCTCCCATTAGGTCCCCCTTCCAAAAGTTACCACGTCTTAAAATTGCCAGAGTGGGGACCAAGCTTCTGGCACATGAACCCTTGGAGAAAAAACCCTCATCCAAATCATGCAAGCAACATTTGACTCCTCTCTTCTCTGCAAAGCTGGGGCAAGTCTCCACTTACTTGATTCAATCAACTACGTTCTTTAGGTTTGATGTTTATTAAATCAGGATTCTTGTGTTTCAGCACCATTTCAAGCTTTTACTCTGATAGCTATTTATCTAAATTAGTAACTGATTGTCAACCAATACTTTGTTAATTATCAGTCGATAGTGATTATCATTAATTAATTAATTAATTAAATCAAAATTGCTAATATGGCTGACCTGTATTTCTCATATTCTTTGAAATCCTTAAAGGTTTGTGTTCTGACATTTAAAAAAATGACTTGACAGTGCTATAGTTTGAATCTTAAATATCTCCCAAAGGCCTATGTTATAAAGGCTTGGACCCCAGTCTGATGCTATTGGGAGTTGGTAGCAAATTTAAGAGATGAGACTTAGTTAGTGGGTGGTCTTTAGGTCACTGAGGTGTGCTCTGGAAGGCAATAGTGGGACCCCAGGCCCTTCTTGTTCCTCTCTTTCACTTCCCAGCTGTGAGGTAAGGGAGTTTGCTTTACCACATGATACCATTATGGTGTGCTACATCACCCAAAGCAACAGGTCCAACCAATCATGGAGAAAACTGTGAGCCAAGTAAACTTTATCTCCTTATAAGTTGATTATCTCGGGATCTTGTTCTTTAAAGTAACATGCAGTTGACTAATTCAGATAGTGAACCACAAACACAAAGACATTGAACCATTAAGACAAAGATTGAAAGCACTCAAGTTGCCATCAGGACAGTTTTCAAGAGTAAGAATGTAAGAATTTTCTGATGTACCTTTTTAAAGGCTGTAGTTACAGCTTGTATACAAATGTTGATGGATTTTAAAAGAAAGTCATTTTAGGTGGTATATTTATATAATGTCTTTACCCGTAAGTATGATGTGAACAGATGCCCCCAAACTACTTTATTGATAAAATTTAGAAAACTGTTAAATCTGAGAAATAAGCCCACCAATGAATGAATAAAGCAGGGTGCTGGGAAATGACCATGCGTTTGGTCTCATGTAGACCTGGGTTTGAATCCTGACTGCAGGTGCTGCCGCCACATCACCTCACTTCCCTCAGATCTGTGTTCTTATTAGTTCTATAAAGAGGATCATATTTTCCTCAGAAAATTACAAGGAAATCAAACACCATGCCTTACAGTACAGAATGCTCTTGTGCTTTTTTGGAGAATTCTAAAGCTGAGGCTGGGAATGTGGGAGAGGTTTCTAAGCTGCTGCTCCTCATTCTGGCCTCCCCGGATTCAAGTTCTATTCCCGTACGTTGAACCCACTCAGAACACAGGGATCAAGTCTTTGGCCCTCGTGTTTTTAAGTATAGACAGAACTTTCAGCATTGGTTTTCTGCAGCAGATCTCAGGGCCTTAGAATTCATATGGAAAGCCCTATGTCCACAACCAGATCTGATAACCTGCAGGTAGGTTTTTGCCACTTTTTAGAGAGTGGTTTTGTTCTATGTCATTTGGCCAAGATGCAGCAGTTGCACTTGTATTTGCAAATATGGATATGCCAGTGTAGCGACCTCTTCACCTTAGGTGGTGTGTTTTGTCAGGACCTGGTGATCATGTGCAAGCTCAGAGCACAAGCTACAGTCAGTGACAGTATAAAGCTGCATAATGCAGGACAGTCCAGGTTTCTATGCACAATGACAGAAAAATCTATTAAAATCCAAGCTATCAGGCATTTTCTTTAGAAACCATGTGACTCAGTTATATGTCATCCTAATGCAGAAAGTAGATGGTTGGTGAACAAGGAAACTGAGAGATAAATGAAGAATCACCAGGAAACTTTGGCTAGTATCTACCCTGATCAAGCCTTTCCGCCAACGAACATTCATAAACCTATCTCTGCATTTTCTAAAACACTGGCATTCAGTCTCTTTGCTTTGAACAAGGCCTTGAATAATCTCACCCTGCCTGACCCTCTGTCATCATCTTGTCCCTCTATCCCTGTCCTCCTGTGTGGCCTAGACAACTAGATATCCATTAACATCTGCCCTCCTCTCTTTGATGAGAGCACAGAGCAGTAACCACCAACCACATTTCCCAGCTCTCCTTGAATTTTGATGTGGCTGTTTGACGAGTGACTGAGTTCTGTTTCTGGCTCTACGTAAAGGATATGCCTGTGTATTCACAAGTCCTGTCCCTAGTCCTGAAGGCTAAGGGACAAGCCCACTGGGGCAGCTTTGGACTCAGAGACTGTCAACATGTTGCAGATGGCAGAGGGGTGCTACAAGCCTGAACCGCTTGCCCATGTAATGTTATGCCAGTGAGCGTCCAGGGCAGTGGAGTCCTCTCTCCAATATTATATGTCAAAATAAACTTTTTCCTCTAAGTTCTTCTCAGCAAGTATTTTGGTCACAGTGATGTAAAAGGCCCACTTGGGGCCTTCACTATCACTCTTCCTTGGCCTGGAATATTCTCCAAATCCTCATATCACACCAATGGGGGGGCCACCCATGAGCTATATTAAGCATCCTCTCTCAGTCTTGAGCCACGGGGGTGTTAATCTGGCATCGCATGATACAGGTGGTCTCCACCTTCACTCGGCAAAGAATTCTGCTTTCTCATAGCTTTGGACCTGGGCCTTACCCATTGGGGCTAGGTCAGCCCACTCCTTGCCTTATTTGGTGAAGAGCTATCAAAACTCCTTTGTTAATTTCCCTATAAATAAAGGGATTCCGGGTGCATGCTTTTTTTTTTTTTTCTGTGCTCTCTTTCCAGGGCAGAAGTTGACCCTTAGGGTCAAAAAGCCTTTCCCGCCCTCAATTTGAAAAACTTAAGTCTGTGTTGTGTGATTTTTCGCCACCTTCATGTTGCAGCCATCCCATTTAAACCCAGCTTGGCACATCTGCATTGGGTCGTGGACGAGATCACACATTGCATTGCCCATGTTCGTCTTTCAAGTTTCAGGTCTCCCCTTATTCCTCAAGGAAGCCTACATTAATTCCCCTGTCTCCTGGTACCTGAACATTTCTTCCCTGCTATAATGATAGAATTGTTTGTCAATAAACTGCACGGTCCCTGGGGGCAGAAACCTGTCCATGCCTGCATTCCTGGGAACTGGATCAGTAACTTGCCATGGAGAAGAGCAGACATTTATCAAATGAAGCCATACATTTTTTGTTCTGCCACATAGCTATGATATCCTGATATCCAAATGCTCCATAAGTGTGGAGACAAAGTAAAAAGTGTTTGAGGAGGGGAATATTCACAATATTTTTTTTCTACATAGCCACATAAGCCACAAAGTTTAAATTGTTTATTTTAATTCTTAAACAATAGAGAGAAGGGCTGAGTTCCTATTATGCATTTTATTTTCAACTATTTTACCTGCTGCTAGAGAAGTTCTCTGTTATACTTTTATTTTTTTTTCAGTTTATATCCTGGAAAAAGTAAGGTGATAAATATGGGCAATCATTTCAAAGTATGACTGTTGCCAGGTGCTAATGTTTTTAAATTGCTGATGATTTTTAGGGACACCACAAACTGGCCATAATGTCAGAAGCATTTGGCAGTCATAACTGGCAGCAGGAATCAGACTGTAAATTTAGAAAGTGTTGCCCCATATTTCGGAATGCACCTCAAAGTCACCTCCAAATTATGTCATGGTCACGTAGCTGGGGTTCAGAGTAAATTGAATTACCCTCTATTATGTATTTTGTGGCATATGAAAAACTTCAAAAAGCATGACAGGGGAAGGGGAGAAAGCCAGTCTGTTCTGTTAAGGTAAAAATTTCATCACAGATTCCACCTGCTACTGCCAAGTTGGAAAAGTCATATTGCACTATACTTTGCTCTTATACCCTTTAACTTCAGGGAAATAATTTTTAAAAATTATTCCTATGACTTATTCCTTTAATGATCACTAGAATAATTTTCTCGGCAACTATACTTATGTCAGAGTAAACTGATATGCTGAAAAAGATATATTTAGTTTGTAAACATGAGAGCTGCAACATTTCGTGGGATCATGATGAATACGGTTTGCATTGTAAATAGACCCTATTGAAATGTAACATTAAGTTCTTTGGGACTATATGTTAGTCAATAAAGGTTAAGGGGGAAAATGGTACTACTGGTTACACATATTCTTTACACATATTCTGGTAATTCACGAAATGTGCTAATAGATAGTTTATGGCCTTCTTTACTGCTGTTGTGCCAAAAAGGAGCAAGCCAAGCCATTATGTAGATTTTCGGGACACTTTTGACAAAGTTCAGTACCAAGGCAATTAAAAAGAAATGTGTGAGTGTGGCTTTATGTCCTTTTATGAGCTATAAAACATGAGGGGGAAAGAAGTTGGGCTTGCATATAGTTAGGGGACCTGGCTGTGAGACAGGAGATGAGAGATTAAGACATGAAGCCCACCTCAGCATGTGCATATGCTCAGCAGTATTCTTCAAGGGTCAGCACTAGGAATATTCTAATAGAATAACTTAAAGATATCTAAAAGGGAAAATACACAATGAAACTAAGTCTGTGTATATAAGTCAGCTGTGAGAAATATTGAACCAGAGAGCTCAGGGGTCACTGTACTCAGACAAGAGTGACAAGTTTTATTATGTACCAGAAAAAAAATTTATTCAGGTGCTTTGAAAAAGATTTTGAGTTATAGTGAGCAAAAGGTTTGGAGGGGTAGTTTCTATTCATCAGCCTTATTGACTGCCAGAGCTGAAATGCACCAAGAATCTGAACTTCAAAATAGTGTTTATTGAGTTAGCTGTGCGTTAGCTCCCAAAGACGCAAAGATAAAAGTAAGAGTCCAGCCTTCAGGAGGAGCCTTGAATGTGCTTGACTGCAAGTTCAATATGGTGCAGGAGCAGGGATGTACCATGGATGGAGACAGGCATCTGGAAGGGTGAAGTACAAGTAGATGCTGTTCCCTTCACAGATAGCTCCTACCATGCAGGGGAGCCACACATCCCCATGTGACCTACAAGGAGGATTTGCAGAAACAAAGAAGGCTTGCTGCATGGAACCTTGCAAATGAAGGCAGTTGGCTGGAGTTGTGGAGTTCAACATTGAGAATGGGCATGACAGCTTAAGGACAAGGGAGGACCAGCAGCAAGAACTTTAGGGAAGACCAGCATCAGGCCTCCAGGAACCAGGCCAGATCATCAACTCTGTGGGGACTTAGACCAAGCAAGGCAGCATGCCTGATGGCTAAGAGCATGAGACTTGATACTTGATTTCAAATCTTGACGTTCCCAAACTCTGGGCAAGTCACCTAAATCTTTCTATGCTGAAGTTTTCTCATCTGAAATATTTGAACTTTAATAATAATATCAAATTCTGTTTTTTTTAATTAGTATATATAAGGCACTTTAATTAGTTGTCTGATATATGGTAAGCATTGATTGATTGTTGAGATTTTAGTTTTTATTATATCATTATCATCCCCTTCCTCATTGAGCAATAACAGTTCCCCTGACTTTCTTGGGTCTATAATGGTGAACTTGGGAGGGCAGTGTTGTTTCAGAGGGAAGTTGGGTGATGATACAAAAACAAATAAGTCTAATATTTTCTAATATTAATATATAATTTATATATAAATATAGGTGTCATGTTGTCTACATGCTATTTCACATACACATTATATTTGAATTAGTATGAAAACTAGCAACTCTTCAGATAGTCCAGGGTCCATGGGAGTGTCAAACATAAGGAGGAGTTATCTGCAAAGATAAAAGGGCACAGAGCAAAATGCAGAAGAACTTCTGGTTTGAAACTGCCCTAGCTTACAAGCTACAAGCAGCTTCTGCCAACCTGTCTCTGAAGCATCTGTTGAGATGTAAGAAAACTTCAAAACTCCCTGCTATGTTCTGAATGTTTGTTTCACCTCACCGCAATCCAAATTCTTATGTTAAAATTCTAACTCCCAAGGCCATAGTTTTTTTGGAGATGGAGCCTTTGGGATTGGCTAACTTCACTTAGCATTATCTCCATCCATTTGCCTGCAAAAGTCATTATTTTATTCTCTTTTATTGCTGAGTAATATTCCTTTGTGTATATATGCCACATTTTTATTTTTTTATTGGTTGTTCAAAACCTTACAAAGTTCTTGACATATCATATTTCATACATTAGCTTCAAGTGGGTTATGAACTCCCATTTTTACCCCAAATACAGATTGCAGAATGACATCAGTTACACATCCACATTTTTACATAATGCCATACTAGTAACTGTTGTATTCTGCTACCTTTCCTATCCTCTACTATCCCCCCTCCCCTCCCCTCCCATCTTCTCTCTCTAGCCCATCTACTGTAATTCATTTCTCTCCTTGTTTATTTTCCCATTCCCCTCACAACCTCTTATATGTAATTTTGTATAACAATGAGGGTCTCCCTCCATTTCCATGCAATTTCCCTTTTCTCTCCCTTTCCCTCCCACCTCATGTCTCTGTTTAATGTTAATCTTTTCTTCCTGCTCTTCCTCCCTGTTCTGTTCTTAGTTGCTCTCATTATATCAAAGAAGACATTTGGTATTTGTTTTTTAGGGCTTGGCTAGCTTCACTAAGCATAATCTGCTCTAGTGCCATCCATTTCCCTGCGAATTCCATGGTTTTTTAGTGCTGCGTAATACTCCATGGTGTATAGATGCCACATTTTTTAATCCATTCATCTATTGAAGGGCATCTGGGTTGGTTCCACAGTCTAGCTATTGTGAATTGTGCTGCTGTGAACATCGATGTGGCAGTATCCCTGTAGTACGCTCTTTTAAGGTCTTCAGGGAATAGTCTGAGAAGGGCAATAGCTGGGTAAAATGGTGGTTCCATTCCCAGCTTTCCCAGGAATCTCCATACTGCTTTCCAAATTGGCCAAACCAATTTGCAGTCCCACCAGCAATGTACAAGAGTACACTTTTCCCCACATCCTCGCCAGCACTTGTTGTTGTTTGACTTCATAATGGCTGCCAATCTTACTGGAGTGAGATGGTATCTTAGGGTGGTTTTGATTTGCATTTCTCTGACTGCTAGAGATGGTGAGCATTTTTTCATGTACTTATTGATTGATTGTATGTCCTCCTCTGAGAAGTGTCTGTTCAGGTCCTTGGCTCATTTGTTGATTGGATTATTTGTTATCTTATTGTCTAATTTTTTGAGTTCTTTGTATACTCTGGATATTAGGGCTCTATCTAAAGTGTGAGGAGTAAAAATTTGTTCCCATGATGTAGGCCCCCTATTTACCTCTCTTATGGTTTCTCTTGCTGTGAAAAAACTTTTTAGTTTAAGTAAGTCCCATTTATTGATTCTTGTTATTAACTCTTGTGCTATGGGTGTCCTATTAAGGAATTTTGAGCCCGACCCCACAATATGTAGATCGGAGCCAACTTTTTCTTCTATCAGACGCAGAGTCTCTGATTTGATATCAAGGTCCTTGATCCATTTTGAGTTAACATTTGTGCATGGTGAGAGGAGGGGATTCAGTTTCATTTTGTTGCATATGGATTTCCAGTTTTCCCAACACCATTTGTTGAAGATGCTATCCTTCCTCCATTGCATGCTTTTAGCCCCTTTATCAAATATAAGATAGTTGTAACTTTGTGGATTAGTCTCTGTGTCCTCTATTCTATACCATTGGTCCACCCGCCTGTTTTGGTACCAGTACCATGCTGTTTTTGTTACTATTGCTCTGTAATATAGTTTGAAATCTGGTATCGCTATACCGCCTGATTCACACTTCCTGCTTAGAATTGCTTTTGCTATTCTGGGTCTTTTATTTTTCCATATGAATTTCATGATTGCTTTATCTATTTCTATAAGCAATGCCATTGGGATTTTGATTGGCATTGCATTAAATCTATAGAGAACTTTTGGTAATATTGCCATTTTGATGATGTTAGTTCTGCCTATCCATGAACAGGGTATATTTTTCCATCTTCTATGATCTTCTTCTACTTCTCTCTTTAGGGTTCTGTATTTTTCATTGTATAAATCTTTCACCTCTTTTGTTAGGTTGATTCCTAAGTATTTTTTTTTTTAGGATATTGTGAATGGAGTGTTTTTCCTCATTTCCGTTTCAGAAGCTTTGTCGCTGATATACAGAAATGCCTTTGATTTATGCGTGTTGATATTATATCCTGCCACTTTGCTGAATTCATTTATTAGTTCTAGTAGTTTCTTTGTAGACCCTTTTGGGTCTTCTAGGTACAGAATCATGTTGTCCGCAAATAGTGATAATTTAAGTTCTTCTTTTCCAATTTTTATGCCTTTAATTTCTTTCGTCAGTCTAATTGCGCTGGCCAGTGTTTCGAGAACTATATTGAATAGAAGTGGTGATAGAGGGCATCCCTGTCTTGTTCCGGATTTTAGAGGGAATGCCTTCAACTTTTGTCCATTCAGAATGATGCTAGCCTGAGGCTTAGCATAGATAGCTTTTACAATGTCAAGGTAAGTTCCTGTTATCCCTAGTTTTTCTAATGTTTTGAACATAAAAGGATGTTGTACTTTGTCAAATGCTTTTTCTGCGTCTATCGAGATGATCATATGGTTCCCATCTTTAAGTCTATTGATGTGAATAACATTTATTGATTTCCGTATATTGAACCAGCCTTGCATCCCAGGGATGAATCCTACTTGATCATGGTGCACAATTTTTTTGATGTGTTTTTGTATTCGATTCGCCAGAATTTTATTGAGGATTTTTGCATCTAGGTTCATTAGAGATATTGGTCTGTAGTTTTCTTTCTTTGAGGTGTCTTTGTCTGGTTTCGGAATCAGGGTGATGTTGGCCTCATAGAATGAATTTGGAAGAGCTCCCTCTTTTTCTATTTCCTGAAATAACTTGAAAAATATTGGTATTAATTCTTCTTTAAAGGTTTTGTAAAACTCCGCTGTATACCCATCCGGTCCTGGGCTTTTCTTGGTTGGTAGTCTTTTGATGGCTTCTTCAATTTCATCCATTGATATTGGTCTGTTCAAATTGTATGTATCCTCCTGACTCAGTCTGGGAAAATCATATGACTTTAGAAATTTATCGATGTCTTCACTATCTTCTATTTTATTGGAATATAGGTTTTCAAAATAATTTCTAATTGTCTTCTGTATTTCTGTAGCATTTGTTGTGATATTGCCTTTTTTATCCCGTATGTTAGTAATTTGAGTTCTCTCTCTTCTTCTCTTCTTTAGCATGGCTAAGGGTCTGTCGATCTTATTTATTTTTTCAAAGAACCAACTTTTAGTTTTGTTAATTTTTTCAATAGTTTCTTTTGTTTTAATTTCGTTGATTTCTGCTCTGATTTTAATTATTTCTTGCCTTCTGCTATATTTGCTGTTGTTTTGCTCTTCCTTTTCTAGGGCTTTGAGATGAAGTGTGAGCTCATTTATTTGTTGGTTTTTCCTTTTTTTGAGGAATGACCTCCAGGCAATGAATTTCCCTCTTAAAACTGCTTTCATTGTGTCCCATAGATTCCGATATGTTGTGTCTGTATTTTTATTTATCTCTAAGAATTTTTTATTTCCTCCTTTATGTCTTCTGTAACCCCTTGATCATTCAGTAACATATTGTTCATTTTCCATGTGATATAGGATTTTCCCTTCCTTCTTTTATCATTGATTTCCAGTTTCATTCCATTATGATCAGATAAAATGCATGGTATTATCTCCACCCCTTTATATTTACTGAGGGTTGCCCTATGGCACAATATATGGTCTATTTTTGAGAAGGATCCATGTGCTGCTGAGAAAAAAGTATATCCATTTGATGATGGTTGATATATTCTATATATGTCAGTTAAGTCTAGGTTATTGATTGTGATATTGAATTCTATAGTTTCTTTATTCAAATTTTGTTTGGAGGATCTGTCCAATGGTGAGAGAGGTGTGTTGAAGTCACCCATAATTATTGTGTTGTGGTCTATTTGATTCTTGAACTTGAGGAGAATTTGTTTTATGAACGTCGCAGCATCATTATTTGTTGCATAAATATTGATAATTGTTATATCTTGTTGGTGAATGGTTACTTTTAACAATATGTAATGTCCTTCCTTATCCCTTTGGATTAACTTAGTCTTGAAGTCGATTTTATTTGATATGAGCATGGCCACCCCTGCTTGCTTGCGAGGACCGTGTGCGTGGTATATTTTTTCCCAACCTTTCACCTTCAGCCTGTGTATGTCTTTTCCAGTCAGGTGTGTCTCCTGGAGGCAGCATATTGTTGGATGTGTTTTTTTAATCCATGTTACCAGCCTATGTCGCTTTATTGGAGAGTTTAAACCATTAACGTTTAGAGTTACTATTGATATATGGTTTGTACTTCCAGCCATGTTTGATTATTTGTCTCTTTTTTTAAAAATTTAGTTTGTTTCTCCATGATTAGCTTTCCCCCCGCAGTCTGTCTTTACTGAGGTACTTCCCACTGTTGGCTTTGGTTATTGTTTTTCATTTCTTCCTCGTGTAGTGTTTTGCTCAAGATGCTTTGCAATGCTGGTTTTCTGGCTGCAAATTCTTTTAGCTTTTGTTTATCATGAAGGATTTTTATTTCATTGTCATATCTGAAGCTTAATTTTGCTGGATACAGAATTCTTGGTTGGCACCCATTGTCTTTCAGTGTTTGAAATACGTTGTTCCAGGATCTTCTCGCTTTCAGCGTCTGTGATAAAAAATCCCTTGTTAACCTTATTGGTTTACCCCTGAATGTAATCTGCCTCCTTTCTCTTGTAGCTTTTAATATTTTCTCTTTTTTCTGTATATTGGATATCTTCATAACAATGTGTCTTGGCGTTGGTCTACTGTGATTTTGTATGCTCGGTGTCCTGTATGCATCTACATTTTGTATATCTGTTTCCTTTTTTATTTCTGGAAAGTTTTCTGTAATTATTTCATTCAGCAGGTTACTCATTCCCTTGGTTTGAATCTCTTATCCTTCCTCTATCCCGATGACTCATAAGTTTGGTTTTTTTATGTTATCACATATCTCTTGGATGTTTCTCTTGTGATTTTTAACCAGCCTATCTGAGTTGGCTATACTCTTTTCAAGATGATATATTTTGTCTTCATTATCTGACGTTCTGGCTTCTACTTGCTCCATTCTATTAGTGATACTCTCATTTGAGTTTTTAATTTGGTTTATAATTTCCTTCATTTCTAAGATTATTGTTTGATTCTTTTTTATAATCTCTATCTCCTGATAAAGATGCTTAACTTCTTCTTTTATCTGTTTATGTAATTCATTCTCAATGTGTTCTTTCGCTGCTTGAATTTGCTGTCTCGTATCCTCTTTAAAGTTCCATTCCATCTGTCTAAGGTGTTCCTTGAGTTCTTTATATGACCATTTTTCTGATGACTCTATATCCTCCTGAATATTTAGGCTGTCCTGCATTGTTTGTACTCCTTTTCTTCCTTGCTTTTTGAAGCTGCTCATGTTACTTCTTGTTCTGTTTGACTGCTGAGTTACTGTTTACTCCTATAAATTTATTTGATGCTTGGGAGGAAAGGTATTAGAAGGGAAGGGAAGAAGTCACTAAAGAGAATCAGATTAAGCAGGTAGAATTCAAGGAAGGAGGAATAAGAAAATTGAAAAGAAATGAAAAGACAGAAGAAAAGAAGAAAAAAAAGAAAAAAGAAAAAAATAATAAAATTAAAAAGAATTTAAAATAATAATAATAATAAAAATTAAAATTAAAATTAAAAAAATAAAATGAATTTAAAAAAATTTTTTTAAACAACAACAACAACAACAATAAAAATTTAATTAATGCAGTCTTAGAGTTTGATTAACTTCTCTTCCAGTAGGTGGAGCTGTGCCCACCTGGCCAAGTTTCTCCTGTCAATACGCGGGAACCAATCACTGTGCAGCAGCTCCTCCCAGACTGGGCGAGTCTCCAATCCTGAGTGCCTAGGGCCTTCTCTTGTGTCTAGTCACTTCCCCACTTTTCCTCTAGCCAGGCCCCTCTCACAGGTGATGCTCACCACAGTACTGGCTACACACCAGGTCTGTTGCTTCTGGGAGCCCTGTTTTCATGAATGACTGGGCACACTCTCCCTGTTTGCCATTCCCTCAGACCCTAAGTTTGTAGAGCTTGGGGCTGAGAACCCCCAGCGAATTTGCTTGCCCTCTGGTAGCCACACCCCTGGAAGCTGGTGCAAGAGACCTCAGTTGTCAGCACTGGTGGGAGCGGTAGCCGCGACCGCGCCACGGGTCCCGTGCCACTCCTGATTCCCCCGTGCGGGCAGGGCTGTTCGCAGAGCCACGCGGGCGGGGCCTTTCGCAGAGCCGGGCGGGCAGGAGCTGTTCACATGGGGGGGGGTGTTGTTGTTTGCAGCGCCGAACTGGCGGGGGTGGGGTGGGGTGGGGTGGTCGTTTGCAGCGCCGAACCGCCAGAGGCGGTTCACAGAGCCGGGCCGGCGGGGGCCCAGGCAGGCAGCAGCCGTTCATATGTTCGCTGCAACTTGTGGGCAGTGGCCGTTCGGCGGCGGCTGGTGGGACTGTGCCCCTGCTCCGCGTTGCCGAGATTCACTCGTCTGGGACAAACTGACACCTCCAATAAAACTAATACCCGGCAGGTCTCCTTTCAGCGGAATTTTGCTAGAAGTTTCTCAGCAGGTCGCATGTAGGTGTATTAATGGGTCTCTCTGATCCCGTTACTGCGAAGGCATTGAAAGTGCTGCCTCCTCGCCGGCCGCCATGTTGGGTCCTCCACCACTTGATTTCAGTATTGAAAATTATTATCTCACAAAAACATTGTTTTTACAAATGAGCTTGTCCTGAAGTATTTGCTGCCATCTTCCTGTTTTCTGTTTCAATTATATTCAGAGGCAACAGATTAGCACTTTACATTCACCCAAGTGCCTGGGCGCTGGGGAGGCCTCGCTGCGCGTCGCAGCTGTCAAGGTGGAACACACCACCTAGAGACAGGCAAAACCTCCGCAGCCTGCTGAACTACAACCTTCCTGCCCCCGCCACGCTTCCGCCTCCTGACTGACCTGCGCCAGGGAAACCTGTGCCACATTTTTAAAATCCATTCATCTACTGAAGGGCATCTAGGTTGGTTCCACAGTTTAGCTATTGTGAATTGTTCTGCTATAAACATTGATGTGACTGTGTCCCTACAGTATGCTGTTTTTAAGTCCTTTGGGTATAGACCCAGGAGTGGGATAGCTGGGTCAAATGGTGGTTCCGTTACCAATTTTCCAAGAAATCTCCATACTGCTTTCCATATTGGCTGCACCAATTTGCAGTCCCACCACCAGTGTATAAGTGTACATTTTTCCTCACATCCTCACCAACACTGATTGTTGTTTGTATTCATAATAGCTGCCATTCTGACTGCAGTGAGATGAAATCTTAGAGTAGTTTTGATTTGCATTTCTCTAATTGCTAGCGATGATGAACATTTTTTAATATATTTATTGATTGACTGTATATCCTCTTCTGAGAAGTGTCTGCTCGGGTCCTTGACCCACCTATTGATTGGGTTATTTGGGGTTTTTTTTTTTTTTGGTGCTTATCTATTTGAGTTCATTATATACCCTAGAGATTAGTGCTCTTTCTGATGTGTGAGGGGTAAAGATTTGCTCCCAAGATGTAGGCTCTCTATTCACCTCACATATTGTTTCTTTTGCTGAGAAAAAACTTTTTAGTTTGAATCAATCCCATTTATTGAGTGTTGATTTTAATTCTTGCACCAAAGGACTCTTATTAAGGAAGTTGGGGCCAGAGGGGTTGGAAGGGAAGGGAGGGGGCATGGGGTTAGAAATGATGGTGGAATGTGATGGACATTATTATCCAAAGTACATGTATGAAGACATGAATTGGTGTGAATATACTTTGTATACAACCAGAAATATGAAAAAAATGTGCTCTATATGTGTAATATGAGCTGAAATGCATTCTGCTGTCATATATAAATAAGAAATTAATAAAAATTGAAATAAAAAATCAATTGACTATAAATGTGGGTTTATTTGGGGGCTCTCTAGTCTATTCCATGTCCATGTTTAGGCCAGTATCATTCTGATCTGTAGCTTTAATATGTTTTGAAGGACTCCCTTGTTCCTTTTGCTCAAAATTACTTTGGCAATTTGGGGCCTTTGTGGTTCCACATGAATTTTTGATTTTTTATTTATGTAAACAACATCATTGGATATTTGATAGGGACTGCATTGGATCTGTAGATTGCTTGAGTTAGTGTGGACATTTTAATAGTAATTTTTCTAATCTATTAACATGGCTTATCTGTCCATCTGTTTGTAACATTGTTAGGTTTTTTTTCATCAATATTTTGTAGTTTTCAGTATAAAGCTTTTTTACCTCTTTGGATAAATGTATTCCTAATTATTTTTTATATCTATTGTAAATGGAATTTTTAAATTTCTTTTTCTAATAGTTACTTGCTAATGTCTACAACACTACTTATTTTTATAAGTTGAGTTAGTATTTAGCAACTTTACTGAATATATTTAGTAGTTCCAACAGTTGTTTTGTGGAGTCTTTCTATATAAAATCATATCTGCAAACCAGGGACATTTAAATTTCTACCTTTAAAATTTGGAAGCCTAGGGACTGGGGTTGTGGCTCAGTGGTAGAGCACTTGCCTAGAATATGTGAGGCACTGGGTTCAATTCTCAGCACTGCGTATAAATAAATTAGTAAATAAAAGTTCATTGACAATTAAGAAAATATTTTTTAAAACATTTGGAAACCTATTTTATTTATTTTTAATTTTTTAAATTTATTTTTAAAAAAAAATGACAGTGGAATGCATTACAATTCTTATTACACATATACAGCACAGTTTTTCATATCTCTGGTTGTAAATGAAGTATGTTGACACCAACTTGTGTCTTCAAACATGTACTTTGGATAATGATGTCCATCACATTCCACCATCCTTGCTAACCCCCTGCCCCCTCCCTTCCCCTCCCATCCCTCTGCCTTATCTAGAGTTTGTCTATCCCTCCCATGCTCCCCCTCCATACCCCACTATGAATTAGCTTCCTTATATCAGAAAAAACATTCAGCATTTGGTGTTTGGGGATTGGCTAACTTCACTTAGCATTATCTTCTCCAATGCCATCCATTTACCTGCAAATGTCATGATTTTATTCTCTTTTATTGCTGAGTAACATTCCATTGTTTACACATGCCACTTTTTTGTTTTTGTTTTTGTTTTTTATCCATTCATCCACTGAAGGTCATCTAGGTTGGTTCCACAGTTTAGCTATTATGAATTGTGCTGCTATAAACATTGATGTGGCTGTGTCCCTGTAGTATGCTGTTTTTAAGTCCTTTGAGTATAGACCAAGGAGAGGGATAGCTGGGTCAAATGGTGGTTTCATTCCCAGATTTCCAAGGAATCTCCATAATGCTTTCCATATTGGCTGCACCAATTTGCAGTCTCACCAGCAGTGTATGAGTGTATCTTTTCCCCCACATCCTCGCCAACACTTACTGTTGTTTGTATTCATAATAGCTGCCATTCTGACTGGAGTGAGATGATATCTTAGAGTAGTTTTGATTTGCATTTCTCTAAGAAATTTCAAAATATACTTATAATTAACTATAGTCACTATAATGTGCAATAGATTTCCATAGCTTATTCCTTTTGTCTCATTGGAATTTTGTTTCCTTTAACACGCATTTTCTTTTTCTGCCTCCTACCCCCAACTGCAACCAGTATCTTATAACCACTGTGCTACTCTTGTTTCTGAGAATTGAAACTTTTTATACTTTACATATAAATGAGGTCAAATATTTGTCTTTCCATGCCTGGCTTAGTCCCCTGGACATAATAACCTCCAGGTTGATCCATGTTGTACAAAATGGCAGAAGGATTTCCTTCTTTTTCAAGGTTGAATAGTATTCCATGTATAAATATACATATTTCCTTTTATCAATTTCTTGATGGACATTGAGGTTGATTCTATATTTTGGATATTGTGAATAGTGCAGTGAGCATGGAAGTGCACATGTCTCTGCAACATACTGACTTCATTTCCTTTTGATACATACCCAGAAGTGTGATTGCTGGGTCATAAAGTAGTTTTATTTTTAATTTTTTGAGGTATAGTGGCTGCACTAATTAACATCCCATATTTTATGTTTTATTTTAGTCTGTATTTTTTTTTCTTTCCAGTACTGGGGATTGAACCCATGAGTGCTTACCCACTGAGCCACATCCCCAGCCCTTTTAATTTTTTAAAAGTGTTTTGCTAAGTTAGTTAGGACCTTGCTAAGTTGCTGAGGGCTGGCTTTGAACTTGAAATCCTCCTACCTCAGCTTCCTGAGTTGCTGGCATTACAAGCATGTGCCACTGAGCACTACTTAGTCTCTATATTTTTTAAATTTCTGCTCTGATATTTATTCTTTTCTTCCTTCTGCTAACTTTCTCTAATTGCTAGAGATGATGAACATTTTTTCATATATTTGTTGATTGATTGTAAATTGTTTATCTTCTGAGAAGTGTCTGTTCAGGTCCTTGGCCCATCTATTGATTGAGGTTTTTTTTTTTTTTTTTTTTTTTGAAGCTTAGCTTTTTGAGTTCTTTATATACCCTAGAGATTAGTGCACTGTAAGATATGTGGAGGGTAAAATTTTGCTCCTAGAATGTAGGCTCTCTATTCACCTCACAGATTGTTTCTTTTTCTGAGTAGAAATTTTTAGTTTGAATCCGTCCCATTTATTGATTCTTGGTTTTAATTCTTGCACTATAGGAGTCTTACTAAGGAAGTTGGGCCTGATCCCACATAATGAAGATTAGGGCCTATTTTTCCTTCTATTAGACACAGAGTCTCTGGTTTAATTCCTTTCTATTTATCTATCTATCTATCTATCTATCTATTTACTTATTTATATTGTGGTACTCAGGATTGAATCCAGGGGTACTCTACCACTGAGCTCTGCCCCATAGCCCTTTTATTTATTTATTTATTTTGAAACTGTGCTGTCTCTCCCAAGTAGGCCTTGGACTTGTGATCCTGCTGCCTCAGGCTCCCAAGTAGCTGGAATCACAGGCATGTACCACCATGCCCATCTTTGAATATCTTTTATTTCTTTTTCTTGCCTAGTTGCTCTGGCTAGGACTTCTAGCACTGCATTGAATAGAAGTTGTGACAGTAGGCATCATTGTCTTGCTCCTTATCTTGGACTAAAAGCTTTTAACTTTTCTCCATTGAGAATGCTTTTACCTGTGGGTTTGGAAAACATAGCATTTGTTGTATTGTGATATATTCCTTCTATACATAATTTGTTGGGAGTCTTCATCATTAAAGGATATCGAATTTTTCTAAATGCTTTACCTGCATCCACTGATATGATCATATGTGTTTCCTCCTTCATTCTGTTAATATGATGTATCACACTTATAGATTATTTGTAGGTTGAACCATCCTTGCATACTGGGATATATCCTAATCTATAATGGTGAATGATCCTTTTTATGTGCTATTTAGTTTCATTTGCTAGTATTTTTATAAGGATTTTTGCATGTATGTTCATCATTTTCTTTTCTTTTCTTATGATACACTCCTATAATTTTCTTTTCTTATGATACACTCCTGTCTCTTGTTTAGTTTTTTGGAAAAGTTTAAAAGGATTGGTATTAGTTCTTCTTTAAATGTTTTGTGGAGCCAGTGAAGCCATCTGGACCTAGGTTTTTCCTTATTGGGAGTTTTTTGTTTTGTTGTTTTTAATTTTTGCTTCAATCTCCTTACTTGTTATTGGCATGTTCATATTTCTATTTCTTCATGATTCAGTCTTGGTAGATTATATGTCTAAGAACTTAGCCATTTCTTCTAAGATATCCAATTTATTATCATAAAATTGTTCACAAATAGTCTTTTATAATCCTTGCATTTGTATATCAGTTTTTATTCATATTTTGTATTAGTTATTTGAATCTTTTTTCTTAGTCTAGCTAAAGGTTTGCCAACTTTTTATCTTTTAAAAAAGTACAACTCACTTGGATCCATCTTTTATGTTTTATTTTAGTCTCTATTTTTTTTTTTTCTTTCCAGCACTGGGGATTGAACCCATGGGTGCTTAACCACTAAGCCATATCCCCAGCCCTTTTAATTTTTTAAAAGTGTTTTGCTAAGTTAGTTAGGGCCTCATTAAGTTGATGAGGCTGGCTTTGAATTTGCAATCCTCCTCCCTCAGCCTCCTGAGTTGCTGGGATTATAGGCGTGTGCCACTGAGCCCTGCTTAGTCTCTAGTTTTTAAATTTCTGCTCTGATATTTATTCTTTTCTTCCTTCTGCTAACTTTGAGCTTAGTGTTATTTTTCTAGTTCATTGAGGTATAATGATATAGGTATATTTTTCTAGTTCATTTGGGGTTTTTTAATTTGAGATCTTGCTTCTTTATTTTAAGTAGGCATTTATTAACATAAACTTTCCTCTTAAAACAGCATTTGCTGCACAATCCCATAAATTTTGGTATGTTGTGTTTTTATTTTTGTTTGTCTCAAGACCTTTTTTAATTCCCCTTTTTAATTTCTTCATTGATCGAGTGGTTGCTCCAGGAATATGTTACTTAATTTCCATGTGTTTGTGAATTTTCTGAAAAATTTCTTCTGTTACTGATTTTTGGTTTCATACCATTGTGGTTGGAAAAGATACTTGATGTGATTTCAATCTTCCTAAACTTGTTTTATGGTCTGTATTGGAGAATGTTCAGTGTGCACTTGAAAAGAATATGTATTCTTCTTTTGTTGGATGGAATGTTCTGTATATGCCAGTTAGGTCTGTTTGATCTAGAGTCTAGTTTAAGTCTCCTGTTTCCTTATTGATTTTCAGTCTGTATGACCTGTCCATTGCTGAAAGTAGATTATTAAACTCTCCTATAGTATTGTGTAGTATAATCTATCTCTTCAGGTTTATTAATATTTCCTTTATATATTTAGGTGCTATGATGCTAGGTACATGTTTATTGATAATTGTGAAACATTTGTAATGAATTGACCCTTTTATCATTATGTAATGAGCTCTTTTGTCTCATTTTACATTTTTTAACCTGAATTCTATTTTATCTGATAAAATTATAGTTAGCTACCCCTCCTTTTGTTCTGGTTTCCATTTCAATGGAATATCTTTATTCCATCCTTTCACTTTTAGTTTATGTGCATCTCTTAGAGGTGAAATGAATCTCTTGTAGTCAGCATTATAGTTGCATCTTGCTTTTTTCATCTAGTCATATAATCTCTATCTTTTAATTGCTAAATTTAATCTATTTAGATTTCAGGTAATAATTGATAGAAAATGACTCATTCCTGCCATTTTGTTCATTATTTCCTGACTGTTTAATAGACTCTTTGTTCCTTTCTTCCTCACTTTCTGTCTTCCTTTTTGATTGGATAGTTTATCTCTGGTGGTATGCTTCAATTTCTTATATCTTTATATATCTACTATAAATTTCTATTTTGTGGCAACCATGAGGCTTACAAAAAAAACAGCTTATATTATAAAAGGCTATTTTAAACTGGTTAACAACTTAACTTTGATCACATACAAAAATTCGACAGCTTTACCCTATTCCTTCCCACATTTAAAATTTTTGATATGATAATTTATATCTTTTTCTATTGGCGTATCCTTTAACAAATTGTCATAGCTACTATAGTCTCATAGTTTTTTCTTTCAATCTTTATACTAAAAATACATGTGATTTACACATTACAGTTATTAAAGTATTCTGAATTTGATATGTGCTTACTACCCCAGTGAGTTTTATATTCTCTTATATTTTGGTGTTACTAAGTAGCATCCTTTTTTCTTGTTTAAAGAACTGTCTCTGTAGTGTTGTTGTTGTTTGGTTGATTGGTTTTGTTTTTAGTTTAAAAAAATTTTTTTTGTACTGGATATTGAATCCAGGGGGTTTTACCACTGAACCACAGCCTCATCCCTTTTTATTTTTAATTTTGAGACAGCACCTCAAAGGGCCTCACTAATTTCCTGAGGCTGGCCTTGAACTTGTGAACCTTCAGCCTCATCCTCCCAAGTCACTGGAATTATAGGCATGTGCCACTGTACCTGGCTTCCTCTAGCATTTGTTATAAGACAAGTCTGGTAGTGCTAAACTCCTTGAGCTTTTGTTCATCAATTCGGAAGGATAATTTATTCTTAGCAGGCAGAGTTTTCAGCACTTTAGCATTGTGAATGTATTGCCTGGCCTATATTGTTTCTGCTGAGATATCAATTGCTAGCCTTATTGGAACTCCCTCAAATGCAATTTGCTTCTTTTATATTGATGCTTTTAGAATCCTTTCTCTGTCCTTGATTTTTTTAACAGTTTTATTATTGTATGCTTTGATATTGTTTTGGTTGAATCTGGTTGGAGAACTTTGACCTTCATATAACTAGAAATTTATAGTTTTATTTTTTCCTGGATTTAGATGATTTTTCAACTATTATTTTTTAAAATAATTTTTTTTTTACCCCTTTGTCTTTGTCTTTCTCTTCATGGACTTCTGTGATTGAAACATTTACTCTTTTGATGATGTCCTATAAATCCCCAAAGCTTTTTTATTCCTTTTCATTTTTTTCTTTTCATCTCATTCAAAGGTATATTTTCAAATAACCTATCTTCAGATTCCCAGAGTTTTTCTTCCACTTGATTAATTCTACTGTTTATGCCCTTTGTTGAATTTTTCATTAAATGCATACATTATATTTTTTAGTTCCAAGATTTCTATTTAAAGATATATAAAATTTCAATCTCTCTATAAAATTTCTAATTTGGCTTATGTCATTGATTGGATTCCTGACTTCACTGAATTATTTATCTATATATTTTTTTTTAATTATTTTATTGTTGGTTGTTCATAACATTACATAGTTCTTAACATACCATATTTCACAGATTGATTCAAGTGGGTTATGAACTCCCATTTTTATATATATTTTTAATTTCACTGAAATTTCTTAAAGTGATTATTTTGAATTATTTCCAGGCATTTTATATATCTCCATTTATTTAAGGCTGAGAGATTACTGTTCTGTGTTCTTTTGGTGATGTCTCTTTGGTTTTTCATGTTTCTTGTTGCTTTACATTGATCTCTGTACACTTGAAGAAAGAGGGTCTTATTCCAGTCTTTGCTGACTAGCTCTTTCTAGGAAACTGTCACCACCCAGCCACCCAGGGATTTGGGGCAGATCATTTGGCATGTTCCAAAGGTAAACTGACTGCTCGAGTTCTGAGGCAGGTTGGCTGGTGTCAGAAATAGTGGGCAGGCCTGTGTTGGGGTGGACCTCGATGCTGTGTGTGCAGGAGACGATCAAGTGCTGGCTTCGGTCTAGAGTCTGATTCTGTGAGAGCTGGCTTCATATTGTACCTCAGTGCCACTATGAACCACCAGTCACTGGATTGAGCCCAGAGCCACTGAGGCTGGTTGGGTACTGGAGTGAATTCAGAGATTGAGTCTGTAGGGCTAGTATGGAGCACAGGGCAGATTTAGAGGCCCAGACTGTGGGTGCCATCCTGAAATCTTTGGCATGGCCATCACTGAGTTATATTGAGGCTGGTCTTGGCATTGGGGTCGGAGACTTAGAATTTTACAGTAGGGAGCTGTTCAAATATTTTAAGCAGGAGAATCAATTGGTTCAATTTGCCTTTTAGAAGTTGGATTTGAGAATGAATGGGATCAATGCTGAAAGAGAGAATACTTCTTGGATAGAAAATAACGGCTTCAACTAAGATTATAGCACTAGAGGTAGAGAGAAATGGGTATGTTGGGGCAGGCTTCAAATGGCTATAGCTAGTCTCTCTCACTGAGACTTCCAGCAGGCTATGTTATGTTTTAAGTGTGTAGCCAGGGCTGGGAACTGACTATGTTATGATTAGTCAGGGTCAGAAACACACTGATTCAGCATATATGTTCAAGGTTGTAAACATTACCTTGGGAGCATGCACCGTCACCCCCTCACGTAACCTGTTGGCAGTGCGCCTTCTTTGTTTGACCTACATATAAAAAGGGCCTGTGGAAAAGACTGAGGGCAAAATGGGCTACTGGGGGCTACTGGGTGTTATGAGGGCTAATGGGGACAAAATGAGAACTAAAATGGAACTGGCTGGAAGATGAGCTGAAGCTGGAGGCCGGAGGCTGTGGCCACCACTGAATTAAGCCTGTCTCTTATCCTAACTGCATCTTGCACCTTCTTCCACCTGCGGAGGAGCCCTGAACCTTGTTTCCTGCATCTGGATCCCTACATGATGGGGTGGATTCAAGAAATATTTGAAAAGTGACAGCAATAGACTTTGGTGAGATCTTTGCAAGTGAAGAATGAAAATAAGGCAAAGAGATAATGCTTAAATGTCTGGCTTAGACAATAAGACTTAAGATGCATAGAGGGGATCTGCTTGTGAAGGAAAATGAAAATTCATTTGGAACATAAATGACCTTTAAATCTTGAAAGACATAAGTGGAAATGTGTGCACACAGACACACACACAGACATGCGTTCGCGCTCACACGCACACACACACACACTTGATAGGTATGTGAGGGTTGAAATACAACTTTGAAATCTATGTTTCATGAGAGAGTAAGTATGGCTAGAATTTCCCTTGGAGGATATATAAAGAAAGATGAGAAGTTTTAAGGACCTACCATGATGTTCTGAGTCATATCAGAATGGGCTAAGAAAAACAATTCAACAAAAGAAACAATTAGAAACAAGATCCAAACAAATCAGCCAAGTACTATTATAAACATGTCAAGAGAAAATATATTTTAAGCACAAAGATATGACCGAGGGGACAAGTGTTACTTAAAAGTAAAGTAAGACAAAAACCAAAGTGTTTAGTGGTTTCATCACAAAGCAATTACCATTCACTTTGAAACAGACCCGAGGAAATGGAGGCAGCAAGTGGAGGCTGCTCTGGAAAAAATTTGGCCAAGAAGGAAGGGGAGCAATGATGGTCACTGGAGGAGAAGATAAAGGAGGTTTTGGTGTTTGGGTTTTTTTTTTCTTTTATTTGACAGTTTTATTTCTGTTCTTAGACAGCAGAGACTCAAGCATGTTTAAATGCTAATTGGCTGGAGCAGGAAGGATTGGGGATAATGGTACAGTGAGCTTCTGGAGGAGGTGGAGAAGAAGCCAGGGTAATGCAGAGCATTAGGAGGACAAGGGGATGAGTTTGGCAGGAAGGGAGACACCTGCTCCATGTTCCATGGGAAGGAGGAAAGCACAGGTGCACTGGCAGTGGAAATCTGTAGTGTGATGGCAGAGTTGGGCCATTCCCCTTTTGTGATTTCTATTTTCCCCACCGAGTAGGAGGCAGAGGCATATGTTAAGAGGGAGACAACTGAAGTAGCAGGGCAGGTAATTTGAGGAGAGTGGAGAAAGTTTTAAGTAGCTGCTGTGGAGAATGAAAGATGAAGAGAGAAATAAACCTATCTGGGTTGCCTGTCCAAATCGAGAGTTGGTTGAGATTAGAGATCATGAAGGTGTGTGCTGTTTCCCTGACGTGTGTGAGTGATTCGGAAGCCTGGTTGAGAGCCAAGATTTCCATTTGTAATATTGGTGTGATAGAAGAATGGTAGAGAAAAGAGTTCACTCTGGTGGCAGAAACGCAGTTGACATGATAGACCAGAGTGTAGGTCAGGGCAGCAGAACTGTAAAAGATAGATGTGCTCTTTCTGTGTTCCTGATCCCATTCTGCCTTTCCAGATTCTGGTATTTTCTGGTAAGAGGTAGATACAGAGCAGTCACAGGAAGATACAGCCATGAGAATGATTTGACTGATCTGTGGGGTAGAGGTGGAAATCAGCAGACTTGAGGAGGTCAAGGTCTGAGGCTAGAGGAGAAGTTATTTGGGTCAAAATTATTTTGTTTGCTGCATTTTGAGATGTGATATCATTTTGATGCAAAATTTTATTCATTTTTCAGGAAAACATACTTTTTATAACTCGAAGTTTCATATGGGGCTGCTCTTCCCCTTACCATGTAGAAAGCATCTCAAATACCCCTAAGCTTTCCATGCCCTAGGCAAAGTCAAATTTGGAGGGGAAATCTAAATACTGTCAGACATCACTAGTTTTTGAAAACCTGATACAGGTTATAGTTTTTCTTGCTCTTGTAAGTGTGTTGTCCCTGTCTCTAATGGACCTGGCTTAGATTTGAAACTCAATCCTTTTTACTTACTCTCTTATCTCGTCTTACCATGAAAACAACAAACCAACTAAAACAACCCCAACAAAACATTCTTATAGGACCATTGTGTGAAAAGCCAAAAGAAGTTTAAAAATTGGAGCGATGAAGGGAATATTCATTATAGCAGAGTCAACAACTTCCAGGATGGGCACTAGACATTGTCAGTTCTTAGAAAGTCCCATGCCATTTCTGAACTGAGCCTTCATTTCCCTAGAGGATCACTTAGCTGTCATTTTTCTTCTCTGCCTTATCTCCTTAAAAAGGAAGAAATCTGCTCCTACATTCTGAATGTTTTAGTTTTCTCCAGGCTGTGCCTTCAAAGTCAGCTCCAGATCCTTTTGCACGTCAACATTTTGTATAATCAGTAAATTCAGTCAAGAGAGTGTAATGGTTCAGTCCATAGCTGTGGGGATAATGAGAAGAGGTCATATTTGGGATACACTTGAAAGTAAATTCAATAGGTTTTGTGCAGGTTTTGGATAAGGGCTATGAGAAAAAGGAAGGTGTCAAAGATACGCCAAGGTTTCCACCCCCAAGAGTTGGCATTGATCAAGAAGAGGAGGCTGTAGAAAATCAGGTTTGGGATGGGAGGGTTAGAAGTTGTGTTTTATCCATGTGAACTTTGAGGTGCCATTTTTATATTAAGTGGAGATGTCAAGTAGGTTGCCAAATGGCTTGAAGTTTGGGTTAGGGCTATGTATATACAATCTTCTCCAAGAAATTTATTTCTAAATGTTTTCTCAAAAACATAACTAACAGTGGGACCTAGACAAACACATAGACTTAATCTTTCACCAATGGGAGAAATTCAAGTAAAGGGGAGGTACTTTATCCAAAGCTGATATCAAGAGGGCACTGTTCTTAGAGCTGGGAGAAAAACCTATGGATTGTTCCAGATAAGGCCGCAGATTCAACTCCTGAATCTTAATTTTACTTCCTTCTGAAATCTACTAACATAACAATCAAGGAACTTAAAAAATAAATAAAATGAAAAAACAAAAACATAGACCAACGTGGAGAGGAAGAATTGGAAGATTGCAGAGGAGAAAAAACAATGATATTTTGTAAATGGAAATTCAAATAAAAGAGTGGCAACTGACTAGCTGACTTGAGGCATCAAAGTGCAAAACTTAGATTAAACCACATTTTCTCTGTAGAAGCCCCAGGACATAGAAACTGGCAGCATTTGGTGCCTCTGGAACTGGTGGAGGGTGGAGATTACAATAAGGAAAACTGAGTGAAAGCCAGAGCCCCTTCCCCAACTATACAGCAAAGTCACTGCCCCTCCCCAACCAGCCCCTGTCTGGAAAGGGTAAAACAGGACTGAAGGACAGCAGTCACTGTGAGTCTAGGTACATTACAGAAGGTGGATGGGGGTTAAGAGATTATCCATCAGTAAGGAAGGAAAGGATGCCTCTTCTTCTAGAAGACACAGTTCCAACCAGCGTTCATGAATTGGTTAGCAAGTGAGGGCTGCATTTCAGCTGTCTTCAACCTGGTGTCTTCAAGAAGAAATAAATTGTAAGTGGCCCTGAGACCACCCAGATCACCCTGTAGTAAAGTGCAAAGTCAACTAGCCCCATGTGTGTGCTCAGACTCCCAGTCACCAAATAAAGTTACTAACAACTGAAGGATGCCTTAAATGTGGAAGATAGAGACCAAAACAAATATAAATAAACACACAAATCTTTGGAAGAAATATAGAGTGTAGCAGAGAGAAGAAAAATCAAACTATTGATTAAATTATTGTAATTAATACTATTAGATATTTCCTCCATGAAACTAGAACAGAATTCTATAAGAAAAAGAAGAGAAAGAACATTCAGGAAACATAAACTCAACAGAAGAGTTGGAAAATAAAGTTTTAAAACAGCTCAAAAAAGTAGAACAAAAATATAGGCAATCAAGAAAGGAAAGATAGGGAAATTAGAAAACCAATACAAAAGGTCTTACCTCAGCATATCAGTTCCAGGAAGAGGTAACAGAAAATTGAGGGAAGAAAATAAAATGATGTAATTCATGAAAGTAGAATTGTACAAATGGCCCTATTGAAAGGTCCCATCAAATGCTTGCATATAATGGATAAAAAGAGACCTGTGACAGGTTACAGTACCATGAAATTTTAGACAATAAGTATAAAGAAAAAGAAAAAGTTCTATAATCTTCAAAACAGACAGAGCTGGGAAGAGGGACAGCACAACCACACGTCAAGAGTAAGAATTACTTTGAGCTTCTCAATAAAACCAGAAGCAATAAGATGGTAAGTTTCCCTCCCTTGCACATTTTAAGGATACTACTACAGGATAGGATATACCAGTATCATCTGCTCAGAGAGAATGTTGGTGAGCCCAACTCTTTTTCTAATCCATTCCTGGTCAAATTCCTGACTGCTCTATCTCCTGGACCATTTTACCCCATGGAAATGTTCATTGACCTCCTACTAGAACCAGAGGAAAGCTATGATGAAACCCAAAGCAGGGAATTCTGTGCCTTGTACTCTATTTCTATGAGTCACTCAGTACTCAGTCCATATTACAGCCCTCCAGAAGCTGAGTGCTATAAATCCTGTCTCTCTGGGATCACACATTTTTCCAGAAGTGACTCTGGAACCTATCAAAGAAGCAGAAGCTGACAGGGGCTTAAGGGCTCTGTTTTGGTGACCTTTCCCTGGGCTTCTTACCATTCCATGCACAGGGGTGCCCATCCACAAGACTCAGCCTCTACTGGGCAGCAGCCTGACTTCTTCATGAGAAGGTCAGTTGTGCCAGCTAATATTGAGCATATTTTGTCACTTGTTACTTGTTACTGGTGTCAGCATGAGCATACAGTGTCTGAAGTTGTTTTCTACTTGACTAATAATGGCTAACAACTGGAGAGCAGTGACTGTGGGCCAGACCTTATTCTGAGACCTTTATAAATGCAACTTTACCTCCTTGTTTGGAGATAATAGTAGACATGATTATCAGTGGGGACTTCTCCATGTCTTTATCATAAATGGAACCTTTTGCTAGCTCTGTTACCTCTGAGAGAAGTTGACAGCTGGGTGCAGATCTTTCTCTTGTCTGTATATAAAGGTCAATCAGGGAAAGAAATGAACACTGATAATTTAAAATATTACCAGTTGATTTCACTTCTCTATTGTCTTCTTTGTATTTCTTCTCTTCTATTGTATTTTCTAACTCCCAACATTTTGCAACCCCTCTTAATCTCTCACTGTGGAGGTTAAATTTCAACATGAGTTTTGGTGGAGACATTTAAACAATTGAACATGGCATGCTCTTCTGTCATCCAGAGCAGGACAGACATCACCAAAGGGCAAGCCAGTGGAGATCTCTTTCACTGACCAAGCAGCATCAAAGGTTTTGCCCCAACCAGCAAATGTGAAATGTATTTTGAGGCCCCTGGTTCTGGTGCGATGTCATATGAAGTGAATTACCAGGGCTCAGAGTCTGGATGTGAAAGAAACCGCGGTGGAGTCTGTTGGAACAGCAGCAGAACCCCAGCCAACCCGAATAGTTGAGAAGTCCTTCTGCAAGCAGTCCAAATGCATCTCTTGTTTCTGAGTTGTGCCTTTATGCTACAACCACACAACTATGCTATGTAAACAGGAAAATGGCAAAAGCTTTCTCAGTTCAAGTCAGCTCTGGAAACTCAAGATGTTTCCCAAAAAACCTGTTAAGTTGGGTGTGTGCACAGGTATTTCAGAGCTCATCCGGCTCTAATTAAAACTCATATTTCTAGTCTGTGTGTTCACCCAAACAATGTGGAGTCAAACCACAAGAAAATCTGTTATCACTCAAATTGGTACATATTTTTCATACAGCTGAAATGTTATATAAAATCATGAACTGTTAAATATAAAAGTAAAAATCAAATGCAGACACCAGTTCCCATGCTACCTAAGTCTCACCTTCCAGAAAGATGTGAGCTGTGGGTCACAGCTGCACACCGAGGGCACCAGCCTTGAGATCAAAGCCTTTTACGCTGGAGGAAGTATTTGTGTCAGCCCCTTCCACAGACTGCTCAGTGTGCCCTCCCCATGTCCTCGTTCACTCCAACGTTGTAAAAAGTTATTTGTTTCAATGATGTTTTAAAGTGCTCTGTGCAATTAAGTTTTAAAGCAAGTGGGGGTGGGGGTTAGTTTCCCTTCGATGTATATATGAAACTCACAATAAATTTAAAGTCCTTGGCTGTGCTTGGGGAAGGGGGAGGATTAAAAAGAGGAAATTTTTTTGAAAGGAACAAACACTTCAAAAAGTTAAACCTGAGGTGTTTTTCCCCCTTATAATATTGAAAATTTCTTTATAGTTGGAAAAAGTCAATAGATCAAAAAACATATAGCCAAAAAAATTTGTATATCATTTCCACATTCAACTTGTATCCAATTTGCATCTCACTTTCTAAAGGAAACCATTGCTTTTAAGAATAATTGTCACAAAATACTACAAACCACCTTCCCCTGGCTCCGTGTGTTACTGATTTGAAAACATGTGCTGTTCTTCATCTCTTAGCTGCCCTCCAAATTCGGGATTTTGTACAAAGTTTCTGTTATGTGAATGTTTCTGTTAGCTTTAAAGAATTCCCTGGAGTGCCCTAGTTTTCTTGGGAAGCTCTTAGAAAAATAAAAACATATCCTGGAGCATGATTCCAAACCGAGACACATATATGGTATATATTATTCAGATGGCAGTTGGGGATAGTAGCATATCCTTATTCCATTTGTAAGACAGCATCCAATGCACAGCCTGTGGGTGCCGAGCAACTAAAGATTAACATTTCATCGACAAAGAAATAAAATTCGGGAAAAACAATGAATTCAAACTTAGCACAAAAAAAAAAAAAAAGATATCCTGGGAGTGCTTCTCAAATATCAAGTTGTGCATATGCTGAGCACACAGAAAATTCTAAACTTCCAACCCCCTTGAATGAGAATGTCCTTGGCTAAGTAAAATGGGCAGAGTATTCATCAGTAAAGAATAAATCACAGTGCCTGGCACATAGTAAACTTGGTAGCTAATAAAATCATTTCATGTTATGCAAACATTAAGTAACCTATGGGCTTGATGCCACAGAGACACTAAGCAAAGCTGAAGGAAGTGACTCTCGCTGCCCACCACATGCTCTGTGCTAAGCCACATGCTTCCTCCTTCTGTCTGCTTCTTTTCTACCATGTTTACAATCATCATACTTTAGGCCATTAAAATAGTGAACTGCTGGGCTCCGTTGGTCTACATGTTAGGCTACAAATTCACTGACCGCCATATGGAATATAGAATAAAGCCTCATGGTAAATATAAGACAGGCAAAATAAATTCCCCAAAGAGCCATAGTCATCTTGGTACATTCAGGACTAGAATTTGTCAGGTAAAAGGAAAATTCACTTATGAGTCTTAAAAAGGGCACCTGTATTGATGAAGCATTTTCTTCTAAGATGAAGCATGTGAATGCTCAGAGATGCTCTCTTGACCACCCTTACCTGGCTGACTCCTGGAGTAGCCAACCTGCTGCAGGCTGTCTTGAAAAGACAGTTATGTGCTGTTAAACTTCTTCAAGATCTTTTTTTTTATATGTATATATATTCAGTCTGTCTCTCTTACTACAAAATAAGCTCCTTACTCCAAATTTCACACAGTGTATTAGTTGATGCAATGTGAAATTATGACTGGCATCAAGGGTCTGGGAATGAAGACACCTACTCTTGGAAAGCCCAAGGGAGACCAGAGAACAACAACTGGGTCTGAGGGTGTATAAACAAAACGTATATTTGGTTTTGAAAGGCATGAGATCAAGGGGTTCCTTTCTAAGAAAGCACTGCAGGGCAGCCACAGCTGATACCCAGAGAATCCTGGGTCACTGGAACCCAAGAGAGGTCAGTACTGGAACAAGTGTTGACAGAGGCTAGACTGCCCTCGGGGCCAAAATTCCTCCCAAAGGAACCAGGCTGGCCTCCAAAAAAATCAATGCCAGATCCAGACTTTGGAACTGACGAAATAATCACACGAGAACAAATACCATCTATGGAATGCTTGCTTTGTATTGGGCACTGGGCTTTGCTGTTCAAATGCATAACCTGTATGAAGTCAAGCTACCTCATGATCCAGTCCTGACCTGGACATGCCATCAGAGAAACAAAAGCCTGGCAACCAAATAGCAACTGAAAATAATTTTAATCCTTGTTTTGCTCTCTCTTGAAAAGAGAGCATAGGATTATGTGCTGTTAAACTTCTTCAAGATCTTTTTTTAAAATATGTATATATATATTCAGTCTGTCTCTCTTACTACAAAATAAGCTCCTTACTCCAAATTTCAAGTTCTGTCTTTAAAATAGGATAGAAATGCCTCCCTCTTTCCCCTTTACTCCCTTCCTTCCCTCTCTGTTGTTCTTTTCTCTTCTGTAAGAACTCCTCTACCCTTTGCAGTGTAGATTCTCCCAGCCTGGGATTCTCCACCCTTCCCTCTCACAACATTGACATTGCTAACTTGGTCAGGATACTTCTCAGGGCACCATCAGACAAAAACAGGAAGGGAACAATCAAATGGTGTAGACAGGAAGAGGACATGCATACAGATGTTCAATCATGTTTACATTACTTCATGTATTTTCACAATGACCCTTAGAGAGAGAGACTTCCATTAAACATGTGAAAAGATATGGTGAAGAGGAATAATAATTGGGATATAATTCCAAGATGCCCACACTACTAATCCAGGGCCAAGAAAAGTCTACAGGTAACTGAGGCTCATTGTGAGGTTCATAGACTTTAAAAAGGATCTGAATTATCTTGTTCCCTTCTAAGATAGTTAAGGTTTCCCTCTAGGATTCTGTTTTACTCTTCCTAGATTTAAAAAGCAATGACAACTTTGTGTTCAACCAGAGACATGAAAAATCATGCTCTATTCGTGTAATATGAATTGAATTGCGTTCTGCTGTCATGTATAACTAATTAGAATAAATAAAATTTAAAAAATTAATTTTGAAAAAAGGCAATGACAAAACCATCGTAGGAGAGACAAGGGTTTATGAACTGGCCTTTTATAAGATAGACTTCTACAACTGCTGTACCTGCTATAGCTGGTAATCTGTTTTCCGCCAATTAACTGAGCAACAAATAGAGTGCAGTTGGAGAGAAGATTATTGTAGTTTAGATATGAGGTATCCCCCTGAAAGTTGATGATTATATTATGAGAGTTATAACTTAACCCGTGGATTAATCCACTTGATAGATTAATGATTTCAAAGAATTACTATACTGAGTGGTAAGTATGGGTATGGCTGGGAAAGACAGGTCACTGAGGCATGCCTGCCTTTGTAGTTTAAAATGTCTCTGGTGTCTTTCTCTCTCTCCCTCTCTGCTTCCTGGCTGTCATGACCTGAGCACCTTTCTTGTGTCACACCCTTCCACCATGATGATCTGCTTTACCTCCAGCCTAGAGCAATGGAGTGAGCGAACTACGGACTGAACCTCTGAAACCATAAACTTTTCTTCCTCACAGTTGTTCTTGTCAGGTATTTTGGTCACAGACCAAAAGCTGACAAACACAGAGATTATTTCTACATCCCATTTGCTTGTGAAAATCAAACATTCAGTATAACACGAGACCCTCTAATCCAGGGCCAAGAAAAGTCTACAGGTAACTGAGGTTCATTGTGAGGTTCATTCAAATCTTATTGGCTATCACAAAAAAATTAATATAGTAATAAGTGATTTAGAATACTGGGAGAGTCTTACTCCTATATTTTATAAAACAAAGGAATCAGTGAGGGGACTCATAAGCTCTTATGAATCATCTATTTGGGAAGAAATGGAAGAAAATAAGTCACATAAAGGAAAATCATTAGTAAGTTTTTAAAATCCCCAAGAGTTTATATAATTTACCAATAAATTGGTTTAGAGCATTTTGGGGTTTTGTTTGTTTGTCAGGCTGGGAATTGAACCCAAGGCCTTGTGCATGCTAAAACATACTCAACCATCTAAACTATAATTCTTGTCCTGGAACATTTTGTTCTTCTATAAGAAATAATTTAAAGATTGGAAAGCAGAAATTAAAAAGTAACTACATCTGGGAACAGAAATATGCTATTAGTAGGCTTCTCTGGCATCGAGGCTGAAACTGCTCATATTTAATGATTAATTATGATGAGGAAGAGTGAAACCTCCAGGTTTACAGGTAACACGAAGTACTGAAGAACAAGGAGGATCACCATGGTGGAGGTGGGCAGAAATAAGCAGTAAGAGATGTGTAAGGATGATTAAAGCAGAGGATGAACTACATGAGATACATATTTAGAAGAAATAGTCTAAAATTAACATAATTATATCTGCTTTAAAAACTTTAGAGCAAGGTGAGGTATAAACCACTAGATTGATGAAAATACTACAATATAGTACATGAGTTAAAAGCTGCAAGCTAAGGAAAGAGACTTAAGTGTAAGTTGCTGTACAAAGATATCTGTCATGTGAAAGGGAGACCAAGGAGAGCTGCCTATTCTGTTCTTCTTTCCCATTATCATTGACTCTTCCTGAAGAGAAAGAGAGATAGAGAATGTGGGTGTGTAAGTGTTGTGTTTTTCTGTGTGTGCATATTGTGTGTGTGTATGTGTGTATTTGCATAACAACCTTATTTTGACCTATATCCCCAAAGACACATAGGGCTGTTTCTTTCTGTTGAAGACTGTTCAAATTTTGTTCCCTTTTGTTTCTTTGGGTTTTTACCTATTATTAGTGACTTTTCATAATTTATAAAATTACTTTGGATTCAGTATGAATGATAAATTATAGGCAATTAATTAAGTGCCCAAGACAGGATGCAAGGACACTGGGAAATTGCTATAGACTTTACAGGAGGTGACAAGAGCAATAGATATGAATGACTTTCAAAAATATGTAGGCAGTTGGATCACAAGGATATGGTAATTCATGGGAAGCAGTTGAAGAGGGTAGAAGTGAATGTGAGATAGGATTTCTGTTTATACACTTAAGTGATGATATCTATTGATATTGATATAGAAAAATAATGAGAGGGACCCATGTTTATATAGAAAAAGTTAAAATTTCATTTGGAGTATATTAAGTTTGAGATGGCTGTTATACTTCCAAGTGGAGATGTCTAAGGAGCATTAGAATAAGTAGTGTGTCATTTGAGAGAAAGTTCTGAGGTAAAGGATAAATTTAGATATGGTTTCATGTGAATGATATTTGAATTTATGTAGCAAAAGCAATCATCTAGGGAGAGAGAACAAAATGGAAAAACAGAAGAGGAATTGTTCTGAGTAACTTTAACAAATTATGTTTGAGCGGAAGAGGAAGAGACATTGATGAAGACTGAGAAGAAGAGAAAGGTAGGTAGGAAGAAAACTAGGAGAGTAAGGTGTAAGATGCTAGTGGTGGGGCTAGGGGTCTATGTGGGTGGTAAAGCACATGCTCAGCATGTGTGAAGCCCTAGGTTTGAGTGTGGCACTGAGAAAAAAAAATTAAAAGCCAATGACAAAGTATATTCCAAAAAGGAGAAAGTAGTCAATGATACCGAATGTTGTTAGGGAATCAAATGAGATAAAAACTCAGAAGTATCCATTCCTTTTAACAACATGGAAGTTATTGATGGTCTCCCTAAGCACCATTTCAATGGAAATCTAAAAGCTGAAGCCAGTCTGTAGTGAGTTGAATGGAATTTAAGACTGGAGATAGTATATCCAGACAAGTCTTAAAAGAAGTTTGACTATGAAAAGAAGAAATGGAGATGAAGATGGTGTTATTTTTTTTTAATGCGGAAAATGTACATTTATTTAAATGATGATGGAAAAAACTTATTAGGAAGGAAGAGGTTAAAGGTTAAGTAAGAAGAAGGGGAATGATTGGTACTAAAATATTCCAAGGAGATAGAGACTGGATGGAAAATACAGGTATAGCCTTTGTATAGGAGATAGATATCTGTTATAGCTGCAAGAAAGGAGGAAAAAAAAGATGTGTTAAGGTGTTTGTAGAGTGGCAGTTTTAGTTAGACTAGTTCCTGTCGGGTGGCTTCCATTAAGTTTGAGAAGGTGTCCTTACAGGTCATCTGCTGAGAATAGGGGTTGGATGGAAGCATAAGTTATAGACTGGAGAAAACAAAGAAGATTTAAAATAGACATTGAAAAGAGTGAGAAAGTTACCTAATTAGAGACAGACATATTTAGATGGCTGGGCAATGATCTTTGCAGTTGCTGTTGAATTTATAGTAGATCCATTTGCCTGTTGTTTGAATATTGCTGAATGAGGTCTCAGTTATTGGAGGAGACATGAGGAAGGCCGAGTGGGATTTATAAACCATTAAATGGATGGATGTCCTATGAAGGTTTAAGAAAGTGGTAAGGGAGTTAATGCGGAGATAGACTATGGAATCTGAGCTGTTCATGGGTGAAACAAAGACTGTTACAGTAAAAGCATACATGGGCCAAAGTTCATGGTCATGAGGAGAACAACCAAGAATTGTTAAATAATGGAACCATAAGGGAAGGCACAGTGGTCAGAGAGTTTGGAAGTGGACTGTTGGGTATGATGGAAAGTAAGGACTGGTGTGTGACTCTGGAGTTAGAGGGGTGGTGAAGATCAGTGATATTTAGGAGGTCAGGGAACAGAGAAGCCAGACATCCTCCAATGCCCTAATTTGATCAAGATATTCTCGTATAAAACCTTCTAAATGTTTTACATTTTTCCTTTCTTATTGAACCCATTTTTTTCCAGATGTGAAATGCCTATGAAAACTTAAACAAATCAACCACTTATGGTAACTTTGAAATAATACGTAAATATTTATTGTGTTTGAAGAATTAAAAACTTGGAACCTAATGGATTAATTCATTAATCCATCTGAAGTTGATATTTGTGTATAATGTGAGATTACCATTTTTATTTTATTCTATTAGTATAATCAATATTTCTTGGGTTATTTATTGGATAGTTACTAAGTCCTTAAATAGCCCTTGAATTCCTTCCTTCCTTCCTCATTATCCTTATCCTTTATTAAATCCTTATCACATTTAGCAAGGTAATGCATTACCTTTCAGTATCTTCACTCTATAATTCATAGTCTATAAGTTTCTGTAAAAGTTATTTTTCTAGAACATAAATATGACCATATCACTTTCATGATTAAAGTACTTAAATCACTTCTTTTTATTACTAGAGAATAAAAGCCAAAGTCCTACATATGGCATATTTAAAACACTTTATAATATTTCTATTTATTATATTTCTTTACTTTTTATGTCATCTGCATTTTCTGGTATCACCCATATGTGTACTCAACTGCTACTATATAGAAAATATATTATCCAGATTAATCTTTTTTTATTTTTTATCAGAACTATTGATAAGAATCATAGTTGCTAGATTTTAAAATTGTAATTGGCATTCATTTGGCATCTTCTAGGTGCTCTAGAGTACCATATGACCTTAAAAGTTTAAGCATTTATAATCTCAGGGACAAAAAGCATTAACTCACATATTTGTTAGAAAGGGAATGACAATGGACATCAGAGTAAACTCCTAAGAGTTCTGAGAAAGAAGAAATGGCATTTTTGTTGGATGGAGGAAATCTGTGATGGCTTTGTGGAAATGTTGACTGATTCCATTTTGAAAGATGGATATAATTAACAAAGAGAAGGGTTGGGTGGGCACTTTAGAGAGAGGAATGGCATTTAAAAAAAAAAAAAGGCAAGTTAAATGGGGAAGTATGACCTTGCAGTGCATGACTGGTGACTGAGCAGGACAAAGATGAATGGCTGGAAAAGCAAACTGAGGCTTAAGTCTGCAAATTCTCCAAGGAGTTTATTTATTTATTTATTTTAGTATTCCCTTTCTGTTAAGCCCATCTAACAGTCCTGTCATAATACGACAGGTTAATAAATTAGGCTCTAGATTTTTGGCATTGGGAGTCACTGACAGTCCGTATTAGGGGATTGATATAATTAGAAAATGACATGATTAGATGGACTGGAATTCAGAGAGATTAAGTCTAAGAGGATGCAGTAAGAGTCTAGGTGTGGTATGATTGATTAACTTGGGAGGTGGAAAAGCCAGAAAGAATGCCAGAGAAGTTTCAGAAGCAGAACCCATTCTAGTAATGCCCAAAGAAATGATCTAGCTCAGCTCTAAAAAAAAATTAAAAGGTAAGAATTCCATGGTGAATTCTACATCTGATTATAAAGCATCATGTTATATTTGCATTTGCCTATATGGAATTTCTTATGTTCTTTTTGGTGGCTTTTAAAAATACCTTATTGTTTAAAATTATTTTTATAAATTAATGTTATGACTTTAGATTAATGGTTTTATTCTTGTTTCTCTTCTCTTCCTCCTCTGTTACCTATGATAGCTGCTACTGGATATGGTTGGGTCCCCTGATCAGGAACTCCAGGAAGCTGCAGCAGGTTGTATATCCAACATCCGCAGGTTGGCTCTTGCTACAGAAAAGGCAAGGTACTCTTGAAATCTGCAGTGCTTCTTGCCATGACAAGCTACCAAGTTTTATATAACCCAGGACATGTCATTCCCATGGCCAGAAAGCCTAAATTGGGAAACACTGATGAGCAAAATCTTGGAAACAGTCTAAAAGAAAACGTACATATTAGAAGTTCAAATGATACTTTTTAATCTGAAAATTGCATGGGTATTTTTGGTTTTTTTTTTAATGTTTCAGGGATATGCCATGTAATAAAATGTAAAGCCAACAAATTTGTGATGATTTTCCAAGAACTTGGAATATGTGTAAATAGTATTTATGTAAACAGTCTATATATAGAGAGAGACACACACATACATTTCAATGATGCTTTTGTATTTGTGGAGATTTTAATAAAGAATATGGCTTTCCCAGGGTGCAGTTTCATAGTCACTCATGAGTGTCTTTAGAGTCCCCTTTCTGTTAAACCTATCTAACAGTCTTGTCATAATAGCTTTGTCTGTTTGATCACTTGCAACCCACGGGAGAGTTCTAAGGAGATGTGCTGATTTCACAAATGGTTATTAAATGGAATTTAGAGTTAAGCAGCTGGACTTAGAGAGATCATCCTGAGGTCATCCCAGATTTCTCCTGAATTACTATCAAACATCTGAGAAGATAATGTATAACCGTCACCATATCAGATAATTCAAATTACAAGAACATAGGCAATGAGTTCGTCTTTATTCTTCAACTTACAGAGCATAAACAATTATGTTTTATTTCCCTCACAGGGTTTCACCAACACTTTTATTGAAAGAAATTAATTTATGCTGATGGGAGGATAATATTATTACACATAAAATTGCTTTGCATTTCTGAACTTGTTTTCAGCACACGAAGTACTTTTTAGAAAGTGGCTACAAAGGATTAATAGCATTTTATCAGGTTAAGAAACATTAGAATCCACTTAAAACCATCACATATGTAACCTCAGTGTGCTGAAATGTTTGGGAACTGACTGTCCTGAGCACCTAATAGCCAGAAAAATAGCTTTGTATGCATCAGCTCGGCAAGCTGACAATCTTAGTTAATGCTTTAAAGAGCAGGCAAGGCAGTTTTATAGAAAAATATTAGGTACTGTATATGTTTGTCATAATTTGGAGATCATAAAATTAATTGAATTCAATGTAAATAATTTGTACAAAATGAAAAGCCTGTACAGGATGAGAATTATACCAATGATAGATGCTCCAATAAAAAGATAAAGCACTTCTGAGAATTTTAAGGTTTCATAAAACAACCATTCATCTCCACTGCTTTTTAAAGGAGGTTTGGAAAGAAGATAATACGAACAAGGAAATGGTATTAATACTAAGAATAAAATTTTAAATATAAAGTGAATCTGTTATCTTCTAACAATAAATATTTCTGTTAAAGCCACCATTTAGCTGTGTTGTACAACCTAAAAAAATTCATCTTGAAACCATGGATTATGGTAGCTACAAGAAATGAATGAACATGCTATGATTTTATGATTATTAAAGGAAGCTTCTACCATTGCCTTCAGAGTTTAAAACACCCTTAAATTACTGGTTCCTGAAAGTGAAAGGAAACAACAGGAAAAACACAGCAAACAAGAAAAACAACCCTGTGGACATTGTAGGGGAAGCATTGATATGTTGTACATTCTGCTGGATAGAAGAAAACTTGGGCTTTCTGTTTTCATGGTTAGTAAATGCATACAATAAATGCCACAGTGCTATTTTAAAAGCAACTAACCACTTGGAAACAGAACATTAACATGATGATTATTTTGTCTTTCGAAGGAAGAATTTTTAAAAAATTCCTAAACACCCAAAAGTAGTATCTTTAGAGTAGATAAATGAGAATATTAATTTAAAGATCATCTGTGGCTTATTTTTGTGAAATGGAAAACTCTGAACTTACTAGAAAATACCAAAGCCAGTGAAAACACCTATAGCTTTCGGAGAATATAGATATGGATGATCACACCATTGTTGGGCCATTACATGCTGTGAAAAAGTATTCACTATTTTTCTTCATTAGTTTATGTGTGAGGGTTTTCTTTATATTTATCTTGTGCAATATAAGGCCAAGGACCTTAATTCTTTATAAGTTTTCAATGACAAGTTTCTTTTTTATGCTTCATTTTTCCCCTTAGGGAAAACAATATATTCTCTTGGTAATAGATGGCTATTTATGTTTGAAAGGAGGAAGGATTTTAAGGTGGAAGGAATTTTAAATAGACCCTCCAACAGATCTCCCAATCTCTTTAAGTTGTGAGAGGTTTTTTTGTTGTTGTTGTTGTTTTTTTTTTTTTTTTTTTTTTTTTTTTTTAAGAAATCCTTGCGCCATGATCCTTGTGCCATTCACACTAAGCTGTGTGTTTGCTGCTATCAGGATACCTTGCACTGAAAAACAACAAACATTTGTTTGTTTTAAAAACTTTTTCTAGATTTCTAAGTGAATGGAAAGTTAGTTTTGTTAAGGCTTGGCTTTGTGGATCCTGTTGTTTTGAACCTTGATTTTACATCTCTAAGGCCTTCACATGAAACCAATTCCATGTGATTCAAAATATTTGGAAAATTGATTTCCATGTAGGAACATGAGAAGCTCAGTTGTTGATACACAGACAACCAAGAGTGATGACTAAATCCTTTCATTTTCCTGTACGTAATGGGATTAGGTTTACAAGGTAAAACTTAACAGTGCAATTAATTTAAGATGTTTAATTTCATTTCATGAAGATTTGGGAATGGAATGGACTATGTCCATTCCTGTGATTCAGTGTAAATATTAATAAAACCCACTTATTTAAAATTCTCACTCCTTTAAATGCATTAAATGCCCAAATAACCAATGGTCCACATGTCCTTACATGTAAAATGTGAAAATCTCCTAAATGAGAATGGAACAGAAAGGGAACCAAATTTTATATTATACTACTCTATGCAGGCACAATGTTAGGTACTTTTTTTTTTAAGAGAGAGAGAGAAGAGAGAGAGAGAGAATGAATCTTTTTTTGTAGATGGACACAACACAATGCCTTTATTTTTATGTGGTGCTGAGAATCGAACCCAGGTCGCGCCCATGCTGAGCGCTCTACCGCTGAGCCACAATCCCAGCTCATGTTAGATACTTTTTGATCTTACTTTAAAATGCAGGAGAACTGATGAAATAGATACCTTCATATCTTACTAGGGTAAGGACAATTTGGTAGTGCATACCAGAAGTTTTATAACTTTGTGTGCTTTGGGGATTATGTTCAAAAAGTTATCTGTAATGGAGTTCCCTACTTCCCTGGTTGTCTTCAATGTGTCCTCTAAAGGCCCCATGTGTTAGAAGTGTGGTCCCCAGCTTGGCATTATTGGGAAGTGGTGGAAACTTTAAGTGTGGGGGCAGGAAGTCAAGAATGATCTTTGGGTCCCTAGGAGTGTGTCCTCAAAGGGGATTATGAGACTGTGATCTTTTCCTTCTCTTTCATTTCCTGGCCATGAGGTGAGTATTTTGTTCTGCCAGGTGGCCTGCCATGATGTACTGCCCTGCCACAGGTCCAAAGCAATGGGACCAATCGATTATGCACTGAGAATTCCTAAACTGTGAGCCAAAGTAAATCTTTTAGCCAGTCCCCCAAAACCAAAGGCTGAATGTTCTCTGATATGTTGATGCTAACACACAATAAGGTAGCGGGAGGGAAGAGTAGAAGTTCATTAAATTAGACAAAGGGGAAGGAAGTAAAAGGAAGAGGATGGAAATAGGAAAGACAGTAGAATGAATCTGACATAACTTTCCTTTCCTATGCTCATGTATGAATACACCACCAGTGGAACTCAACATCATGTTCAACCACAATAATGGGATCCTAATTAGGATTTTATACTCCATGTGTGTATAATATGTCAAAATACACTGTGCTGTCATGTCTATCTAAAAAGAACAAAGAAAAAGAATAAAACTTTTATTTTGTAGTTTTATTTTCTCAGTTACTTTTTAGAGTAGTAAAGGCTGACACATGCATATAATTTTATAACAGTAGGAATGATAGGAAAACTCAGGTTAATTTAATTATGGTTCAACCACATAATGAAAACATGTTGTGGAATAAGAGTTAATGGCAGAGAGCATTTCAGAATATATTATTAAACTACAAAACAAGTTCCAAAGCAGTCTATGTAATATGAGTGCATTTTTAAAATACATGTATTTAGCAAGGTAGTCGCAATGAGAGAGATGATGTTTTTGCTGCTATTTTCTAATCTAGTGATATGAATTATTTTTAAAAAATAAAAACAAAACACTTCCAATTAATTTTTATATTTTTGCCATTTAGAAACATCTAAGTCAGACATTCTTCCTAACACTAGCTTTAAAAGAGAGAGCATCAGTTTACAAACAGGCTGTACAACACATACATGAAATAAATGAGATTTTTAAAATATGAGAAAAGTAACTTCAACATATAAAAATACCATAAGGATGTTCTTAATCTATAATATATGCATTTAAAATAGTTTTAAATTACAACTAATGGTATAGTATAAATTACAAATAATGGTATAGTATTATTGAGACATCCCTAAGTGGAGCTTGTATAAATTCTGACCATTTCCTTATTTGGTTTTTGTCAGTTAAGCAGCTTAATTCTACTCTAAAAGCATAGAAATCACATGAATGAAATAACTCAAAGGATCATTGATAAGTTGCTTCATAGAATAGTGTTGTTTTGAGAAGAATAGTTCATACCCCTTAATTATTTACTCCATTATGTACTTACTAAGGCTCTTTATACATTTTTCCTTAGTAAATCTACTAGGAGTACACTCTCAACCAGAAGTAAATTTAGTAGAATCTCACAGACCTTAGTAATCCTTTAAACATCATGTTTTTCTCCTCTGTGCTATTTTTTATGCTTGAGTTGTTACATTAATTTCATTTCATTCCAATATTTGTTTTCTCCATTCTAATCTCTGTGTCTCCAGTTTATACTCCTGTTTTTTCTGACAACTGGTTATTACATTTTCTGGCTCTTAAACTATTTTATGCTTCAATTTCTGTAAATGCAAGATGTAAAGTTGATATTTCAATATGTTTCTGATGTGCAATTGTCACGGCTGACTGGAAATCATGTAACAGATGGGATCCTTATTCTCCCAATCCATTATTTTTAAATTTTCAAGTAAAAGTGAATTATTCTTTATTCAAGACAAACGGAAGCTTTTCATTTGCCATTTCATACTACCTTGATTTATTAGTTGACAAAAGACATACTTAAAAATTCTACTCTAACAGCAAAAAAAATCACATAAATTAATTACATAATTGACCTGAATTGATGTTCAGAGTTAGGATTTGTCATTATAGTTTAGATTTATGTCATAATTCATTTTATATAATTAGAAAGATATATTAGTATGTATCAGTATGGTTCATAGAGACTTCAATAGCTGGTTGGGTTATTCATGAAAGATAAGTCTGTGTGTGTGTGTGTGTGTGTGTGTGTGTGTGTGTGTGTGTGTGGTTACCAGGGATTGGGTGGAGGGGAATTTGGAGGTAGTTTAGTCTAGAAACTTCTATGTATTTGAAACTTATAGCACAATTCAAACTAGCCACACTTCAAGTGCTTAGCAGTTTTATGCATGGCCTGTGGGTATTGTTTTAGACAAATCTTAGTCTACCCACTGGGATAAATTAAGGGCTTTTTAAAATCAACACATTTGCTTCACTTTACATGAATTTTTTTCAAGTCATCACCCTTTTTTGTCTCAGTGACTTTTTTCCTGTGGGCAAATCTCTCAGTCATGCTTTCTATTGGCATGATGGCTTTTAAAATTCAAATTTGTATGACTTTAAAGACAATTCATCTAGAATACTATAATTATATTGGGGCATTTTTTAATTTTAAAAATTATTTTTAGTCATAGTAAGTGCCCATAACATGAAATTTACAATTTTAAGAATTTTTAAGCGTAAAATTTAATGGTATTAAGTATATTCACATTGTTGTGCGACCAATGCCATTATCCATCTCCAGAATTTTTTCATCACCCCAACCTGAAATCATCCCAATCCACTAATTAAACTACTTCCAATTTCCCCTCCCCCAAATCCCTGGTAACCACTATTCTACTTTCTGTCTCTATGAATTTGCCTATTCCAGATGCCTCATGCAAATGGAAACTCAGTATTTATTCTTTTGTGTCTGGCATATTTCACTTAGCTCAGTGTCTTTCAAGATTCATCAATGTTTAGGCAGAATTAATATTGTTAAAATGGCCATACTACTGAAAACAATATACAAATGTATTCAATCCCCATCAAAATACTAGTGACATTCTGCACAGAACTAGGGAAAAAAAAAAAAGTCCTAAAATTCATTTGAAAGAAAAAAGATGGAGAATAGCTAAAGCAATTCTAAGCCAAAATAAGCAATGCTGGAGACATCACAATACCTGATTTCATATTATACTACAGAATTACATGGTATTAACATGAAAACAGACACATAGACCACTGGTTCAAAATAGATGACACAGAGACAAATCCACACATCCACAGTCGTCTGATCCTTGACAAAGGTGCCAAAAACATACATTGGAGAAAAGACAGCCATTTTAACAAATGGTGCTGGGACAACTGGTTATCCACATGTAGAAGAATGAAACTAGACCCTTATCCCTTACCCTACCCTGCACAAAAATCAACTCCAGATGGATCAAAGACCTAGGAATTAGACCAGAAACTATGCAACTCCTAGAAGAAAACATAAGATCAGCACTCCTGCATTATAGGCCTAGGCAACAACTTTCTCAGTAGGAAACCTAAAGCTCAGGAAATACTGCCAAGAGTTAATAAATGTGATGGCATCAAATTAAAAAAGCTTATACACAGCAAAGAAAACAATTAGAAATGTGAAAAGAGAATCTATAGACTGGAAGAACATCTTTGTTGGCTACTATCTTTACAGAGGATTAATATCAAGACTATATAAAGAGCTAATCAAACACCAGAAAATCAATAGCCCATTTAATGAATGGGCAAATAAACAGATGCTTCTCAAAAAGAAGAAATGCATTTGGCAAACAAAAAGAAAGACTCAACATTATCAGTAATTAGGGAAATACATATCAAAACTACACTAAGATTTTTGTCTCACACCAGTCAGAATGGCAGTCACCGAGAATATAAACAATAATAAATGCTGGACAGGATGCAAAGAAAAAGAAAAGTTTTTACAGTTTGTGTGATTGTAAATTATTATAACCACAATGGAATTCAATATGGAGGTTCCTCAAAACACTAGGCATTGGAACCACCATATGACCCACCTATACCACTCTTTGGCATATATTTTAAAGAATTAAAGTCATCAGACTACAGTGATACATTCACACCCATGTTTACAGCACAATTCACAATTCACATGGAACCACCCTACATGTCCATCAGCCAATGAATGGATAAAGAAATTGTGATACACACACACACACACACACACACACACACACACACACACGATGGAGTTTTATTGAACCATAAAGAAAAATGAAATTATGATATTTGTAGGAAAATGGATGGAACTTGAGACCATTATGTTAAGCTTAATAAGCCAAACTCAGAAGATCAAATGTTTTCTCTCATATGTGGAAGCTAGAAAGAAAAAAGGAAGGGCTGGGGATCTCATGAAAATCAAAGGGAGATAAGTAGAGAAGAGGGATCAAAAGGGAGTGGGGATTGCTAGGGAGTGATACTGGCCAAAATATATTGCTATGTTGAGTGCAATTAGATATGTAACAACAAATTCCATCATTAAGCATAATTATAATGCACCAATAAAACATGAAATTAAAAATGTTTCATCTATATTATAGTATGTGTCAGAATTTTCTTCTGTATTACAGATGAATAATATACAACTATATGCCTATACCACATTTCACTTAACTGATCATCTATTAATGAATACATGAAGGCTGTTGCCAAATTTTGGCTATTGTGAATGATGCTGCCATAAATAAAGATATAAAAATATCAATTTGAGAATCTGCTTTCAATTCTTTTGTGTATGTACCCAGCATTAGAATTGCCAGGGTAGGAACAGCTATTTTTTAAACTTGAAGATTCAAATTTGTAGTAAGCATAAGTGATTTGGGGGCATTCTTAATATCAGGGTTAGTGAATTTGAGATGAATTCACAGAATGTCTAGGAGGGGCTCTGTTTATTAAGCATTCCAACAGTTTCTCATCCTTGACTCTGAAGAAAAAAAATTCCCTGGCTATGGTCTAAATGTGTGTGCACCTCCAAAACTCATGTGTTGAAACCTAGCTCCCAAATTGATGGGATAAAGAAGTGGGGTCTTGGGAGGTGATTAGTATTAATGCCCTTATAAAAGAGGTGAGAGGGACCTTATTAGCTCTTTTGCCCTTTCACCATGTCAGGACACCTAGAAGGTGCTATGCGGGAGGAATGAGCCCTCACCAGAAACTGAATCTACTGGCACCTTGAGTTTGGCTTCTGGAACTGTGAATAATAAATTTCTGTTATTTATAAATGACCCAGGCTAAAGTTTTTATTATAGCAGCTGAATGAATTCAAATACCCCTCAAGCCAATCTAGGATATTTTTAATTCTGAACAAGTCATGTTCTCCCAGAGCATGATTCACTGAGGGCCAGTTAAGCATTTAAAAAGGTACGGTTGCAGTTTTTGCAACAATAGTAAGCTCTTAACAGCTGGACCTCTAAAAGTACCAAGATACCCTAGAAAATGACTGGAACTCTCATAAGTTCTACTGTCTGATGTCTAGGTTGGACTTAAGGGCAAATTCTAGGTTTCCACAGCTCCTGTGTACAATCTGGCACTTTTAGAAAAAAAGAGAGACTGAAGGCCACTTAAAACTTTGTGCTGGAACTGTGAGAAGTATTTCTTTGGGGTTATGCTGCCATAAGCATTTGCTCAATTTCCACTGTGGCCATAACCCAAACTTACAAACAGACCCATAAAGATGGTGAGACCGGTTCCTTGACTGCTTTCATGTGTCTCTATGTGCTTCTGCTTGGTATTCTCCTAGTTCATACCCCTCCACTTGCACAGAAGTTGGTGCCCCAAACAAACTTCCTCTTGCTTGATAGTTGTGCACACATGGGGAAGATCTTAGAGTTAGGCTGCCATTTTGCTTTGAAGGAAATGTATTGCTTTTTTTTTTCAAGCTTCGATGGGTATCCCTAATCTTCAATTGGAAGGTGTAAGACATTAAGGGATCACTTTAATTATTTTGTCCTGTTTGAAGCAATAAACAGCTGCTGACGCCAATTTAAAACAGAAGACAAGCTAACACATTTTTAATCTGTGAGGTCAATTTATTTGGATTATTCTCTTAAACTGATTTAATTATGAGCTAAAACAACAAACTAGAAGGTGTAAGGGAAAGGGCGGTCTTTCCTTCCTTGCCTAGGGGTATTGTGAATGTGCAAGACAGATGTTTGAGACAGATGGGCTTAGCCAAAACTTGCTGTCACTCTCCTAGGAGTTCTGAGGTCCATCTTCACGTCTTACTCATGGCCCATCGGAGCCAAAATTTACTTTTCCTGCACTGTGGCCATGTGAAGTCTTTTCTTTTTTGAATAATATTTTTAATAATTTCCTCAAAAAGAAGGAAGTTTCTTATTTATGCCATGTAGGGAGAAGATTTATGTTTCAGAGAAGGAATGAGGATTCCTTCTGAGGGCTAGAAAAACTTGCATTAATTCTTAGTTGATGAGATTCAGTCCTGGATTCAGATCAGTAACGATCTGCAGAATCAAAATCGTTGTCCATTTTCTCTTTCCTCAATGTAACCCAGTTTCAGCCTACCTCTCTCTCTCTTACCTCTCCTTCAAATATATTCTACATGTACCCCAATCCAAAAAAAAAAAAATCACATATGTTGACTCAGATGTGAAAAAATTTATGTAACTTCCTTTAATTTTTTACACGTTTTTCCACTGATGGGTGAAAACTTGACTTTGCCAATTAAAAGTGTCAAGCCTTTTGATTTAAAATAACTCCTTTAGGTTAACTGTTTAGTCTTTTGGAGTCTTTCCCTTTTCTCAGGTGTCCTGTGTTCCCTTCCCCTTTGGCTCCCCAGTTCCTGTGAGTAGAACAGATCCTGAGGAGATTGTGGGTACCTCCAGGGAAATCCTGTTGCCCTGCTTAGTAATCACTGGCCTGCATCCTCCCTATGGCTGCAGGGAACATTGGATCTCCTAGTCCAGGGCAGCCCATGGTGAAGGGGGGGGGGGTGTCATTGCCCTGCGGTTCGTGTCTGGGGTGCTGTTGCCAACACTATGATCATGGCTGGAGTTTCCCATGGATCCTAGTTAAGAGGCCTCCATCTTTCAACCTCTCTTGAACTCCCAGCCCTTTCTGGTGACTGGGTTTTCTCAGCACTACTGGATCCTCCCAGGAGACTGGGAGCTGCTGGCTGTTTTCCCTGTATTACAAAATCCTGCGTGGGGACTTGTGAGTCTTCCCTGGGCTCCCTCAGCTTGGCCAGACATGGTGATTTGTAGAAACTGGACCTTCTCTGAGAAGCCTAAGCCCCTCCAGGTTGCCTCTAACATTTTTTTATTTCATCCAACTCCAAAGTAGGCCAAGCTCTCATAGGCACCCTCCTTCCCCTTCTCTTCTTGCACTCTCAGGCATTTCCTCCCAAAACAGAGTTTTTACTCTCCTTCGTGTGGCAGGAATTTTTTTCAATCATATTCTCCTTCATCCTCCTCTGAGGCCAGTCCTCCAAATTTTGGTTCTTTATGTAACGACTCTGCTCTAAGAGGTCTGAGAAACACTTCTACCCCTGCGTGAAGTCCAATGTGGGGGACTGTTATTTATTTGCAGACATTATTTTTGAAAAACTAGTTTGAAACTCCAAGCTGAGCAAGGACTTCTTTGTGTGGCCTTCTGTTTCTCTTTTCCTGCAAAACATTGTCTTTAGTCTCCTGGCTTAAAAAGAGGGAAAGCTGCAGGATTTTAAAATCAACCAACTAACCAAACAAACAAACAAAAAAAAACCAACTCTGGAAATACTAAGAAGGAAAAACACATCATATGGTATTTCAAAACATTGCCTACTATAATCAGCCAAACTAAACTGTTTCTCTTCCCCGAATGTGCTAGACTTTCTCTCCTGCTTCCACATCTTGTCTGTGTGGCTCCTTTCACCTTAGAGAAGTTCAGGGATTTAGTTTTAACTTCATACTTGCTTTGCCGTTGTCTAGCTTTTCGCATTGATGTAGAGCTGAACTGGGACGCCACATATTTTCTTCAGCAGCCACCATACATTGAGAACCAAATGAAAACACAAACTATTCTGTATGGTAGAGAGAAACTTTGCATAATCTGATATCAGATCCTAGTAACAGAAAGTTATCTGGTTTCTGCAGACAAACGTACCCACTAAGATTTTGATGAAATTGGCTTAAATCACATAGCATGAACAATTCAGCATTTTTCCAGTATTTCCATAAATTCTTGAATGGAACATATTTTTTTCTGTTACTTCTTGGCCCTAATCATTGCTCTATCATCTAGATTTTCAACTCTTTCTCACCATACCTCTTGCAAATAGAGACATTCCTCTTCCCTTCCTCCTTTTATCCGCTTATGATTTCAGACATAACACAGCCCCTTTTTCTTTGATTTCTGAAAAATACCACTTGCCCAAGTAAACATGAGTAGAAGACATTGATTGATGACTTAGGGATGAGGGCCGGATGGAAGAAAACTTTTTAGATGTAACTGTATCTGTATCGGTTATCTTTTTCTGTGTAACAAACCATCACTAACAGCCATTTGTTCAGTTCACAATTCTGATGGTCAGCAATTTGGATTCAGTTGGGTGCCTGCAGAACCTGTCATCTATAGGTTGGCTTTGTTTGGGGGGATGGGTTCCTTCATGGCCTCAGCTGGAACAACTAGACGGACTTGAAGTTGTTCCCTGCAGTCTCATCCTCCTGTAGGCTAGCCTGAGCATGTAAAGCTTGGATGGGGGTCCAAGAAAACAACCAGAGCATGCAAGGATTCTTGAAGCCTAAAAACAGCAGGTACACTGTCTTTTCTGCTGCATTTTGTCAGTCCAAGGAAGTCCCAAAGTTTCTCTCTTCCTCTTGGTTGGAAGCTACTAAATTACAATGCAAAGAGGTGTGCATATGGTGAGGTTGAGGAGGAAAAGCAAATAGAACAGATCCCAGGGTTCTCTTTCCATAACCAAAGTCCTTAAGTAGTTTTTTACTAAAAATACATCTCTCTCCACTCAGAAGAATGTTGTAGCCACCTTTTAAACTTCTAGGTTTTTTCTTCTCAAGAACAGATGGAATAATAGTGTGCGTGCGTGCGTGCGTGTGTGTGTGTGTGTGTGTGTGTGTGTATGAGCAGAGTTTGCAAAAAATATAAGTAATTGTTTTGTTTCCTGGGATTATGGTGATAATTAAAATTTTAATCTCAACACTTGTCATTATAGTGTCCTTGAGATAAACAAACGAAATAAGCACATATTTATTTCTTTATTTCAATTTATCCCACACAGAATTACATGAGGACACATACCTTAATGGTCTAATTTGGTGTGGTTTCTAACAATTAGGCAGGTTTCTAACTATTCTGATATTTGCTTGAGAAAATGCGTCAAGCACAAACTACCAAATAGATTTGAAAGCACACTAGAAATAATTACTTATTTTAAAATACATCATAAGGCAAGGATCCTTTTAAATTTAATTTTCAATAATGGTTAAGTGAATTAAAAAACTAGAAGAAGATTGAACAGTCTATGAAAGTACTAATAATAATTTTAAAAAGCACAGCATTAGGGCTGGGGTTGTGACTCAGTGGTAGAGTGCTTGCCTCGCATACATGAGGTCCTGGGTTCGATCTTCAGCACCACATAAAAACAAATAAATAAAAAAGAAAGATATTGTGTTCATCTACAACTACAAAAAAAATTTTAAAAGCACAGCATACCTTTCCTAAAGAAAAGGAAAGAGGCTGATGAGGAAAAAATAATCAGTTCTGGGAAAGTAAATTTCAAAAATTCAACAAGTTAGGGTACTGGCAAAAAAGAAAAAAAAATCCTGATAGGAAGAAAGGAGTCCAGAAGAGCTGGATGCCCTTTAAACAAACAATTTTGGCAGGTGAACAAACTATATGGGAAGCGCAGCACAGGGAACAGGGTGCCAAGTTGGCAAAGCAGAACAGTGCAAAGTTCTAAACTGCAAATTAGAGAACCACAAGAAGATGTCTAGCCAGATCACCAAGGATGAACAAAAAGAGGGGCCCCAAAGGTGTGGGGACCACATCAAAGTGAGAAAGATAATGTAGTGTGGGGTAGACATAAAAGACATCAGGAAGCTAGTAATCAGATGTAGTAATAAAAAACAAATTATTACTGACAATTTGACTACATAACCAGTCCTGGATTTAATTTATTTCTCTGCAGGTCTGTTGCCTGGCTTTCCAGTCAGCTTCAACTAAGATACTTTCAGTTGTGAGTAGCAGAAATTATAATTCAAAATGGCTTTAAATTTAATTTTTTTTTTTTTTTTTTTTTTTTTTTTTGGTGCTAGGGATCCAACTGGGGACTTGCACAGGCTAAGCATGCACCCTGCCACTAGCTTCACTCCAGCCTCTCAAACCGGCTTTTACAAAAATGGGGGTCTGTTGGTTCATGTAAATGGAAAGTCCAAAGATAGACTGATCTTTAGGGTAAGTTTGGTCAGGGTTTGAATTCTATTTTTCTGGAACTGTGTCCTCTCTACATGCATGCCTCATGATATTATGCTTCACTTTAAATTTTTATAGCTATAGTACTTTTTTTTGTAAATTGAAGGTTTGTGACAACCCTGTGTTGAGCAAGTCTATAAGGGCCCTTTATTCTAATGGTTAGTAGCATTTTTTTAGCAATAATGTATTTTCTAATTAAGGAATGAACATTATTTTTTTAGATATAATGCTATTGTATGCTTAATAAACTATCATAACTTTTATATGCACTAGAAAACAAAAAATGTATGTGACTTCCTTTATTGTGATATTTGCTTCATTATGGTGGTCTGGAACTGAACCCACAACATCTTCTGCCTACTTTTGGCTTTATTTTTCCCCCATGGTTGCAAAGTGGTTGTAGCAATTTCAATTCTCTTACCTTCATACTACACCATTCAGAGGAGTTTCCCTTTCTCCAATCATAGGTGAACTTTCTGATCTTCACACTGATTGAACTAACTCAGGGCATTCCCACATAGATGGGCTTAGGCCCAGAAGAAGCAGACAGTTGGTAAGGAAATGATTTATACTGATTAATTTGGGTCATACAGAGACTGAGACATGGGAGGTTCCATCTTACCCAACCCATGCAGCTGATGGTGCAAGGAAGGAGGAAGCCAGTAAAATGCCTGTTTGGGATGGTTTGGACTATGGAGGAGTGGCAGAAATAAACTCCCCTTTACAGCTCTCTTCTGCTTTGGGTGAATAATTACATAAGTAATGAGAAACAAAGTTATCATGTAGTGAACCAAGGCAGGTTAGAAAAGCATTCCCAGGGAGTGAAATTTAGCCCAGATCTTTCCCACTTCTGCCTTAAAGAAAAGCAACAATTCTATATTATTAAAAGTGAGAATGGATCCTATGAGGCCATCTTCATTTTAACTTAACTGTGATCTGGATATCTCACACTGGATCTTTAAAAGGGTCAAATACTCTTGTGCTTACAGCTCACTTCATAAGAAAGCTAAAAACATTTCAAAGTAAATTCAGTTTTGCCATATTAACTGCTGTCTGAATAAATTCTGATTTCAGTGAAATTTAATTGGGGAGAATAATTGTGTGGAATGCATTTTTATGCTCTTGAATAACAAAGTGGTTTTTGCTCTGTGTAGGATAATTTCAGTGTTTCATCTACAATTAGAATCCCTGATGTCTTTGAAATTTCTAGAAAAACTGTTTTATCTCTTAGCGTGAGCTTCTAAACCTCATCTGCAAAATAAGAATAATTAAATGTACTTCATAAGATGTCATGGGAATGAAAGGAAATAACATACAAAAAGTAAGTACACCATGCTTGCCAAATCTAATATATCCTTATTACAGTAGATAGGTAAGATCAATATGATACATAATTTCATTATTATTTCAGTGTATCTGTGTTTATTCAGTCTTCAGGCTAGACCTAGGAAGTTGGTATTTACTATACCATTTTACAGATGATGTACAGAGAGATGGTAAATAAGTCTTTGACTTTCTAAAGTAATAAAATGACATTTTTTTTCCTTTTTTTACTGAGTAAGATTCACACTTAAAAATAACTTTAGATTTGTTAAATCTCTTTTACTTTCCTTGAACTTTGTTCTAACCTACTTACTCAATTGAAACATAGAAAATGCATGAATGAGGGGCTATCTCTGCTATTCATTCATGATCAAAACAATATATTATTGGGGTTTTATTTTCTAGACTCTTCTGTCTTCCAGTCTCTTCCTTTTGCTATTTTTGGATTATCGATTATATAATCTTGCCATTAGGCTTAAAAATCTACTCTCTGGATTAGACTTAAATATCTCACATTTAGTAGTTACTTGTTAATATTTATTGAATAAAAATAAATAAATGAATAAAGCATAACACTAATTTATAAAGAAAAATAGCTTACAGGAAAGATAGAAACTAATTCTTATATCACCACTCTGGTCGTGATATAAATAAAGGAACATAGAAGTTGGAGAAAGTTTGAGCTAGTTGTGGAAACTAGGAAAAGGTAATATTTACATGTCAAAAACATAACAGAATTTTCTTAGGTATAAATGAATGGGAACTAACTAAGGAAGTCACAGAAGGTCAAGTGCTAAATACAGTTTTACAAAGAGTTTTATCATTGAGAAATAAGTCTTGAAAAAATTTTCAGGGAAAGATCAATATTCCCACTTCAATTGCTTATAAACATTTCGTTATTTGTATGGATATCTATTTGATTTTTTATAACATTTAAATTGCATCAATTTTTGCTTTTACCAAAATAACACCGAACAACAAAATTTTTTCTTATTTTTAAAGGCAATTTTTTGTGAAAGGAAGAGTTTAATTTTCAAAAATTATAAGGAGAAATGCAAATAAAACCAAGTCTACATGACCAAAAAGAAAGAAAGAAAGAAAGCAAAAGAAATTGCAAAGAAGTTGAGAATAGCAAAATAAGATGACAGAACAGTAAATACATTAAATTAATAAAATAGATAAATACTTCTTAAGAGGTTAAAGAAATATCAACACAGCCCTCTATGTTTGGGTCCACCTCAGTCTTACTCAGTATATATAAAGCACTAAAAGAAAGTTACACACAAAAGTAAGAAAAAAAAAACATGCAAAAAAAAACTAAGCAGTAGTTGTATGAAGAAGAATCTGAATTCTTTCCTTCTCTCTGCTCTGATATCCCCAGTGTTGGTTTCATTTTTTAGGCTGGTAGCAAAATAGTTGCTGTAATTGCAAGTGTCATACCAGAAACAGCAATTTTCAGGTTGAAAAGAGACCTTGATTCTTGATCCGAAGAAGGGGACTTTCCCAGAGAATCTTTATCTACCAGTGCACTTCCTCTTGACCAGTATTTGACCTTCTACCCAATAAACAATCAACTGGGGACTAAACCCCTAGACCAATCACACTGTCACCTGAGACACTTAGCTATGTAGAAAAGAGATGGCTATCCAAACAAAACTAAAGTTCTAGTAGAAGGAAGAGGGATAAATGGTTTCTAGTTGGGCAACAAATGATGATCACAACACCAATAAATGTCAGCCAAAGATAAGTTGATGTATCCTAAACAGACTTAAGGGTGAAAGCACAGTTATTTAGATCAAGAATTGCTTTACTTAGCCAGGCAGGGTGGTATATGCCTATAATCCCAGTGGCTAGGGAGGCTGAGGCAGGAGGATTGCCAGATCAAAGTCAGCCTCACAATTTAGCAAGAACCTGAGCAACTTTTAGCCTTGTCTCAAAACAAAAAATAAAAAAGAGCTAGGGATGAGGATCAGCCCCTGGGTTCAATTCCTGGTTTAAAAAAAAAAAAAAAAAACAGAAAATAGCCCTGCTTTACCTATTGATAAATTTAGTAGGACATTATAATTGTTCCGATTCTGTATCCTGAAATGTATCTTTGAAATATATGAAGCAAAAAAAAGCAAAAACTGTAAGGGGATATTAGTGATCTATAATTATAGATAAAAATGGAAAATTTTCAACATACCTTTCACAAAGACAGATTGAACAGAACATTTAGTAAGAATTGAAAAATTATTGTGAATAACAGAACTGCTAAGCTTGATATGATTGGTATGTATGTGTGTGTGTATGTATGTGTATGTATATATATATATATATATACAAATATATATATTTGCTCTTACATATGCAGTCCTGTGGACAAAAAATAGTGAAAGCATATTTTCAAGTGCACATTGAACATCTCCAAAAGTTGATCACATACCACAAAGCTTATCTCAACAAAAGAACAGGGCAATAAAATTACAAATGCAATCAATAGCAAGAAATAGCCCAGAAATCAATACTTTTAGAAATTTTAAAACCCACTTCTAAATAATTCATAGGTCAAGGAAGAAATCATATTAAAAAATTACAAAACAGAACTAATTGTCAAAGTCAGCTCTGCATATTAAAATCTCTGGTAGGATTATTTGCAGGGAAAATTCATTCCCAGCAAACTAGAACTATTCATCTTTTAACAGCCTATTTTCATCCAAAATGTTGACATAGATAGAAAATTATAGAAAAACATTTCACTTCTTCCATATATTGTTGAGAGCCACAGCCAAAGGGGCCCCAGCAAACTTCCAGCTGCCAGCAAACTTCCAGCTGCCGGCTGATGATTGGTTCACAGCGGCCCCAGCAACATCTAGCTGATTGGCTCCTCTGCGGTGATGTTCATTGGGCTGTTTCCCTGCCCTTCAGACTGCCAGCTGATGATTGGCTCACAGCGGCCCCAGCAACATCTAGCTGATTGGATCCTCCATGGAGCTGCTCACTGGGGGACTTCTTTGGCTCCGCCCACGCGACCCAGCCAATCAGCCTCAAGAGCTGGAGGATTGTGGGAGGTGGTGAGGTTTGTGTGGGGGTGAGAGGCTTGTGGGAAGCCGGTGGTGGCAGTTGGGCTCTGAGGGTTTTTTCCTGAGGAGCTGTTTTGTTTGGCGTTTGTAGTTCTAAAAATAAAGTTAGTTTCTTTTGAAAAAAAAAATGCCGGAGAAAAAACTAAAGATGTTATAGCTCATTTCTTACAAAATTTTGCCACTGTGGGCATTCCAAAACAGTTAAAAACAGATAATGCCTCTGGTTATACTTCTACCTCTTTTAAACAATTTTGCTCATCATTTGACATTACTCATATAACAGGAATCCCATACAATCCACAGGGACAAGGCATAGTTGAAAGAGCTCATCAAACTATTAAAATGTACTTATTAAAGCAAAAAGACGGAATTGGGAAGGGGTATATATTCCCCAAAGATAAACTTAAAATAACCCTTTTTACTCTAAACTTTTTAAATTTGGATTCATCAGGACTTAGTGCTGCAGAAAGGCATATGTGTCCAAAAAATGTACATAAGCCCAAGGCACTTTGGAAAGATATTCTAACAGGACAATGGAAAGGTCCTGACCCAGTAATTGTCTGGAGTCGGGGGTCTGTTTGTGTGTTTCCACAGGAAGAACAGCAGCCGATTTGGATTCCGGAGAGATTAACTAAAGTCCTGACCCAGTGATTGTCTGGAGTCAGGGGCCTGTTTGTGTATTTCCACAGGGAGAACAGCAGCCGATTTGGATTCCAGAGAGATTAACTAAAGCGATTTCTACAGACCAAAAAGAAGATGATTTGGCTCAAATCCATAACAGCTGATATCCAAAACTCCAATTTGGCTATCCTTACATCTGCGACAGAACCAGGATGCTTTTTTCAATATCTATTTTATTATTGCCCTTTCCCATATCATGAAGTTCTATTTTGTTTTTTGAGCTCATACAGACCTAGGTTAATGTTTTGCTGATCAGTTCTATTTTTTTTTTTTTGACTATAGAGTTTTTAAACATTGCAATGGAGATTTCACCTGTAAAAAGTTATAAGGCCTTTACTATTATGTTATGTAGTGTATGTATTATACTATGTGTGCACACTTGTGTTTTGTGTTATATGTTTGAATGTGTGTATGTCCATATATCATATATGATGAGCGCTCATGAAAAAATGGATCCAAATATTTTTTTTATTCACGTGATTTAAATGGTTTAATTTAAATTGGGTAAATAACTGTTAAGAATTGTTTTAATATGTAAACAAAAAAGAAGGTTAACAGATCTGTTTGTTTACTTTCACCTTTCCTTTTCATTATATTTAATAATTCTCTTCAAGATAATGTAAATTGTTAAGAAAATTGTTTTCTTTTCTCTTCAAGATAATGTAAATTGTTAAGAAAATTGTTTTCTTTTAATGCCTTCTGGAATGTTACATAATTTTTTCTTTAGCCATTATTGCTAGAATTCCTATCTTCATCCCAGTGCTGGTGAAGACAAAGATAAAATTAATCTACAGTTTCTGCAATAGCCATCACTGAACTGCTTGCAGAACTTGCCTAAACTATGTGTCACTTGTATGCATTGTGAACTCACTTGTATGCATTGTGAACTATCTGTTGGTGCAGTGACTTGTGGTAGTGTTGGAGTATTTTTACTGATGATGTCATCGGTTGTACAATTTTTCCAACAAGAGCCGTCAATTGGCTTGGTGTATCTTCCTCCCTTCTGCTTGTCATGACAAAGACCTCTCCACAGGTATGGCTGTATACTGGACCGGTAGTCAATGACGGGTAAATCCAATTACAATGGTACCAACCTAAGACAGGAGGTTGATGCCCTGAGGTCAGCTCATCCGAAGACGGGTAAGGACCATATGTAGTATTGGACAACCTAAGGCAGGCACGGTCCCTAAGCCACATGCTTGTTGTTTAAACAGAGAGGGGGAGATGTTGAGAGCCACAGCCAAAGGGGCCCCAGCAAACTTCCAGCCAGCAAACTTCCAGCTGCCGGCTGATGATTGGTTCACAGCGGCCCCAGCAACATCTAGCTGATTGGCTCCTCTGCGGTGATGTTCATTGGGCTGTTTCCCTGCCCTTCAGACTGCCAGCTGATGATATATATTGGGAAGACTATGCTTTGTTCTTTCTTTCCTTGGGGGTTTTCATGAAGCTTCAGCCAGAGACCATATGCTGTACATTTTCTCTGTATTAAGCATTTTTGTGGCAATTTTATACAAATAACCAGTTCAGTAGGTATGTCAGCCTTCACTCACCCCCTATAAGGGAACATTTTCCTTATTCTAGTCAGATAACTACTAGAAGAATCTCTTATTCCTCTCTGACCAGTGCATGAAGAAATCCAAATTATTCCATGCATTGCCAACTTGTCCATCTCCTGGTGGACTCTATCACGTCCCTGACAACTCTGCAGAGTGGTAACCTTCTATAGCTGGAACATCCTCATGTGTAAATTCACACATCTATGCAAAGGAGAGATGCTTGTTTAAAGCTGTGCAAAATTTCCCTTCTAGCAATAATTCAAATGAATTGCATGCTGAACCTGATTCCAAGAAGGAAGACGGAAGAAATTAACATTTCACTGTCTGCCACGTAGAGACGGGGTTTTCAGAGAGCCTTTCACTTGACTTGTCTAATAGGGATGATAATAAACCCAATTAAGAAGGATGAAGGCAGTGATTTCAGCTTCCAGGAAAATTGTAAATGTAATACATGATCCTTTCATTTACGATTGATTCCTCCTCCTGGGTATTTAAAAAGCACAAATATTGTTACAGAACATCTATTATGTTGAAGAATGATTTTGCACATGGTTGCATTAGGGAAAACCCATTTTAATTTTCTTTGACTTCATTCTAAGATCACAACCGTTGGCACCCTTAACTGAAAAAAGGACAGACTTCCTTAAGCGTGTTTCATGAGAATAACTTTCATTTTATTTTGGTTGGCTGGATGTATATTGCCTCTCCAAGACCTCAATTATATAACCTGGGATTTCCACATTGTTTTTGACAGAAAAGTAGAACAAAAATAAGTTATGCGGACAAAATTTGAAACACATGATATGGAATTGAAAGGACTTAGTGATGAAAAAGTTGTCTGTGTTAGTGGTAATCAAATCTTGAAATAGATTTTTTTTTCTTAAAAAAGCAAACAGTTCCAAGTATTTGGCTATGCATCACTGTTCTTTAAGCCTAAGAAGATTATATTGCTCCATCCCTCAGCTATAGTATATTTACAGCTGGACTCTGAAACGAATGCAGTAAACATCAAACTTTGATTCCAGTCTTGAGTTGTACTCTGTATTAACTAGCCTTCACCAGACTCTGGCTTACGTATCATACTGAGGAGAAATAACAAGGTTTTGAAACACATAGACTGTTGCAACAGATGTTCTGTTTCTGTCGTTCCAATTCAATTAAGCTATTTAATCTTTAACGCTGTGCAGTAAGGTTATATTAAGCTCTTACTTAGTATCCATAACTCAGTACTTTATAGATTATTAATCTATTTTGTGTCCATATTTATCTGATAAAAACTGTGGATCCATATTCAAAACCAATAATGAACCTCAAATTTTTTACTATAATTTTAGTAAATTTGTAGACCCATAACATTACTCATGAACCTCAGTTAAGAACCCTCACCCTCAGGAATCTGAGACTGCAAACCCTAGAGCAAAGATAAAGTTGAATATTATGTATATTGTTCATTTCACTGAGCACACGGGATACAACTTATGACCACTGGCTATAATTTGATTACATTTCCATTTCCAGTTCATCTTTGGGGAAAAAAATTCTCTTACTGAAATTTTGATGTACATAGGAATAATCCATTTTGGGTAAATTAGAAAAAAGATTCATGAAACATTTTGAAGGAAAAAAAACATGTAACAATTAGAAGGGTTATAACCTTTTCAATCTTTAAATCAAAAATCAACATCCATCTAAAAAGAGATAGTTAACATGTTAGATCAATTTTCATACCCAAATAATTTTATTTTTTTCTGCTTTATTATACTAGATAAGAAAATTCTAACTCACAGTTTTAAGTCATCATAACTGGAAGACTATACTTTGTGGCTCTGACAAATGGCTCTGTATATTCAGGTTGAAATCATGGAGATGTTTCCAACTGAAAACTACTTTTAGCATTCTGTCAAAGACAGAACATACTATGCTCAAAAACTGAACTGTTGCATGCTTTGAGTTGGAAGACCGGGAAATTGGTTTCCATTCTGGAGCGCATTCCAGAATTTCTGTTAAAACATATGTATGTGGTTTCATAATATGCCGATATGATATTTCTTTTTCTAAAGAAAGAAAGTTGAGCATTTGGTGTTTGAAAAGAGTTATACATACAGTTATAGAGCTGTTTGCATCACAGTTTTATTATCTTAAGAAAATTCTTCAACATTAAAAATTAAGTTATTTTTTTGACTCTGAAGCGATAGTATCAAGTTATTAACCAAACCAAATATATTGCCAACATACACAGCTTTAGCAAGCTTCTGGAAGTCATGGAAATGTTCTTTACTTATAGTATTTTTTTAAGCAAAGTTGAAATATATGATATGGCATTTCTTACTGAAGTTGAGGTCTTTCCTTTTATTCTAAATGTGTGGTTGAGTTGAATATTATGTATATTGTTCATTTGTTTACTGAGCACACAGGATACAACTTATGACCACTGGCTATAATTTGATTGCATTTCCAATTCCAGTATGATCACAATATTTAATCAAGAATAGGAAGTATATGAATGGTCACCACGTAACTTAAAACATAGATATTGCTGCAAGTTAAACCAGAATACAGAGTATGGAATAAGAGAGAAGCTTGTTTTTCTCCAGTGCACAGACTTCCAAGCTGGTACCGATATTTGCCACATAAATCATCAGGTATCCACAATCCTCCTCTCTTGTTGTAGTGTCTTTCTAGAGTGTTGTTTTTGTCTGCATATTCTAAGAAAAAGTGATTAGACATTGGAAAGAAAGAAAAAGGAAGGGAAGGGTGCAAACCTTGGATTGGAGGGTATACCTATCATCCTTGCATATAACCTACACAGTAGGGCACAGTCATAGGGCTGTACCTGCCTGCAAGAGAAGCAGGAAAATGTCACGTTTTTCCTGAGGGCCCCCATGCTCAACTAAAATATATAAGTCCATTAAAGAAAAGGTGGATGCCGTAGAGGACAATTAGTAGTCTCTGCCAGAGCCACCAACAATGTCCTGTGAACCAAGTATTATGGGTTTCACCTCCAGCTATAACCTTTTATTGCCAAGCAACAGCCCATGCCCAGAGCATTAGCTTCAAACTCATTTTTTTCCTCATCTTTATCATGGATTGTAACAGAAATTCTTTATCTCTAATAAGATTTTTCAGTGATAAAGAGAATAGCAAGAGCAAAACATCAAAACCCTGGAACATTTTCTCCTAATACTTTCACAGCATGCATTCCTTGAATGAATTAATATTAAGAATATGAATAATTTAATGCAATTATAAAGCAAAATATCTGCTAGCATGCATATATGATTAGAGTTTGTTTAGGTCCAACCAAATTGGGAATTTGCTGGTTCTCAAAGTGGGAGGATGGTGCTAGCTTCCAGCACCAGCTGCCCAGAGTCCACAACTGGGGAACAAACTTGTGAATAGTCACCCTCTCTTGAGGTATTTTTTATTTTTTAAAATTGCAATCAATTATGTCTACCTGAAAAGAAAAAAACTAGTCACTGATATGGTGACTATTCAATGAAGAGAAGAGAAAGCTAAAGGACAGGATCTCAAGAAAGTCAGAAATCAGGGCACAGTAGCTCCAGGGCTCTATGGAAAGACCCTTCAGAACAACCCTGCCATAGTGAACCAGTCTTTATCATGTTCTGCCCTTACCACCATGCCCTGGATTTGAACTCCTGGCAGAAGACTCTGAAGGTTGATATTATGGGATAAACTGTGTCTCCTGCCCAAATTCCTAGGTAAAATTCTAACTCAGTATCTTAGAATGTAATGATGTTTGGAGATAAGGACTTCAAAGATTTTAATGAAAATAAATTAAAATGAATACAATGAAAATTAGTTAAATTAAAACAAGATCATTAGGGTGATCTCTAATGCAGTATAATTGGTGTCCTTATAAGAAGAAGAAATTTGGACACAGGTGCACATAGAAGAGAAAGGCCATGTAAACGTGAAGATGCCCATCCACTAAACAAGCAGAGAGATCTCAGAAGAAACCAGCCTTGGCAACCCTAGCAAACTAACACTGTTGGCTTACCACTCCATGTGATGTAGCAGAGGTGGTATGCCAAAAGTAGGAGGAAAGGGAAAAAATGTCCAAAATAAAAAATATGATGCATATCTCCCAAAAGTTGATGGCTCTTCATTTGGAAGAAAGACTAAATTTATTTCATATTAATCAAGAAAAAGAATAGTATTAAAAAAAAGTATCACTGGAAGTTCTGAAAAAAAATACACAATAGTCTAATAAAACAAACAACTGCCCAATAACTAGAATGGAATTTACCGCTTTATACTATAATATCAACTATTATAATTATTATAGCTAATACTTATTGAGTTCTACTATGTGAGGTACTCTTCTGCATTATGCTATTTAATATACCCAACAGCCTCATGAGCAAGTGACCATTATCCCCACTTTTTAAATGATAAACTAAAATACATAAGTGATTATATATATATATATATATATATATATATATATATATATATATATATATATATATATATATATATCACATTTTAAACTCAGGCCTACCTGAAGTTGGAGCTAGAATTCTCATCCTTTGGGGAGTCTTTGTTTCAGCTGTAGATTTCTAGATGATTTGCACGTATCCTTTTAGTCTTGATTAGTACCTTCTTGGGGTAAACAGAAGATTCCAATAGCAACTGTCAATGAAATGCTTTGGAAGGTGACAGGATTGTCCACCTATGTGCTACACTGTACAGGCCAGTTAGAAACTCTTAGGTAAAGGCAAAGGCTGGGTGGGCTCATAAGCTATTTAATTCAAATACATTTCCATGTATGTTGGAGGAAAAGGCCCTCAAGTCAAGGGGCTACAATGTTTTATACTTTGAACCATGGAAGGTTCTGGACCATGGAAGTGACTGAGTACTAAATTTTTTGTAAGATGCCCACTTTTGAGGTCAGACTGAATGTTGAGATCTCCTATAGAATATAATCATTCCTCTTAAGATAGCATCTGCCAGCCCAGGCTGTGCGTTAGAACACCTGGGAAAGCAGTTAAACAGTATGTGTCTGGGCCTCACTCCCAGAGATGGTAATTCAGGTGGTCTGGGATGGGGGCCTGAGCCTGCTTATTTTTAGACTGCTCTTCCATTGTTTCTAATCTGTAATCAGGTTTGTGAAGAACTGCCTAAGAACTAAATTGTCTAACTGCACTTCAAACTAATAATGAAGCTCCATTTTTCAATAAGAAACCTACTTGAGCTATTTTTTAATCCATAAATACATCAAACACCGACTCTAACTTCTATCCTTCTAGGTCTGATAGTATTAATAAATCTGTTTCATTAAGTGGTGTGAATATGAAATTTCTTCTCATTCCCTATCAACAATGTAAGAGATTCCTGATATAGTCATAAAAATTTATAGGACAATATCTAAATCTTTTTGTTCTAGACTATCACACAGATGGTCTCTGACTAATGATATGGCTGACAATTTCTCAACTTTATAATGGTGCAAGAGAGATACACATTTAGTACAAACCATACTTCAAATTTTACATCTGATATTTCCCCAGGCTAGGGACATATGCTATAAAACTCTCTCATGGTGCCAAACGGTAGCAGCAAGCAGCAGCTCTCAGCCAATCACGTGATCTCACAGGTAAACAACCTACACTCCACAGTATACTGTGTTGCCAAGTATGATGTTTTGTAGGTTAAATATATTAAATGAATTTTCAGTTTATGATATTTTCAACTTACAATGGATTTATCAGATTGTTAACCCCATCACAAGTTGAAAAACACCTGTATTTTTTTTAATGTTTATGAAGAGAAGATGCTTAGAAATGGGACTTTAGTTAATGTGCCCTTACTTATTACTATAATCTCACTGCATAACAAGTAGACTCAAGCTCACCAGCATTTAATATTGTGTTCACTGTTTGCACATCTGGAATGAGTTGAGGATTGGCTTACAGACTCTGCTGATCTTGACTGGACTAGTTTGCATAACTGAGAGTCAGCTAGCCATTGTCTGATCCAGGTAACAAGGCAGGACTGGAGTGACTTGGCTCTGCTCAGATTTTTCACACCCTCTAGCAAGCTAGCCTAATGATATTCTCACAGTGATGTGGAGGTACCAGAGAGTAAGTCACATAGATAGCCCCTTTTCAAGAGCTTGGTTATGACAGGTCAGTTAGAACCCCATTCATCCAAAGCAAGTCACCTGGCCAAGACCATTGTTAAGGACTAGAAACTCACTCCATCCACATACAGCAAAAGGGCAAAAGATGTAAATACAGGGAGAGAGAGCTAGAGCCATTGTTGTAAACTGATAACTGTTGGGAAGACAATGTAGTCAGCCCCCAAACACAGTAGGGAGCTAAAGAAAGACAATGATACAGTGAAATGTAATGTTGAAGGCAGAACCTTTAATGCTTTCAGCTTTGAATCAACTAAATGCCAGAATAGAAAGGAAGGAATTGGCTCCTATTTTCTACTGTCCCTCTCCTACCTAAAATCTGACTGTTAAACCCTATGGCATATCGTTAAAAAAATAATGTATTCTGGGAAAATGGAAGAAAGAAAGAACATGTAACCATGAGTACATTTCAAATAAAGTAGTTTTGTATCATGAAAGATCAACATAGTCATTAAAATTTTCAGGGAAATAAGTATGTGTTTGAGTCACTTATGAAATACATTCACTACATGTAACTAGTTATATTCTTAAATCTCTTAATGATTTGAAACAACTTTGAGATACTATTCTATTAAATTTGGTATTATTTGTGTACTTGATTTTACATGACAAAATAGAGGACTCAGAGGTCAATGTTATTAAAATAAGAAGTATGACATCTTCCTAATGAAACTCTACCAGAGTTCTTTTGGTTTTCTCAATATTGGCTACATGATCTTTAAGGTATATTTCACTAAATCTAAATAAAAGTGATGTTTATATCTTTTGTCATCCCAGATACAGGCTAGATATTGATCTGAATAACCAAATATATCTTTTTTTTTTTACTTTTCAAAAATTCTTTGAACAGACTGTATGATAATTAGGGAGATAATCACATTATTTTGAAATGTGGGAATACAGAAGATGAGTTTCTATGTTAAAGTTAAAACTGCTTTTTTAAAATCTGATTAATTATAGAAACAAAAAAAGAACTTATTACTAACCATCTTCACATGAAACACAGAAAAGTAAAAATCTGTGGTAGAATTTTAAAATCTGGCATAATTAAGATAATGAGAAATTGTGAAATGTGCATGCTTTTGAATGTTTAACTACTATTTTCCATATTAAAGAGGACTTTTTCATAAATGTCTCACATATATTTGGTATTGGAACATCAATAGGCAAGACTATTTTTGTTCATTCAAGGAAACTTATAGGTCATCTAAGTTTCAATTTATAAAATTGAATAGTTTTTACCCAAAATCTACAACAATTTAACTGTTACATGATAAAACCTAGTACTGATGTAGTTTACGAAGCATTTTGCATTCACTATATAAAATGTTAATGAGTTAGAAATTTTACCAATTGTGTTCAAGTATGTAGTACAGTTTTTGTTTGTCGTTTTGAGACAAGATCTTACCATGTTGCTATTGTACCCAGTACTGTATTTACAATTTTCATCATCACTTTTTTTTTGAGATGAGTAAACCAAGGCTTAGCAAAATTAAATAGTTTATCAAAAAAAAATATAAAGGCTTATAGGAGATCTGCTGTACCATTGTCGATCTTTAATATCAAAGTGTCCTGGCTGGAAATAAAGTGAAAACCACAATTTGCCACTACACTTCCATTAAAATTAGAATGTCTAAACTCAAAAAGACTGATCATACCTGGGTTAGTGAGGATTTGGAGGAAATGAAACGCAGACCCTCCTGGTGGGATGGGAGGTGGGATAGCACTTTGGAAAACTGTCTGGCTGTTTCTTTAAAAGTAAGTAAAATATACACCTACCATATGACCCAGTCATTCCACTGCCAAATATATACCAAATAGAAGAGAAAGTCTATGTCCATACAAAAACCTGTGCACAAATGTCCACAGAAACATTTTTGTAATAGCACCAACTTAGAAATGTAAAACATAAATGACTCTCAAATAGTGATGCTGATTGAAAGAATCTGGACACAGAAGAGTACATGATTTGTGATTTCATTTATCCAAAACGCTAGAAAATGCAAACTAACCTTCAGCGATAAAGAACAAATGAGGTAGTGGGAAAGCACAAACGGTCAGGGAGGATTACAAAGGGCCAATAGGAAACTTTGGGGATTGATGTACAATTTTGATTACAGGGATAGTTTCATCTGCATATATTTGTGAAAATGTATCACATGGTGAACTTTAAAATATTCAATGTATTATATCATTCAATCTGTATGTAATTCTTAATAAAATTGTTGAAAAAGTAAACCTTGCACGGCCTAAGTCAAGATTCTGAAAAATATACTTAGCTATACCCAAACTTGCTAGATCACACCGATCCAACAAGCTTCTGTCTATTTTTGATTGAAATAAACACCACTAATCAGAAAGATGCCAATGTCATTGCCACATATTTGTGGCATTTTATGCTCTTTCTAACTCATTAACTTCTTAAAAATAAGAAGTTAGTTGTATTTTTTGTAGATTCATTTTGTGTTAAGAAAAGCAAGGAGCAGTTACCCCATGCTGGTAAATAAATGTGCAAGTTAGAACAATCTTTCTAATCTTTCTAGGACACAGTTTGGCTTAGAAATGTCAAGGGCCTTACAATCATCCTATTCTTTGATCAGGTAATTACATGTTTGCAGTTTAACCTAAGAAATTGATCTTGAAGCAAAAAAAAAAAAAAAAAAGTTTCGCAAAAATGCTTTTCTTAGCATTATTTATAATAACCAAAATTGGAAACAATTCAGTTTCCCCAAATAGGAAAGAGTTCTTAAATAAATCATGTTATAGTCTCTCAAAGGACTATTATATAGCAATTAAATAAATAATTTGTAATCATTTTTGGAGAATCACCTGAAGACTGTCCCGGAAAGAGTGTAAGCAAATTAGAAAATAGTCTTTCCCTTAAAACTAATGAATTCGAGTAAAAATAGGTAAAAACGGAAGGCAGGGATGGGGTAGAGGATGAACCAGCACTCAGAGAGAAAGCCAACTTCTTATAAAAAGTTCTTGGAATGTAGTTATCAGGGCAAGAGAGAGACCAATAAGTCTCCCTAACCAACCCCGAGCAGTGGAAGGTGAGAGTGGGGAAAGAGGGTGAGCAGAGGATACCCTCCCCATTTCCAGTAACCCCATTTAGTTTTGGGAGAGAAAGGAGGGAAATTGGGGCCAAAATGAGGAGAGGATGGAGGCAGAAAAGAGAAGGGAGAGTCCATTCACCAGGGACAGGGAAAACTGCTGTAGCTTGCCAATTTTCTTTCTTTGGACCAGAGGAAGACCAGGAGCTGACAGAAGAGTCAATCGTGAGACACTGAAAAATAGCTCAGCAATAAACAAACTTTACCAGAACAGAAAGTGAAGGAGAAACAAAGAGAAGACTGGGGAAGTAAGTAGGAGAATGGGGTAGAGAAGCCAAGAGGAATCTAAGAATCCCCTCATCCCCATCTAAGAATGTCTGGGTCCAAACCCTTGGGATTTTTCCCCTCTTGAAATCTCTGAGATGTTGCAGCACTGTGTATTACAGCTAAAAAGAGTATGAACAACCTAAATGTCCATTAACCAATGAATGAATAAGCAAAATATGGTATATCCACACAGTGGTATATTATCTGATCATATAGTGATGCATTTTGTTCAAACTGGCTCACACATGTGACAGTGCTGAAAAATCCCCATCACCTACTAGTTTTGTAGCCAACACAAGGTGGTAGTGCACTGAATTACCCACGTATTTGGAGTAGTGCTGGTATAGACAAACCTACTGTGCTGCTGTGTCGCGAGCCATCCATGGGCTGTATCTGTGAGCTATGTGCATTTGAGCGTATGGGGGCCCTGGCCTGATGTTACTGCCTGATTGGGCTGTGTGAATTAGATGTGCCTTTTCTCTTGCTCTGCCTGTGATCCCACACAGCACCTGAGATGGATGTGGCTTTCCAAGATGTCAGTCAATCTGCTGACCACAAGACATCACCAAGCAAGACTGCACCCTTTGAAATCCAATCCCTTGCCTTATTTTGGTAGAACTTTCTATCCAATGTCTTTCCCCTAAATAAATAGAGGGGTTCGGGGTGTTCTCTCTCTCTTCATCTTGCCTCCCTTGCTCCTCTTGCTTTCCAGCACGGGAGCTGACACCTGAGGTTTCCGAGCTGTCCCTGACCCCTGAAAAAGGTATGTCTGTGTTTGTGTGGTTTTTAGTTGCCAGCCCGGCCATATAAGAGCTGGTGACACTGCTGACCATATAAGAGCACAGCATGTATGGTCAACTATTGTACATACTACATGATAACAACAACGATGTCCCTGATTTATGTATTTTTTTTTTAAAGAGAGAGCGATAGAGGGAGAGAGAGAGAGAGAAAGAATTTTTTAATATTTATTTTTTAGTTCTCGGCGGACACAACATGATTGTTTGTATGTGGTGCTGAGGATCGAACCCGGGCCGCACGCATGCCAGGCGAGCGCGCTACCGCTTGAGCCACATCCCCAGCCCTGATTTATGTATTAACTCTGTAATGGGTAAAGTTTTTTTTCAGGGATGATGAAAATGTTCTAAAATTAGGTTGTATTGATGTTTGCTTGACTACAAATATACTAAAAATGCTGAATTGTATGCTTTAAGAGAATGAATTGTATAGTGTGTGAATCATATCTCAATAAAACTATCAGTCACAGATAACAATATATTCAGTCTTCCAGGGAATGCTGTTCTTCTCAACTCCCAAAGATAAATCTATTATTTATTTTTTAAGTTGACTAATAAAAATTATATGTGTTTATCATGTATAACATGTTGTTTCAAAATATGTATTAATTTTGAAATGACTAATATGAGCTAATGAACATGCACATTTCTTTGCATATCATTTTATGTATATGTGTGTAGTGAGAATACTTAACTCAATCTTTCAGCTATTTTCAAAAATTCAATGGTAAATAGATTTCCCACTTACCAACGGGTAAATTATTCTGAAGCAAGCTAATGATAGCAATCTCATTGTTTATGACAATTTTGGGTGCTAATACAGTAATGTTAGTATGTTTCAGAAGGCTGGAAATATTTTCTCACTTTGAAAAGGTCCCAGACATTCCCATTTCTGCCTCAGAAAGTTGTGGTTGAATGAGACACCTGGAATTATGGCAGCAATTTTGAGATCCTAAGAAAAGGAAGGAATTCCTAATGGAATTGGAGAGTGAAAAGATGAAGGCATTCAGACTATTAATACATTTATAAGATACTGGGTTACCCAGGAGTTCCTGAAATTCTGAAGTTCTTAAGGAAGTTTAAAAAAAATGTATTTAATGTTTAAGTCCATTTTAGTTGGGCTTTGCATAATGTACAGGTGAGAGATCCTAATTGATTCAAAAGAAAACTCTTGTATTAGGCAACTCTGGCTTCCATAACAAAATATCATATAATGAGTGGTTTAAAGAGCAGAAATTTGTTTCATACAGTTTCTGGAGCCTGCAAGTTCAAGAACAGGATGCCGGCATGGTTTGGTTCTGCTAAGGGCTCTCTTCCTGGCCCTTCTTCCTGTGCCCTCATTTGGAGGGGGGAGGGAGAGGGAGCACATCTGTAATCCCAGCTACTTGGGAGACAAGGCAAGAGGATCACAAGTTCAAGGGCAGCCTCAGCAATTTAGCAAGATTAAAAAAGGGTTGGGGATGTAGCTCAGTAGTAAAGCACCCAGGTTCAAACTCAAGTACCACCAAAACAAACAAATACCAAAAAAAATGGAAAGAAAGTATAAAGCATTTGTTTGGTCTTGGAATTTTGGAAAACTTGAGTGTTATCTATTTTTGATGTAATTATAAACAGGTAAAAGTTTTTGCAGGATAATTAGCCTCTACTAAAATTTTAAATGTGCAAATTCTAATCAATACCACTTACAGGAATCTTTCCTGCAGAAAATTTTTGAAATACATACATATATATATATATATAATTTTACTATTATTTTTTTAAGAGAGAGTGAGAGAGGAGAGAGAGAGAGAGAGAGAGAGAGAGAGAGAGAGAGAGAGAGAATTTTTAATATTTATTTTTTAGTTCTCAGCAGACACAACATCTTTGTTGGTATGTGGTGCTGAGGATCGAACCCGGGCCGCACGCATGCCAGGCGAGCGCGCTACCGATTGAGCCAAATCCCCAGCCCCTTACTATTATTTTTAGTAGGAATTTAATTGAAAATAAAATAAATGTCCACTTGATAGAAAAATGGTTAAATAAATTCTGGTACATACATACAATTAAATACTATGTAATTATTTAGAAGAATGAAGTAGATTTTATATACTGACAAGGGAAAAACTCTCAATGGATAGGGGCGAAAAAATTGCTAGAAATCCATTTGTGAATGCACCTGTCATACAGTCAGGAAAAATACACATCACTGTTATCCAGGAGATTGGGCATATTGTATTTACCTCTGTATCATCTGAAAAATTTCAAATGAGAAAGTTTTATTTCATAATAAAATAAATTTTCTACAATACTTGGTAAGAAATAATTCTTCAAATTTTAAAATAAAAAGAATCTAATATATGTATATGTATCCAAAAGGAGATTCTAAATTAATGTATATATACAGTGGTCTTTCTAAGATGCAATTATATCTAATTTTAGGGTTAATTTAAGATTTATGTTCTAGTAATATGTCACATTTTGTCATGTATATAATCATTTCACAATTTAATTTAGAGAAAGCAAAAAAATCCAATTTAATAAAAAGGTAGTCACATTTGAAACATTTGAGAGTACTTTGACATTTCATTAAGACCTCAAATATTTTATAACATTGGCAAAATAAATGCTTATAACCATTTTGCTTGATTCAGTTTGTTTCAAACGTCTTATAACTTCATAGTTTTAAAAACAATCAACTGCAAAAACTACATTAGAAACAATATGTTTGATACCTCCCACTCCTTCCAAAACTTGCAACTCTTCTCCTTTTCTCTGTCTTGATCCCAATAAGGCCGATAATTGGATTCACACTCCAATAAAAGGAGGTGGAGGGATATAGAACAGGAAAAAAGGAAAGTGAAATGGCCTTACCCCAACCATGGCTAGAGGAATGAATCAGTCAATATAAAAAATATCCATAAGCCAATATGAGTGTCAATTTTGATGAAAAATCTGGGAGGTTTTTTTTGTTTTGATGCCAATTTGATTTGTCAGGAGTGTTATTTTCATCTCAATCTTCCAGAACAAAACTTGCCCTTGCTAAACAGCTGTTCTGTCTGACCAAGAAGCCTGGATACAGGCACATGCAGAGAGAACCTCAAAACCACAGAGAGACCTTCCAAGGGGTTTGGTTCTGAGCCTGCGAGGACTCCTTAGCAGGCTGAACGGTCTTGCTTTCTTTCCTGAAAGAGACCCCTGTCCATAGGGTAATTGTCCTTTCCTGATACCAGGCCTCCTTCCAGAACAATCCTGTTCCGGTGTGAGATGAGAGAGTGAGTACTTTGACCCAAGTGATGGTCAGTCAATGAGTGTAGATATCTTTTGAGATATTTTAGAAATCAAGAGGGTTTTCAAAAGGGAAATTTGGTATAGGTGGCTGAAGAAGAAGATTGAGCTTCTTTTCTTATTAGTTCCTCCCACACCACCCCCACCACACTATTTTTTTTCTTTATACCACAACATTCTTGGAGGAAGTCATGCTCATAAAAAGCACATTCTCATTATTGACTGGCTTCTGTGAAAGCCACGGGGGTAGCTACCTTAGCCCCATCTAGACAGATGGGGAGGAGCTGAGCTGCTGAAGGTTTGCAATGGTTAGGGTCTATCCTCACCAGGAGAAGGCAGTGATTTAGGGAGTGGAAAGGCCTCACCCTGCACAGACTGACGACAGGATTCCGAATGGCACGTCTTATGGATGGTTTGTGAAAACTATCCCAGAGAGCTTATGAGTTTCTTCCAGTTTTAAAGGGCCTGTTAACACTGAGCCACATGAAAAAATAACACTCTGGAGGGTTTTCCCGCCCCTCCGTGATGTGATTAACATCTGAAACCACTCAAATTATTCTCCAATGAGGAAAACTTAAACAAGAAAAAGCTCTCTTGAACATTAAAAGAATCTACGTGTTTTGTAATCTGTACTTTTCATTTCCAAAAGTCATTTCATTCCAGGTCTAATTCTGCAGATACTCCACTGTTACTTTTTTTTTTTTTTTCTGGCTTCATACTTTGATGTTAGCATCAATCTTATTGGTGGACGGTCCCAAGTTTTTGAAGTATTTTGAAAGCAGTTGCCTGCTAATAGTGGAGACACATGAGTTTGTGTGTCAGTCCTTTGATGGGAAAAAAATCTGATGGGATTTGGACACTGACAGTTTTGCTTATAGTTCTTATGCCAGGTTTTATCATCTAAATTTGGCACTTTCTCTTCTTTTTTATTTTCTCTTTCTTAAAAAGAAATTTTCCTTTAATCTTTATGCTCTTATATCCAATTTAAATTTAATTGTCATCTAAACAAAAGAAAAGCTACTTAAAGTTTTAAAAAGTTTAGAAGGCAAACAGAATGCTGAAGGCAGCAGGCTGAGTCAGACACTGACATGAAGATGCCACCATGTTTTCTAAGTGGCCTCACTTTCCTCATCCCCAAATGGGGTTCATCAGAACTAGATAAAGCAGAATTCCTAATCCTCATTAATACATGGATACATTTAAAAAGAAATAGAACCCTAGTGTTGACTCAAAATGCTTCCTAATTTAATGTTGCTGAGTACCTATAAACAAAAACACAGGTATGAATTCTTCACGCCTGTAATTCTGCTAACAGCTGTATCAGTCAACTACTATGAAAATCACGCTGCACAACTAACTTCAGAAATCCTGGTTAATTGCAAATACAGACAGTTGTGTTTCATATGCACATGACTATGTAGCTGATCTCAGCTGGGCTAGGTGAAGAATTAGCACAAGGTCGAAAGTAGATTTGAGTCTGCCTCCTGTGTTTACATTCTATGGTCAGAGGCTACACAAGGCATAATAGGTTTTATTTTATTTTGTTTTAAAGATACATCACAGGATTGCAGAGGCCAAATCAAATCAAGAATATACATTTAAAGCCTCTTCCTGTGTGATGTTTGCTAATATTCCAGCCCAACACAGAATCAATGGGGCAAAGAAATCTTACCACTTACGTACTACTAAGAGTATGGTCTATAGATTCCGCCAGCTGAGACCATTGATCTGAGGGTTATTGGGGGTTTTAAATGACATGATATTGTTTAAAGAGCTTAACACAAGACTTGAGTAAGTGCTCAAGTAAGTGCTCAGTTTGCTGACTCTGGTGAAAGTACTACAAAGTCCCAGAGCAAAGAGACTTCAGAGGTATAAATCTCTAACAGGGAGGAAAGGAAGTGTTGGCAACACTCATTCAATCCACCAGTCTCCTTTAGATTATTTATTATTCATTATTGGTTTCTGCCTATGATTTACCTACTTACCCACCCCTGCCCCCTGTGCTCTTCAAGGCATACCAAAAGCCTCACACGATCTTGGCATGAGGCTCAGAGTTCAGGATCCTGTAGTCTGTACTAAGGACAGATGTGGCTCTTCTTGATGCAAATATTTATAAACTAAAAAGACAAGGAATATGTTGGTGAAATGGAGTTGAGGATTGGCGCTGAACACTCTTATCCAAAAAGAAGACTGCAGGCATATGGTGATCCCTGGGCCATAGAAATTCTGAATCCTACTATGAAAGTATTGTCCAGTTTCTCTGCTGGGGTAGAGAATATTCCTTTATTAGGCCCAGACCTCGCTGCCTGGGAATAGCACCCAAGGCCATTTCTCTCCATGGCCCAGCTTTGTCCCGGATGTGAACTTCCTTTTCCATCATCATCATTCCTGACTATCTCTGAGGAGGGCGCTAGAGAGCACTGGAACAGCTCTCTCACCTGCTTCCTACCTGTTTGGAGTTTGGAGTTGAGAGATGGTTTACATCTCGATGTCTAGCTTGGCAGCAGTTTTGCAAAAGCAATTAATTCTCTGATTCCTGTTAGGTTTCAATACAGTTAATTACAGACAATTCCATGTGCCAATAGTCACACTTGTAAATCTTGGTGAAGTACATCTCTTTCTCTCTACACTTAATAAGTAAAAGTACTTGGGGGTACATCAGCCATTGGTGAGACCACTTAGCCACTTTGTAAAAGTCATTTTTGTGCAGGTAAAATACCTACTGTTAGCTTTATCCTAATGAGATTGTGCCTGGATTTTTGCCATTTTCCTGAGGCTATGTTATTAGGTCTTTCAAAGACAAGGTTTAAATGTATCTCTTACTGATTAGAAATGAAAAGCAGATTTATTTATCAACTCTAAAGCTTCTGGAATTTCCAGGCTCTCTTCAGTCCCCACCAATTTTGCCTGCGAACTGGCCAATTCTTTTCTAAGCCTATCTCTTGTCATACCTTTTTAAATACCTGTTCACATTATCAACCCTTGGATTCAGAACCTGCTTGAGCACTGCCACCAGTACATAAGATAGGCTTTGCCTTCTATGTAATTGAAAGTGACAGTTCTGCTGAATATTTCCCTGCCACCTATTACAGGTACCCCTCCCCCTCCGTATAACATTCTATCTTCTCTAATGAGAGGTACTGCAAAGTCACAGGCAAAGTGCTTTGCTGCAGAATTCTATAATAGAGAGGGAGTGAAAATAGGGAAGAATAATCTGCACACCAATGTACATCAAAGCAAATTTATAAAAATACTCTTATGAAAGCAAAGAAATCAAAGAAACAATATCAACTTGATGTGATGACACTGTCTTGCTTATATCAAATCATAGCTCAAAATATGAAGGTGACAGTGCTGTAATATATGTTCTTTGGAATGTGACTTCACTACTATAGGCCAGGTGATGCTTCATATCTTTTAGTCCCATTTTGAATTGCAATTCTGGAAAAGCCACCATTCATTCCACATGTTGCCTGGTATTTTAGCCTCTACTTCATATATTATGCTTCACTGATATACCAATGTCTTTTTCTCATGGGCCTATCTCAACTAAAGCAACACAAGAGCTATGTGAATAAGACTCTGGTTATAAGTGGTCGATTATAAAATAATCTTCCTGATGATCCAGGGTATGCTCCTGTTAACCCCTTTAATAATATTTTTGACATGAAACACAAGCATTTTAAAATCTTACCACTTATGTACTACTAAGAGTATGGTCTATAGATCCCCCAGCGGAGACCATTGATCTGAGGGTTATTGGGGATTTTAAATGACATGATATTGTTTAAAGAGCTTAACACAAGACTTGAGTAAGTGCTCAATAATTTTTAGTTTCCTTCCCTTCCCCTTTCACTTTATAGATTAGAGTTTTGTAGTCCACTGTGAGCATTAATTTGTTCAGCTCTGCCTTCAGGTGGAACATCTGTCTAAATCCAGCTTTGTGAGTATTTTTAAACTGAGAGATTTTCCATCTGTTTTGGAGTTATGGCAGCCCACATTATCCTCACTTGAGCTCTTAATAATATATGTGTGATGGAAACAGGACGTTTTAATATGTAAGTATTCATAGCCTCCCTCATTCCTGACTGTGTGGATTCTACTCCTCCCCCACCATCTTACGAATTTTTTCTTTGCCAGTCTCATTCTTGGTATTTTTGTAATACGAAATCAGGAGACAGGGAGAGCAACTGGGCCAGAAGTACAAGAAGAAAAGGGAAAGGATTTTAGCTTTCTGGGTCAGCCCTGGGTTCTCTCTCATGGAGAATCCATTATGAGCAAAGCAGAAATGAAGCTATAAAAAGAAGCCCAATTCTAAATTGATATAAATAAGAAAGAGCTTGAGGTGGGGGCAGGAGGAAGAAGCAGAAAAGCCATGCTAGACTGAAGTCAGGAGAATTTCAGGATTTGGAAAGACTTTAGAACAAACATGGACTTTGAAAGAAGTATGGAAACGAGACGATGCTTTTAAAAGTAAGGTTGTGGGTTTTACCATAGGTCCTCTGTAACATTTCTTGAGAAGGGCACATAAGATATTAGAATTTCTCATCATTTACTTTTAGTTACTGGAGTATATATTTCTTCAAATGGGACATAATGCTTAAATTGATCCATGTTGATTCTTTCCTTGTACACACATGCACGCACACACACACACACACACACACACTTTGTATTTGGAATACATATAGTTCTTCCTAACTAAACAGTCAGCATTGAAATTACATATTGATTAATCATTAAAACTCAATGAAATCACTAAAGTTTATTTATTTTCTGAATCATCTTCTGTGTATTTAATAAGATTTTCATTTGAGTATACATATTCTTTCAAGAATAGAAAGTTATGGGGGTTAGGGGTATAATTCAGAAGGAGACCACTTGCTTAGCAAAGCCCTGGGTTTGGTCAACAGCAACAACAACAACAAAAAGAATAGAAAGTGACTAATAATGATATCAACTTTGTTTTGCTTTTTATCAGATTTCTTAATACATTATACAACTCTTAGGCAAGGCTACTTTATAAAAATGTAGAGTTGCATAGTGTTGAACATAGCTAATTGATCCTTTGCCATTTCCCTTAAGCAATCCCTCAGCTAGAAGCTAAATTTCCTAGCCTCCCTCATAGTAGTAGGCCACTGGATTAAGTTGGTGCCAGTGGAAAGTGAGCAGAGGTAAATAGGCAAGTTCTGATTCAGTAACTTAGAAGAAAATTGCTTGCAGTCTAGATTTTCTCAGTTTTTTTTTTCCTACAGGCTGAATTGTAAATAAGGATCTGAGCTCATTTCAACCCCTTGAATGAGAACACCACCATAACAGCAAAACACACAAGGAACCCAAGTCCCTCCGTGATCTTTGACCCACTCACTGTTAGTCAACTTGCTGTAACAAATACCTGAGATAATAATGTAGAGAAAATGTTTATTTTGGCTCCCATTTGTGGGAGTCCATGACCAATTGGCCCTGTAACTATTATTGAGCCTGGAAAAGCTGCACATAACAATGGGAGTGAGTGGTGGAACAATACTGCTCCTCTTGGCCAGGAAACAAAAGAGAGAGAGAAGGGGGTTGGGGAGGAGTGCTAGGGTCTCCTTCCAGGCCACACACCTGCTGAACCAAAGATTTCTCCCACTTGGCCCCACCTCTTAAAGGTTCCACAACCTCCCAATAGCACCACCCTGGACACCAAGTCTTCAACACAGGGGGACATTTAAGATCCAAACTATAGCACCCTCCAAATATGGGCAACCACTTCCCAAAACACTTTCTGAGAAGGAAGTACATTTCTATTACGTTGAATAAATGACACATAGAGGAATCTGTTATTGTGGTTTAGCCTGTATCATAATCCACACACTTAGAAAAACTTGCTTTCAATTTAGGGAGTGATTGACTAATGAGTAATATAACCTAGTCATATAACCTGTACTGTTTTTTGTATTATGCAAACAGTGTGTTATAGTAAAACAATTCAATTGTGGATCATCATTATTTCTGAGAAGTACTGCTCCCTGGTATGAAAACTCAGCTCTTCCTGTACAATTAAATTGTGATTGATTAAAATAAAGTTCAGATGTTCACAACTAGAGCAAACAATTGTAATGAACCAGCTGATAGCTGCACATGCATATTCGATTTTTAGTCCAGCATATACAGAGCATGGATGCTGTATTTCCCATCATAAAAAAGTTAAATAAAATGAAAATTAATAACTCTCAGACTCATCAGAAAACTGAGATCACATGGCAAACAGCTGCCACAAAATTGGAGCAACACACAGGTGGATACAGAAAATCACAACATCCCAAGAAAGAAACTGAAGAGCAGAAACCTCCATGGGATACAGTCCAGGGTAGAAAAGCCTAAATTATAATTGATGAATTGCTAGAGGCTTGGTGTGGACAAGTTTGAGAATTTAAAACTTGATGGGGGCCTGATTCTAGGGGGAATGGGGAACACTTTCGTGAGTTTTACCTCTGTGTTAGTCAACTTTTTGTCACTGTGACTAAAAATACCTGACAAGAGAAACTTAGAGGAGGAAAGATTTATTTTGGTTCATAGTTTCAGAGGACTCAGTTCATGGCTGGCCAGCTCCATTGCTCTGAGTATGAGTGGAGACGAACATCATGGTGGAATTGCCTGGTGGAAGAAAGCTACTCAGTTCATGGCAGTAAGGAAGCAGAGGCAGAAGCAGAGATGGGTCAGGGAGAAATTGACTCTTTCAGAGAACAGACCCAGTGACCTTCTTCCTCCAACTGTGTCTCATTTCCCAGTAGTCCATTCAGCTGATGGATGAATGGATTAATCCACTGACAATGTCAGAGCCTTCATGATCTAACCATTGCCTAAAAGTATCCCCCCAACCATCCTTCACTGGGTTCCAGGATTTCAATATGACTCTTTTGGAGGACATTTCAGATTCAAACCATAATGGAGTCCTACTAGGTTCTCACAGTCACTATCAGAGATAAGTACCTTTCTGTTTCCAGGAGCTAGGAAGGAAAGTAGCCATTCTGAGTTACTGCAGAGGGTTCTGTTTCTCTGTAAGAAGGTCTGTCCTCAAGAAAAACCTCAAGGAGCCTCCCTTATCTGTGCTTTTACTCTTCATGGTTTTATTTTTTTTTTTATTTTTTTTTTTTTTTAGAACTGATAAACCATGTTTTATTTTCTTTTTTTTTTCTTTTTTTTTTTTTATTGGTTGTTCACAACATTACAAAGCTCTTGACATAACCCACTTCATACATTGGACTGAAGTGGGTTATGAACCCCCAATTTTACCCCAAATGCAGCTTGCAGAGTCACTTCGGTTACACCTCCACATTTTTACATAATGTCCTATTGGTAATTGTTGTATTCTGCTACCTTTCCTATCCCCTGTGGTCTACTGCACTACACAAGGGATCAAATGTAAAATTCCAGAAATAAAAAAATCCATGTTTTAAATAACTTCCATTGCAACATAGTTAAAATTTGTTTCATTTTATTGTTAATTAGTATTGTTAATTTCTTAATGTGCTTAATTTATAAATTAGAATTTATCATTGGTCTGTGTGTATAAGAAACAGAAAATGATATACATAGGGCTTGGTACTATCTGTGGATTCCAGAATCCAGAGGTCTTAGAAGACACCCGGGTGGAAAAGAGGGATGACTGTATGTTGTGAGAGCCTAAGCTGAGGTTTTACTAGAGCCTGTCTGACCAGGAAGAAGGGAAATACCTTACTCCAGCCCCATCTAGTCTTCCTGTGTCACTAAAGGTGGGTGTGGAGGATGTTCTAAGAAACCCAGGGACACAGGATCACTGGAAGGTGGAGACCTACTCAAAGGATGGGAAAGCGCCTCTCCCGACTTCTACCCACCTCATCAGTATGACTCCTGTATAAGGGAATACAACTGAAAGACGCTGTCTTCTTCTCAGTCTGCATTTATGAATAAAACTCTAGGGAAACCTAAAAAATACCGAGTGCCTATTGTGTATCCTATTTGCTGAGGTTACAGCAGTGTTAGACAAAAAAAATGCTTCTGTCAAGAAGCTTATGTGCTAGTGTACACACACACACACACACACACACACACATACACACACACATACATCACACAAAAACTACATGGTTTCAATTAGCTATAAGTGGTCTGAACAAAATAAGGTAAAACAAGACCTGGAATATGGTGGAGGAGAGGGCACAGCTATTTTAGGTAAGGTGGTCAAGGAAGATTTTCCTGAGGAAGTGACCTGGGCTGTGAGGCAGGTGTGGATTAGAAACTTGCTTTTCAAAAGCAGGTCCACATTCAGCCTGTTCATCTTTCACTCCTGGTCCTTGGAACTTGCATGAATAAGCATGGACTCAGAGAAATTGACAGAAACACAAACCAACAACCAATGCATCAGAAAGATCAACCCCGTGATCTCTATGGAGAGAGAAATGTCATCATATCCTGAATGAGCCTTGCCAAACATCTGGTGCCAAACTTTCCCCAAAATAGACCATCAGTTTTTTTCTCAAAGAAATTCTCCATAATTTTGTCACCTCTTTGTTGAGATTGCTTTTCACAGGATGACTGGTTCAGTGTGCATTATGATAATGTATCTTAATAAATAAAATGTTCTGTAATTGGCTAATACCTCATTCAACTTACTTGAACAATATGACTTTATTTCTAAATGCTAAACAGATATTTATATCTAGCTGATGGAATTTAGCATTTGTAATAGTTTTTATTTCAAAAGCTGTGGTTTTATATTCAGCACCACTAGTCTCTATTTTAACATTATTTCTGTGGAAAAGTCAGATTCAAATTATAACACTTTGACTAATAGTGCTCTTTGCAGAAAAAAATAGACTGGATTCTATACATGATCATTTAAAGTCTGAAAACAATGATTTTCATACTCTTCCCAAGCAAAGGAAGTTCTATATGTAAAATATAAATTCAGGGCTGTTCTTAATGGAGTGTGATGAGAGATTAGCATCTGCTTTCTCCACCCCCAATGACAGAATGGATATTTATCATTCCTGTATTTATGTGTAATTGTAACATTCATTTCTTATAGTTTTCTACATTAAAAAAACAGAGGTACTTTTAAAAGGCTGGTTTGCCAAATGTTACTCCCCAGAAACAATTGTCTGGGGTTGCCTTAGGAGGTGGGAAGTAAGCAGAGAGAAAGAGAAGCAGAGAAAGGCTGAGTTGGAGTAATGGAAACTGGTGATCAAGGCAGGACCTCCAAGCCCACCTTTATTGAGAGAGAGAGGCTATGTTCTAATAACAATCTCAGTTTATTATTCATTTTTCAAGCACTGGTGCAGATCCAGTGAACCTCTCTTTCATCTGGTAAACCTAGGGTCCAGCTGCCAACATTATGTGGTTCTACTCAAAGACTCCATCCAAGGTTGTTGCAATAGGGATGGGAGAAATGGAAGGTTTACAGAGGACTTTAGGGCTGGGTTGCAAGTGACAGGTCCATTGGTCAGAATGCAGTCAACATGGTCTTCACCTAATTTCAAGGCAGTCTGGAGAACATAAAGAAGCACCTGGAACATTCTGAGTACAAAGTAGTTCTGCCACAAGGCTGGATCCTTGCTTTAAGGAGAGCAGCTATGTATGTATCTACTTGTATATGATACTTCCAAGGGATATTTTACTTGAAGAAAGAGTTTATGGTTTAAAAAAAAAAAAAGTACATGAAGGCATAGATTCAATGATAAATATAACTATTTCAAATTTCAAATTGACCAATTTGGGTTTACTTTTGAGAATGTGAAACTTTAATGTTTTCCTGGTTTGACTGACAAGCTGAGGGCGATTTTTGATAAAAATGACATGATGGCTTGTCAAGAAAAGAGATGTCATCGCATATAGAGACATTGAATTTATATGTGGCACTGTGGTTGCCCATCATTCATTACACCCTCTCATTACACCCTCTCTCTAGCTTTCCTTATTGAACTACAGAGGCTGAGAAACTCAGATCTATATTTGTCAAAGTCCCTTGCACCTTGGATTCTGAATATGATTTAGACTTGACAAATTGGAAATACTCCGTGACACTTGAAAGTAAAGTAGAGGCCGCGTGTGTTAGTTTTCTATCACTGTGACAAAACACTTGAGACAAATAACTTGAAAGGAGGAAAGATTTATTTTTTTGTTCATAGTTTTTTGAGGATTCAGTCCATGGTAACTGGATCTCTTTGCTTTTGAGCCTATGGTGAGACAGCCCATCATGGCAGGGAGCAGTTTGGATAAGGGGCCTGTTTATCTTATGCAGGCCAGGAAGCCAAAACAGAGAGCAAGAGACTGGGTTCCCAACATCACCTTCAAGAGCCCACCCCTAGTGATGTCACTTCCTTCTACTAGGCCCCACCTCCTAAAGGGCCCACAACATCCCAATAGTGTCAGAGACTGATAACTGAACCTTTAGCACTTGAGACTCTGCAGTTTCTCTTTTCTATGGGCAGGCCTCTTCCTGGAGACATTTCAAGTTTTTGTTGTGTCAATCTTAGCTGATGTTCTAGGGGCCACACACAAGTTTCATGGGTGTCAGAGGTCTCATGTGGGCCATTGATGCTGCTCATGTGAAATGTAGTTCTGGAACCAGCAACAGCAATGGTTTTTAAATCATGGCACTTCCTAACTATGGTGCAATGGGGGTGATGTTCTGAAGCTGGTTCCAGAAAAAAGACAGAAGCTCTTTAGGTGTTTCTTTTCTGAAAATTGACACAGCATTACTTATTTAACACCATCCTTCTCCCCACTTTTAGGCTCATAATGATTTTGTGCATCATTTAATGTTCTGTAATAAAGCCTTTTCTGATTAAACTAGCTAGAGTGGATTCTGTTTGCATCAAGTAAGCCTTGACTGACCATGACCCAAACATGGGATAATTATTACTCTTATCTTGATAAAAATAAAGACAAATAAAACAATATGTGGGAACATCTTGGAAACTTATTCAAGTGGTCTCCCTAACATCCTGGGTCAGGGTCAGTGCGACTCTTAGGCATGACCCTATTTCTTAGCATTTTATGGAAACTGATGGATTTTATAAATGAGTTGAACTTGGCTTATGATGAGAGAGGAAAGAAATATAGCTAAAAGCTGTCCCTCCTTTTCTTTTGTAGCAAGGATCAGCAAATATTTTCTGTAAAGTGCCAGGCAGAAAATATTTTAGGCTTTAAGAGTTGTATGGTCTCTTGTGCTACAATTTAGCCCTACAGTTATGTTAGTGTATGATAATTGAATGAGTAGGTGTGACCATGTCTTAACAAAACTTTATTTACAAAAATAGGCAATGAGCCAAATTTGACTTGCAGATCATAGCTTGCTGACTCTTTTTCCATAGTAATAGTATCCTCAATTTTTGTATGGGTACATGGCCACTGGGAATAAAGAGTCCATTTTCCAATCTCCCTTGCAGCTAGGTGTGGCCATGTGATTAAATGTGATATATGGGTTGCAAACAGGGAAGGCTATTAAAGAAATGGTGAGGAAAAGAGGAACATGCATTTCTAACTCCTGTTCTCCTTTCTGAAATCTGGTTGGAATGTGGGCATAATGGCTGAAACTTCAGTTGCAATTTTAGATCAGTAAGTTATTTCAGGACTTAAAGCAAAGTATTGAAGATTGAACACTACAGAGACTAATTCCTTGACATCTGGGAATATCAAGTAGACTTTTTGAATATGTGACAGAAGTAAACTACTATTTTGCTTGAGCTATCAATAAAAACCAATGAATTGAAGTATTCACGACACAAAATAAAGCTACTGGGACTTGACTCAAAAGATGAAAATGTCAACTTTATATACAAAATATAAAAATGTTTCTATTCATGGTATTTGCAACACCAAATTTCCATATTTAAAATTTATCTGCAGAAAGTTATTTGGTATTTTCATGATAATAAATAGAAATAAATTTCATTAAAAGGGCTTAGTAAAAGAAGCCTAGATCTAGGTATAAAGTATAGGCTTAAAATTCACTACTAAAACACACAACAACTAACTAACTAACTAACTAACTAACTAAATGGAAGTAGTGGCAATGAAAACCACACACACACAACAACAACAACAATAACAACAACAACAACAATAACAACAACAACAAAAAACCCAATTATGCAGTAAACTCCTCTGTGTAGAGTGTTAAGATTTTTATCACTATTCCAGTCACTGGGCCACAGAAATAGTTTTTTAAATTAATTTTACAAATATTTCCCTATACCAAATAATTCCAGAAAGTTATTTTTTCTTTTTCATATTCATGCCCCCATCCCTCCTTAAAAAGAGAGATC